>NC_068547.1:20405831-21605831 GCF_026212275.2 Microplitis demolitor
TCTGTATTTATATATACATATATAATATATGTATATGTCTTTCTCTATATATCTATATATATAATATATACACGACGGTAGATCTCCAGACCAGGCTTTTAAAGCTCCCTTAAGTTGGCGGGGGGAATTCGATTTTTGGCAAATTTTTTTTAGCAATTCGTTTGTTCGTCGATTGTTCGTCAATGTTCGCTATAAATAATTATTTGTTCGTTCTTTATTTTTTTTTAAATAAATTTTTAAAAATTTATTTGAAGTTAGCGGTGACTATACTCATTTTCTATCTTTTTTAATTTTTTTTCCATTTATCTTGATTTGTTTGTTAATACCCCACCAAAAATAGCGTTTGTTTGTTTGTTTTTATATTTATAATTAATTATTAAAATTTTAATTATGCCCGTTGATCTAATAGTAGTTGTGCGCATGCGCAAGTGTCTGCTCTAGGTTTAAAATTTTTTATTGTTTTCATTATTATTTATGTTTTAATTAAATTAGTAATCTTATCAAGTAATTATCAAATCCTGTTGATCATCTAGCACATCGTAAGAGTATCCAGGTATTTATCGGAGAGAAATGTCAATAAGCCACAATAAAATATGAAACGAAAGAGTCCTCAAAGAATCTTAGAAAACCACTTTTAATATTATTATTATTATCTTTATTTATTTAATATTTAATACACTCGACTAATTATTTTGTTTTATCAATATTAATTATGTATTAAAAATACTGAAAACATTTTAATGTTATTTTCATTTACTCTTTTATAATTTACCGCTCTGTTTTGTAACTTACGTGGTGTGTCACCTATTATCAAGTATTTTAACTTGCCGTTCAACTAGTATTTTTGTGTTACACAGTTGGTCTCATAAATAGTTGGTAAACCAATTACTAAATTACAAGTATCATCGAAGTCAATAATAAATAAATATAATATTGGAGCAGGTTTGTAAAATTAAACTAATAATTAATTATTTATTTAATATTAGAGTAGACTTATACAATTGAAGTTATTAATTATTCATTTGCGCAATTTTTATAAATTTATATTTTGCGTCTACATTGAGACTCAAAATAACTTAGCCTAAGAAATTTGATGAAAATTTTAATTAATATTTATTATTAAACATCATTTTATAATTAAAGATGTTTTTCTAATTTTTTTTTTTTTTTTTTTTTTTTTTTTTTTCCAAATATTAAAATTTTTTTTATTTTTCAGTTTTGAAAACAATATTTTTATACCACTTATCAAAATGGAGCTCAACTCTATAATGTTTCACCAATCGGATGTGATTCTTTCATCTAATCTCCAACATTATTTGTCCTTCATTTATATGTAAGTATATTACCATTAATTATTAGTATTATTATCAATAAGTTTTTGAACTCTGAAAATTTTTTGATCAGTACCCTGATTAAGAAAAATGATTTGCTTGATGTTGAGTGTATATCTATATATTAGTCGATTCAAATTGTTTTGAATCATTCCAAATTATTTTTGTTGATCAGGGTAACAGTTATATTTTATGATTATATTATTATATCGATTATTTTTTCTATACAGAGTTGACTAGAGAGGCTATGCAAACTGGAATCCGGGATGTAGACTCACTGAGTCACTGGTGATAATTGGTACAGTAGATAATATAAGTTGATCGTTGATGATGGACCGATCGGAAAGAGTTTTTTGGCTATTGAGACTATTATTAATTAAGAGCGTTTCGATTATGCTGGTGCGGAGAAGAAAAAGTTCTGTATCTACATTGCTATCGGTCAAATGAGATCTACAGTAACTTGGATCGTGAAAATAGTGACGGCACTGCTATTAACTATTCTATCATCGTATTCGATACCGTGTCTGATGCTGCTCTTTTCTTACACTTTTTTGCCATGTGCCATGGCAGAACTTTTTTTTTGTGACAACGGCAAACATGTCTTCATTATTTATGATGATTTGTCAAAATCGGTAATTGCTTACCATTAAATACTTTTATTTTTGAGACGACCTTTAGGAAATGATGCTTAGCCTCGTCATGTATTCTATATTCATTCTCGTTTTCTTGAAAGAGCAGTAAAATCCATTAAATGTACATAAATAATTGGTGAGTGAAATGAATAATTTATTAAATGAAAAACATGAATAAAATACGTTATTAAATAATCATATGATATTAGAGTTCGGACCGTCAATAATTTCCAGATGTTTCATCAAAAAAATAATAGTTAAAAAAAAATGCCTTTAGTTTTCCAAATTTTCAGTTAAGTATTTATAATTTTTTTCATAAATAATTCGTAAAAACAGATCAAAAATCATTATATAACTGTCAGTTTTTATTACTGAGTAGTATGACATTGAAATTCATAGGCCTCGACCATTTTTGGATATTTTGGAAAATGAATTATTTAAAGAAAAAGTTGTTTTTTGGAATATCTAGATGTATACGTTTTTATTAAAAGTTTTTTATAAATTTTTTCTGAAAAAACAACAAAATTATTATGTTTATTTGTTTCTATTGCTGAGTAGTAAATACGAATCATATTTTTTGTTAATAAAAGAATTTTGTTTTAAGTTTGATTCAGAATTACAATAACCAAGTTAGTTTTTCCATCCATCATGGCAAAATACGAGGACTCGTCAAATTACTTTAATCATCCATGGGATCCAATGACTTTGAGGCATACGTAAACATAGTTGCATTTCAACAAGGTAAATTTTAAATTGTTTATGAACCTGACATTTACAATCTAATGATAATCATATTTGTTTTAGCAAGTAAATTATATCAAGAAAAAATTTATTTTTTAATTCAACTTATAAATATTCAATTTTGACATGTATCCATTTCATAAATTTTTTTCTTTATTATAATTTATTTATTCAAAAAGAAAAAAAATTGTTTATTACATGTCTATACCAGTAAGATAAAAAAAGTCTCAGATCATTGTAATTGTTGGCTGAGGCGAAGCTGAGGCTGACAAACTTGTGATCTGAGACTTTTTGTATTTTACTGGCCTAGGTATGTAATATATATATATATATATATATATATATATATATATGTGTGTGTGTGTATATATATATATATAAGTGCGCGCGCGCGTGTGTGTGTGTGCGTGTGTGTGTGTGTGAAAATTATTAGATATCGGCTATTTTCAGACACAATTTAATTAAATCATTTAAATAGTAGGCTTATGATTTATATTTTACAGGTGCAACGCTTTTACTGGGACTTCCTTGATAGTAAAAACTATTTGACTGTCTCCGAAGCCGATGAGTTACTCCAAGCGAGCAAACTTCGGATTAATATGTAGAATGATGATATCAAAGACAATAGAAATCGTTAGATTTCTATTTAAGAGTGATATGTAGATTTCTATTCATATTTGATAGTCGTCTATTAGTGTACGGTTGACTGAAGTAGTTTCTTAATAAGTTTTTAAATCTTTTAAGTATACATATTGTCATTATAACTTTAATGTCTCATTTATTCCTTTTTTTTTAACTTAATTAGTGTAACTAGAAACCATTAGATGTCTGTCACTTCTAGTTATGTCTTGAGAAAAAAAAAGTAATTATGTAAAATTATTCTAAAAATTTAGGAAAATCTAAAATAAATCTATTAAGTTTATGAAAATTTTTACTCTTAATAAATGCAATATTTCGTTAATTAATTTTATACTGAGAAAAATAGTAATTTTTTCAACAGTTAATGGAAAAAATTTTCTTAAATTTGCTTGTTTTTTAATTACTACCCAATTCATTCATTGTTATGTATCAATTAATATGACAAGAATCACAGCTTTAAATAAAACACAAAAGACACCCAATAACTGGTGCAAACTATTTGACATTTTTTGGACAAGATTAAAACTATATGTTATTGTTTTAGAGTAAATCAGTAAAAAAAATATATGTATATATTCATATAATATGGTTTCTTATAATGGTTTTTTGCAATTTATTATCGATACAAATTTATATCAATTTACATTCTATTGTTATAATAATAATATTTACTTATATTTTAGATGATGAAAATGTCCACATTTTATATTATGCGTGACGTCAAAATTAAATCTATTGGTATAAAAAATGTCATTGATGATCAAATCATATTGTGTTGGTGATAGTTATTAAATTTTAAGACTTTAGTATAATCAATTTTTATAGTTTCTTCGTCATTGATCCTCAGCTATATTACTTGATTATTATCTATTGAAAAATGATAAGCAATATAAATAGTAATTAGTATGCGGCTAACGACAATAATTGATCAAAAAAATTAAGTTTAGTTACTTAAATTCTAACTATCATTGATTATTTTTCTAATTCTCCTTTACGTTACCACCTTAGCCACATCAATTTCAACAAAATTTTATGTTTGACATCTTTTTTTTTTCGTTAAAATTTGAAATAAACAAATGTTTGTACTGATTCTATGCTTTTTTATATTGGTCTATTCACTATGAATTTAATATTTACAATGGCTTACTTTTCAAAAAGACATGATGGTTTCGAAATATCGAGGTGATTCGACTAGTTGTAATTTCTTGAATAACATAGTTTTATAGGTCTAAACATTTATTTATTTTTTTTTTTTTCAATTAAAAATATCTTTTTTACCTTTACTGCATTTATAGAAAGTGGATCAGTTCATTAAAAATGTATTTGAAGTTTTATGAAGTACAAATAACAATGAAAAAACCTAAATTATTTACAAAAGCCCACTCAAAAGACCCCCTATAATATATATTTTACATATACATAGGTGCTCTACATAGTTAAATTTCCAGGTAAGAATAACGAGCGACTCCAAAGAATTAGATTTTTAATTATTAATAAAATTAATTTATCTTTAATAATGTAAGACACTAGATAACAATGGAAACATTAAAATATCAAAGAATGCACAATTCTTTAAAAAAAAATAATTTATGTAAAAATATTTTATTCACAATAGTCTAATTAATTATCAAGTATTTCAATCTGAAATTATTTAATTTTAAATAATTAAATACGAAATCGCATTGGTTATGGTAGCCACGTGGTTTACTTAGTAATAAATGAAATATTTTTCCAATTCAAAATTTAGCTATTTATATAGATATTGTACCTATTGTTATTGAAACTTTTATAAAAAAATTATTTTAATTGAAATTTTCAAATATTGAGTCATGCACTTGTGCAATGAAAATTAATTAATACATTAAATGTTAGACAGGAGTGTAACGACGCCTATAACTTAAACAGTTTATTCATGTAAACTTTAATGCATAATTTTAAACAAGAAGTATTCAAAATTATTAAAAATCAACTTAGTATCAGAAAGGAATGTTAGTAATTAAAAACCCTGAATGAAATTCTTAGTAGTTGATTGACAGCTAGATAATAAATTAAAATATCAATGAAGGTCTTTTTTTCTAACTGACATAATTAATGCAAAAATCTTTTACTTATTATGATCAAAATGATGTGTTTTTTTTTTTTTTTTAATACAAATTATTTTTTTACTTATGATCAAATTATCCGCTGCATAGGTTATGGTTACCACGTGGTCGTTACTTTTATATGATTATTTTCCCAGATTCAAACCAGAATAAAACAGAAATGTATCAGCATAAAAAACGAATAAAAGCAAAAGCTAATACAGTTTAATGTTCTTTATTGATTAGATCGATAAGATTTATATATGCATATAATTTTAAATTAACACTTACTAACATAATTTATAGCAGGTGATATTTATCATTTGATTGTTGTATTAGCAGCTTGTGCATGATAAAATAATCGGGATATATATTTACATCTATGGTTTTTTCATAAATGTTAACACTTAACTAATGCAAGTAAACATTTTTTCAACTATTCATTTTATTGTATTTTTCTTGAGTCTAAAATTTTCATTATACTAATTAATTTTGAGATTTTAATTCTGATCCATAATCTGAATCTAAATTTACGTCAAAATCTAAAAACTCTTGAACTTTTTCCTTATATTATTCTTTGCAGTTCCAACAGTATACCAAATAACGGAGTATAAAATGAAAATATATTAGTTAATAAAAATTTGTAATATTAATTTATATTTAATAATAAATCAATTACCTTGCATAAACGTTAGAAATTAACATTGTATTTTACAGCATTTCCAAATATTATATTCATATCATCAGCTACTTAACTAACCGTAATATACTTTTTTTGTATTATAAATGTAATTTGTAATAAAGTAACATCAGTTTCATAGTTGGCTCTTGTTGTTTTTTACTAATCCGATAAAAGTACCTCATAATTGAGTCTTATCTTACTTTTGATTTCTTCTAACATTACAGAATAGTTGGCACAAATCATTCTGTAAAATATTGAATTATTTTAGTCCTAATAAAAGACAGTTTTTTCTTTCACTTCGAAGGCTCAGATAATACTATCTCCTCTGGATCGTTCTCTATACCTCTATTATCTACAAACGATGTTCGTCGTTTATGCATGACAAATTAACTGTACAACAATTATTATTTAAATTAAAAAACAATCATGATATAGATTATTTAAATAACGACAAAAACAGTAATATTTAACTTAAAAAATAATTTTGATTGTATAAAAAAAATGATTAACAAAGACCTACGGCTTCCTGTAAATATAATAATTTAACGATTTTGTTGATGTCTAAAATGAATCAAATTTATGAATAAAAAAAAAAGAGATTTAGTATTTCTATTTATTAACTGTTTAAAAAACTTACTCATTATTTAAAAAAATGAAATTATTTATTTATTTGTTTAACATTATAAAACATTTATTTTTTCTGTTTAACATATTAATCTTGTAGTATAAAACATTTTAAAATTACGTCATAATATAATAATGATAATAATAATTTTATTTATTTTATAATCGTAAAACTTAAATAGATTTTACACTTAATGACTTTTTATTACTTTTGGCAACAACCTTAACACTAAGTTTTCATAAATGTAATTGAGCAAAAATATTAATAATAATCGAAGTATAGAGATTTCCAATATCACTTGTATCCACTTATTGCATTTTTTTAAATACTTGCTAAAGCTGCAAAAAAAGAGAAAATAAAATCTTTAATAATTCAATTACATGATTGACACTTAAAGATTATGATAATTTAAGACTAATTTTTATCCTAATACTAAGAATAGTCACGTAGTTCTTGGATTAAAACGAATGTAGTAAAAAAAAGAAAAGAAGAAGAAAAAAGTAGCAACCATTAATATAAACGAGTTTAATTCGACTATATGTTTATTAATTGAAATAGAATTTTAAAAGAAAGATTTCATTTAAATGGTAGCGAACAAAGTATGAATCAAATACTTTAATTAATATAAGTTTTTTTTTGGAGTTAGCAGTTATCTAAAAATTGGTAACCTACTTTATGACAAATAAATTATAGAAAAAAAAAACATTGATTTATTTTAAAAAAGGCTTAAACTAAGATAAGAGACCTAATACTCGATCAGGGAACTAGTACCCGATCACTCATGTATTTGTATATCTATATTTAGAACAATTTAGTAAATATAGATATACAAATATATGGAGTGATCGGGTACTAGTTCCCTAATTGAGTATTAGGTCTCTTACCTTATAAACAAAAGTAAAAAATTTATTTTTTTATGGTTTATTTGTGATAAAACAAGTTTCAAAACTTAATTAACCGTATTATTTTAATACCAATATCAAATAGTTTGAACATATCGATTCCGAGGATTTTTAACTTTTGAAATTAAAAAAATGAAATGTTTGAAGCATAAATTTGTTATTAGAAAATTTATATTAGAGTGGTAATTATGATTTAAATGTGTACTATAAAAAAGAGCTGAATTTAATTTGTCGTTATGAAATATTTTTTAGTCATAGAAACTTTAAACAGAAAAAAATAAAATTTAATACACTTATTAGTTTTTATATTGTTTTCAAAATTCAATATGAGCTGACTTTGTTAATAGTTATTTATAATTTTTATTGTGAACCGAAACAAAAAATTATTTTTAGTGTTACAATAAAAATTTCTCTTATAATATAATTGATCGAACAAATAAAAGAAAATTATAGAAATTTGAAGAAATTACCTGAAATATATAAATATATTTTTCTTTTTTACAGTGAGAATAAAGTGTAAAAAATCCCATGAGGTACAATTTTCGTGCGTTCACTAATAAATTTAGACTTTTCTAGTTGGTCATTGTAGAATCGCCAATTTCCTGTCAAGTTTCTACAATATGTGATGTAGTGAAAAGAGTTATAACCAATAACCCCTGTCAAGCTATAATTAAAAAAAAAATCATATAGAAACAAATCATTTGTATTTCAGATGTAATAAAGATGTACCAACCGATAACTAAATTTTTTTGATGAATGTGTTTCATTTAAATCCAAACACTTCGGTAATTCACCAAGTTTACATGAAGTTCCATCTTTTTCATTTACCGATTTTACGTCTAATTCAATGTAAATATATCGATTAAGTGTCGTTTTACAGGTTGTTTGTTTTTTTTGGCAGCTTGTGCAAAATTTATTATAAGCTATGCTTTTAAAATGTAATGCTTCTTGCAAACATTTAAACCCTTTTTCCATGATTAAATTATAATTTGCAGTCAAAACCGGTATATTACGTTGATAATCTTGGCAGCCGAATGATGAACATGAATTATTTTCGAATGCACTTGGTTCACTTGTAAATAATTTAATCCACAAACTATTCACGTTATCTACACAATTAATACAACGATTTACGTTTTTAGTTTTACGATTGGCAATATTCATTTGATTTTGTGTGCATTCAGTGTCTTGATAGATAGGATGTAAAATAGAAAATCGTTTAACATAGATATCTTTTTTTAATCCTGTTGACATAAAATCGGTAACAAAATTAAAAGTGGAATTTGAAGAATTGCTAACAAAATTATTAAATTCTTCATTTTGTAAACATCCATAGAAAATCAACTGAACAATACTGTCGAATGGGCACGTATTGAAAGCAAACCAGGATTCATTTTGAAAAAAGACAGGTCCGCTTTTATTACCATTTTGTAATAAAAATTCTTCTTTTTTGTTTGAAGGCGCCAAATTGTTTATTAAATTGATTTCGGGAAAACTTTTGAAGTATTTACCTTCCTTTTTAATCATTCTTAAATTTTTTTCCACAGCGGCATCGAAACTGTTTTCATTCAATGGTGAATTATTATCGGAACAATAACTGTGATCAAGATTAACTAAATTATTTAAATTCGGCTGATATAAATTTTCGTTATTTTCATTTGCGCTACAATCAATATTATCTAAAACGTTATTATTATCAATTTCAGAAGAATTAAATGACTCAGTATTAAAATTGGTGGGAATATCTTCATTGAATAAATGACAATCTGAATCTAACCAATCACAGTCGTTGTGCTTCATATCATATCCTTGTCCATTCCAATTTTCATTGAGTAAATTATCGTTAGGTTCGCAATCTTCTTTGCATAATTCGTCTTCAGGATTACTATTTATTTTATCATTTTTTTGCTTATTAGCATGGTAATTCTTAACGAATTTTAACAATTCGCGTTCAAAAATTTTGACACCACCATCAATAAGTTTAAGATGAGCTTTAACTAAGTAATCAACACGTGCAGGGAGAGAAATCATTTTACCTAATAACTCTTTCAATTCTTTAAACGCTTGCTCTATGTACGCAGAAGTTGCTCGTAAACTCGTGTAATGAATACAAACTTTCGTCCATAGCGGAAACTCTCTCACTTCTTTAAGTAATGAATCTTTAAATAGAGGTACATAAAAAGTGTTTAAATTATTAATATCATTACTACCATCAGAATGAACATTCAATGAAAAAGCGACAAGATTATTTATCCAACTTGAAATAGTAGTGTCTTTTTCTAATAAATCAGTATTGGTCTCTCGGCGTAAAGTTTCATTTTTTTCTTGATCAAACTCCATAGTTTTAATTTTGTCTTCAATATTATTAATAAAGTCTTGAGATTCATTTTTGGCAATCAATTTTTCCAACTCTGACCTTGCTGCTTTTGTAGTTATCATTTCGCCATCAAAATCAACAATAGAATCATCATATTCGGTGCCACAGACAATCAAAATTAATACAAGGATTCTTTCAAAATCTTTTAAATTATTACAATCCATCAATAATGCAACACTGTATAAGTAAAATGATTTAATTCTTGGATGAATAACCGATTTCCAACATTTCCAGCCACTTATAGCATGAATAAAATGAGCCGTATCCAATCTGATAAAAGTTTTTACAGAGTCAAGTGAAGCACCGTTTTTGACATGTTGAAAACACCTATTAACGTAATCAAATAAAGAAAAATTATTGCAAGCTAAACAGGAGGCATTTAAAAGGACACGAGATCCATCACAGACTACTTCTGTCGGAGGCGAAACTTTACTAAGCCAGTTTTCTAGTCCAAATTTGATGGTCTTAGTGTCATGAATTTCCGATAAAATTTGATAAACAGATTGTGAAGTATTACTAAAATTAATTACGATTTGGTATAAAAAAATACTACTCGTAGTTTTATTTTTGCTGTCTAGAAATTTTTTTGCAAGACCTCCTGTAGCATCAATACAAACAGAAGAATAGTGTCTGTGAAGACGCCTGTATTCGTTATAACAATGGATTTGTTGCGGTGAAACATAAAATACTGAAAAAGGCGTATCAATTACAACTTTTATAAAATTTTGATGAGCAGGATTATCGTCCTCGTTGATACGATAAATAGCTTTAATCAAATCTCTCCGATCTTCTGGCTTGACATTCAACTTTTCTTCCTTAGATTCTTTCTTTACTTGATATAAAACATTAGAATTGAATAGAACAGGACATTGAGTACTACCTGGTTTTAACAGATCTTTAGCTTGCTCCAAAATAGTTCCCTTAACTCCATTTGCATCGATCATAGTTTTAAACATTTTTCTTCGCTCGGCTTGCAGTGGCCTTGTAACTTCATCATGAACTTCAAAACGAGTATCCCGGCATCGAAAATTAATAAAAACAGAACCTTTGTCCCCAGGATTGTTTTCGATGTAACCAAAAATAGGATTATTGCACACTTTACTTTTGCACTTGCCAATAAATGTCGCATAATAATTTCCATTTTCATGAATTGTGCCTTTTTTAAATACAAAGGCACACGGTAGTTCAAACTGATGCCATAATTCAAAGGCAATAGTGTCAGTCCACACTTTCGGCTGTAACCTAGGATTTTTACAACTATTGTCTTTTTTATACATACATTCCCAAACACCTCTAGCAATTTCAACATGAAAACATGGAACATCATCCCGCTCTTTAGCATATAGTTTATTAAAATAATCCTTATCGCTATTATCATCACTGTCATCATTATCATTATTATCATTGCTGTCATTGTCATCATCATCATTATTACTATAAGTGAATTTTTTCTTAATTATTTGGGAAAAATATCCACATTCTTTTCTTGCTCTAGTCAAAATCCCCCTACGATTGTCTTTTATGTTGGTCCTAACTGCTGCAGTATTCCATTTACCCACAAATTCTGGTTCCTTGGACATTTTCGACCATACCTCAGCAGAGTATGCTGGCAAGGTATCTGAACAGAAGTAGCTCATATATCTTTTTATAACAGCTATTGAGTCCTCATCTGATACAAGCAGTGGTCTCGGCATTATTGAGTTAATGATTGATAAAACCTGAAATGAAAAGAAAAAAAAAATTAATTGACGTCCATACAGCATCAATTTATTTTTTACTTAAAATAATAATTTAAGTTAATATATTTAAGCAAATAATCCGTTTACCACAATTTAAGTTAAGTGATCAACGTAGAAAATAATATTTATTTTATTATAAATAATTATTATGTAAAAATAATTGTTATAAATAATTATTATATAATAATTATTTATAAAAGAAAGGAATTAAAATGTTTTCGTCAGCCTGATTACTATGCATCTAATAAATATTTTAATAAATAAATATTTCCTTGGATTAGATTTTAGAAATAATAGGTTGTATCACCTAATTTATCGACTGATAATAACCCAAGTGTCACACTTGCCTTTGTGACATCTATAAGATATCCCTGATAGCCAGGGTGGCGACCTGCCGCCAAGTTGGCCTTTCCATAAATTGATCGCAACTTTCCAAGAGACTTGTCGACAACTTGTAGTCAATACAGTTACAAAAGCTGAAAGTTGTCGACAACTCGTCGTCAAGTTGTTCGCAACTCATTTACACCAACTTTCTCGTCAGTAACTCTGGCTATCAGGAATCAGTTTTTAGGCAATTTTGTGCTACATCGATAAGGCACCAACATGTTGACAAAACGATCAGAAATTTATGTCACCGAAAAAATATCTACTTAAAAGACTTGACACAAATGACGACAAAAAGTGAAAAATTACAAATAGTAGCTAATAAGTCATCTAAACGACTTTTTAATTGACATAAGACAGGAAAAACAACACAAATTTTCGCTCCGGGACTAACATTTGCATGTTGTATTTACACCGAAAAAGGTGACTTTGAGACAAAAGAAAATTTGCTTTATCCTTTTAAAGACATCTTAAAGTTGGGTGTATGTTACTTGGGAATTAATTATTTCTAATAGAATTTGATTTAAATATTTAATTTTACTATGTGCAAAAAAAAAAAAAAAATTATTAATGATAATTTTTTTACTGTTTGCAAAACTAGCTACTTACCAATAAACTCCAATTAATAATTTTGCTGAACTTTTCCTTGTTGTCACTGGGAAAATTCATCTTAAAAAGGTGTTCGAATAAATAAAAAAATCTGAAATTAATAACAATAAAATAATTAATCAGTTCCCACGATGCCTAAAACGGAATTAAAACGTTCCGATCATAAAATTAAAAACGATGTAATTTTAAAGAGAAATTTTTATTTATTACTTAAAATTGGGCGCTTTCCATACATAAAAATCGCAATCAAACAATACGCAAACATAAGTTTGAATATTCTTAATGCATATCTTTATATATGCAAATAAATCCTGATTTCCCTCGTTTACAGCATCGGGCGTAAACGGCTGGGCCGATTTCGCTAATTCTTTTTTTGTTGTATCTGTTATTATCAGGTCGGCTAGTAAAATTATAAATATAAATTTCAGCTTGAAATAATTAACAATTCAATAAACTGTGACTTCTATAATAACATTTGAACTACTCCAAGAATCGCCAAGATCATAAATACTTACACATTTATAATTAAAAAATAAAATGATGTAAAAATTATTAATAGCAGTACTAATAATTAATGGTAATATACTTACATATAAATGAAGGACAAATAATGTTGGAGATTAGATGAAAGAATCACATCCGATTGGTGAAACATTATAGAGTTGAGCTCCATTTTGATAAGTGGTATAAAAATATTGTTTTCAAAACTGAAAAATAAAAAAAATTTTAATATTTGGAAAAAAAAAAAAAAAAAAAAAAAAAAAAAAATTAGAAAAACATCTTTAATTATAAAATGATGTTTAATAATAAATATTAATTAAAATTTTCATCAAATTTCTTAGGCTAAGTTATTTTGAGTCTCAATGTAGACGCAAAATATAAATTTATAAAAATTGCGCAAATGAATAATTAATAACTTCAATTGTATAAGTCTACTCTAATATTAAATAAATAATTAATTATTAGTTTAATTTTACAAACCTGCTCCAATATTATATTTATTTATTATTGACTTCGATGATACTTGTAATTTAGTAATTGGTTTACCAACTATTTATGAGACCAACTGTGTAACACAAAAATACTAGTTGAACGGCAAGTTAAAATACTTGATAATAGGTGACACACCACGTAAGTTACAAAACAGAGCGGTAAATTATAAAAGAGTAAATGAAAATAACATTAAAATGTTTTCAGTATTTTTAATACATAATTAATATTGATAAAACAAAATAATTAGTCGAGTGTATTAAATATTAAATAAATAAAGATAATAATAATAATATTAAAAGTGGTTTTCTAAGATTCTTTGAGGACTCTTTCGTTTCATATTTTATTGTGGCTTATTGACATTTCTCTCCGATAAATACCTGGATACTCTTACGATGTGCTAGATGATCAACAGGATTTGATAATTACTTGATAAGATTACTAATTTAATTAAAACATAAATAATAATGAAAACAATAAAAAATTTTAAACCTAGAGCAGACACTTGCGCATGCGCACAACTACTATTAGATCAACGGGCATAATTAAAATTTTAATAATTAATTATAAATATAAAAACAAACAAACAAACGCTATTTTTGGTGGGGTATTAACAAACAAATCAAGATAAATGGAAAAAAAATTAAAAAAGATAGAAAATGAGTATAGTCACCGCTAACTTCAAATAAATTTTTAAAAATTTATTTAAAAAAAAATAAAGAACGAACAAATAATTATTTATAGCGAACATTGACGAACAATCGACGAACAAACGAATTGCTAAAAAAAATTTGCCAAAAATCGAATTCCCCCCGCCAACTTAAGGGAGCTGGCTTTTAACTCTTTTGCCGTCAATATGACTTTCACCCACACAATAAACTCGCGATACCTTGTCGTCAATCTATATATATATATATATATACATATATATATATATATGTATATATATTAATATATGTCTACAATGTATATATAATATATATAATACCACAGTATAGATTTAATTATTATTGTATATTTATTATACTGTCCTTTTGTTTTTTATTTTTAAAAATATGATATTACCATTTTATGAGTCTAGGACATCACTGGCTGTACACTTACACACGCCCTTAATTACACGCAAACCGACCACGGGCTCTCTCGTGATTACGGATTATTGTTCTTTGGAGCACCGTGCATTCTGTCAGCAGCACCCTCCGTACCCGAGAACATGGCGTAGGTACAACATCACCGGAGAGCACGTACACACAGACAGTCTGGATTTTGATATCCTTGTAAGTGAGAGAGTAAGAGAGTAAGTAAAAAGAGAGATGACTTGTTACCAGGGCATGGTATGGACACTACTGAGAAGGATGCCAGAAAGAGAAAGAGAGAAATTCATATGTGTGTGTGAAGAGGTTAGTTGATGATAAGAGACGGGTGTTTGAGTAAGACAGAGTTATTTGAACTCTCGTGGTGGATTTCGTGAGGGCCTCGGCCTGTGCTGCCCTGTAGTTGTAACAGACGACATGCACTAGCGCCTCAATAATACTACTGACGACAATGACGACGACGGGATGCACTACGTTCAAACGTACTGTATTCAACTATGCTGCTGCACCCTATACTTGTTTTATTCTACTAAATTTGTTCGTGATATTTAAAGAGTTTCTGGGTGTTGCTGATAGATTGCAGTTTCTTGCCATCTTTAAATTTAAATTTTATCAGCTTTGATGACGGATAATAAAAGTGGATTGACATGAGAAATGATAATTCCTGGTTTTGTTTCAAAAAGAATTTTAAAAATATTTAAAAAATTTATTGGCTAATTACAAGTATCATATCGAACCCCATGCGTTATTTTTTTTTAAATGACTATCTAATGAGTGTTCATTGTCTGACATATCTAAAATTTCAGTTTTGCAGTTTTTTACGGCTTTCATCATGGCGTGTAAAAATACTGAGGTTGTACATTGGTCAATACCACTTAGATGTAATGCGTGAGCTAAAAAAGGAATTTTTCTCAGAGTTCTACCGCTCAAACCGACACTTGTGGGCACTAGATCTGATTTCAAATATGGCTCGACATCTACTGATCTGTCCTGACTTCCGTCATCTTTTAATAGACCAGTCTGTAATAGATAATTATTATTGAAAGATCTTAAATCACTAACAAAATAATTGCCACTGTAACTAATATTTACCCTCTCTAGCTCTTTTAGACAGGTATAATAAATCATTGCAATAGCATCTTCGCCTGGATGACCAATGAACTGCTTGATATCAGCACGATCAACAAAAGCTAAATCAATAGCTTCTGTTACATTGCTTGTTGTCATTATCAGCACATTCTTGTACCGTTTTATTTGATCAAGCTGAGTTAGTAATGAATTTACAACTCGTATTGAGTCGCTTGGCTCGGTACCATTTATACAAGCTTTGCGAGCATGGGCTAGCGATTCAACTTCATCGATTAGAATACAAACTAATGATTCGGGATCGTCTAAAAGTACTTTGATCTCGGTGAAAAGCTTCATCACCAGTTTACCACTCTAAGAAAATATTTTAATGATTATGAATAGTAAATAATTAGTAGCCGGGATTAATTAATAATATGAAAAATTTAAAATAAAAGTACCTCGGAAAACCATTTTGAAAATAAGCTATGACTGTTTATTTCAACTAATTCACCTCGTGAAAATCTTTGATTGAGTCTTATTGCTGCTTTTTGTGCTAATGCTTTACAAAGACTAGTTTTTCCAGTTCCAGGCGGGCCATGTAACAACACAACTTTATTCCAAGTAATGATATTGTGATTAACATTTCTATCTGCAAACATCATTGTTGTTTCGACGTATTTCAACAACTAGAATACAATACGTTTACGATTAGAATATTTAATTGCAATAATTATCACACAACATTGATTTAGGGTAAGAACAACAGTACCCAGCTTTTAACTAGTAGCTAGCCGGTCTTATACTTTAACATTGGCTCAAAATATTGTAACTGAAGTGAAACTAATTTTAAATACATTTGAATATTTAGAAAACAAATACTTTCTTATTGAATAAAATCGCGACTAGTCAGTCAGTCATATATTGACAACTAAACAGCGAACATCTTATATCTACATAAACATTCTTTTCCTTGCCTTACTTTTACCGATTGATTGTGGTGTTATTTAAAATTTGTGTTGTTATTGTAGTGTAAGTGATAAATAATTATGAGTTACTGTTAATTATAATTCGATGTCAAAGTGGGATTCGAACCCGCGTCAACATGCGTGGACTGCTGTACATAGATATAATTTAAAATGAAGCAACTGACTACTGGTCTAGAGCTGGGTCATGGTGCTCTTACTCTAATTTAAAATTATTTACATTTTCTTTGACATCTGAATCATAGCACAAATTTTCCCACAGCCCATGAAAATCTTTACAAGGTAAAATCCAGTGAGACGATACAGCCAGTTCTTCAGTATCATTTTGCATCGTTTCAGTTGCTGCTTCTTCTTCAGTCAAACGATAAATATAAAATCTCATTGATGAATAATCATGTTTATTTACTGTCTCTAGCTGTAATAAAATTTATAAATATATGTGGATACCAATAGTTATTAAAAAAAAATAATTAAAATAATTTCCATACCTTTTTACCAGTACAAGAACATATTATCGACACTACATGATTTTTAATTATTTCATTCGACCAGTTTTCAACTAAAATTACAAAATCTACTTCAATACTATCTAATTTATTTAGTTCCTCTTTTACAATGTCTTCGATTTCGCTTACTGATAATGTACTGCAATAAATAAATAAATAAATATGAGTGTGAATATAGAATATATGAGACAGCTCATATATTTTAAATAAATAAATTAAAATAATGAAATTTAAAAAAATGCGCGTTTTTCATTTATCTAAATACTCATTTTTAAATTTCTATTCTACTTTCATTTTATTTATTCATTATGAAATTTACAAAATTGACAACTGTCAGTTACATTGACAATAAATAAATAAATAAATTACAATACCTATCATTTTTTTGACAGACTTCAACGTCAAGAATACTAATCATTTTTAAAATATTATAAATGTCACAAGTTGTATAAACTATAACAATAAAATACTCTTAGTGATGGTTATGATCTAGCTTTGATCAATAACAAATTTTTAAAAAATTTATTTAATTACAGTAATAAAAATGTGTTTGTACGTCAACTTAAAATTTTTTTTTAACTGGATTTTCTGGAAGACGATTTATTTTAAAAAACAATTTTCTTGAAAACTTTTTATATATTTTTATTCAATATACATTTGTGTACAATATGTAAAAAAAAGTAGCATTTCTGCAAAAGTAAAGCCCCGCCAATATTTATGACACATTTTCAATTATTTGTTTACTTAAAACTGTTTACAATGAGCGGCAGTTTAACTGTCAAAGTCAGATTTTGACATTTCTTCAGTAACTTTTATTTATTAAACTAATCATCACTCTTAAAAATAAAATTATATATAATTTAATTAAAAAATTTATTAATTATTAATATAAATAGGGGTAAGATGTGTTAAATTTAAATAAAAATTCAAATATCACCGCCGATAATGCAGACGAAGTTCAAAATAATGCTGAGTAAAATGTTTTCATGAAAATAATCCAACGTATTTTTTTTTCCATAAACGCTGGCTGGGCATTTCACAAACGAACACTGACAAAGTACATTATCAAAGTAATTCGTTGTAAAATGTAATTAATCAAGAGCTATATTTAAAATAAAAGAGATTTATATATTATTTTAATTATCATAGTGACATTAATAATATTATTTAAAATAAATGGACGGTGAGAAGAAAAAAAGCGCTAAAAGACGTTCCTTGGAGGCCGGCAGAGAAATGGTATGCAGTAATTAATATTATTTTTATTGTTTATAATTAGTACAAGTTATTTTAATCACCATTAGGTACTTGTACTTGTACTGGATAATAGTATTCTAATAATTTAAATTTTAAATTCAAATTGTCATGAAAAATTTTATCATACGGCAGCTGATAAATATTTTTTTTTATATGAAATATTGATACTGAAAGCAGCAGACATTAAAAAATTTATTTCTTTTAAATTTAAAAATCAAATACTTGTAGAAAAAATTAACTACTGACTTGCTTATGAAAATAAAAAATTTTCTGATGCCTGCTACTTTCAGTATCATGAAATATTTGTTTTTAACTAGTGTAAGGTTTAGTTGATTTTATTTAAATTGCAGCTGGCCAGATACAAGGAGTCTCTAAGAAATCTTAATTCTTCAATAGAGGAACCTACTGATGAAAGTTTCGTTCTCAATGATAATGTTGAACAGTCTGTTGATCAACAAAGCAGTGTGGTAAGCCAATTATATTCTATTGACACAAGTTATTTATTTATTTTGTATGCCGTATATTTTTAAAAGGTATTTCTATTAATAGGATTAGCACTAGCTATTAATAAGTAAATTGTTTTTATTCTTTTTTGGTTGGGTTTAGATGCTTGAAGATACCTCTTGTAGAGACACGACGCAGAGCAGCATCAGTATGAGTGAGGGAGAAGGTGATGGCGATATTGATGGTATGGCTGGTCGTGTAGCAGAGTTGAAGGAACTTATGCAGGGTAAAGAGGCTATGATTGAATCATTGAGTGCAGAAATTGAAAACATGAGGGCTGAGGCGGGTTCTCCGAATTCATCGCAGAGTCATAACAGCAGCACTCAATACAAAGACGTTTTAATTGTATACAAAAATAAAGTAAGTATTATAATCTGTGGTGAAAGAAGATCTTAAGTAATGCGGATTATTTTAATTGTAAGGTAAAAGACCTAGTACCTGATCAGGGAACTAGTACTCAATCACTTCATATATTTTTATATTTATATTCAGTCAAATTTAGTAAATATAGGTATAAAAATACATGAGTGATCGGGTACTAGTTCTCTGATAGGGTACTGAGTCTCTTACCTTATTGGAATTTTTTAAATTTATAGTTTTTGGAGTTTGAAGAAGCAATAAAACAACGTGATGACTGGATTCATCACTTGACTGGGTTGCTGGAGCAGGCTCTGGCAGCAAGAGATTCATTAAAATCACAATTGACAACTTTGAATCCAATTGCTGTGCCCCGTTGTGATGTTGATGGACCAGTTGACATTAAAAAAAAAATAAATGATCTAGAAGAGGCTCTAAATAATCATGTAGAAGTAATTCAAAAATTAAATTATCAGTTACTTGAGTCTCGCAAGCAGATAGATCAATTGGAAATTGACAAACAATATCAGACTACGGAAATCAATAACTATAAAGTTCAAATAAATCAGCTTAATGAACAGATTCGTGTCAATACGGAAGAATATAATCAGACTACTCTCGAAAATGAAGAACTACAAAAGACGTATGACAAACAATTGGCTAAAGTTCAAAAAGATATGTCGTCACTTGTTGGTAAATTTACAGCTGAAAATGAAAGTCAGAAGAGCAAACATGAGCAGGAAATGAAAGAACTCGAAGCTAAGCATCAAGTTGAAGTAACGCAGATTAAACAGAGCTATGAAGAACAATACAAAGGATTGTTTGAACGTTTTAATACAGAGTTACCAGCACTTGAGAGTAAACATGCCAAAGAGCTGCATGTTTTTCAATCTCAATTGTCGACTTACAAAAAAACTGTAGACAATCTCAAGCTGGAATTAGACAATCGAATGAAATCGGAACAATTGATTATGTCTGATTTAAATAATGTGAAGAGACAATTGATGCAGTGTCAACAAGACAAAGAAATGCTTGATGAACAAATAAAACTACACAAATTACAAGTTGAAGAGTTGACTGTTAAATATGTGGCTGCTAGCAGTGTTTTGAATTCGAAAGAAAGTATTGAGAGATCTTTAGAGGAAGCGTTGATAAATGTAGAGACACTCAAACGAGAGAATGAAACTCTTAAATTGCAGTATGATGATATCAGTGCTAGATTTTCGGCAGCACAAGCTTTAATTGAAAATACTCAATCACAAGATAAAGTCATAAATTATAAGGGCTATGAATATGATAAATCATTGTCACGTATGAGTGGTTTTAATGCCAGTTTTGCTAGTGAAGTTAATGCCACAACTTATCAGACAATCGATGACATGGGTATCCAGTATGAGATTGTGAAAAAACGCTTAGAGGAAAAAGAATCATTGGAGAAAAAATTACTCGATACAATTCATGGTCTTGAAGACAAAGTTTCTAGGATTACTAAACAACTTGAAGAAACAAATTTGGAAAAAGAATCTTATGAGAAGCAGTTCAAAGATATGAAAAATAGATGTGATAAAATGATGTCTGAATTGAAGACAATTAAAGAATCAAATGCTACAGTACCTCAACCTTTTCCTAGTTCTGTTTATTTTCCTGATGCTAAAACGTCATCGCTCAATGATTCTTTGTCAAAACAACAAGATAATCGCGATGATTCAAATAAAATCGAGTCTTATAAGAAAGAAATTGAGGAGTTGAAATTGGCCATTCAGAAGAAAGATCACGAGCTTGAAGAAGCTGATAATAAACTCCGTAAAGCAATGGAGAAAGTTAAGATGTACAAAAGTGAATGTGATCAAGCTAGAAGTGGACTTGCGAGAGCTTGGGAGCATTGCGCTGAAGTTGGCGAACGTTTAAATCAAACTCTTGCCGTCAATGACAGTCGTTTTACTGATTCACTCATGACGACATTAAGTCATAATAATACTACCAGTAATGATCTAGTCGATCAATTGGAAACAAATCAAGATCCATCTAGTGATAAATTTGCCATGTCCTCTTGTAAATACGATGATGAGAGTATTAGCACTTCGGATAAAATTTCTAGTCTTAGTAATTTGGGTAAGCAATTAAGTTTTTTGCACGTGAGAGCGGAAAATATTGAACTGGAAAATCAAAAATTAAAAGAAGAAAATATGGAGCTTTTGAAAGCACGAGATAATTGGGATAAAATAAAAACTGATATAGAGAAACGTCATGCTGAAGAAATGGAAGAGGTGAGAACTTATTTTGAGGCAAAATGTGTACAAATTGAAAAACAATATTCTGAAGAAGTATTCAGTCAGCAATCGAAAAAAGTCTCTGATGACAGCGAAGCTGAAGAGATGGCTGATGATTTGTATTGTGGAGGCGGCGGCGATTGTATTGTCAATATTAATAATAATGCTGGTGATAATTACAAAGATGAAATGACAGCTGATAATTATCAAGTACACAGTAAACATGAAGATTTAAATCGTAATTCTATAATTGGAACTCAGGTACATCAGGTAATTTAATTAATTATTATTTCAAATATATTAATTTTATTTCAAAGCTAGATTTTATAATTGATGACCATTAGAAAATAAATTATGAACGATAGCTTTTTTAAATTATAAATAATTTTAAACTGAATGAAATTTCCCATTAGCCATCTGATCTTTTTATTGTACTCATAAAGCATGATTCATTTTTAAAAAAATCAGAAAATAATTACTAAAATTCTAGTAGAATAAATACAATACAATCTGGTCATGAGCAATTTTTCCGTCTATACTCTTAGGACCAGTCTTTAAAACTGGGTTCATTTTTAATCCGGGTTTGAATTATTACTGCTGATATATCTATATCCCAAGTAGCGCAATTTAAAAACTGGCTCTTGGAGGAAAAAATTTAATTTGCGTGATCGTCTGATGTAACTTGTAACCAGATTCTACTGTAAATAAATAATATTGTGGTCGTTAACCTGCAACACATGTTTCATTTGTAACTAACAATAATATCTGCGTGTGTAACCGACGTGCGCATGCAGCTTTGTCAAACAGAATTGGATGCTGCTGTCGAGAATAGCGAGTTGACCGAGCTGAGGGCTGCCTACAGCCAGCAGCTTGAAGAACAAATTGCACTTGCCAAATGCGACATTGTCAACGCACTACAGGAACAAATTCAGGTAGCCCTTTGCCACCTGCTCATCACTATATTTTTATTTAACTAAATATATTGTTATGTCAACTGTTTTAATTATTTTACCCTTGTCTCTAAACATTTTATTAATCGCACGATTTCTTTCATTTATTTTTTTTAATAAAGAAAATTATTTCAGATGTTTTCTTTTTTGTTAATTTTTTAAATTTTATATTGAGTAAATATGTACGTAATTATTATTTGTATTTAATTACAGGCATTAGTGAGCGCCGAATCTTATACAGAAGAAAATTGGCCGCCGGAATTACTGGAACTCCGTAATAAATTTACCAATAACGCAAGACGTGATATAGAAAAATTGAAGGAAGATCATTTACATGAAATAAATCAATTGAAGGAAGAACATTCTCGTAATTTAACCAAAACAATTGAACGTTACCAAGAAGAAGTTAATAAATTAATTATTGAAATTGAGGCTCATAATCAAAATAAACATATTAATTTAACGGGCAGTAATGATGATTCTGTACAACGAGATAATTTATACAAAACTTGTGCGACACTAAAAAGTTTAGTTCAAGAACTTATTAAATATTTTGTTAGCTGTGAGGAAGAATTAAATAATACACTAATAACACAAGTATTGAAACGGCAGATATCAAATATAAATAATTCAACAAATGATGAAACGGATTTAGATATAAGTGAAGCAGAAACCGATTTACCGTCATCTACATCTGCATCTCCTACGATGAAAATAAAACGAGTTCACTTTGCACCTCTGCCTAGTCAGATATCGACAATTATGAAAAAAGATTCAAATATTATAATTGATTTAATTGAAGCTGACAATGATATTGCTGTTAAACTGCGCGCGGAATTGGACAAATGTTTGAAAAGATTAAAAAGCGAAAGTGAAAAAATATTCGACGTCAATTTATCATCCGGTGACTCTGTTATTGATACGCTGTCAAAACAAATTTCTTGGACAACTAAAATTAATGAAGAACTTAATGCTAAACTTTCTGAAGCTGAGAATACTATTGAACAGTATCAGGATGAATCGCATCAGTTGAAATTTAAAATAATAGATCTTCAGCAAAAATTGATAGCCATTGATAGTAGAAAAGAAATAATATCTGAAGGATATGGTGAACAGGATAATATGGAAAGAGAACTTGTTGTACCAGATTTTAATCAGTTACATGAAAGAGGTATTATCATAAATTTTTATTGTTTTTTTTTTACTCTACTGCTTACGCCTTTGTAAAAAAAATTCGTTCTAAAAATATTCCAAAAAAGTTCGACGTAGAATTGCTGAACTTGAGACCGATTAAAATTTCGAGTGAAAGTTTTTTAATTTTGATAGTAAGAAAAAAAAATTAGGATTTTATATGAGCGAATTTTCAGTAAAAAAAAAATTTTTTTTTTTACTATCAAAACTACAAAAGTTACACTTGCAGCTCTAATCGGTCTCAAGCTTCAAAGTTTTACATGTCGAAATTTTTTTATACGTGTTAATTATTATTGAATATTTTAAACAATTAATTTATGAAATATAAATGTAGCGAGACAAGCGATCATGAGTGGAGCTGGTGATAATTCATATTTACTCCAACTGATTGAAGAATTATGCAGATATCACGACAAACAATCAGAAGATATTAAAAAAGAAAAAGAAGATTTGCAGCAACAGGTACCAATAATTGCTAATGAAACTTAAAAAAAAATCTGCACTGCATGAATACTTTATTTTATTTATTTATTTTTTTTTTTCTAAGCATTTTACATGATAGACGTTAGTTGGGATGAAGCATATTTGAAGTGATTTAATTAATAATTGATATGTGTATTGCAGTTTTGAACACTTGTCATCTTTTTTTCTTCATTTAAAACTTAAAATTTTTTTCATATAAAGCTTTAGATTTTACATAGTAAACATTAGAAAAAATATATAATAATAGAATTAATATCAAGGGTTTAAAGTACCAATTAATTATAAAAGTACCAGCGCTTATTTTTCCGTCAGGGGCCAACAATCAGTACATAATGTTTCCTATTAGTAATTAAAGTCTAATTTCATTAGCGTTGTATTGTATTGCCAGCAGGTGTTTATCTCCCCTCCTTCCCAAACCATTTCAAGGGTTCGATGTCAAAAGGTAAATTATTGAACTACTAATAATTCAATTATATATATTAATATTTACATCATGAGCTCATCTACAGCTTAATATTTACCATATTTATTTACAGCCGTGCTTTTGTTCAAGTATAAAATTCATTTATTTAAACAACCGCTTTATAACTTTCATATGAAAAAAAATTTCTATTAACTTAACTACTATATCTTGTTTTCACTTTTTTATGCATGATCTATAATTTATGATAGAAATATTTTCAACTTAATTAAAAAATAAGGGCCGTTCATAAAATACGTCACGCAAAATTTTACTTTTTTAGACTCTCCCTCTGCCTTCGTCACGCCGTCACATTTTTTGCTACCCTTCTTATCAATGTTCCGTCAAAAATTATAGATCCCTCCCTCCCCCCATGATATATGACAATTAATAATATAATAATTTCTATATACTAATGAATTTATTATTTGCAATAATAAAATTTGAATTTTAAAAAACCTAGAGCAAAATTTAAAAAATTGATAAGCTGCGAATGTCACATTTCCTTAGATCTCCGACCCTCTTTGTCCCAGTAAGCGACATCCCTTCCCCCATAAGTGCGAACGTATTTTATAAACGGCCTCATATTGATATGAATTTGAATTAAAAAATTTAAAATTTTTAAAAATAGACAAGCACGTTTTGCATATTTATTTTTTAAACAAGCTTTGCATGTCGAGTTATTATAATAATTATTAATGGTTATTTTAAAAATAATAAAATAAAATTTTAAGTGATATTAAATAACTCATGTAATTAATTATCCACTTGATCTGGGTATTTAGATCGAAGCGGCGGATAAGCAATTACGTTCAACTCGCAAGTTCCTCGAGGAACAAGCCAGCGAGCGTGAGATTGAACGCGACGATGCAGCACGACAAATACAAGCATTACAAGAACAAATTAAAGAACGTGAACGTGAGAAAGAACGCGATTTACGTATAACATCTGAGGTAAATTATACATTTAAATGACACCTTTTAAATATACATTATTAACTTTGGTTAATTAGCTTTACTCATATTATTAGTTTAACTTACTAAAGTTTAATTAAGGATTATCTAGATGGATTTATTAATTACATATTTTAAATCGTTCATCATGTCACATGTAACACAATCATTACAAATGTTTTTTTTTACTGCACACTGACACAAAAATATACACATTTTTATTATTATTTTTTTCTTTAGTTTTTTTATTACAAATTGTTGCGGTGGTAATTAAAATTAATAGAATTAAAATATGCTTTTGTGATAACTGAGGCGAGTAAAATTGCTCAAGTATGTTCTATAATTTATGTTTTATTATTTAATTGAATTACTTTTTATCTTATTTTTAATTCTATTGTTGTTTAATAAAAATTTTATTTAGCAATTTATAGAACATACAGGCAATTTAACTTAACTTAAAATAATTATTTATTTAACAATTAAGCTTATAACACGCACATTGCTAATTTTATTAACACAAGTTTTTATGCACTGTGGTCTTGGTTTTCTATTTGATACACACACAAAAGCCGTCTTCACTGTCGCCTGAACCACCGTTGGTCATTCCCATGCTTCAAAAATCTGATGGCCAAGATGTAAGTTTATATTTTCATCAATATATATATATATATATATATATATTTTTTAATTGCCTCGGATGGTTGCTACGTTTGTAAAAATTACCGTTTGCTTCATCAGGACACTGGATATTTTAATACTAATTAATAATTTATTTAATTATTAGTCTTTTATGTTTCTTGTTCGAAGAAGAGACTAATTGTCTAAAATTTAATTAATAAAGTTAAGTATTTTTATACAATTTAATTTTAGGGACTTAGTTTAATCCTTTGGAAACCTGGGATGTATCTGTTGTCCTGAAATAAAATAATAAAATGCTGGCGAAAGTAGCAATCGTTCGGGGTCGAAATTGTTCATGAATTTTTTTTTTTTTATTAATATATTTAAAAATTATGTAACTAATATTTTATTAGCATGGAGTTTAAAATTAAGATGAATCTTTTAATAATAAATGATAAATTTATCAGGTTGAAGGACTGGAGGTTCAAATACGTGAGATGTCACAAACAATATTAGACTTTGAGCTCAAAAAATCTGCTGCGGAGGAAGAATTGAAGTCAGCAGTAGACAAAATATGGGAATTGCGGGACATTATAGTGAGTTTGGAGACTCAGCTTGAATCAAAAACAGAAATAGAAAGAAACTTGATAAGCCAGAGTGAACAGATGAAAGAGATAATTTCCTCCCAGACTCAGCATCAACAGGAACTGGTTCAAGAGCTGGAGACGCTGAAAATGGGCGGCGAGAGTACGCAGACCGATCATATAACTCATCTGCAAGAAGAATTGAGGAAACACAAATTGAGTACTGAGCACTTTAATGTCAATTCAACGGCTTTGAAGCAAATGAAATCCGAGCTACAAGACATGCAGAATCACTTGGATAAAAAAACTAAAGAGTTGGAGACACTTCATATGTGCGGTTCCAGTCTGAGTATTAGTCAACCAAGTGAAGATGTGTCTATTCGTGATCAAATTGATGCTACAAGATGTCCCACACCTGATGATCCCAATGCGCCGCCTACTCTACCACTTGATCAGCTTCTTAAAGTTAAAGAAAAATTATTGAAACACACCCGAGCTGAAGAAGTTGCCCTTAAACGGATTAAAGATCTTGATATGCAATTATCTGCATTGAAAATTATAAATGAGGTTCGTTTTATTTATTTGATTTTTAAAACTCAAGGGCATTCTCAGACAATGCCCGACACTTTTTAAAAGTTTTCAATGATCCAACGGTCATAAGCGTATTTAAATTTTATTTAATGACGTATTATTTTTATGTTACAGGAGTTGCAAGCAGAGCAAGAAATTTTACAGCAAACAAATTCAGAGCAATTGTTCCAAATAGAAACAATGCGGGGTAGATTGGAACAGTATAAACAGAGTGCACCTTTTGCCCAACGACAAGCCACATCACGTCTTGAATTACAGTTGCACGAAGCGAATACTAAAGTTCATTTAATGGAGCAGGAGTTGGCTAACAAGGACCATGAGTTACTTGACGTCAAGTATCAGCTTGAACGTACATCCCAATTGCTGCAGGACAAACAGGACGAGCTTCTTACTGTCGTCCAAACTGAAAACGGGATAATTAATGAGCTGAAAAATCGTGTAGAAATTTTAGAGCAGGAAAAACGTGTTTTTGAATCTAAACTCAGTATTCAAGAACGCGCACAGCAAGAATTACCCCAACTGATTGAATCAATGCTCACTGATAAAAATGAAGAAATTGATCATCTTAAAGAGCAATTGTCTAAGAAAGAAAAACAGTTTGAAGCTTATGCTTCTCAACAGCTGGAAGAAAGTAACAACGCTAAGAATGAACCGAAAAACAGCGCGAGAACTCTGAGCGATATATTGTCAATACATTCAGAGTGTGAGGAGGTAGCAGAAGCTATTCGCGAGAATTCAAATGTTTTGCACAACACACCTTTGAATATTTCATCTGCGAAAGTTCCCAGTTCATTTTCTCCAAATGATCAACTTGATGGATCATCAGTTCCTTTTATGGACTTACAAAAGTCTGATTTAAGGATTCCACCGCTTGAATTAAGCAGCCAACCGTATAGTTTTACCAGCTCTCAGCACGTTTCGCAGCCACAGTTATCAGCAGCCGAGTCTGTACACAGCGAAGGAGACATAACTTCACCTAAACGTGGCAACAGCACTCGTTCTGACAGAACTACTGTAGGATCAGCAAATAAAAACAAACAATCTGGTGATACTTTGAATAAAACGTCAGATAAAACAACTCCGACACGGACAAAATCAGTATTAGCAGGGTCCAGTTTATCACAACCATGCATTGAAGATTTAGAAAATCAATTGAAAGCAATTCACAAAGAATTGCAAGCTAAATCAGCGACTTTGAGTAAACGCGAGTCGGAACTCGATGCTTTGCAAAAAAGTCTTGATGAATTGCGCGCTGAATTTAAGGAATCAATTGATACGGTAACGCGTGATAAAATATTTTATAAAAATCAGTATGAATTGTCGCAGGAATCGGAAAATAAAATTCGTAAAGATTTTGAGGAGATTGAAAATGTTTTGAAGATACGGAATGAAGAGTTGGATATTTATAGAGATAAGATACAATCAAATGAACAACGGTTGCATGAATTGGAAAATGATAATGAGACGTTGAGAAAAGACATCAGAAAACTAAGCGAGGATAATTTATCTTTTCAAACGACAATGCGGGAAAAAATCCAGGAGTTGAAAAATTTAAAAGACATTATTTTTGAAAAAGACATCACGATTGAGACCATAAAAACTCGTAATGTCGAAATTGAAAACGAGAATAAACAGCTGTATACTTTTAAAACTAAATTTGAAAGCTGTCGTAAGGATTTGATTGAAAAGCAGAGCGATATTAAACGTTTGACTGACGGGATAAATAGCCGGGATGAATTAATTCAGCGATTGGAAGAAATGGCGAGACGCGGAAGTTTGTCTAATACTTATCCGATGACTGATAAAGACCAGGAGATTCATCATCTGCAGGAGTACATTAAGGAAAAGGATAAAGTGATAAAGCAAATGACTGATGATAGCAAAAGTCTGCAGCGTTCTCTAGAGACCATTCAGAATAAAATAAAAGAGTCTGGAAATGTAATAGAGTTGAGGAAAAAATTGAAAGAAGAGAGAATGTTTAATGATGAGTTGACTAAAATGGTGGCTAAGTTGAAACACGAGTTGGAAATTTTGAAGGATGAGTCTGTGAGACAGTCTTCGGAGGGGGCTGATATTGAAGATATGGTGCAGCGGGAACTGAATTTATCTGCTGATTTAGACAGGAAAATATTGGATGCTATAGAAAATGACTCGGAAGAATTAGCAATGAGTAGGAGAATAGAGCATGCCTGTAATTCAATGTCAATTAGACCTGTAGAACAGGATATTGAAAAAATAATGCAGCAGTACACAGAAATTCGTCGTAAATTAAAACAAGCAAATAAATTAAATGAACGATTGATGCATGAAAAAAATGAACTGGAGATCGAACAAGATATATTTAAATCACAAATAATGGATTATGAGAATAGAATACTGGAAATAAAATCCGACTTAGACAGTGAGTTTAAAAAAAATCAAACATCAGCTGAAGATTTATCAGCACAAAAAATAGTGATACGTGATTTACAATTGCAAGTACAAAAGGAAAAAAATAAGTCGCGTAGAATGCAGATGGAGGATGCTGATATTATAAAAGAATTGAGATTACGATTGACTACGTCCTTGGAGGTTGAAAAAGAACTGCGTGATAATTTATCAACTGTGAGACAGAATTATAAATTATTGCAGGCTAAATTGAATAATCTTAAGGATACTATGGAGCCGGAGAGATCGGCAAATATTTCGTCATCTCCTGAGCTACAGGAAGCCGAAAAGAACGATCTGATGATGGCTGAAAAATATGAGAAAGCTGTCAGAGAGATAATTGAATTGCAGGATACGTTGAAAATAAATGAAGCTGAAAAGAATCGGTATGAAAAGCAGCTGGAGGTTGAGTTAGAGGAGCGGGAACGTTTGTTGAGTCAGATAACTCTCGTTGAAAGTGCGAAGGAACATCTGGAAGTTGAATTGAAACGCACTAAAGAGGAATTGAAGAGCCATAGAGACGAGTCAAAATGGTTGAAAAAACGTCTGGACAGTATTTTAGAGGCCGATGATAAGAAACAAACCCAGCGTACTGACGAACAAACCGAATTAAAGAGTTTGAGACACGAAGTCAAGAGTATCAAGGAGGTGATGCGCGATTTGGAAATTGATTCATCAGAATTAAAGAGACAATTAGAACGAGCGCAAGTCGAGCAAAATCAGTTGACTCACGTGGTGATGACTCTGAGGAAAAATGAAAATGAACTTCATAAAAAATTGAACTCCGCTAAAAAAGAAGGCGAACGTTTGAAGGAAGTCATTGTTGATCTAAGAAGAGAATTGGAAGCTAGATTCCACAGGGAGTTGGAGCTGTCAAAAGAATTGCTCCAAGATACATTAGCCGGTGATAAAAATTCTTCGGCGAGTGATAAAGATACCTCAACTAAATTAGTCGAGAAGATCAGCGAGTTGACCAATGAAATCGCTCGATACTCGCAGGAAAAGGGTGTTCTGTGTGATAAATTAATTAGAGCTCGGGAGGAAATTGAAAGGAATGTTATACGAGTAAGAGAATTGGAGTCACTGCTACAGCACAGTGACAACGTAACCTCCAGCAATGATCACCAGCTTGTTGCGAAGCTTCAAAGCCTCTACGCTAAATACATGCGAGTAGACAGTAAAAGAAAGGCTTTGGCTTTCCAAAAACGTTACTTACTTTGTGTTATTGGCGGCTACCAGGTGTCGGAAGAAAATACGCGGTCGATGCTGGCCAAATTGACTTCCGTTGAACGTTCATTTATATCTGAACAGACACTAAATGTTATTAAAACGTGTCCCAAAGCACGTTTCAGGTCAGCAGTATTACTTGTCATTGCCGTGCGTCGTATGAAGTGGATGGTACAGAGATGGAGAAGCGGTAAAAGAAAACCAGCGCCCACATTACTCAGTAACTCAGACCAGTCATACCCTGCACTACGTGTTCATCAAGCAAATAATTTTCGGAAAAATAGTAGAAGTGCTGCAGCCACAGTTACTTCTTCTGCGAATGTTGATAATGGCAGTCACGGAGTCATTGATTATGAATATTACGCGCAAAGATTTAATAATATCGAAAATATCCTTGGGCTGGCGATGAGTGAGGCTGATTCGAATAATTCAGCGACACATTAACATAACTGTTAACTTTCATTATTTTTTTCTCTCTAAATTAATTAAAATATTTAATAATTTTATTTATAATTAAGCATTTTATACGAATTTTTATTTTTCCTTGTGAAGGAGGCAAAAGTTTATAAATTTACATTTAAATTGTGTTTTTTAAAAATTAATTTTAATTTTTGATAATTTATATTTAAAAAAATAATCAACACAACTTGGAACATTTAATAGTGATGTGTAAAATTTTAATTGTATAAAGAGTGTCATAATTGTTGGTACAATTTACACGGTTCTTCCATCTGCAAAGTATCACCAAAGTTTATTTTTCTTTTTATTATATAATATTACTACGAGAAACGATAGATTAAAAGCTGCATGTTTATAATAATTAATAATTACAACCATTAATGAATAATAAATTGTTGATAAATTGTAACTCAGTGCCTTTGTAATAGTTAGTACATATTCAGTATTTATTGTGAGTCTTTTCTTTTTATAACTGTGAATAAAATGTTGCCTTAGTGTTTAAATAAATGATTAAAAAGTTTATTAATAAATAATTAAGTAAATAAATTAATTTTTTCATTCAACAAATATTATCCAGAGTATTTATTGATAAGCATAAAACAATATGTTCGTTGATATCCGGGTTTTTTTTTTTTTTCATTAAATAACTATTTTATTTTCATGATTCCAACATCGGAACTTAAAGTTTTAGCGTCTCTACAGCCAATCAAAAGAAGCTAATTTCAATCCAATATCCCGAATGGATATTAGCAAACACGTTAAATGTGAAGGTCTTCAATTAGCAGGCAGAAACAAATTTGTTTCATCCCTTGGGAAGAAATAGTATATTACATACCTCGGCCAGTAAAATAAGAAAAGCCTCAGATCACATATTAGTCAGCTTCAGCCAACAATTACATGTAATCCGAGACTTTTCTTATTTTCCTGCCCTAGGTATGTAATATACTATTATACTAGATTATTCCCATCCTGTTTAGAGGGAAGAGAATTGTTCTTTTCTTTTATGGAAAGACAAAAGATAAAAAATTAGCGCATGTGCTATTTTTCCCTTAAACAGAGGTAAAAATTTAAGCTTTCGAGTGTAAATATGGTGAAAAATTGTATACACACCCCGAAGGAATGTAAGATGTCCCAATCCGCGTGTTTGCCAATTATACGCGTGGGTTGGAATTCCTACTTTCCTCCCTTGGTGTGTAATATACTAATTCTGCTCAGACTGAAGGCTTTCGTATTTAAACTCTGATACTTGTCATTCGTTTATGAGTAATTTCAGAGCATTAATTTAGTTCACGTAAATGACAGTTCTGACTGTGATTAAATTTTATAAAAATTAGTGTAAATAATAAATAGTATTTATAGTTTCTGCTTAATTATAAATTGCAGACGATAATTTAATAGTTGATGACACCATTGGTCTGCAATTAACTTGTTTGTAACTGGCTGCTGACACTGAAACTGAGATCCAATGCAGGTAATCATGAAAAATCTAGTGTGTAACTCAGGATGAAACACGATTTCAGACTGCGGGTGGTGTCAGCCAATTCCGACCTGGTCTGAAATTACTTCGTTTCATCCCTTGTCACTCAATATACTATTGCGTTGTCTTCTTTTGCTTTAAAAAGCTCGACGGATCATCTATTGACAGTAGTGAAGTATTTTATTATTTAAAGTCTAGCTTAAATTGTACTGAGATAAAATACTTGTCTCTCGCTAAAGACCTAGTCTCGTGAAAAAGTAAATCTACAAAGTTTTATTATCAATTGTTTAATTATTAAAACGATTTACTTTCAGTTATACTTCTAAATAATTATTATTTGTCTAGTTTTATGTCTGCAAGTACACGAGACGTGTGTATTGTGAATCAGACTTGATTAAATAAAATTTTTAAGAGCAATTATATCCAGAGACACGGTAGTGTCTCGCGCCAAGTACACGGTCAAACACATGTATATGTGTGAGTGTGTAGCGCGAGCCTACCTGTCTCTTTTCTTGAGTCGGAGTGGTGTTTTATGGTTATGAGTTACATTTTTTTTTATTAAAACTAAAACACGGCTCATTTCTGGTTTTTCTGAAATATTTGTGTCTCACTCAAAGTTTACCAACTGAATTTTATCACATTTTATTATTATTTATCTTTTAAAATATAAAAAACGTTAGCATATACTATAGTACCTTAAAAATTGAGATTTCAGAAATTTTTTCCATCTATAATATATGCTTATTTATTACCGTCTTAGAATAAATAGTTTCAAGAAGGAGCATGATTAACTCAACTATGGAGACTATATAGTCTCCATAGACTCAACATTAAAGTTTTTAAAATCTGTCTTGATTTTTCAACACTAGAGAGCGCTTTCATTACCCTCGTATGCACAAACAAAGAGGCCTAATGCGTAATATTATTTTACCCATGACGAATGAATAAGCAAGTTTGGGTCAACTATTAACTACCCTAATGGCTACTTTAGCTTGAAATTGACAATAATTTGACAATGAAATTACCTGCAATTCGCTGCCTGACTTTGCTGTCAGTTTAACAGCGAAAGTTGAATAGTAAAATTTGCGGTTAATTTTTCCCCAATGTAGAGGTAACTTTTTTTTATTAGAAACAAAACCCAATTAGCACGGTTTGCTTAGCAAAAGTTCAACTTTACGAAAAAATCCTTTAATTTTTCGTCAAATGTCGGTCAATTTCAGGCATTTTTGTTTTTGAAGACAATTTGTATAAAACTTTTGAAGTGAATTTGCATTCTAATTCGGGTGGTAATTTAACGTCAAATTGTATGGCAAGTTGTATACCAATTGTCATCAAAAACGAAAAAGTCTGAAACTGACGGTCATTTGACAAAAAATTCAAGGAAACTTTTGCTAAAGCAAATCGTGCTATTAGGGGGTATGCTCGGCAAATCTGATAATATGGTAAGTTTACCAGGAACTCAGTTTGGCCAACAGAAACAAACTAAAATATTTTTATATTTTTAATGTTGTTAGTCACAGGCAAGTGACATTATCCACTACAAAGTGGTAATTTTAAACTATCCTTATTTACCCGCTCAACTGAACTTGGATTTCAATCCTATTGTATGACTAAATGATGAGTTATCATCACGAAAGTATTTTCAATATTAAAAAATTAATTATAACTGTTTCCATCAACTGAAAATACTAATAAATTATTTACATCACAATTTTTATAACAAACTCGATCTAAATAATTTCGTGTATCTCAACAGTTTTGTTAAACTCGATAATGGTATAATAACTAAAAATTACCATAGAAGTCAAGAATTCGATTGATTAGTTTATTGATGTTTATTTAAGTTGGCATGTGTTATATTTTAAAAAAAAGTGGCGCTTAAAAGTAAAACAATAGTGGGGGTCATTGTTCTTAAAAAGAATTTTTCCTAAAAATATTCTCTATTTTCTCACAAGAAAAAAAAATCATTACAATAATACTTTTTTAAAAGTTAATTTCAATTTATGCGGTAAATTATAGTGTACTATTATTGTCTAATAATGATTAAACTGTGAGCCAATAGAATGATTTTAAACTTAAAAATGATTTGACGACTTGACAAAATATTACACTACGTTTGATCGTAGATGGGGCGACGCAGACAAAAATTTTCTGACAACTCTGAATTAAATTTTCCCTCAATCTGCGGTGGATATAGGACGGCAAAATGAAAAAAAACTCACATTTCTTAGTTGCTAAGATTATTTCATGTAAATGTTTCGTAATATTAAAAAATTTATAATTATTGTATCAAAGGATTTTATTCAGAAATATAAAAAACAATGTAACTTTCAGATAATATTTGAAGTTGCTTTGCTTTACAAAAAAAAGAGAAATCCCACCAAAAACAGATTCTCTGTAAAAAAATCGCGCCAAGTACACGTTCAACACTATCTATGAATGGAAAAAATGTACTTTACAAAAAGCTATAAAATCTTGAAAACACCAAGTAACTGGTAGCATTGGAAATCATGAGAAAAATCTGAATCAAAATATATAATGAAAAAAAATGATCCGAATGTACTTGGTGTGCGTTTAAACAATAAATTTTCTTGTTATCGTCATTTCTTTGCAGTTTACTAAAATTCAGAATCGATCATAGAAATTGACTGTAAAATCAAAAGCGTGTAGTCAAAATTTACACACTTGCCGAAAAACATTGAAATGCGGCAAGCAAGCTATAGAAATTTAACACACCGTTAAACGTGTATCAACCCTGCTTAAAAAATCCGATAGATTCTTATAGCTGTATGTATAAGGCCCTATACTTAACTATAGCGCTTCTCATAGAACTCATTCATTCTTATAAAATCCCTATAGGAATGCATAAGAATCTATTGGATTCTATGAGATTTTCTAAACAGGGAAATGACTACAAAAAAACTATAGTTTGCTTATGACAAACATGGGATACACTCCATGTGTGTTAAAATAATACACTTATAGAGTGGATTTGCAGTGAATTACTTGACTCAATGAAATCGTGACGCACACCAAGTACATTCGGATCATTTTTTTTCATTATATATTTTGATTCAGATTTTTCTCATGATTTCCAATGCTACCAGTTACTTGGTGTTTTCAAGATTTTATAGCTTTTTGTAAAGTACATTTTTTCCATTCATAGATAGTGTTGAACGTGTACTTGGCGCGATTTTTTTACAGAGAATCTGTTTTTGGTGGGATACATATTTACAATAAGTTGTATGATAAAATATATATAAATGAGTATCTACACTCACCATCAACATTTTTATAAAACATCATAGAGAAAATGTATAGTAGCAGAGATTTGTGGTTTTGTTTCTTTTTTTTAAGGCGTTGAAGAATTTTATCTACGGTATTTAATATATATATATCTGCGTAATAAATTATCTAAGCGATGCTTTTAATATTTTTATAATTTAGTAATTAGAACCTGCGCGTAATAACTAGTGCATTTTTTAAAATTTTAATCTTTAGTAGTTTTAGATAAAACAAGAATTAAAAAAAAAAAATTCTACTTCAATGCAAAGCTGTACTGAAAAAAAATTAACTTTTGTAAAAATAATATTTTCTTAAATTGTAAATCAATAAAAATTATTACATTAATTCCATATTTAAATTTAATAATAATTTTTTTGACAGACAAAAATTTTTTTCTTAAATTCCGGATTTCCGAGTGGAGTAAATCCAGATTCAAATAAAAATTCGTAATCACTCCCGATTTTTTACAGTGTAATGGCCCAATTTCTTGTAAGAAGAAAATAAAATATTTCTAAAAGTTATTTTTTCTCTCAGTGTATTGATTAAAAACTATAAATAACTTTCATAAACTATTCATCATTAAAAATTCTGCCTGCATGTTTACAAAGATAAAAATAAGTTTAACAAAATCATTGATTTAAACAAGCGTCTTTAAAATTAGTTGCATTGAAAGGAAGAAAATAATCATCGTGTAACTGACGTATGATGGCTTCAATTGGACACAGTTTGTATTCCCTTTTTAAAAAATCACCCTCATCATTTTTATCACCGTAACTCGCGCTATAATAATTAGAATTCTTACAAAATGTTATGGTCTGCGTTACATCTTTGCCGTTTACGATCACGCGAAAGTAAAAGTCATTAGCAACGTGATTTTCATTTTTCGAATTGGCGCGACAAATTTCAATGACAAATCGGGACGCGTAGTGGGGCGAAATGGCGTGATCGACGACAATACCAAGAGCACTCGTTAAGTACTCGAGGGTTTTATCGTGACCGGAAAACAGGACGATTTTTGGCTTTGATTCAGAAATCATTTGTACCATATGCGAGACGACGTTTCTCAATAAACCGTAGGCTCTCAAGAGTCCGTATTTGCGACGACTCAAGCTCTTGATATTGAGACGTGATTCCCATTCAATGTAAGCAAACAGTCCGGTAACCTGGTCTGTTTTAACACAAATACGCTGGCTATCGTAATTAACACATGGAAGTGATGATCCATGACATATATATGTTAACAATGCATCTTTGAGCGTGTCTGGATGCTTTGTTTGCGCTTGATCCGGCATTTCAAATACAATATTTGACGCTTGTTTTATTAATTCTATTACTGCTGGATGAGATTTCAAACGATCATTTGTTTCCTATAACAATTTAATATTTATTGTTTTAATTTATGAAAATATATATGTATGTCGTGTTACTAATTTCAAGTGGACTTATATTTTTCTATGCCCTTTCGTCCGAAATCCAAAAGTGGGTATAATTTAAATTATACACGGAGAAAAAAACTAACTTTTGTAAAAGCAATAATTTCGAGTAGTAAAGGGCGAAAGGGCATTGAAAAATATAAGACCCTTTGGTATTTGTAAGGCGATATATTTACCTTGCTGTATTGTTTGACAAATTTTTCAGCAGTAGGGCACGCACAATCAGTGTTACAAAAAGTGAGGCTTGAACTCTCACGCATTGTAATTTTTCCGAAATTTTGGAAGACTTCATTCTCAAGCAAAAATGAATAAAGAAGAGCTATGGCACTTTGTACAGTTCTCCGATATCTCGTGCTATAGACAATAACATCTCTAGATGACAGTGTACTATTACTGAGATTAAGTTTATTGTAATACGCATTCCTGAGTATCAATCCAGTCTTTAGTAATTGTCCGATACCGAGAGTCGTGAGTTCCCCTATTTTACATTCCCTTACATTACTAGGCAGCATAGGAAACCCGTGAAATGGACCCAGAAATTGGGACCAAGCTGACTGCGGGTATGCTGTCGAATTGAGTATAAAATTATGATAATTTTGGTAAATACTTTCGAGACGTGGGTCCGTACTAAAGTCACCCGCGCAATTTACTGTACTGATATTACGTATATGTGATAATGGTCCGCGATCACCGTGTCGGATAAATATAATTACTCCTTCTAGAGTAAAATTTCCATCAATTTTACCTGAAATTTATTTAAATTAATTGTGACTTCGATTCCCAGGCCGTAAAATTTGATCTGATTTCAGTGTAACTAGACTGTACTTTAACGAGTTGTCTTTGAATTTTTATTCAAATTTTAATGTCTTTTATCTAACGATCAAAGGCAGAAAAATAAAATTTAAATACAAGGAACTTGAGTTTTTATTTTATTTAAAACAGATCAAATTTTTCTACCCGGGTTCCACACTAATTTTTTGTTTAAAAAAATTGTTTTTTTACCTTCTGCTCCACTTCTAATGTCCTCCGGTGGATTACACAATTTAAATATTCTTTTATTTTTAATATCTGGCTTAAAGTGTCGTGCGAATTCACGAACCGGTACATCACTACTCAGTGGTTTACTTTGAACAGAACTGTTTTCATTGTTCCCGATGTATTTGTACATGCCTATTAAATAAATAAATAAATAAATATATTGTAGAGGTACTAAGTATTTAAAATAAAAAATTAATAAATGAATTACCAGCAACGAGAAGGAATATCCAAATACTGAGTATAACATAGCAATAAAAAGCACGATGTTGGTAAGAGAGACGAACCATTTCTGTGAGCATGATAACAATTAAAAAATGATTTTTTTTTCAACCCCACTGTTGAATGAGAGGGTGATTTTTTTGTTAAATACCGTCGACGCTGGTTCAAGCGTCTTGAGTAATAACAATAAGGATAATTGGTCGTATGCCCTGACAAAAAACGTGTCATCCTTTTATTATGTACCAAAATAATATTTTTTCGGCATCTCTCGTTCTCGTATTTAATGCTATCACATTATAGTACTCAAAAAATAACGTAACTATTTATTTAACACTGATAGTAATTAACTCTCGGCACTGTACTACCACCTAGAATAAATAAATACAATAATTTAATTTGATGCAACTAGTTTTATTTTATTAGTCTGGACAAATAGATAAATTAAATTGTACTTATGTCAGTAGATGTCAATATACTTTTACTGTGTCGCTAAGACACAGGTTACAGACCAGGGACAAGTATGTGGTGATGGTAGTTGTCGACGAGGTAAAATTATCGGCCGGACCTGCGCAATTGTTTATCACTTAAATTGCGCTTGCGTATATATTTTATTATTATTTAAATAATATAAACTACGCGGGTTTTTTTCATTCCATTGTACATAAATAAAAACTCCAATGTGTATTTACAATAATAATTTTTTTTTTAATTGTAAAAAAAATGATTAATGGAAAGAAAAAAAAATTAATTGCGATCATAAAAAATTTGGTGATAAATATTGGTGGATGATTAATTGATATATTTATTAAATATATTTAATTGTATAATGAAGGGCTGGGGCGAGGGCTAACTCTTACTACTGATAAATTAATATAACTGATTAATTATTGATATTAATAAATAGTAGAGTATCATTAGAAGGCGAGTATAATTTCGGATTGGATTTCAATTAAATAAGTATTTTGTAGATGACTTATGACATTTGTGACTAAAATAAATAACGAATCTCGGATCTCGTTGACGTTCACGAGTCCTGTTGCTATTTTTAGAACGACACTGAGGGGGAATAGGGATCACTCGAATATCTTTATACTTAACATATTTTTTTTTGTTTTTTATTTATTTAGGTAACGCAAATCCGAGGAAAAAATATATATAAAGAGATATATTGTCAATTACATATGACATTTTTATATTCCCAAAAGGTACAAGGGACTTGAGTTCAGTAATATAACACATGATCAATTGAGTCGATGTAGATTGTATGACTGAAAAGAATCTTGTTACTTAGTTGGGTTTTTTTACTCCCGTGGGTTCTTGAAAAAATTTCATCAATCGCTTAATGGTATTTCTATTTATAAAAGTTATATTTAAAACGTAAGGTCCTTGATTCGTTTATGAAATTATTTATAACTGATAATATATTTATTTTTAAAAATATTTATAAAAATTGCACCTATACTTTTTTAAATTTCCTACATGTGCTTATTTTTTTTTTTTTTTTTTAATTAAACTTGAAAAAAAATTTTGAAAATTGTTAATTGTCTGCTAACTTCCGGATAATTAGCAACTAAAATTTTAACTTAAACATTTATGACCACCCTCATTTTTTATAAATTAAATATGTTGATATTTATATAACTTATGAATATAAAATGAATGAAATCATTTCCGTCATAAAATAAAATATTTTTTATTTACCAATTGAACTTAAATTTATTTATTGATTTAAAAATTTTATTTACTGACCATTTCGTGTAATTTTAGGATAAAAAAAATTGGTTGAATTTAATTATACTTCACAGGTGAATGAAAGTGTTGTAAAAGAGAAATAGACACCCCGTTATCTATGGGAAATACAATTATATGTGCGAATAACGCGCACATGGTGAACGAGAGAGTTAACAATGCATTTAAAAAATAGAAGCATCCCTAAAAAGCACAGACCATAAAGTTCTAGCTAGTCCTTTAAATTGTCCACTTTTTTTAACTTCTATTTTTAGATTTATTTACAATAAATTTTTTTATTTTTCATTTTTCCTCATTGTACTACACTAAAACTGCAATTGGCTTGAAATAGAGAAGCGTGAGTGTTCTTGCATTCTGTGTAAAGTGTAAAAAAGAGTGAGACGTTAATATATTTATATATATTTAGTCATATGGCTGATTATGTGTGCGTTTTATACTATTCACAGGCATAAAGTGCAAACGCCTGCGCGGGTATCAAACCCCACACTATATAAGGGCGCCAACAGGACTCCTAGAGCTATTCACACTCGGAAAGTCACATCACCGGGTTTATATTTATTTATTTAAATTTTAAAAATTATTTATTGCCACAAAAAAGTACAGACTTAAATTAAAATTCAAAAGAAGAAAAAAAAAATAAGAGAAATTAATTTTAGAATTTTTTTTTATCTGAAGATCACGATGCCGAGTAGTAGACACTTTACTAGTTTATTACTTATTCTTTTTGCTATTATTGTTGATCAACTGCAAATACCTTTGGTAAGTTAAATATTTTTAATTATTTAGTAATTAATTATTAATAATAATTAATTGCTAAAAAAATTTTTAAATGTAATTTTTTTGTCGAAAATAATGAAAGTTATTTATATAGTATGAATTAAATTTATTTATAACATTGTTAGTTAGTTGTATTGCATGTAAATACGACAAAAGATTATTAATAGCTCGGTATGTATAAAAATATGTAAAGCAGAGACAAAAGTTTATGTGCGACGTAATTAAAATCGTGTCTTGTACCTGAATCGACGTGTAACTCGTTTTCTGCGGCCGTTATGTTATATATGCACCGTCTGCATCAGACAGCTCCATATTTAAATGGTTATCATCCTGTCAAATGACATTTGAGTTGCAATTTAAAATTATAAAATATAACAGACTATTTTAATTATTAATTATCATAAATTTTATTTCTCGTATCATTTTTAATTCAATTTAAATTCCGATAATTAATAACTTAACTATTATTCAATTATTTCTCGGAATTTAGAATCACTAATTGTTGGGAATTTTCACCTAAATAATTTTTAATTAAATTTTTTTTTGATTAAAACTAATTAATAATTAACGCTATTTCGAAAATTCGTATTGTTTAAATATTTAAATATCAGTTACTTGAAACAATTTAAATTTCGTTTAGTATGAAATTATATTTGAGATAAAAAACATATGATGTTTTATGCAAAGACACTCTGATATATTCAGTGAGTTATCGAAAACGTTTGGATACGGATTATCTATCCTTTTATCGGTGACATTGAAGGGATTTAATACAACTCCGAAATGTTCTGACGTCATTGATAGTTGAGTTATTTACTCAAGCATCCCCTTTACTTTTAGCCCTGGATTTTCCTGTAAATTATTTTTCAGCCTAAATTTTCCGTTTTATTGTATTTTCTTTATTCGTCGTCGTATTGTCCAATTCACTCGGAAAATAAATCTCTCACTGAATTCAATCCGAAATAAATGTCGATAAGAACAAACAACAAATCTACCAGTTTTACTACCCATCATTTTTCTTACATTCACTCCCACTATTATTTATTTAATAAAAAAAAAAAAAAAAAAAACTTTTACCGGAAAAATTTAAATTCTTTGAATTTTTTAAATTTATAAAAAATTTCTAATGTTAGTCTTTTATATTTTTAATTAATTACAAACTTGTACAATTTAGTTTGTTTTTTTAACGAAAATTCTCGGGAATCTTCGCATTCCATTGTCATGTAAGCTTCAAAGGAATTTTCTTTCTGTAGTTTCATACAAGTAATGTAAATCTTGAATCACATCCGCTGAATTTTATAAAATTTAACAACTTTTTTATAATTAGAAATCTCGATCAGCTGTTCAGGATCTAGAATAATTAAAAATTATGCAGTTAATAAAATAAAACTTGTAATTTATATAAAAAAAGTCATATAAATATATGTGAAATCTTACGAGTCCTTTGGAGAGTAGAGATGCCTAACAAAGAATTCAATTGATGTCGAGACCTGTTGCCTGTCTTTCAAACTGTCGATCCAAGTGCTTTGATGAGCTGAGTGTTTTATATATTTAACTCAAATATATACGTACACTTTTGTTTTTTATCTAGCAATAAATTTAATGAAAAAAGACTGAAAACCTTTAATAATCTTCAAACTTAAAAAAAAGTTAATTACTTTTAATTTATCATAAGCTCTTGTTAATAAATTAATTACTTGTTATATTATAAACTTTTTATTAAGGGCATTTTCGAACATTCCTTACTTTTTAAAAATGTTCAATGACTCAACTGTCATAATCATATTGAACATTCAGTAATTTACTATAAAAAAGTTACAGTATTAATTGAAAAAAAGTCAGCGTAATCGAAATGTTGCCGATATGTCGATTTAAAAAATTTAACTTACAGTTGTTATCAATTAGGAGTTAATCGAAATTTGGTAAATAAATTTTAGCCTACAAAATTTTAAATTTCAGATTATAAAATTTACATGATTTTACCAAACTTATTTTCCAAATTTCGTTTGACTTCTAATTGATGTCAACTGCATAAAATTTTTTTTTTCAAATCTATATCTCGGCGATAACTACGTTTTTTTTTTTTTTTTTTTTTTTCAATTAAACTTTAATTATTTCTTAATTAATTACAAAATTTTAAGACAGTTATACTGTAAAAAGTTTGCCAAGTGAACGCGGGTCTAATCCGGAGTGAATGCGGATTTAATTTAAATCTAGTTCACTCCGAATTCACTCTTCTAAAAAAAAAACAACCCCATTTACCCCATATGCGTAGTGCTTTTTTTCAATCCTTGGATTTAAATAAAATCCGCAATCATTTCGAATTCACTTCCGATTTTTTACGAATAGGAGTTGAAAGTCATTGAATATTTTTAAAAAGTGGAGGGGAGGGGTCTCAAAATACCCTTAACTCCAGTCTCCCGTAACCTCGATACTAATCAACTTTATAAATTTAAAAAATTATCAATCAAGGTTCAATCAATATTCAAGTCTTTTTAACTTTATACTAAACCGATTACTTAAGACGTCAGAGTACGGGTCCTATATTGTAGGGTAATTACTACTTATTCATTTTTTTTATGCTCGTTTATCCTCTTTAAAAAATATCCAACAATTTCAGGGTACTTCATATATATTCCAGTTAATGCAGTATTAAATTTTTTGAGTAATCCTATTAACAGAGCAGTACATTATATGTAACGGGGTAATGTTATATCCTTCTATAAAATTTTCTCGTTATCTCGACCTATCATTGATATTATATTACATAATAAAGTTTACTTAAAGTAAAATTGTCAATAGCAATTACAAACTTTAATTGTATTAAAAAAAAAAAAAAACGCTAACTAAAATTATATCAGTAACTTTATAAATTAATTGTGTTAATTATAAACCAATAGTTAGATAATCGATTTTCAATTAATTTTATAAACTAGTTGACAAACATCAATTGCAAATTTATATTGTTGGTTATCAAATTATAATTAAAAATAAAAATAGAAAAAAAGATTATTTTTGGTGTAAGAAAGTTTGTAAATTTATTTAGTAATTAAAAATAATTTGATAAAGTTATTAATATATTTATTACTATGAAAATGAAATTTAATATTTGATATTTGATTAGATTATATAGTGGGTGTATATCTATATAACTTTAACCGCGCGTATCTGCGTTGAAAATGACAAGCAGTATCTAGGCTGACAATTCGTCGAACAAAGGACACTGTGAGGTAAAAGCTTTTCTTGCAAGCTCCTTCTGAATATACATTAAATGCTAGTGTACTTTCGTAAACAATACTCCGCGATGAGGATATAGACAACGTGCGGTTGCTTTTATCAAGAGCGTTCACTTATATATTGCCAATATAATAAATATGGTTTTATTAAAAGTCTTTAAGAATTTTCATTACTTTTTTTTTTTAAATTTAATTAAATTTAGTATTCATTAGTTTTTTAATTGCAAATATAAATTTAAATTAGTACGCTGTAAAAAAAGTGGTGTTAAAATTAACTCACGGTGTAGCGGTGCAATCTCACCGGTTGGCATGTGGAGTAGTAAAGTAACTCGATCAGACTATGAGGGCGTAAGTATACCCTGTGAAAAATTTTTGGTTCAGTGTAATGTAAATTATGGTGTGAAAATTACACCATCGTGTTAAATTTTGGGGGTGTTAATTAAAAGTAGATTACACCATAGTAAAATTACAGGAATTGATAATTTACACCGAGGATTTTTTACACTACACGGCTGTGTAAAGTTTTCAGGGCCATTTTTACACCAAAATTTTTTATGATGTAAGTACTTTAATATCCTATATATTGAGATAAAATATAACTTAACACAAAGATACATTTAACACCGGGATAGCGAGGGCATACACCGGTTTATTTTGTGTAGGTCTGGAAGTTTTTATTTTTGCTGCTGGGCTAATTGTCTTTACATGACCATTACTTGTGGGTGTACATTAGTTAGTTACACAATTTTATAGATACGAAAATTTAATTTTAACAACTCGATTAATTTAACAAAAAAAAAAAAAAAAAAAAAAAAAAAAATTAACATGGTCATATTTGAAAACGAGTTTTCGTCTCATTTATTTATGGATATTCAGTGAGAATTTATTGATATTAAAAAAGTAAAGTGCGAAATATATGAAAAATTAAGAAAAAAAATATAATCAAAATTATAATAATGATTTTATGAAGGAATCATGTAATTGTTATATGATAAATAATTTTCAAATCTACGTTAATTACTTTCAATTACTAGATGGGTGTTGATTTAATAGCTCGGTCGTTTTATATGTTTGTGGAAAATTATGGAGGACATATTATTTCATAAACTATAATCTATTAGATAATAGATCATGGATTATAGATTGCGCATTAAAGATAGAGATAAAATAATTATTGATTGCAATGATCAGTAATTAATTAAATAATGATTACTCGTATCGCGGTTCTAATATTAATAGCTGTGGTAATAGCAAAAGCTCTATAAAAAAATGTTAATTACTAAAAAAAAAAATTGATGAAGATCTCATTTATATGACTATAAAAAAAATATTTAAATAATTTAATGATACTTCATTGCTTGTATACCTTTACAATAAAAGTATTTGTAATTGTGCGTAATATAGACACATATGAGACACCTTGTTTCACAAGTTTCTGAGTATTAATTCCACTCACGTACTGTTATGTATTAAAAGCGCGCCTGTTTACAATGTCAAACTTGTGTCATACTGTTGTTTTTCGTTTTCAGGTAAACTATTTTTATAACAATTCGTGTTTAATTTGAAAATAAATATTATTTTTAGTATTCTACAGTGCTTGGAATTTTTTTATATTTTTTTGTATAGACATTCCATACAAGCCTCAGCTCAATTTTTTTTTTGCTATAAACTGAAGGTAAAAATATAAAATATATCAGCACTGAAAGCAAATTTTTTATATATGAATTTATAAATCGTTATTCGATAAATAAAAAAAAATTAACAAATGAAAGTTGGATGTCACATGAAGATTCAGGTCATTTATAATGTTTAAATTTTGTAACATATGGTTCATGTGAAAGCATCTACATGTTTAGTTTATGTGTTTCGTGGTACAACATACGAACCACCTGCATATATATATATTTTATATGTATATGTAGATGAAAATTGTGTGTATATTTAACCTTGAAACAAACGATTCGTCATTCGTGGAAGCTTAACCGTTTATTCGAAAGATCCGGTGCTTTTCGGGATGTTTCATAAATCATGAAAAACCCCCGCTGTAACAGAGCGCGTGGGGTGAGTTAAACTCCTCGTTCTAGTACTCGGTATGTATATGTACTAGATAAAATATATATACATATACTGTATGTCCTGATGATAATTTTGATCGTTATTAGTACGTTTGCATATTGTCGTTGTCGGGATTATGAACTCACGGTTCAAATAATTTTGCATTCTTGCATATTAGCAGACAGAAATACCTTTAAATATTATTACATATTTCGTAATTTACAAGTTTTAATTTTACTAATTAACTATTTTCCGGGTGCGAGAATTTAATAATATTAATTTGTCAAATAAATTTAGTTTATTTAATTATGATTAAATTAGAGGTCCAATTCGAGAATAGTTTCATTAAATTTTTAATAATTAAGTATTTAAATAATAATAATAATAATAATATTTTATGGAAAATAAGTTTTAGTGAAATTTAATAGCTCAATATATTTATTATTTATTTTTTCATTTTATTCTTTAAAAAATACTATTTTTGCAATTATAAAATTTATCTTCATGATTTTATAATCTTCTGTAAAAGCAGTTTTATTTTATAAAAAAAAAATTAATCTTACTCGTTGAAGATATTAACATTTTTTTACAGAAGTATTTATTTATTTTAATCTCCTAGTTATAAACTTATTATTTATAAATAAAATAAAATAAAACGAAATATACTCTATTGATATATTTAGGTATACAATTAGATATAAAAGATTAATTTCATTTTTACACTTGAATAGATTCTTTACTCAATAAAACTCTCTCATGAAACTGAGATTATTCTCTTTATCGAGTTTTTATGAATAAACGTATATATAAATTTAAATGGCGCGAAAATGATAATCTACAAATATAACCTAGTAGTTATAAAAAAATCTGCTGTCATATAATATTCTCTATTCATCTAAAAAATTAAATTTTCTCAATCTACATATTTATTATATATTAGCCATAATATTATTTATAACGGCGACATAAAAGTTAATCAATTTTTTATTTACTTGCACGGTTTTATATTTTATACCCAGTTTACAAAATTTATTGTTAAATAAAAAATACCTTATTTATATTGTAGGCCTGCGTCGGAAATTTCGTAAAGCTATTTTATATTTTATATTGTTTCTTGTCGTCGTCACGAGTCAAGTGATTCACGAGCTAAAGAACCATTGACGCGAAAAAGTGAATTTACTGCATAATAATAATAATTTTTGTGAGTGAATTCAATCTTATAATAGTAAGGAGCCAAAAAAAAATCGTAGTGGTTTAGTTAAGGAATCAAACTTAGGTCTTCTGATATTACGTCAACTGCTCTAAGTTATGCCAACCTGAACTATACTACTGAGTTAACCAACTAACTAACTTATGACCTCAAGTTCTCTTCTATTACTCGTCAGCGGACCTGGATTTGATTCCCAGACTAAACCACCATGATTTTTTTCCATTCCTTTCTGATTCCAGCTGATATACAATAAAGTAAAGAATAAAATACCAGAGAGTAAAAAAATAGTTACTCCTCTAGGTGGTTAAATATATAAAACAAAATACTTTTATACTTTTTATATCCTCTATTACTCTATAGATTTAACAGCTTGACACTGGAATTTATTTTATTGGAAAAACGAACTTGTAAAAATTCTTCCTACTAACGTGTACACATGCACTGAGTGTAAATGTCAAATGCAACTCGTTTATATTTTAATTTCTTTTAGAATTGACAGCTAATTTTCATCTTATTAACATTTTAACAAAATTTACATATATATTTACTTTATAATAGCAATAAAAAAATATATATAATTTTTATTTTTACTATTAATGTTTGATAAATAATTTTTTTACACTGTAATTAAATGTCTGGTCACTGTGATATATTTTAATGAGACAAGGTACCATTTATTTTGTGACACTCTATTATAAATTAATTAAATGACCTTTCTTATCAGATGACATATTTTAAATAACGAAATTTTTTTTTTGATTTTCAAAAGCAAATCATTGAACTTAAAATCGTTAAAAAATTAACTGACAATAAAAATCATTGACCGACAAAGATATTACAATTCCATGCATACGCTTTTGAACATATATATTGTGCGGGAGATATATGATACATGAGTTAGCAGCATTGACACTAAAATACTAAAGCCCAGTTGGAACATCACATCGAGTTTAAATGGAACTGTTGGAACGTGTAAAATTTACTGGAGTTTGTTTTGAGAATAATACGAGGGTGTGACGTGGGTTAAAATTAGGGTAGTAATTAGTTGTGGGCAATTAATTGGGTTTATGTCATCGCCATGTACTCTCTATGTCATACAGTTGTAAACCGCTTTGTTCAACCGACAAATCTTTAAAACAACTAAACTATTTGTTTTATCAATACTTCATTAATAAAAATAATAATAATATGAAACTTCTGATGTATCAGAAAAATAGCGAGCAAAGTTTTTATTGACTCGGGTAAAATACATATTTTTTTATCGCGTCATACGTCATTGGACTGTCATAATGAAAAAAGTAAACGATTATTAATTGAAGCTTTCTCGGTAGTAATTAACCACCTACATATATCTGTTATTTACTTTTTTAATTGAAACCAGGTGGTTGTATAATCTTTTATTTGTATTTCGAGAGTTTCCGAGTATCTTGTACCATTATTTGTGGTATAAATTCTCGGTAATTATTAAATACGTATATCCGTAGGTGGAAAATAATAATGATATTAATCTCACTCAGGACAAGAGTATTAATTAATCGATTTAATTATATTATGAGTTTATAAATTTTGTGATTTGAATATTGAGTCAGTTTAAATTTGGCTAAATTAATATTTTTTATAGTAATTTGGATTTTATATTTATTTATTTATTACAGGTAACATGTCAAGAAGAGGAAGATATGCAATGTTTGCCACGTAAAACATTTCTAGCGTTTCTTCGGTTGCCGGAAGTCAGTTCAAACTTAGCAGCATATTCAAGATCTGCGCGTATAATACAAGACGCGCGGAATGATTTCATGCATTTGAAGGCTTTGAGTTCGGAAGACACGAGCGACGACACTAAAATATGTTTTCCTGCTGAAGTTTACTACGAAATCTTTAGTGATCCGACAATGCGCGCCCACTTGAGTGTAATCGAGCGCGCACAGAGGATGGTCGAAAATCCGGAGCATGATGCGGTCAATTTCGAAACGGAAAAAAGGAGCATTGCAACCCTCGCTAAAAATGATGATTTACCGGCTTCTATACAAGATCGTTATCAAGGGGAAGATGATGATGAAAAACGCAGTCAATCAAGGTATTATTTTTTTTTTTTTAATAGATCAGTCTAAAGGATGCCTTGAAATTTTGGTGAAAAATTTTTTTCAGATTATAATTATTTCCAATCAATTTAGTAATCTCTGGACTTTTTTTTTTTCAAAATTTTTTTTTTACGCTTTCACTTTCAAAAAAATTTTTTAACAACAATTAAAATTTTTTTTTCTCAATTGAGGATATCCTAATTTGTTCTTTGTTTTACTAATTAATGATTACAATTTATTTATTTTAAAGTATGAGTCCTGATGAAATACTAAAAATGTATGTTGGACATACACCTGAAGAATTAGGAAAAAGTGCAGAAGACATAATAAATGAATATACATTACCAAATGGTGAAATAGACGTCGAATCATTGTCACGTGATTTCCACAGTACTAAACGTAACGTCGCAGCATTGGCTCGTGATTATGCATTACCGTCAGGACGAAGAAACAGCGCATCTGCAGATTCTCAACAGTCATCATTACACGGTGATAAACGTAACATCGCAATGCTCGCACGGGACAGATTACTCCCAAAGGGTTATAAACGTAACATCGGCTCTCTCGGACGGGTGTACATCGTACCTTCTTATCAAGGCAAACGTAACATCGCAGCTCTTGCTCGGGACTCAATGCTACCTATGGGCAAACGTTACCTCGGCGCTCTTGTTAAATCCGGCGGGTATCCTTACATCTACAACAAAAGAAACATCGCTTCATTAGCAAGAAACGGAGTTTATAATTACGTTAAACGTAACATTGGAACTTTAGCTCGCGATTGGAACCTACCGCAATCACGACACAGTCGCTCGTTGAATGAGAAGGAGTTGGGAGCAGCGCGCATTGATTTAGATAATTTACAGCGAATTGATTCGACAAAACACAATGACGATCTTCATGCTCATAATCATGATTTTGATTTAAATAAATTTAGTAAAGGATTCAAGTTAAATAAAAATAAAAACAGCAACAAAAGTATTTTGGAAAGTGAATTAGTTGATGCTAAAAATAAATCACGCAGTAAGAGACAAATTGATTATTCTGAAGAATATCCATTACCTGTAATGCAAAACGCCAATGTATTAGATTATGATGATTTTATGGAAGCACTTATTGCTGATTATCCAATTGCCGAAAAAAGATTTATGGGTAAGTTATTTTTTATTAATTGATTAATTAATTAATTTTTAATTATCAACCGAAAAAAATTCTGTTTAAATTTTAATAAAATATTGGAACAAGACTAAAAATAATAAATAATTATCCTGGTGAAATTGGTAAATGAAATGTTAGGAGCAGGTACTGCGACTTCAGAGCGGCACGAAAATGGTGACGTCAATGACGACGGGACAGACGACGATAAAGCAATAAAGCAGACGTTGATGGGTTATCAGGACGTGTATCAACCAAGTAAGAGACATATCGGCGCTCTGGCACGTCTCGGTTGGCTACCATCCTTCAGGGCAGCACGATTTTCGCGCTCTCCGCGATATCTGGTCGGCAGGTCAGACCAGTAGGCTTTCCATACCGTGTTCGTCCACTACATATTTTATTACCACTTATATACATAATACAATAATTATTATTATCTACTAAATGTGATAAGACCCACATCTAAACTTAATCTTAATCTTGATCTTGGTCTGTGCGCTATCGATGTCTAGAAAACAAGTAGAAGCTAATTCACCATTTTATGTCAAATGACAGTTACTAAATCAATTAATTAATACATTAATTAATTAATCAATACAATTGTTTATTGTATTTATCAACAAGTCTATCGACGTCAACCTGTTGGCCATTTAAAAACGTCCATCGACGTCTTCTCAAAAGTCGACACGGTAGTTAGGTGTTTAAGTGTGTGATTGCATATATTTTTTTATAAGTCCGTTATTCTTGTCACTCATAAACATAAAAGATAAACGTAAACATACGGTCTACTTACTGTTTTATTTCACGAGTATCATCCGCTACTGTAGACAAGCGTCGTCGCTAATTTTTTATACGCCTTTAATTTAAAACTCATTTTTTTAAATTTATATCACATGTAGATGTCCTATGGCTGTTTTATTGTCGTTCTCTCCTTTCCCTTAGTACCCCACCTTTAAATTAGTAATAGGGAGTAAGTCGAATGTCGTAGTTCAAAATGTGCTGTCTTACATTTTTACTATTATTAATCATTAGGCTTTTTTCTTATTATCAGTCTTGTAAAAAATACCTTTCAAAATAATATTTAAATGTAAATATAAATAACTGACAAATATCTTTTCAAATTCGGTATTTAAATATTATCAATTATCAAGTACTTGAATAATTTGGCCAAACTTATATTACTTTCAATAAACAGACCGATAAATTGAGTCGGTCTATTTCGGCCATTTTTTTTTTTTATTTTCAATAAAATTATAAAAAAACTAAAAATGGCGTAATATAGAACAGAAAATTTTCAAAGTTTCGGTTATTTTTAGGTTTAGACGGCTAACTTTCGGCCTTGTGTTCACAACCCGGGCCTTTTTTCGGTCGAGAAAAAATTTTTGATTTTTTTTGGCTTAAAATTTTTTTTACTTGGAGAAGAGAAAATTATAAGAATAGTTTTCATTTAATTATGGGAATTGATACTAACTAATAATTAATTTTAGAATATTTAAAAAAAAATTATCGGTAGTTTTAAATAAATACTAATTGAATTTGAAAAAATATTTGTCTTTAAATGCAAATATCTAAAAAAAAGTATCTAAATAACAATACTATATACTTTTACCTTAATAGTTTACAAGACTGCTTATAACCATTAGTTATAGTAACAAATCAGGATGTTTTTTATTAACCTAGAAGCTTTTAAAAATTTTTAATTATTAATTACTGTTAAATTTTATTAATTGTATAATCAATACTGTGTACCATCTGCTGAATTTACACTTTGTATCTGCTTGAGGTAAGTTTAGACCAAAGCTGGCAATGCAGGAACTCAGTTGGAAAAATTCATGTGGTAAATCAATAAATTTTTTTTAAAATTCAACTCAGCAGATGTGTATATTGCACACCTCAAGCGCAAAAGCGCTGAGGGTGCTTTATGATTGCTCTAAATTTTTTTTTGTTACTTATTAATTGTTTTATCCTACAATTTAGACACCAGTTGATAAAATGCATTTATCATTAATTTATAAAAATTTCGCTTAAATTTATAAGCATTAAGTATTTAATAATAATAATTATTTGTTTATTAATGTTTTTATTAAATTGTTGTATTGTATTTAATTGTTGACCTTTCATATTTAAATATATTTAAATAAGTAAATTTGTTAACTATTTAGTTGATATGCTCAACTTAATTAATTTATATATTTTAATTGAGGTATTAATAATTACAGGCAGGATTCCCCAGATGGGCCCACGTCCCACGACACCCCCGACCCGGCGACTAGGTCGTTAGACACGTGGAGAAGACCGAGAACCCGCTACATGCATCACCAAGATCTACATGGTAATTGTCGAAATGGTTACAGAAGACACTTATCATCATCACCTACCGATGACAATTATTTAAATTATGTACTTTATCGCGCTTCCATAAATAATATTTAGACTTATAAATATTATTCTATCAATATTTTTTTTTTAATTGCTCAATTTTTATTTTCAATTGCTCAATACTTTCATCAGGTTCTACTCTTTATTTACTACCTCATTATTTAAAATGTACATACATAATAGTCTACACAGAAAAAAAATATATCAAGTCAAGAAAATATTTTGGAAGATAAACGTTTTTGGGAACTAAGTCAAGATTTTTTTGAGCCGAGAAAATTTGTCTTGGTCTTAAGAGGTTTCCACTTTATACGAGAAAATTGTTTGAATCAAAGTATTGGCTTTCAGTAGAGAATTTTTTTTTTCTGTGCAGATTTATTAGAAATTTGCGTCAATTAAAATTTCAAAAATATAACAAACGTATTATTGATTAATTAATTTATTTAATTTTTGAAACTATCGTATAGTATTCACTTGTCTGTAGACGGAAATAATTTATTTTATTAAGTAAAAATGTAATGGCACTGAGCGGGTTCTCTTTGATGAAAAATTTAAATGAGTATGAAATGGTTGGAAAAAATTTTTACATGTACGTGGTTAACGATATAATTATATTGATATATTAGTAAAATCTCTCAAAAATTATTAAAATTTTAAATAATAATTATATAATAACATATTAATAGACATAGATATTAATTACTCTTTTATGTCTTTAAACTAAAAAAAAAAAATAATAATAAATATGATTATTATATATATTATCAGTTGATAATAAATATTATCAATTTATATATTATTCCTTACATATCTTTATAACTATTACGATAAAAAAAAATCGCATTTGAATTTTCCGAGTCGATTTTTTGAATTTTAAAAATTGAACAGGAAAATTAAAAAATGCGTGAATGCTTTAAGTTCGATAAAAATCAAAGATCTGTATTTCAGATAAACATTTCGAGATTTAAATATTCTCTTAATGAAAATTTATCAAATAATAATTTAAAATATAGATATAAATATTTAATAAAAAAAAATTTATGTCATTTTTTTGGCTGCTGTAGATTTTTGGAAAAATATTTTCTGTCGTAGTTTAGAAAATACTTGATACTTGTATTTAGTCGTCAGGTAAATTTTTTTGGTCATGCTAATTATTTTTTAGTGTCAAAAAAAAAAAAAATGTGGAGAAGAAATAAAAAACGGATAAATTGATGTGCAAATATTGTATAGAATATATTATTATATATAATTATAATAGTACTAATATTACAACTACAATTCGTGGTGGCTGAATTGTAGTTGTAATCGATAATTGCTTTTTAAATCATACATATATATACGTATATATAATTTCTATCATTGCTGTGAATGACATATAAAAAAAAAACCAACAAATAATAGAATCTTTGAATATTTATTTTAAAAACTATTAAAATTAAAAAACTTTCTATGCATCTATTTACTAATAATATATATATATATATATACATCAATATATGTATTTACTATGTGACTATCATGTCTTGACAATAATATCATAAACCTGATGACAATAAACTCGATAATAATTATTGGAATTATTTAAAAATAATATTCGTGAGTAATTATTTGTAAATTTAGTTTTCTGTCAGTTTCAAAATATTTATGGTACTTAATAATTGATATAACCATTATTATTATTATTATATTTATCTATATTTATGTACTATGTATTGTTATATATTTATAATTTTAATTTATTGAGTAGATGAAATAAAAATAGATGATCTTAGTATCAATGAGCAATTACAAATATTTTATATTTTTGTTTACCTATTTCATATTTTTAGTGGCTTTGTAATGGGACAATTTTAATATCTCATATACTTTTATTTGAAGTATAGCCAGGGGGTTTTTAATAACAAGTACGTCAGTAGTTTCTAATTTCTAATAATACTGAGATCATTGGCCGATAATTGAGAAATTTCGCGTAGAAAAAATTTAATTTTTCTTTGAAATCTGAAGATATCACAATTTTTGCTCAAATTTAGATTTCATTAAAAAGCTCCAAAGGTAAAATTTTGCTGTAATCTGAGGGTAGTTTTGATCTCGCGATCATTAGAGGATTCAAAAATATCAGTATAGCAGTTTCTTAAAATTTACAAAATAATGGAAAAGTGTCAGATTAAAGTCCTGCGTTATATATAATATACTTATTATAAATAACAAACAGTTAATTAATTTATAAATTAAAAAAAAGGCCAAATTTAAATAATTAATCGTTATTTTATTAACCATTAATACAAAATTAAATACAATGAATTTAAATGTTTAAAAAATTCAAATTGCCTCGATAGGTCATCCCGTTCCTCACAAGTGTTCTATAAACATTTGTGAGTGCAGATGTTTAGTTAATTAATGGAAAATTATTTATTGATTATTATCATCAATTATTTACAAGAGATTGGCAAGTATATTGATAACTTGCAATAATAGCGAAGGGACAAGACCAAGTTGAAGATTACCACCGAGGAAAATATTGGAAAGAGGTGAGAAAATTTGTCCAAACAGTCCCAAGGAAACTGATCTTTGATTAATCAAACCAATAATGTTGTTAGATTGAGCTATTAGATCAGTTATTTGTCCTATTAATGAATTCTGATTTGTATTGAGGAGACTATTCAACAGATTTTGTAAGAGATTCGTTACTTGAGTCAATAAAGATACTAGTAATCTGGCTAATGCACTAGGAATAACATTTATCCTCAACACCTGATTCAATATAGTGTCCAAAAGTGTCTCTATTTGTCCGAGTAATCCACTCAGTCCTATATTTTGCTGCTGCTGCACTTGGCCATTTACTGATACAACAGAATTTGGTTTCACGTTTCCTGAGTTTCCGACATTTAGAATTTCTTTATTACTATTTATCCCAATGTTTGTCAAATTATTATTATCCACATTAGAATTACTATTTATGATGTCGCCATTTACCAAACACCAAAAGTAAATCTGTATTAATTATATATTAACATTAAAAATTTAATTATAAGATAAAATAAATTAATAATTAAAAATTACTTACGGTGATTATGAAAAACAATTTCATGTCTTGTTATTTATTTAAATTCTTCTGATATCCACTAAACATCTTTCGGACTTTATATAGTGAAAATTTTTGCAGAAAAATTCCTTATCACTTATCACGATTTTAAATAAAAAAGTTATTTAAATATTTATGCATTGATAAACATGGAGCTTAGGTATTATATAAATTAACATTTATATAATTGATTTTTCTGAAGATAAAAGAGTATTAACCCAATTACAATTTCTATGACGTTACAGTATCTCGTGTACAATCTCATGTAATTATAAATTCAAATACGTAACGCGTTTATTCCTAAAATAGGGTCAAGATTATCATTCAAGCTTAGACAACTTGATAAATTATTATTTTTTAATGTTCCACTTGAAACGATTGAGGTTTTAAAGTAAAACTCGTGATTACACAAGTAGTACAGAGACTTTATGATGTCTTTTACGAAAAATGACAAGATAAATTTTATTTTGTCTCAAAGCCAAGTTTTTTGCAGTGATAGTTTAGGATTTTTGGACGGGAAGGTGGACAGTAAATTAAAACTTAAAAGAGTTCAATTTTGACCATAAATTTGACGTTCCGTCCCTTTGTTGAGACCTTAAGCAATTCGACCGTATGAACTCCATCGTCTACTAAATTTTTTGGAGACATACGTCATCATGTTTAATGATATAATAGTTAGCACTGATATTTTTTACGAGAATATAGATAAACTACAATTCATGTGACACTCAATAAATATACTTCCAAGTAGTATTGAAGAAGTCGCAATAAACGAACGGAAACCAGACTAATGCCAAATTAATTTTATATAAATATGACGTTAAGATTTTGGACTTAGGAGTCATGGAAGATTTGTTCTTGTTTTTGTCTTAAAAAAGTCATGTCAATTGACAAGTCGTTCAGATGAATTATCTGCAATTTATTTTTGCCGCCGTTTGTGTCAAGTTTTTTGAGCAGATATTTTTTTTAATAAATAAATTTCTGATTGTTTAAGGGTAAGGATAATATTAAATAAAAATTAAACATAAAAATAATAATTTCAGTACGTTCTATATATATTTATATCTTATGTACACTTAACATTTAATAATTTGCTCTGTACATTTTAAATTAATAAACATAAAAAAATTTTATACATATATTTATATATATATATATATATATATATATATATATATATATATAAATGTATAGACATGAAAAAATGACTAAAAAATTCCACCGACACTGCGGTGATAATTAAGCTGTGCATGCTGTGCATAATCATAACCCTGATCGTATCCCCATTCAGCTGTAGGATTAGTACCACTGGACACTTGACTACCAAGACTTGTATGACTGGAAGGATGATGACTGGAGTGACTGGATGTGTAGTCGTTGCTCTGGAAGTGGTTGAACTGTCCCCACCCGAGCTGTGCTCGAGACCAGTCTGCATTACCTAATTTAAATATATTTAGACATTCAGATTCTTTTATATTTGTATAGAAATCCAACAACTGATGGATAGATCATCAGTTACTAGGACCATCAAGAGAATAATTGTTAAACTAACCAGAGTTATGGGTATGACTTAAAGAGGTCGGTGCAGCATGAGCAGTAGGCGGTTGAATTGTCGGCACCTGGCCAATTTGCATTACATTATTTCCGTGACCCGATAGACTGCTAAGTGAACCAGGTATTGCGACAGAGTGTGAATGTAATCCAGAGCTCATAGTCGTCGTGGGCACTTGAGCCATCGTGCTAGACATATGACTGCTCAGTGTACTGGGTGTCATGTCGTGGACACTTGTCGGTGGTGTCATTTGATGCAACGCCCCTGGAGACGCTTGGTGTAGACTCGTCGGGACCTGACTCGCAGGCATTCCAACGGCCATCTGTGGCACTTGTGACAATTGTCCTAATTCATGTGAACCTGGGTATTGACACGCTGTCAATGGTAAGCTTGGTATCGAAGGCATAATACTGCCGGTATGTTTGCGAAGCCGTGCTCTGCGGTTACTGAACCATACCTGTAATATTATATTAATACCTATACAATGTTTGCTTTAGCTTCGAACACCTAGTGTTATGACGCAGGCTTATAAATATTAAGTGTCATAAGTGTGCTCTATTCTTGTTTTTAAATACTTCGGGTGTATGTTTACTTTATGTGTGTTTTCTTGTGTGTGTAATTTGATGATATGTTCACAATTATGTCTAGATATAGATGATTAGATCTAAAATATGCATCATTTCAATCAAAATATTTTTTTTCAGCTTTAAGTAGAACTCCACTTATTACTTTTTTTTACAATAAATAGGATTTTAGAGTAATTTTTCTGAAGTAAATTAAAATTTATGAAGAAAACAAATTTTAGGCCTTTTGAAAATAGTATTGTTTTTCACTGCACATTAATGTGCTGGAATTCTTCTATCCATCGAGGCAGTAGTTTTGATCAAGATTGCTGTTTAAGAAAATCTATAGAAAATCAGGATTTGTCACCGTCTAAGAAAATATATAGAAAACCAGAACTTGTCACCGTGTAAGAAAATCCGTAAAAAATGTATAGAAAGCCAGAACTCACCGTGTAAGAAAATCCATAGAAAATATATAGAGAACCAGAATATATAATTTTTGATCTTTCAACTATGGTAACACTAATGAACTATCATATAAAAAATGTTAGTTTTTATATAAATACTGGACCTTAAATAAAGTATGCGCAGAAACAGTGCGCATCTACGTTTGTGTACGCGCGAAAAAAAATATTTTCCAAAGAAAGCGACCAAAAAAACGACTTTTTTCCCTCTAAACTGGGCAGGAATTTGAATTTTCGTGCAGGTGTAGTGAAAAATAATTTACCTGTATTCGTGCTTCAGTTAAACCAGTGCGTTGAGCTAATTCTTCTCTAGCATAAACATCAGGATATTGTGCACGTTGAAATGAAATTTCTAATTGTTCCAATTGCGCAGTAGTAAATGTCGTTCTACTACGACGCTGCTTACGTTTTAATGGGATACCAGGTTCACTCTCAGTCTCTGAATCATCGCACCGACCTAAAACATTTTAAATAAATCAACGTTATTACATCACTCCCTTATTACTTCATTAGTTTATTGTCTACTTATACAATTACCCGTTATTGTTTTTATTTATTATATTTATCTATATATGAATGTTTTTGTAGTAAAAAAATAATTATATTTTTTATCGGATTCCTTTTGTTTGTTTTGTTTAATTTATATATTTTTTTAATTATTCATAAATGACTGTAGTTTATCGCAAAATGAACGAGTCCTTATGAGCTTATGGTTTTTAATACGTCGCGCATTTATGCATTCATGACGAAATGCTCCGAGCATATATGCGTCACGCTCTTTTAGGCATTCATAAAATGTTACTCGTAAAAAGACTTCTCTCATCTTGTATTTGTTATTTATATTTATACATACATACATACATACATGAATAAACGGCCATTTTGTCAGTTTAAAATACACATATATACAAGCATTTATATTTTTAATAATTATATTACTCGAGTTTTATCTTTACTTTATTTTTTTTATGCTGACTTTTTTTTTGTCATTTACCTGCATTAGAAAATTAAAAATTTTCTTTTCCACTTAAGTACTGCTAAAAATATTATTTAGTAAATATAAGGGAAGCTAGGGTAAAATGAACCACCATTTAAATGAGAAAAAAAATTAAAATTTTCAATTATAAAAATTTGATGACGTAAAATAGTCACTCCAAATTTTTTATTAAAATAAAAGTTTGTTTTTCAAAAAGAAAACTTGATAATTGAGTTACGTAATTATAATTTATGAAAAAAGCGCGAAATAAAAATAAAACTGAAAACTAAAAAAAAAAATGGTCTCCTTGTTTCCTGGTCTTTTCTGTGTGTTTACAAGATTCAAAGCCAGAAGAACGAATAGAAGTTCACTAAATGTTATTTTATATTTTCCAAATTGCATTGAAATTTAGCAAGCAAAGAAAATACAAATAAAGAAGTATCAATCTACAAACATTTAAGTCGACTTTACTCGACGTCGAATTTCTATTGTAGTATATTTACTTATTTATTTTTTTTCTTCATTTTATTCCGTATTGTTCATTATGGCTGTGTATGAATATGACTATTTTGGACCTAATCTCGATAGCCAGTTTTAGTATAATACATATATAGATATATAGCCTCGTGCGATGCTCTTTCTTGTCGCTTATATATCCATACGGGAATTAAATCTCATGGTTGATGGCGCGTGATACAATCGCTTCAAGTCTCGTCTTCTTCGGTCAATTGAGAATAGTTTGTGGGATTTTATTTCTTTACAAATGTGATCTCGTTGAGAGTTTTAAGTGTAGTTTAGTCTAGTGTATCTCTATCTCAAGCCCTCGGACTATAGTCTTGATCGCAAGTTTGTTATGATATTCTAAATGGACAAACACTTGAATCTTACGCCCTGTCAATCGAACTTAACATTTTATTTTGACGTTCATCTCTTCTTTAAATACATTTTCATTCTTACTATTATTATCATCATCATCATCATCATCATCATCATAGTTGTTTATTATTCTAGGATAAAATCTAACGCTGGAATAATTTCCATGGTGTATAAATAAACATCATAATACCGTTTTATAACACAAAAGTAAAAATATTTTTTCTGCTCACCGAAAAAGCAAAAATTAATAAATTGTAATTTTCAAATTATTGTAACAAAATTTTCTATTAAATCATTGGATATTTTTTTTTAAATCGACTTGAAAAATTAATAAATCGACGGAAAAAATATAAACAAAACTATATGAGAATTACCTGAAAATACTAATGGGATTTGATAGCTTTTGCTTTTGACAAAAGTTTACGAAAGTAAAAGCTATCGGATCCACACAGAGAAAATTTGAGATAAAAAATGTATGAATTTTTGTTATGCTATCGACCAAACTCGAAATAGAAAGTTGAGTGGCAAAAAAAATTATTGTGCTGCACTGCAAAAAATATTTTATTTAAAACTTATTGATAAATTGCAATGAAAATTATTTTTATAAAATAGGAATTACAGGAGAGAATAAAAAAATTTTAGAGGGTCACGATAATTCAAAGTGGCCACAAAAAAATTATTTCAAAATTCCCTGATATTTTCCTTCCCGATTATCCGATAAAGATTTTCATATTTTTTCCTGATTTTTAAATTTCATTCATATAATTGATTTATTCAAAGTTTTGAATATATTTGAATTGTCAATAATTAAATATGATAATTAAATTGCGCGAGAAACCAAAAAAAAGTCAATAAATTAAATTACAGTACTGCATAATTTTTTTTTGTGACTCAACTTCCTGTTTGAAGTTTGGTCAACATAATAAAAATTCGTAAATTTCTAAGTCCATTTTTCTCCGTGTACTTTTCACATAGTAATTAAAACTAATTTGGAAATCTGATTTTTTCTAGTATAAATTGGTGAGCTAATAAATTTCCTTCAATCTTTTATTTTATAATGTATATATATATATATATCAGTATTGTTGGATTGTAGGCGGGAGAACAATATTCTAGTGGTTGTGATCGACATTTAGAAGTTAACTCTCAATATTGTTGTGTACTATATAATGCAATATATTGTAAGGTATTATATTATATACAAATACTGCATTGGATTTTTAGTGTTCACGGGAAGTCTTGAATGTTTGGACACTGACCGGTAAAGTATCAAAGGAATCCTACGGAGATAAATGGGATCGGTGTCTTAGGAGTTTTCGTCGCTCACAGTACGACCTGTAATGTTATATATATTTGAATATAATACCGACAGGATAAATAGTGCACCTATATTATACTAGTGACTAGTCTGTAGTCTGTAGTCTAATAGTATTAGCTTTCAAATATATAAATGTAACTATTTGTGGAGAAAAATAAAAAGAGGAGAGAAAATAATAAAATGGAAATGAAAAGAGGATGAGGTTTGGGGAAAATATAAAAAAGAGACACCGCTTTTGATGTACGCGGGGGTTTGCAATGACAATGCACAACCTGTGGTTTGTGTTATTATATTTATTGAATATAAGTAAAAAGGAAATTGAAAATAGACATGAGACATGATGAGTGAAGGAGAAATATCGAGGATGAATAAGATTAAAAAGTAAGAGAAGGAGATGAACAAGGCATATCTGGATGAGAAGAAGAAGGACGAAGAGAAGTTGTAGGTGTAGACGAACAAGTTAAAAAAAAATTTAAGTACAGGAATATTCCCAGCGGCATCCTTTGAAGTGTTTGCGGGCTGGCTATTGCTTCGGAACACGTCACATTTGTCAAAAAGTCACACTACATCGGAATCGGGTCGTCTTACTGTATACAGTTTACATACTACACCTTTGGTTTTATTACCAACGACACGTTATGTGTATACAAGTTAAGTCAAGTAAAGTAGTCGAGTGGGAGAGAATAAATTACAATGGGACACAAGAGCCCGCGAGGGAAATGTATCTTTCATTATTATTATTATTATTATAATGATTATTATATATATTAGTCTCTTTGCTTTACTATTTATTATTGTTATTATTATTATTATTATTCCTACGTGTTGTCAGTGTATTTTTATTTTCTTTATTGTCACTTTGCTAGACAAATATCTCATATGTGAGTCTATTGTTAAGAGAAAATAGATTGAGGGCGTTTAATCATATCCGATTATTTTTAATAAGAAAATATTTTTTTTATCCATAAAAGGTTTAAATACTATTTATATATTGCTTTTGAGTCTTATTAATTATGTATTTATTTTAATTATAAATTTGAAGGTGCACTGTAAAAAATTGGGAGTAATAACGGATTTTATTTAAATCCAAATTCACTCCATCACTCGGAGTTTAAAGAAGATCACACAGGGAATAAATAAGAACTTTGTTTTTTCAACGGAGTGATCTAGATTTTATTTAAACTTGCAAACTTCTCTTTGGAGTGAATTTCACTCCGAAGGGATTAAATAAATAGTTATCTGCTTTACATTCGGCCCGCATTTACTCCGAACTTACTCGTCAATTTTTCACACTGTAAAAGTAAATTAAATTTATGGGCTTTTTCAGACAGTACCCCCACTTTTTAAAATTTCAATTGTCAAAAGCGTCAAACTGTCAAAATTTTATCAATTAATTTAAAATAATTAGAGCATTAATTAAAAAAGGACGATGTAGTTGCAATTTCATCAATTAGGAGTTAAAAGAAATTTGTTTAATAAATTTTAGCTTTAAAAATTTGAAATTTAACATGAAAATTTTACTGAAATTTATTAAACAAATTTCGTTTAACTCCTAATTGATGACAACTGTAAGTAATTTTTTATTAATTAATTGATAAAATTTTGATAAACTTATGACAGTTGAAAGTAATTTAAAAGTTATTAAAAGTGAGGGGGGGGCACTGTCTGAAAAAATACATAAAAATTTGTTTATATTTAGGTTATTGTATTGTTCGGGCGTATTGTAGAATATTGCCAAACATAGATTTGTCGGGTCGGTTTTTTTGTCTATCAAAGCCAGAGTAACAAGTATACAGGTTTGTATGTTATGTGGTACGCATGGGTTAAGGATGAGGCACAATATAGCATATAAATAAAAGAGAGCAGTCAAAGAGAAGATAAAAAAATAAAAAATGTGTCCATGAGAGGTGACAAGAATTTAAAAGAGCCGCCGGGTATTATTGGAAAGATGCAACTTGTCTCACGAGCTATTCTTTCTATTCTTAAGATTGTCGTCCAGTAGATGTAACCATACCGAGTATCAAAGGTACCGACGGCTTTACGCTATGACGCCCCTTCATCAGAAAAATAAAAAATATAATATATTACACAACCTGCTGTATTTTGTTGTACCTAGTTCTTGTTGTTGTTGGTGTCATTGTGTTTTTAAAAAAGATCATCAATGTTTAAATTCAAAAACGCTATTTTTATTTAAACCTACGAATTTTTCATCGGTTTTTTTATTTTTATTATTAATAAAAATGACGATTTTTTTTTTTTCCTTTAATACTTATATGTGTCTATATTTTTTTCTAACTTTTAAATTTATGTTAATCCATTGTAAAGTGACGTGTAAGTGTCAGATTTTATTACTGAGTTTCCCATGAAGATTAAAAATATTTTTTTAGTTAATTATTGAATATTAATTTAATGGTAAAGATTTAAAAGGACGAGGATGTAAATTAAAAAATAAATAAATAAAAAATAAAAAAACGTTTTAAGGCACTGACACTCGACCCTTTGGAGAAAAAGATTCTTCATCCACTTCATAAGAAGAAAAAGTAATAAAAAAAATATCGAGAGAATGAAAGATAAAAAAAAAAAATAATAAAAATAAAAATATAAAAAATAAAGTTGAGGGTGTGATCGTTTAAAGGCCATATGTTGGAGTTGTAATGAGAGAACAACTCTTGACTCTTAAACGTCCCTCTGGCTTTTTCTTTTCACCCAGGGGCGGAACTCGATGAAATGCTTTATAGATTATATTTCTCACCTCCCCATTATATCATTTGTAATTTTATTTTATCTTTTAATTTTTTTCGTACTAATATATCTCAACATCTTTATTCACTCGCATTAAATTCTCTCAAACAAAACATTTATTATTTTATTATAACACAACTTTTTATTTTTATTTATTTATTCATTTCAATTGACTCAATTCGATGATCAAAGTGTCGACGTTAAGTTGCGTTTAAATACCGTGTAATCAATTTAAATTCAATATGTAAATATTTCTCGACAATAAAAATTTACTTCAAAAGGATCGCTGGTAATCATGACTTTCAATTTAAATTTCAAAATGAATATCAATTTTTTTTTATTACAAATCAAGTTCATAATAGTCAGTCGTTAACATGAAGACTTAGATGTCGAAAAATTAGTCAATTAATAAATAAAAATAAAATTTTTCAAAGAAAAATAAAATAAACCATCTGTTTAAAATAAAAAAAAAAATTTATTTCTATTCTCTGAAAACTGTGAAATGATTTTTAAAAAATGTGTTTTCGTTGGCCATTACAAGAACAAAACCATCACACATTTAAAAATCTCAGCACGTTGGTTGGTTTAAAAAATATGTATATATATATGATATATATTACTACGTCTCACTTAGAACTGGTGTATCGCTACCAGTTATAAGTAGCGTGAGTGTGGTCCTCTACCTCCCGAATTACGGAAAACTGGATTGTCACCCAAGTAGTTTGTTGGTTTGGATATTGGGTATGGGAGGGTATAGAGTATAGAGCAAGTAGCTAAACTCTAGACTCTAGTCCGGTCTAGTACGGTCCTATGTCCCATCCCGAGCAAAGTAAATCTATTATATACATATAGGTATAGTTGTTGAATGAGAAACTTCTCCTCCCTTTGCGCCTTTCCGCGTGTCGAATCGCGCTTTTGAGTCAAACGCATGGAAAAGGTGCCGCTGAGTTATAAATGGAGCCGCTCGGCTCCTTCATTTCTTTTTCTCTTTCACTCTCACCAGTTTCACCCAAAGTTAAGTTAACTACTATAAGTATAGAGTCAAGTCAAGTTCCTGTATGTTGTGTGCTGTGTATTATACAAGTGTTGTACTATATACCAGACGAGCCTATGTTGTGTTGTGTGGAGTAAACTAGAGGATCTAGAGTAGCTGGGGGTCCGTGTGTGAGGTCTCTTAAATGCTAACAAAATGCTACGGAAACTTCTCTAGCCGGTCACAACAATGGGAAAACTTGCCGAGGTTTTTATGCTCCGTTTTCGCTGGTGAGTTCCTGTCAACGCCCGGTGTGAACCAGACATTAGTTTCTTTTTCATTATTCTCTCACCCATTGATTGCTACCAGCAAATAACTCAAAAATCTATAAATTTTACGTGTCAAAAGTCAACTTTGGGTATAATCTATACAATAATAATAAGGATTCTCACTCGTAGCTCAAGCTTTGGTATAATAATAGCCAAGGGGCAGGATGTATACCAAGTACTTGGGTTTTATATTTAATAAAAAGTCATCATTCAAATTCTAATATTATATATCTGAACTGGGTGGTCTCTAATTTTTTTTCACAAGTCATTAGATCTTAATTCATCGCCGTATTTATCATCTATATTCTTCTATTACTTAACACAAAATTAAAAAAAAATTTTTTTTATAAACTGAAATCAAATTACTCCAGACGTTACGTGACCGCGTAATGAATTCGAGGCGTTATACTAATTGATAAGTAAAACCGTCTTATCAAACTCTTGCTAATTACATATGTAACTTGATTTTTTTGCTCTACAATTATGTCAACCCTATTATTTATTTACCTTATCACGTTTATTGATAAAATGAATGTCATAAATAAATCTGGGTATCACTCGATCAGTAAAATTTCACGAGCTAATAATTTTCCCGGCGCAGCGCCGATGTGTCTGACGATTCTCACACGTCACATATATGTATCACAGGCGGAGAAATCTTGGACGTGGATGAGGGAGTCCAAGCTGGATATACATATTATAAAACGCAATCCGAAAGCCTCGTCGCCGCGTGAGAGTACTGTAGTAGTATATGAGTATGAGTGTGTATATGTATAATATATATAATATATATAAGTGAAGGTATGTAGTGTATAAGGGATTGAGAAAGTAGGGTGGGCGAAGTAAAGGGGGGTGGGCAGGACCCATTAGGCTAATCCTTGGTCGGCGGCTGAGTCCAAAGGAACGGAATAAGAAAGAATAAGAAAGCCTGTGGCTACGTGTCATTCCTGCTCGAGAGCTCGACCGCCGCCGACACCTATACCACCTAGCGCTCTGTGTAGAACATATGTACACATATAAACATCATTTTTTCCTTCTCCTTTACTCGACACAAGACCAACACCAGCATCAACCCGTTCTCTCTCTCCTCTCTCTTTTTTTCTCTCTCAGAGGTGCTCGCCTTCATCATTTACGCCGATACCTTATAGATATCATCATATCTATCTATCCCCTTTTCATTTGGTTTTTTTTATCAACAAAAATAGATGGAATTCATGGGATCGTTTAATCTGAGAAAGGGTCGGAAATGTTCTAAATACTTGTCATGTTTTCATCTCATCAATACATTTTTTTTTACTACGAAAAAATACAACCGTGCATTAATTAATTTTATTAATTATATATATTCATGTTAATTAATAGACTTGAGACTCTAATGGATGGAAGTAAAAACCGATACGGTGGAATTGAAAAAGTAAATGTGTGTGAAGGTGTATGTGTGTGTGTGTGTGAGTGTGCATAAGTATTTGAGAAAAAAATTTGCAAATTTGAAAATAATTTTTATGATGAGCACCACTGCTGACGTGTGGCAGGCGGCCTGTTTGATCTCTGCGGGACTCTGAGGCCCTCTCACCCTTGCACGGTGTAGGTATATGTTGGATGTGCATGTGTGAGACGAGTCCCGGTTGATACTCAGGTTACCGGACTCTTTCCTCACATTCACGATGCAATCCACAGACTATAGGTCTTTCTTCTCATTACTCTTTTTTCCCTTTTATTATTCATCTTTTATATATAATAATTTTTTTTATTTATTATTCTCATGAGCATCAACTCTTGTCTACTCGGACTGAGACTCGAGCTTGAGCTCGTCGCTCGTCGTCGTATCGTGTGTGAGATCCGATATGCTCTATACAAGATTCCGCCACACCTTCTGATGACTTCCAAAAACACATTCCTTGATCTTGTCGACTGTCCACTTCACAGGCTTTAGTGTCTCTCAATCTTGGATATATAGCTTTCGACTTATATATTTCATTTTTTTTATTTTTATGATATCTTGAGTTAGATAAACTACATATTTATATACATAAATTATTGTGATAAGTTGTAGTATTTAATTGTGAAAAAAAAAATATATGTAGTTTTAATTAGTGCCTTTTTCTAAATTAATTTATTGCGCTCGTTTGTTCTGAATTAAGGGACAGAAGTTAATATAAAAAAAAAAATATATGTATATATATAACAGAGTGCTGTATATTTTCGAGATACAGAAAGAAGGATAATGCGTAGCCTGTAAGATATTGACACTCCTGTAATCCGTTTGTCGGACGTGTGGGCAACCGGGCTAATCCAGCTCACGCCCACCGAAGATTAAATTTTGCCGTGTCTTTTGCCGACTATTTTCTCTCTTTCTTTTTCTCAAATATATATACGTATATATGTAGCCGCAAAGTCAACCCTAAACACGACCACGCAACTGCATGAATGGAGTAAATAAACATTTTGAATATTTTTCCTCACAATATTTATTTTTTTTCCGGTAATTAATGATATATATTTTTAAAAATAATATATAATAGTGGGTATGGGTGACATATTAGTAAGATATATATATATATATATATATATATATATATATATATATATATATATATATATATATATATATCTTATATACATATATATATTCTTGTTTGAAAAAATTTTTTTTAAAACCTCAATTTTTGGGTTAAAAAAAAAATTCCCTCTGACCCAAACGAATTTTCACGAAAAATTCTCTTGACTCAAGAAAACTTTTTTTTCATGTAGTTAGAGTAGAGGTACTATTTGTGGCCACTGCTTTTTTTTTTGACATTTAATCCTTTATTTTACTTAATGAAAAAGTGTAAAATAAAATTTTATTTTAATAGTGGGATAGAAGTATTTCCAAACATATTTTTAAAAAATTATTACGTTATCGAGTCTTTTACAAATTGTTTTATTCAAATTTTTCAAGTGTCGAAAACTGGCCAAAATGGTACCTCTACCTTATTGCAGGTACAAATTGTAAAATAATTTGTGCATAAATATATTTGCCTTAAATATATCGTGGGTAAATTGTATTGGATGGACATATACAATAAAAAGGATTGAGTAAAGATACTTACCGCCACGCAGTATGCCATCGATAGTGTAATCTTTCTTGCCGTCGTCGCCTGATCTGCCTCCGCGCAACAGCCTACTAATGGAACTGACACTCGGTGGATCGGAGAAGCCCTCCTGGACAAATAAAGTCGGCACGGCTTGTTAAAAATCGTTTGATGAATCGACAATCATTATTTCTCATTTTATACTCCTCACTCTTATTCTTTCTCTCTTATACTCTATACCTTCTCTTTTATAATAAATTATATATATAGTACACAGTCATCTTCATAATATTAAATCAACAAAATATTTTTCTTTTAACACTTTTTATCCTGTGGGAATTTTTTTTTTTTTTTTTCATTTATTAGCCCGTAAAAATAATTCCTTTAATGCACTACCTGTATTTAATTATAAAATTTTTTTGCAAATTTTTATGAGTCATTAAAAGTATTTATTTTATTTAAAACATTTTTTTTTAAACTGGAAATGAACGTAAATAGGTTGTAATAATAAATATAAACATTAAAATAAATTAACACGCAGCTGCATTAAATGAGTTTTCAATAGACTGGTTTGAAGGTAATAAACAAGTTACAAGTACCGAGTTAGAGAATAAATGAAATAAAAGAACAGTAAACGGAGTAAATAATAAAAAAAAAAATGAATAAATAAAATAAAAAAGTTAAAAAATAATAAAATGAAAAATAAAATATTACAAAATGATAAAGTCTGCAGATATATCGAGTAGAGGTATAGATATATCGAGATCGGAGAGATTCGATCGTTTATCTCATCGCGCATATCTCCGATCGCGGTATCTCAGAAACAATAACGATATATCCCGCGTGTCGATGAGAGAGACTCACGTACAGAGTCTGGGTCTGGATCCTCTTAGCTGGTACCAGGGCGATGACAGGGCAAGAGAGACGGAGATAAGTGCCTCAGGGAGAACTACGCGGACCCCAGGAACGCCTCCTTACAGCATTAAATGCCGTATTAATGCCGACCACGGTCGCTGCCTCTCCTCTCTTTTTCTCTCTCCTTTTAAAAACTCTTCCATCCAACTCTAATGTGATGCTTATACCTCTCTTTTCTCCTCTTCCTCCACATATGATAAATACACATGTATACCTGATGTACTTATACTACCTATACCTGTATCTTTTGCAACGGCGTATACGTCTTTTCGGTGAACGGTTTGGGCTGTATACATTTTTTTTTATCCCATTGCAATTTATCTCTTTATCAACGGATCGAACTTTACTTTTCACTTTAATTTTAATTCAACTCCAAAATTGTTATTATAATATTTTTAAATTTATATGTTTTTTTTTAACTAAACAATATATTTTTTATTTGACTTAATTACTTTTTTTTTTTAATTAAAATTCGTGATTAAAACATTTCACTGTTAATGAAAATAATTTGGTCAATAAAGTTCATGGGAGTTAAAAAAAATTTGATGATTTTTTTTTTATTGAACTGAAAAAATGAAATAATTTTTACGGGAAATGAATATAGATATATACTCGGAGTTTTAAGATGATGTACATATACACGAATAAGAGAATCGGCGAGTGGGTGTAGGCGGCGGGCAGGATCGTGTATTAGAGGACACGCAAGTTGCCCTGGGCATTTGAACGTACGTGTACTATATATATACATATATATATATATATATATATATATATATATATATATATATAGGGGAGCCTGGGGCACGAAGGCCCCCTTAAGCCGGTTTTTTCTTTTTGTGGCTTTTAACCATAAAATTCATTTATTTTCCGTCGATATCGAAAGAATAAGTAGAAATTTTGCAAAAAATCGAAAAAAAAATTTGTTTTTTTTCTGGGGCACGAAGGCCTCCTCTCCAAAAAATTATCAACAAAAATTTTTTTTTTATTTCCCGTTAAGTTATGACCTTTATAATGTTTTTATGACGTTTTAGGCCAGTATGTGATGTATGAGGTAAAATGGACCATTAAAAAAAAAAAATTGTCACAAAAAAATTAACTTGACGGAAAATAAAAAAAAAATAATTTTTTCTTTATAATTTTTTTTTCGAGTTGTCCGTTTTGCCCCTCATATCACGTATTGACTTAAAATATACTAAAAACATTATGAAGGTCATACTTTGACGGAAAATAAAAAAAAAAAATTTTACCTAATTTTTGAAGAGGGCCTTTATGCCCCAGGGGGGCCTTCGTGCCCCAGGCTCCCCTATATATATATATATATATATATATATATATATATATATATATATATATATATATGTGTACCTTAACATGAGTTTGGTGCCCGCCTTGTGCGCAATATTAAAAAGCTCCATTGAGTGTGATCGCAGTGAAAGATATATAAGAGTGCCCGCCCGTCTATATACATCTACTCGCACCAGAGAATCCACTTGAAATACTATATATACATATATATGCATGCATATAAAAATAAGTAAGAGAGCAAGAGCACGCGAGTGAGTAAAAAAAAGACGGAATGAGAGACTGAACGTGCCGGGGTCAATCGCTAGCCGGAAGATATTATTGAAAATTTATCCTGTAGTCAGACTCAACACCTTCATTACATCTTATTTTTTCATTTATATTATTATTCATTCATTCATTTTATCACGCAATATTATTTTTATTTTCTTAAAAATACATACGTGTATATATTATTATTAATTTATAAAAATAACTGAAAATAAATTACCTTGATAAGTTTTTCTCGTATTTGATAAGTCATAATCGTCGGGTCCAGTCGCCTGATTTCTTCAATTCTGGCTTCAACTTCTGGAGTAGCGACTCGCGGTTTACTGCCGCCAATTACTCCAGGTCTAATGGATCCCGTTTCCTGGTACCTGTTGAGTATCTTGGATACACAACCATGGGATACGCGAAGTTGCCGGGAAATTACACAAGGCCTCACACCAGCTGCTGCCATTTCGACAATTTGTCGGCGTATGTGATTTGGTAGCGGCCTACCATTGATAAATACTCCACCCAATTGATTCATTCTTCCTTGTCCTAAATTTAATATTAAATAAGTAAATTAATCCTCGATATCAATAAGTATAAATCTATAAATATTTATTAACACCGTATTATATAAATTAATTTTAAAAAAATAAAAAATTTAAAAAACACACAGCGTAAAATTAGAGAAATTATGCTTATGAATGGGCGTGTTAAGTAATTTCCAGGGTTAACGAGTATAAAGTCTGATGGTTAGTTGAATTAGCTACCCTTTCTACGTGACACTGCCACCGGTATCATCATGTAATACATACATAGATAAATATATGTGTATGAACATAAATATCCTTCCGTACACGTTGTACTGGAGTGCGGTCAAACATAATTACTATGATTACGTTTTATACCAGAAAATAATGAGACCTCCAACCGTCATCGTGTCCAGCACATCATGAAATTTTATCTATACGCCCGTACCGGGTACACCCAGATGTAAAATTGCAAGTGCATTTATATATTTGCATCCTAAAGTGTTTATTTAATTACTGTAATCGATATTTTTAAGGAAAATAACCCAGTAGGTCCTCAATATACATATAAACATGAGGATGAATTCTAACTGACCGATACTTGATGATATATCTTCCTCTAATATTCATCACGTTCAGCTCCCGGGCGTGAATTTAATACTTTATCACAGTCAATTCAATTGACACGGATATTTAGTAATGATTTTATGCCTTATACTGTCAAATTATATTTTTCATGCTCTCGCTATAATTTTGAATATCATTTATTATTTATATTTTAATTATTTTATTATATACCTTGAAATGGATACCCTCCGAACAGTGGTTTCATACCGCCAGTAATATCCATCATTTAGCTCGCTGCTGTATTCTTTCGAGTTTGTTAACTATCAATAATCACTCTTATATATTTTTATTATTTATAAATATTTGCACTAACGTCTATCACAATCACTTTTAAACAATTTCACACTTATTTAAATTCCCGCGTTTTTTAATTTAAATTATTCATTGAAAATAAATACATTTATGTTTCTGCTCCTTTTTTTTGGAGTAAAAAATTTTAAAGTGACTAAAAAATGGTATTTTTACAGATAAATAAATAAATAAATTCGCTAAGTTATATTTATATATGAGAAAAAAAAATAGATAGTTAATTTATAAGGGTACCGAGGCAATAACGAGTCTGTTGAAGTAAAAATTTTATGAAATTGCGATTCCACTACTCTTTGAATTGTCGTAAAAATTATCCGGGGGTAGTTTGGAATCTGATTTTTGTCGGTAACACAGAAAAATATAAGTATTTGGTGGTGTGTAGGCGCGAACGTCTTGGTCTTGTGTGCCCTAACACCGGAATACTTAGACAGGAGACCAAGCTCGTGCACGGACACAGAGAGAGCTGTTGCTCGAGGGGGGTTTCTCGTGATTCTCAACACTCTAGAGGGGAACTGCTGATATTGTGTTATGTTTGAATGCGGTCCCTGTTTCTCTGGTGCTGTTGCTGCTGAGTAAAGTCTTTCTTCTTCCACGCGATTACTAGTTCACTGTTGTATAGTTTACTGTGGTATAGCTACGCCCTAACCACGTGGTTGGTAAGTAAGAACCCCACAATGGGCGTTCTTTACACATGGATACGCCTTCAACGTGTGCTTTTATGCTCTTTACTACTCTACTAGTACTTTTATACAATAGTATTACTGTCGTACAGTAATGCCATTTTTAACTATTGCATACATACCGAAAATAGTCACGCGATTTACAGAAATTCATGTGGGATTCATGTAAAAATTTTATGCAAATTTACTTTGTACTTTTTCATTATTTTATTCATAATTTTTTTTAGTGATTATGGAATTTATTATGGATGGAAAAATTAAAAAATTTTAGTAAGAAAAGCCGGACCAGAATGGCCACCTGACGGAAATTGAAGTAAGCAGAAAAATTACTATGACCATAGTAAAATTTACAGTGGTTACAATAACTTGTGACATAATCGTTTGAAATTTTACTGTGGGCATTGTAATTGCACACCTCGAACACGAAGCGGAAAGGTAGTGCTCTACTGTCACAAAATTTTTTTGAATGCATTTAATCCAATTTCCACTAGGTGACCATCATGGACCAGCTTTACTATGACACCATAGATTTTCAAACGAAAATTTCTCCATATATCCCGGGCTGTAAAATTTGATCTGATTCTAGTTTAACTTGACTGTACTTGAACGAGTTGATCTGTCTTTAAATTTATAATCTGTTTTTTATCTAAAGATAATCAAAAACAGGCTAAAAAAATAGACAAAGTTATTTTGGTCTGAATAAAAACTAAAGAAGACAAAATTTTGAGAAAATAGTCTAGATAAGGAATAGTACATGGAAATCTCAATTAAATTTCACATGGTAATTAAATACAAAAAAAAAGTAAAATTGAATAGAAGTAACTTGAATTTCTATTTGATTCAAAACAGATCAAAGTTTTCTACCCGGGAAATTTACAAGATTTTATTCTGTATGACCAAATATTTCGAGGTCTGTGTAGACTAAAATAGAAAACGTTGTCAGTAACAGATTTTCACTCGTCAACCTCGAAAATTTACGACTGACCATCGGCAGGAAATAAAATCATAATGAACTTATGATGGGTTTGTTGTAAATTTTTATGACTCATAAAGACTATGAGTGTTTACATTTTATATCAATGCACATTTTTAGTATAAATTTTTTTAATGCATCGAATAGTCAAGATCTTTAGAATAAATGAAACAAAGGCTTTGGGTTCTTGAGTTGAAAATAGGTTGTTTGAATTCATAAACTAAAATTGCTGGAAATGTATCCTTTGTTCTGAATATGACAACAAAATTGACAAGTTATAAAGAAAATGTTGATGAATTGTCACGGATATTTAAAATATATATATACAAGTATATATAGTTTGTTAATCCTTTCCACTGAATGGCCTTCAGAGAAACCAGGAAGTGAACTAAACCCAACGTTGACCTTGCCCTTACGCAATAACAACATTTCGTTAAACTGTCTCAAAGTCTCAACGGTCTTACTAATGGCTTTGGACAAGAATAAGAAGAAAAAGATAAAGAAAAATAATAATAATAAAATGTGAAAAAAGGTCTAGTTCACAGTCTCTAGTCTCCAGTTCTAGTTGACTCAAGTCCCTAATATAATTTTAGTAGACACTGTTAACAAGAGTCATATTTTCTATTGATGCAATATTAGTTTTCTCGAAAAAAATTTAAAAGAAATAAATACCACTGCATGGTATATTAGTAGATGCTTTCGAAGATTTTAGAATATTTACAACCTTCTCAGTTGTGTCAAGTAAAATAATGATGTATGTATGATAGGTCGTAATAAATTTTATGACAGGGTCTAATATGAAGTTAAAGCAGAGTGTTGGTGCCATCATCAGCATCCAGGATGCTGTTGTAAATCTTTGGCGAACGTTAACAGTAGCAGGTTACAATCCCGATCCCGAACCTAAACCGACTCCACAGCTAAGGCATGGACACACACTTTAACGTTTAGTGTATAGTACAGTTCAGAACATCATGATCAATGTAAAAAGTAGACAGTACGAAGAAAAAACTCACACACACTCAGACTTATGGAGGTCTTGCAAGAAGTAGAAGGTAAAATTTTTTGGCATGCACTGACTGCGGGAGGTCTACTGCTTCTGCTTGGTGCAGATGAAAATCAACAGGATGTGCGCGACAAAAAGAGAGATGAGATACACAAACTTGTTGCTCTAACCAAGACTGTGGCCCTACGGGAGCCTTATTGGGGTGGAAAAGGACAAGTATCCTTAGAATCCAGTGGAGAACATCTCAGGGGGACAATGTCAAGCGACGGGGCGCGCCTGCAAATATTGTACTGCTTCAGATGAGGTGAGGACACTGCAACAAGATTTAAAGCCGTAAAGATTACATTTTTTTTGTTCGAGGAATAAGTTATATTGTATTAGTGCAGGCCATTTTGCGTATGCAACCAGACAATCATTCAATTTGCGGGGGATGAGTCGAGGTTGTGATGGATTTTCAAAGCAGCTATATGGCCACTTTGTGGCGCTACTGAATTTTTTCTATTCAATTATAGAGCTTTTAGTTTAATCGTTTTTTTTTTTCGTGGATCTTGGGCTCGGAAAAATTTATCAAGCAACGAAGAGTAGGAACGAGTTTTATTTTTTTTTGACATCTAACACCTGATACCATAAAAATTTTTTGACAACCGGTTGAATGTTATTCGTACGAAAAAGTGTTGCAAGAAATTAGTTACGTAGGCAAATTCTTTAAGAATTTTTCATCCATTGTCTAGAACGTGGTAATTGTGCGTGACTGACTTGGCTGTTATTGTTTACCTAGGTGTATATATATATATATATATTTATTATGTATATACTCTGGACAGTGCGCAGACTGTAGTCTAGTCTGGGTCTGTAGAAAAGTATTTCGTTGGCGACTACCGAAAAAATGATGATTGATCTTACGAGAGTGAAAGTCAGAAGCTGGTTGCGTTTTTACTAGACAATATATATGTATATATGTATTCATACTTCTATATCTACTTCTACTGTACTTGGGCTAGACTGAAATACCAGAGGACTAGTGTAGGGTACCAGGTAGTACGGTATAATGTGGAAGAAATTGATTAGAGAATTTTCGAGGTACTATGGACACTTAGCTGTGACTCTGTTCTACCCGTGACTTTTAAAATTACATAGGTTTTAACAATACTCCAAACTTATTGTATTTTTTATTTTTTTTTTTTTTCTAAAAATTTTAGAATTTTTGTTGTGGTATTGTTTGGATCTTGAATTATTTTTTTATTAAATTAGATAATAATGTGTTGTGAATTATTTCCGGAGAAACAAGTTATAATAGTGGGTGAATGTAAATAAAAAAAAAAAAATAAAACAAAATAAAAGAGAAAAAGGTATAGACTAATGATTTATATCTGGGGACGACTGGTGGCAGGAGTTGGGTTCGACGCTAAAGTCACAGATGATTTGTACTCTCGTTTGGTTAATCAACCCGCCGGCGGTGCTATTGTACTCGTAATCATCGTTGACAATTATTATTATTAGTAGTCACACTGTCGAGCTGAGCTATACGTGATTCGTTGCAGTAGGTCGACGTCGACGTCGACGTATAAATGCATGCAGAGGTATAGGATATTGTCGCAAACATAAACGTTGATTATTTCACTTGAATTTAATGTACGAATCAGTAACACGAGATTTAATTTCAATCAATGCCGCCTGCAACACTGTAATATGCAAATACTAACAAAACAATACCGGCGGTTTAATTTTAGTATACTGCTACTAGTTACCTTATATTTCAGATGGAAATTTTACAGGAGCCGCTGAAAACCACTCGAATTATTAAATTTTAATATAAAAGTAATTTTTTTGTCTGTTGTTTATTTGTACCGTTAAAATATGATATATATATACAGCAACCATATTTACGTCAAATTGAAAACTTCGACAAGTATCAGACGAGACTGTAATTTAAACCTACACAGAAAAAATGAATTTCTTGGCGCGAGAAAAATTTTGCATTACGAAATGGGAACAAAAATTTTCTTAGGACCAAAAAAAATTTTTTTGGACAAGTGAAAGTTTTTTAAATTTTCATTGTATATAAGATATACAAAAAACAATATCTTTAACGCGGTCATACATTAAAAATATATTTAATCACAAAAAAAAAAAAAAAAAAAAAAAAAAAAAAAAAAAAAATCAATTAACCCATATGAAAATTCTATGGAATTTTAGTATAAAAAAAAAAAACGTAATTATAATGTGTTTGTCTCAATATCTGAATGCCTCATTTTGTCCACTGCAAGAAAAAAATTTTTTTTTTCAATGATTGATAATAAATAACTTTGAAAAATTATTATAATTAATTCTTTTAGATTTTTCGAAATACATATTTAAATTCTTAAGTATAACATTTAAAAAATTATGTAAAAATGTTTTGAGTATCTATCCAGATTGAAGGGACGCGGTCGTTAAATAATAAAGAGGGTGTAAAAAAAGGTATGGAGAACAAGGGTGAAAATTAAAAAAGATGACGAGCTTAGAATGAGGAGTTTTAAAACTAGTGGTGTGTTAGTTGTGTCGTTGTCTCTCTTTATTATTTCTTAGCTCTTCTTCGTCCTCTAAATAGCCGGCATTAAAAATTCTAATGAGCTTGTATACCACCCTGGTTCTCACCTAGTTTAACATAACAACGACACATCGGCCATTACTCAAAACACGGAGGCTCTGTCTCTTGAAATCCCGGACTAGGTCGCGGGGAAAAAATAATATATTTAAAATAAAAAGTTAAATGAAATAAAATGAAAAAACACTAATATAGCATATATATATATACATACATATAGTGTGATTTGTGTTAAAAAAAGCCAGTGTGAGGTCTACAAGTGGTTTTCTCTCTATATACTTATATTATAATAAAACTTAACACATATCACACTACTAGAGTTCCCTTTAGGCGACTTTGACAACGACTGATGCTTGGATATCCTTCATCAAGATTTATTAGGACTTAGACTAATTGCCGCTTTTAATAGAATTTTTTGGTGGGAGTTTAAAAGAACAGAATATCAACTAAAGACTTAAACAGCCTCTACCGTTCTCCTAGAACGTTGAAAAAATTTTTTTTCTCACAATAGACTACGCGTTTAGACAATCATTTCTTTCCTTTTTTTTATTTCAACGTTTCTTTTTTTTGTTAATATATATATGTTATATCAGAAAAAATATATTGCGCGTGTTTTCTATTCATGGGTATAATAACTGTTTAAATATTCACTGATTGAAAAACTACGAAAATTTGTCGAATAAACAAAATATTTTAAAGATGTTTCTCAGAAAATATCACGGGGAACTTTTTTCGCTGTTGTTCTTCCTTTTTTCCTTGAGAGAATAAGTATATATATAGATATATATAAAAGAAAAGTATAAAAAGCAAAATATGGAGAATCCCCATGATGCTCAAGTGAAAAAGTACAAAAGAAAATATATTTACAAGGACCTTATTAGACTTACAAATATTTAAAATATATGTTTAACTGATTGTCTCAAACAAACAAAGTGAGGTAATATATTTTATGAGTAAATAACAATAATAACGATAATATATTCTGCAGAATTAAAATAAAAACTGGGGCATCTTGGTTTTTTAAATATTCGTGGCACCCTCTTGAAGGCCGTTAAAAATGATACCCACTAAATATAAGTGAGCATGCACGAATGTCCTGGCTAGTAGACAATAAGAGACCAGTGTGGTTAATATGCGGTTAGACCACCAGGAAATTATCCTCAAATTTTTTCTTTGCTTTTTATTTAGTTGTGGTTAACGCCTCAATTCATATATATATATATATACATATATACATTATGTTATGCCTAAACTAGTCGAACATTAGGCAACTTTAACGCCCACTTTACTGAGCCACCTGTACATTTGAGTGTCTATAATAAGGACTCTCAACTTTAAAGGCTTAAACTTGACATAAAAACAATAAAATAAAATAAAATAGCTGTTTAAAATAAATCCACTCTTCTAAATTAAAAAGTTCAGATTGTTATGTTTTTTACATTCATAGATTCTCTCAATGGGATACTATTTCTAAAATTTATTTCACAAATTAAGCATGTTCAGAATTTCGCGCGAGCACAACTTTCGTAAATAACATCCAAGATGTCTCATAATTTAGGTAAATTTTTTAGCGCGGGGTTTTTTAAATACGTGCCTTATAATACAGGGGAGTATAGAATCTGGACACATCTCGAGATGGCATACAGGTCCGAGTGAGCGCGGCGTCTTTGAAGGAATTAGTATTATTGGGCACAAAATTGGAACAGGAGCCCTCCTGACCCCGCATACGTCGAGTTGGGTCCACTGTGTTATATATATAAAGATCTGAGATGCCTGCATCAAAAAGTAGACTCTCGAGACGGCCGGGCGTCGTCTTTACCTCCTATCCTGTCCGCTCAGCATTCACTAAACTACTCTCTTCTATGGTTAGTGTAGTATATGTATATATACTACTATGCATCCACATTCATATACACATGAGAGTTAGAAGACCATAACGAGCTGAATTATGCTCATGGGATAGTCACATTCAGACTTCTCATAGTTTGCCAGCCCACGTTTGATCACCCACGTTGTTTATTAACAATTGTAATATTTTATTTTTTTCACTATGAATTTTATTTAACTTTAAATATTCTTTGCAAAAATATCCAATTGTTAAATGTTAAGGGAAGGATTTAGTATTAAAATTTGTATGTATTCGAGTGTAGAATAAATTTTTAAATACAAAACTATAATAATAATACACATGTCAGTAACACAGTAGATAAAAGAAAACCACTCAAACTCGTGTCGATTCGTAATACACCTTATGGGCATTATTTTAGTTTCGTACGTAACTTACTCAATGAGATATGCTGTGACCCTTTGAACTCTCTTATTCATTTTACTTCACTTACTTATATTACTTAGTTATAATACCTATACTGATACTTAAATTATTTTTCGCTACTATTTTCCCAGAATAATATCCTTTAGCCCCTGTGTTATTAATCATGGGGTATTCCATATATACATTCTACTGTATGTTACTGCAGATATATATTTATGCTCTTGTGAAAATAAATATTACTTTTAGTTTCCTCAGTATCCTCAATAGAGTTCTGGAATTACCATCATCCTTGCAGTCTAATAAATTCTTCAAGTCTCAAACCAATTTAACTTTTGCCGAGAATATTATTATAAGCAGACGTAAATATACTTTTTTTTTTTTTTTTTTTTTTTTTTACACTGGACAAACGTCATGCTCACAGTGGGTAAATGTCTTTGAATAATTTTAGTGAAGTTTAATAAAAAAAAAAAATAAAAAATCTTGAAATAAAAAAGTATGTATGTATATATATATATATATATATGTATGTATATAAATACTGAGTAATGTGAATCGGTATATCCACGTGGCTATAAAGGTACTTGGTTAATGGGCTTTAGCTTGGAACCGACAAAGGGTTTTATTTAAATAACTCGGAGGCAGAGAGTGAGCGCTCCAAAATCCGTCTACGTGCGGGTAATGTGTGCCTGTTTATGTATTTATTTTTTATTATTTTTATCGTCGACCTTTGGATATTAATATTGAATATATACTTTTAATTAAGTGTTGCATTAATCAATAAGATTATTAAATAATTAATAATGAGAAAACTTTGTGATGTAGAGTTTATGTAGGGGTTCATACGATTTGAATGTTATTACATATATTACATATAACATAAAATAATTAATGGATGTTGAGATAAAACGCGCGAGTTAATTCATTGACAAAAATATTTTATTGAGTGCGAGTAGATAGATATGTATATATATGTATATGTTGTTGTGGTGTATGAGAGAAGAGAAGAGGAAGAAACGAATGAGAGTCTAATGAAAGGCACGCGCAGTTTCTGACGGCTCGGCGTGAGAATAAAATAATTAACTGAGGCCGGGTCCCGGGCTCTTGTGAGAAGAAAATAATAAAATTTTAAAAAATAAAAGTGCAGATGAGTAGGTGGGTTTGGCGGATGTATGACAAAGATAGGGAGATGTGTGCGTGTTGGTATGAAAGAAAATATTGTAGGTGAGCGACAGAGAGTTGAGTAGCCAAGTCCGCGAGCCGTTCATCGGGGATTTTAGTGAGTTTCAGCTCTGGGATATACTGGGGACCTGGGGAGCCTTGGAATCGTCTGCAGCTTCACTTCGCTGAACGATGGTAAATAAAAGGTAAAAAACATATTAACGCGAGAAAGAATTGAGAGAGGTGTCGAAGAGTTAAGCGATCTGAAAGAATAACAGAGAAGGATAAACTCTCGACCAGGTGCATCGTAAAGCCTTAGAATGATGCTCTAATAAATTCAACTGAAAAATTGCAAGGCCTCGGGGTTACTGAGCAGAGAGACTGCATCACTCTCTCGGCATTTCTCTTTCATTCTTTCCTTACTTGAGTTTTATTTCTTTCTTTGTCTTTCTCATACATGCCAGCACGCACGTCGACCGCTCGACCAGTCGTTTAGGTCAAGCTTGTCCAAGAGATGACTTGACTGAGTATCCTCCCTAATATTTAACTGTATGATCACGAGTCTTGACTTTAATGTTTCTACTAAGAAGTCTGTTGAATGTAAAATCAATTTAACTAAACTGTATGAATTATTAATTTTGAGAACAAAATGCTATTAGCTCTGAACTGGATTTTAGAAATATCATTTCTTTTAACCCTTCAGCCATCTCTAAATTTCGGCTACAAAAGGTCACCTGTGTAGTATGCACCCCACAATAAAAACTCTATTATTGTTTGTACAATTCAATTTTAATCATATTTATAGCTTCTAATTATTCTTTGGTAATTTTATTACTTGAATTACAAATTGCACATTCACTTGCTTTCGTCTTGATAGACTTTTTTTGACTCAGCTTATTGTATTTTACTTTTTCTTTTTTTTTTAAGACTTCCTTGTGTATATGAGCGAATTTTCCAACTTTCTATAATTATTTTTATCAAAAAGATTTAATATTTCTGATTGTTAGAGAAAAAACGTTTCCGTTTCCAGGCAATGACAATTTCTATTTAAAAATAATTTTAAATTCTATAGACTGATTTATTGTTTTTTTATCTGAATATAAAACTTACTTTATAACAAAAAATGACATAAGCAAATCAAAACAGGAATATTAAATAAGTGATATATATATAAATATCAACAATGTTATTGTAATTCAAGCAATTGATCTCCGTCATCAGTAAAACAATCAGTGTCGTTAATAATTTTTCTACATACGATAGCAATTTGTAATAAAAATATATATGTGATATATGTACACCATGAATAGCGAATAAGAACAAAGGTAGCCGCTCATGTACACTATAAAGTCATGAAGTTAAGATTCAAAGCTCAGCTCAAAGCTATCCGGCGCTATATATAACCACTAGCAAACCCGTCTTTCTACATAACAAACATAAAACGCGTCAAAAACCCATAATATGTTTAGTTGGTAAATTCATACGCTGATATGAGTAAGTAGCCAGCTCATGTAATCCACTCTCTCTACTTTATACTCAATGCACACGACAATGCGGGCTACTACAGCTCGCGCTCATGAAATCAGAAATCAGATGAAATAAAAAAAAAAAAATACCGACTGAAGGAAAATATTAATTTAATTTTCATTTAACAAAAAACTTTTGTCAACTGCAAAAAACCTTACGACCATTTTTTTTTTAACTTTTTCTATTGAATACAATCTAGTATATTTTTATTTTTACGGATTTTCTCTTTAACTGTCAAAGACACCGAAAAAATATATAAAAAAAAAAAAAAAAAAAATCTGATCCTTTATGTCCACGAGCCAAAGCATTAATTCGGTTGCCCTAGACTGCGTGTAGTTCGAGTAGTGTAGATCGTCGGACGTATTTCGTCACAGTTGGACTGCTGTGTTAACGCAGATTGGTCGCGGCCCGGTGTCATACGCTCGCGACTCTGTCCTATTTATTGATTATTAGCCGTGTCCTCCCTTTAGGAATTTGGGTGGCAAAGTGACAGGAAAAAGAGAAACCCATATACACCTATAATATATATAATATAATAAAATATTAAATAAAGAATAGCTTAGACAGCATGTTAGGCTTGAGAGTATGCCACCGCTAGGAACCTCAGCTTACATTTCTTGCTTTTATATTACACAGCATCAACTTATTTTATTCAGTAGTTTTAGTATTTTTGTCAGCCAGCTGAATCTACCGTTGCGAATCAATAGTGACTAAGATGCATAGTACCAACCAAAGATAAAGAGCTATAGTAAAAGAAATCCTCCATGTACGGGTGCACGCTGGTATATGCTACTCGACTATAAACTCCAGTGGGAGATTTTAACGCCTCAGATTTTACTTTATGCTTTCACATAATAAATATATACGAAACGACTTCCTATGGGAGTTTTGCATATTCCCGATGGACTGACGTGATCGAATGCTATCAAGAGATTTAAGTTAACATTGCAATTCAACAATGACGACATCTACGAGTGTCCTTTCAAGATTTCTCGAGTATTTTTCACGGGAGTTTATTAAAATAGTGATATTTATATATTTATATATAAAGTCCTAAAATAATATTTGCTGTATGTCGAAAAATATATAATTATTATTGTTATTGTTATGTTACATTATGGGGGTGAAAAAGATCCTGTAGCCTAAGATAACATCAAGACAGGCGAGAGGTTTCTGTTTAAGCTTCAGGCAAATATTTTGCCGAGGATCTTAGGGATTGTTGCGTTTCAAAAGAAAAAGAGTTGACTTAGTCTCAGTAAACTGTTCTGTAGGTATATAAGATGGTGGTCAGACACAAGTGCACGTCTCTATACAGTGTAGTGTCTAGCAGTTATATATATATATATATGTATATGTATATTGTAAAGGATATTTTTACTGGCTGATGAGATTAACCACAAAGCAAAACCGCGAGAAGATAATCGTGACGAGTAACGACCCCCTGGTAAGATAATGCCCTGCTACCCTAGTGCCACTATTTTTTTTACACAAAAAATTTTCTTTATTATAAATATATAATACTATAACTTTTGGGTCTGCGCTTTGCTATAAGATACACACGACACGGAAAAATTTTCTTAAGTTTGGGATAAGCCGTGAATTGAATGACACTAACTCCTAAAAACCTAACGAACTCATAAGTTTCATTGTGACTTTTTAAATTGTTGTTTATTTACCAGCAGTGTGTGCGGCCACGATAAAATTTCATTTTTTAACATTAATCCTTTCTCCAAATTCTTAACTCGAAAATATTTAGAATATTTTGGATGATACTGAAATAAGTTGACAACTAATATTTTTTGAATTTTTCTAAAAACGTTAAATTTAAAAAAAAAAAAATATTTTAGAAAATTGCACCTGCAGCTTTTTTCATTTTCTACATGTGCATATTTTAAGTTTTTTTTTTTTAATTGAATTGTTAAAAAATTAGAAAGTTATAAGTTGTTTGCTAACTTAAGGATCACTATTTACAAATTTTCTTAAATAATATTCGATTGAAATTTTTTTTTCAATCATGCAGTTGATTAAAAATAAATAAATACAAATGTAAATAATACATATATTTTAATTCGCATAGCCAAAACTAACAAGGAATATCGAATTCCCGTGTCTAAGGCAATATCATCGGTCTAACAAATCGAAACTAATCCATGATTCGACGGCGTATCAACTACATAATATAACAAACAATAAAATACCGTGTCAGAGACCGTTAAAAACGCGTTCACACACTACTAAATACCTATATTTTTCTATCCCTCGTATCATTTTTTTTCCTGTTTAGTTGTATATACAATTCACTTCATCTCTCATCTCCTTTATTTTTTTTTTCTTCCTATTCTCTCTGTATACCAAATAAATCCCAGTAGTGCAGCATCGTAACCAGGTCCCTTACCAAGCATTTGTAAACTTTTCTCAGTTTATAGGCTTTGATTATTGTTGCACGTAGGCCACATCCAGGGTGGTCGCTACTTCAGATGGGGTTCGTTAGTTTGAAAAACACTTTTCGTGTAGCGTAGATTCGGTGAAATAAAAACTCAAGACTCCTCCCCATTTGTAGGAAATACGCCACGAAGATGTGAAGTATGGAGGATGGAGGGCACAGATTTAAGATGTGCTGGAGCTTTAAGTTCTCGACTGCGTTGCTCTCCGGAGCAGATCTCATCTTTTACCTTTACACATATACACGAGATTCTCATCGTCCTCGTCCAGGTTTACATCTTCGCGCCACGGTTACTGCACGCTTTGATTACATTACTTACGCCTCGATTCTTAGGTTTAGTTAAGGTTATATTCTTTAGCTAAAGAATATAACGCTCTGACTTCGACCCCTAATGGTGTGTTGTCGGGCTGTCGAGCAAGACGTTCAGAATCTGATCGATAGCACTCATTTTATTTTCAAACATTTTTTTTTTAATTTTTCCACGAACGGTTTTTTTACAACGACCAAGTTAAGAATTTTAAGATGTATGGGGATAAAACTCTGTAATGCAGAGTAATATATTTAGTAAAAAAAAATAATATTTATAAATGTGACGATAAATATTATATTTTATTACTTCGAAGAAAGGTTTCATATTAAAAATTATATTTCTTGTTAAAAAAGTTCTCCCTGAGGACCGGAAAAAAATCTTAAATAATGAAAGCAAGGAAAATATATCTTGGAAAAGAAAAAAAAACCTTTCGACTAATCCAAAAATCTGACAAACTTTAAAATACTATGAAGACCTCCCACTTGGTGTTTTCACATTCGCGTCTTACGGCTTGTGGATGAGATCTTTAAACTTAAAGCTTTTTACCACAAAAACTCTTGGTGGTCGAGTTACATTATATATATATGCTCGTGGCAAATATATAATCCACGGGTATACCAGTGTCTCTTATTATTATTTCACACTTACTGTCAACGGATTTAACACGTCAGTAAGTTTCTCACCAAAGAAAAATTTTCTCTGACACGAATCTTGTGGATTTTAAACATTTCTATTGTCATACATTTAAAGCTCGACGAAAATTTTTATTGTCTCTTGCATCCATAAAATCTCAACGGGTATTTTGTTGTTTATTTTAACAAGATTAGATGATGACAATGACTGAATGAGTTAGGTCAGTATTATTATTTTTATGAAAAAAATAAACGAGATGCTTAAATATGACTTTTCAATTGAGTCTAATGTATAATTTTCTTCAAATCCTTTGCTTCGTTTCGGTTCTTGAAAAATTTTTTACGTTTGAAAATAAATAGAAAATATTTATTTCAAGTAGCGGATAATTTTTATTTAACAATCAATGGGACGACGATCTAGTTAAGGGATGACTTATTGATTAGCGATGCAATTTGAAAAGTGAAAAAATATATCTATATATATATCGATAGATGGGTAAATAGATAATAAAAGCAGAACGACGCGGAAAAAGCCGTGGAATAGTGAACGTGATGAGACCTCACACAGAATTATTATAAGGGGATTGTTCGAGTCTTTTCATCATCAGCAGAACTAAGTTCGTATAACGCGTGATGACATGGCTGCTTATACCTTATACCGATCCGCCGGTTTACTATGCGGCGTCATACCAACTTAAACGCTTTTGCTGTGGTGTATATGCTTTTTCAACTAGTCTCTATCTTGCTGCTGTATAAATACATATATATATATATTATTCCAACTCACAACCGGTGGAGAATTTGATTAGGCCAATTATGCGGTTCCACTTGTAAATATTCTTAACGTGAAATTTTGATTTGCTACGATGCCTTCTGACACCAGTTTCGACGATTCTCTCTCGTACATTACATATCACAGAAAAATTATTTAAATTTTTTAAGTAAACATTTATTTACATATTATCATTGTCCGTAATATATATATATTTTATCTTACTTTACATCTTTATTTAAATGACAAATTTTTTTGTACGAAAAAAAAATTTATTTAAATTCAGATCTCAGCTAAACAGGCCCGTTATTAATTTATCACTTTTTGCGTATAAATTATAATAAAAATTAGTGGGTCATAAAAATTAATTTACCGGCTATATTATTAGTATTAAAAAAAATATAGGCCAGCTCTTGTTACAAAGTAAATTTTTAGAGGTTTTTATTTTTTCCAAGGCATTTTTTCGGTGGCAGATTGCCCGTGTAATGAAGCCAAATGTTTAAAAATCTGTTATAGTAAGTTAAGTAGAGGGTGAATTACAGTTAGTAGTTAATATATATGAAGTATGAGATATAAGTAGGGGATAGAAAAAAAATTTTTTTGTGTAAAAAAAGTTGGTTGAGTAACTGAGCATGATGAATGGAAATATTCGGTTGATGGCTGATGGTCTATGGTTTACTACATGGGATGGTCGGTATGAATGTGTAAGTAAAGACCAGAAACAGAAAATATAAAATGCATTGCCGCCAACGCTGTCGCGGCGACCCGGTTGCCGTTTTGTTGGATGTCGGCGGCGGCAGCTGGTCTCGCCGCGCTGATTGGTCGCGCATCATGCCGCGTTTGTTGATCTTTTGCGAGGCGATACGCGTATAGATCGAGAGGGGAGGCTTGGGCCCCGACCGGTAACCCCGAGCAAGGCACCCGGTGTCCTCAACTATTATATATTTCAGTGATGAACGATGTATTAGTGTTGTATCTATCTATGTATGCATACTCTGTGCATGTATACTCGTGACATACATCAGTATTATACTTTCATGTTGCAGCAATAGGTCTACGGGACATAACTTTTGCTCTCTTTCTCTTCATCCCTTTTTATGTTCTTTATTCCAACCCCCTAATACTGACTAAGTGACAATGACGACCATTTTGTTCCCAGGTTTATCATGTCCACATTTTATATATTTTTTTTTATTTCTCATCAATTTAGATGTTGTAAAAAATTTTTTGCAATGTGCAATGAGTGAAAAATTTTTTTTGAATTGAATGAAGCGAAAAAAAATTTTTATGTCGTTTAGCTTTAAATTCAAAACGTATGAAGTTTTTTTTTTTTTAAATAATTTTATAAAGTTTATGAAGAATAAAAAATAAAATAAATAAGATGTAAATAATTGAGATAAATTATTTAGATGATTTTTTAAAAATTAAAATGAAAAAATAACTAGTCATATAGGGTGAAAAATTTTTTCCGTCACTTAGGATCGATCATTAAATTCGCAACACCAAAGACAGAAAAGGTATAGTATATATATTTTTTGGTCATCATACAAGTAGCTGTAGGACCTCGTTGGTGGCAGAGTAGAAAGGAAATGAATAGAGAAGCCAACTCAACAGCAGTATCATCATCATCAGGAGAATTAGCGTGGGCAAAAAGACAAAGATAAAATATAGAAAACTATGAGAATAAATACTACAATGTATACCCAGTGAACGGTTTTACGTACCCCCCTAGGGTTGGATTTGCACGGTTTTCATTGGCTCAGTTAAGTTTGATTAATCTGTTCGGTTGTTCCATTGTTCGTAGACACAACCAACTTTCTTTGTCTCTTTTTCTTTTGGTTCTGTTCTTTTTTCCTATTGGCCGTGATACCAACCCATTCGACATTCGACGAACGATGATGCATTTAACCAGGGTTACAAGTACACAGGGTCCATAATATAAAAGCTATATAACCGTTCACCCTTCTTTCATTCATTTATTTTTTATAAGACCTGATTCATTTCTCCCAAATTTGATTGATTATATAATTTTTCATTATTTTATTTTGAATAAATTATTTTTTGTCCAAAAAATATATATAATAATTTGACTTTTTTATTTACGAAATCGTTTCTTATGACCACAAAATAATAAATAAAGATCCTTGGGCAAATAGATTTTGGGATTAAGCATTAAGGTTACATCCGGAATGATTCATAGATAGGACAATGAATGTTGGGTAAAGAGTAAACATCATAACAAAAAAAGAGAGGAAGTAAATTCATGACGGCACAAGAGGAGGTAATGCTATTCTTAATCTGAGCTCGATGTATTAGTGTTAAAAAAATCTCAACGCGGGGATAGATTGTAAATAATGGTTCATATATATACGTAAAACATACAAGCTTGTGCCTATATGGGGACATATATGTGGATGTATGTATAATAATATGAGAAGGATCGAGGATCTAAACGCCGCCCCTAGATTTTTTTTCTCTATATAACATATATACACGGGGTGCGGCTTTTTGATGCCGGGAGACCGTCACGCCTATCAGCTTTGTCATTGCCGATACATCTGTCGAGTTCACATCGCTAATTTTGAATCCGAACTTTATATATATATACGTTCTATACTTTAGATCGTTGCTTACACATAACACTAGAGCTTCTCTTCTCTGGGCGTCTGTATATATATATATACATATTAGATTGCTCTTTTTAGTGATAAATAAAAATAAAAAATACCAGAGCCGACCGAGGCTGCGAGTTAGACCCAGAACTTGTGTCACTGGTATTTGATTTGAAATGACAGCGAGTTAGAATTTGTGCATAAAATTTCATTATGTTTTTTATAAATGCAGCAGATAAATAAAAAGTCAAGTGTCACGAGTTTGAAATGAAATGACAACCGCCATTGCATCGCTTTGACAAAAATCGACGGCGGACTTGAATTTTGAGGGTTTTGACACGAAATGTCAAAAAATGACATATTTGACAAGTGACTAAAAATAAAAAATTCAAAAATAAAATTCTATTTTCTGGTTTTAAAAAATTGTAGAAAAAATAGTAGTGAATTAAATATATAGAGAAAGAGTTGACTTTGTCAACTAAGGGTGATATGTCACAGTAATTTTTTTTACACTAAAAAATTTTAAGTTAAAAAGGTGAGTCAACTTCTGATAAAATAAAAGAAACTTTGAAATTTAAATCAGAAATACTCGAAAAAATTTTGAATATCGAAACGGGCATTTTATAATAAAGTTACAAAAGAAATCACAGAAACGATCGATGGGCGCGTGACTCTTGACTATGAAAGAAGACCCCACATATCGCGTTTTCCTTTTTCATGATTCGCCATTCATTCGTCTCCGCCCAATTCTCTTGATATATGTTATAATACCAGAGTGCAGTAGTCATCTAGTCTACTATATATTTTTCCCTATGGTTTTTCCCAAGCGGCTTTCCTTTGTAATGTACGCTCGAGATCCTCACCCCCTATATTCAAGTCAATTGCGGCCTACTTCTTCAACTCCACTCAATCTGTTATGTTTTCTTTATCCTATTCCACTTGTAAACTCAGCTCTCATGAATCATCAGTCTTATTTTATATATTTTTTCACTCCAATAAACTTGTTTTTTATTTTTTTTCCTTCACGGTAGGTCAAGGTCTTAGTAGTTTAATTAAATATGAATAAAAAAATAAATTGGTCTATTTAAACTATAAATAGAACCATTATCATTAATAAATAATTTTTTGCTGAAATAATTTATTTATTTTTTTCTTTGAAAAAATAAAAATCTTTCATCTACCGCCGCATCTTTGTTTCTATAAAAATAATATAAATCCATAAGATGTGAAATCAGTGCATCGGTAGTTGTTTTCTGGTTAACGGTAGTCATTTAAAGAAAAAACATAAAAGACAAAAAACGTGACTTGCCGACTTTGTGACTTTAGTATAATATTATTGAGAAGAAATAAGACGAAGAAGAATAATAAGAAGGAGCCGAAACGTGTAATATTATAGAGAACAGAGAAGAGACTCGTCGTCATCTACTTTACTTCTATATATTTTTTTACTCTCTTTTTTTTAGACCCCGTAAAAGTCAAAAAGTCCTAGAAAAGGATAGAAGGTTCTAAAGAAGGATAAACTTAAACACGACGGAGCGATAGAAAGAAAATAGGAGAGAAATAAAAAATAAAAGAATGGAAGCCGCACGACCACCTACTTCGGCTACACAATAGAGCACAAATGCGTGGCGACAGCATCACCAGATATACGGCAGGATGATTGCTCGTTGTGCCAACTAAACTAAACTTTTAACTTGCTACCCATCTCATCTCATATCAGATCATTTTTTAAATTATTTACTATAATTTTTTTTTTTTTCTACAAGATAAATAATAAAGTAAGACGGATAATTTATATTATTGTTTATTTTTATTATCAGTACAAACTTCAAACACTCGTTAAATATATTTATTTATTTACTTAAGAATAAAAATATAATAAAATAGATAGACATATTTACAAAACATAAACTGGCCAATTAAATAAACAGATAATAAATCACATTGATCAATAATTAATAATGTCGCCAATTTAAAATTATAAATCAATTTATTTACATTTTCTTTTTAATTATTAATTACTTTTTTTTTATTTACATTAAAATTTCTTCTAATAAATTTTCAACAGAAGTACTACGTGATAATTAACAATTTAATTGCATTAATTATATATCGTTGCATTGATAAATTTGTTATAATTATTATTAAAAGATAATATCAAGGCACTCGTGGTAAATTTTCTATGTCTAATCAATCAGTTAATATAATTATTAAATTCATAAATAAGTCACTGGTATCTCAACAATTGTTAAGTTATTAGATATATAAAAAATTAAATCTAGTTAGTCTGTTAATTATTAATTTATTACTTATTGATATTTTATTTTGTTACACTGTAAAAATCGGGAGTGACTTCAGAGTGATTACGGATTTTATTTAAATCCGAATTGACTCCGTCACTTGGAGTTTTAAAAAAAATCACTCCGCATATGGAGTAAACCGGAAGTTTATTTTTACTGCGGAACTGGATTTTATTTAAATCCTCACTCACTCCGATACGGAGTTTTAGTATTAAAATAAACTTCCGAAGTAAATTTTAAATAAATACGCAGTCATCCAGTCCGCGATTACTCCGCAAATTTACAGTGTAATTTGTTATTCAGTTAATTAATTAAAGTTCAGTGTACTCGGCCGCAAACTTGTGAATCAATAGCACCAAGGTATGGATAACCGCTTTTGGCTTCACTCGGGCTGTGAGGTGTCACGTGATGATGATGGTGGCCCATTCCGTTTGATACAGTAGTTGTTGTCCCTTGGACCATACAAGCACTCATATTAGAACCTGTCGGACTGACGTTGCCGCCCAGGCCTCCGAGATTTAGATTGCTCGGTGATAAATTTGATGTCAGGTTTGTACTTCCATAATGCGAGCTATTAAAAAGTCTATAACATAGGAATTAACGGTAATAATAACCATAAAAAAAAAGAAAAAAACTAAATACGATATGTACACTGAGAAAAAAAATTAACTTTTGTAAAAACAATATTTTTTCAAATAGTAAATCAATAAAAATTATTTTATTATTAATTCTCCATTTAAATTAAAGGATAATTTTCTTGATAGAAGAAAGTCGGAATTTATTTAAGGTACAGACCTAGTACTCGATCAGAGAACTAGTATCTGATTACTCCATATATTTATATATCTATAGCTTGTAAATATACAGCACATATATACATGTATATATACAGCACATACAGTAAATGTACAGTAAATATATATGAACTTTAATTTCTTCGATTAAGAAAATGATTTTTAATGGAATCTTAAAATTTTATTTAAAATTTTCAATAGTATAATTTCTTATAAGAAGAATACGCAATATTTCTAAAAGTTATTTTTTTTCTCAGTGTAATAAGTAGTAAGTAATAATAATAATTTAGGTGTTTGTGTAGAAGAGTTAAAGATTTATATGTAATTAATCAATGTGTATGTATATTGATTACAGTCGTGAAAGTAAAAGGAGAAGGTAACGCATTCGGTTAATTTAAACACCGCAATAAAGGGACCAGAGTATTTTGTTTATGAAACATGATACTTTATATTGCAGGACCGATAGTCGGACTTATTAAAAATCGGTTAGTATATATATATACTAACTGAATGGCAGCATATGACAGGTTGCCCTTATATGCGCGAAATTCTCCAGCCACCCTCTCCCTATTTTACTTTCCTCGCACTGTAAGCGCCGCATTATTATTATTGTGTGCGCGGTATTTGTACTTTGATTATTTTTTACAACCTTTTAAATCGTAACAAACATATTTTTACTTTCTTTTAAATATGTCATAATATATTATTATTATTATTATCGATATAAATATTTAAGTTTCACACAACACGCAAATTAAATGAGGAATAATTAATTTTTTTTAATAGATATATTTATAAATATAATTACCTTATTACTTGTTAGTTAAAAAAAAAAAAACAGGTTTAGTGTGATTCAAAAAATGTTGAGTAATTTATGTAACAATAAACTTGTACGAAAAATAAATTAATTTAATGATATAAATAAATTGATAATTGACAGCCCGGGTGTAATAAATTAAAAAAGTGTATGTGTATAGACGTATATATAATAAAGATGGATTGAATAGTATAGGTGGATACCAAAAGTTTGAGGATGAGAGCGGAGTGAGTTGATTATGAGCCAGTAGCGTTTCATTATGGGCCTAGTAAGATAATTGCGGACCACACCGACGTCCAAGAGCGAGAGATGAAGAAGAATTTCTCGACCGCCGAGTAGACTAACTCTACAGAGCCATAATACAAGTAACCGTACTGATCAAAGCCTAGTATTTATACCAGTTTATCTAAATTGTCGCAATTGTGTTCTTGTGTACGTCATGTCTACGTACATTTTTTAAATTGTGTTGCGATGCTCAGAATAGTACAGGGTAGAGGTACCGTTTTTTATCATGGGCCAGTTTCGGACACTCGACAAATTAATTTAAAATGATTTCAAAGATACTTTTACCCCACTACACTGTAAAAAATTTGCGGAGTGATCGCGGGTTAAATCCAAAGTGAATTTGGAGCAGATGACTGTTTATTTATTCAATTCGCTCGGAGTGAAATCTACTCCGGGGAGTTTATTTTAATATTAAAACCCCAAATTGAAGTCAATGCGGATTTAAATAAAATCTGTAATCACTCCGAATTAACTCCCAATTTTTTACAGTGTACAAAGATGGAAATTTTATTGTATACTTTTTGATTAATTAAAAAAAAAGCTCTCCAGCTTTACCCGGAATGGAAACTTCGATTTCTTATGTAAATACAACAATTTCTAAAACTTGATAAGAAAATGAATTACAGTAGTGTAATGATTGTGTTGAATACTTGTTTTGAAAGCTACATTATATAAATTTCAAGAAATTAAGACCACAAATGGTACGTCTTGTCTGTGTAGTGGTAAAATTTGTTTTTTAAAGTTTGTGTGACGAAAAGTAGCAGAGGAGTGGATAAAAAATGATTTTTGATATGCTTTAAAAGAATATAAACTTACCCATAGTTTTCTGGTGTCGCTCGAGGCCACTGTTGCTGCGCAGCACTGTAGTAGTTTTCGCCGTAATTGTAGTGTTGAGGATACCCCGCTGTGGTTGCTGCAGCCGCAGCTACTGAGGCCTGACCGTAGCTTTGGTAGCTGTCGGCACCACTTGGATATCCGTGCTGAGTTTGGAAGGATTGAAGACTCATCGTATTAAACGCATTCAACTGCTGGCTGTTGAGTTGTTTACGTAAACGCGCACGTCGATTGCTAAACCATACTTGCACTCGTGCTTCTGTCAATTTCGTTCTGTAAAATAAAAAATAGCCACAATCGAATTATTATTATTATCATCATCATCATCATTAAATTGAATTCTTGAATGATTTCATAATTTTTGAGTCATGAAATAAACAAATGTCTGATTCATAAATTAAAATTTGTTTGATTGATATACTTAGGAATTAAAAAATTAAGTGGAATGTAATGATGCGTACTTTTGAGCCAGTTCTTCTCTAGTATAAACGTCGGGATATTGGGTTCTGTGGAAGGCGGCTTCAAGCTGTTCCAACTGTTCTCCAGTAAATGTTGTTCTGCTGCGTCTTTGCTTCCTCTTGAGTGTAATTCCCGGCTCGCTCTCGGTGTCGGAGTCATCGCCGCTGCTACCACCTGCTGCAAAAATGCGGAAGGAATTCGTCAATCATATGAAGAATATAAAAAATTTTCAAACAAAAAAAACTCAACACAGCAGATATAATTTTTTTTTTTTAATAGAAAAGAGAAATGAGATAAAAATAGGATAAAATAAAAAATTAATATAATATAAATTGTATAAAAACGATTCAACATCAAGCATCTGTCGCTTTAAGTGTATAAAAAATAAATCGTTAAATTTATCTAATTCTACGGTTCGTTAAAGTTGTTGAGGGCGCTGGAAAATAGTGGCTAATGACACACAATATAAGAAAAGTATGCTCATATACTATATAAATGTATAGAATAAAGAAAATTCTTTGCTCACGCAATCAACTGATGTAAGTAATGGTATATATATATATGTACACATATAAATATAAAACTCCAGAGAGTGTGGAATTTAAGTTCCAGCACGTGCTAGACGTCAGATACCGAAGATAGGAAGCGAATTGTTACCGCCCACAGTTCACACGCCCGAGACTGCAACCCACCATTAAATCCTTCGTGATTACAGCCGTTCGCTGGCTAACCTATACTAAACTAAAACACCGAAGAAATTAGGGTCCGTACGCCAACAGGAATTAAGTTCTTTGACATGTTGGATACGTTCCTATAAGGCGAAGGCCTCTCACGTACACTGTGGACTTTAGTCAACCTAAAGTACCGATCAACAATCAACTTGCTAATATATCTCGTTTTTACAAATCGTAAAAATATATACATATATATTATCAGACAATTTTATTCTAATACAACTGCCCTATATAAATTACATTTTACATAAAAAACTAAAATATTTTATACTCTATAGTTATTTTAATGCTCTTAAACTTTTTATCAATATATATATATATATGTAAAAAGTGGTTCCGATTTACATATTATAGAGTTTAAATAATAATAATAGTAGGAAGATGGCGATAAATCTTGAGATAAAGTCATTGATTAGTATAAATGGCTAATGAAGCGATCAGCAAAGACAGAAAGGCAGGAACATGTCTGAATCAATAGGCTGGAGCATCAGCATCAGCGGGTTTATACATATTTTATATGAGCGGCATAGCCGTCAGGGTGCGAAGAATAGTTAACTCGGAGCTATATCAAGATAAAAGTAAGCTAGAGGAGAACATTTGCGCTCGCGAGCGGTAAGCAAGATTAAAGGCCATAGCGGTAGTCGTAAATCCTCGGCAACGCTTCGAGGGCATACACTACCATGCTATGCTGCACTCTGCCCAGCCGATATATTCTTTTATATTTATATATATATTTTCTCTAGTGCCTCCGATGATGCTGGCTCGAATGGCCTGACGATTTCCGCGACCCATCCATGCTATTAAATATCGTCTTATTTCTTTTTCCTCTTCACTATACGGCTCTAATAGTCTACGGCATTTACGCTTTTAATATTTTACAGCTTTACACTAATAAACAATTTTTAGATTTAAATCTTTTCATTAGAAAGAGCCAGAGCTTAATAAATAAAATAAGAAGCATTTAAAAAGTGTTGGATTTACGAGCTAACGGGGCTAGTTTGCTAGGAGGAATAGAATAATTTAATGAAATGGTAAGGTGTCTAAATCAATAGCAGATTTATTTAGTTACAAGTATTGCTGATGATGTATTATTATTCTTGTAGATTTATTGAAAAATCAAAATAACGTTTCATGTTAAAGTTACTTTTAGTAAAATTAACTCGCGAGTTATCATTGAAAGATCATGATACAGATAGATGCACATCAATTTACAGAGTTGTCGGTCGACTACTCTCGTGTCTGTTGGTTCGTTTTAATTTATTTTTTTTAGTGGTATGTACTTACAGTAAACCGTAGTATGTACTCAGTGTACCTACCACAATCTCTTTACTCCTTTCTTCGGCGGCACTCCTCGAGATTAGAGGAGGCACAATCCCGCAGGAGGAGCTGCAGCCACTTCGAATGTAAGAGACCACACGCCGCGACTCAAATACTCTTGCGAGTACCGACTTTATGCTCTCATCTGCACCTCCGAGATTTTTTTTAGCAAAAAATACTATATTTTTTTAGCCTTTGCTTTACTTGATAATTTTAAAATAAGCTTAAGGAAATAATACGATATAATTTTATAATTTAAAGTGTCCTGTAGGGATTAAGTTATTATTTAGTTGTTTTATGCTTGAGAATATGGAGTTTTTAATCTGTGAGGGAGGGAGGGAGTCAGAGACTTCTAATCAAATGTGAAACTTTCAGGCGAGAAGATAATAAACTCAAGACATTCGCGCTCACCACGGGACGTCTAATATATTTCTTCGTAAAAAAAGAGAAAGATACTTATACATATACATATATATATATATATATGTATATATATATATATATATATATATATATAGCTATGGTCTATGTGTGTATATGGCTGCTGATGTTTCACCAGCGTCCTAATAAATATAACGCGGAATTCTCTTTATAAATGCCGACATGATTTTCTGCTAAAGCTAAAGCCTTATATGTATTTTATCCTAAAAATTATATTATAAGTATATATTATTGAAGAATAAGTTTTCATATAAATATTCTTCTTTAATTATTTAAAATAAAATTTATTTTGTTCTAGATTATGAAATACTTCGAAATACTTCCGGGATAATTGAAGAAGTAATTGAAGAATCACTTCTTTTTGTATATAAATTAAATGATTATGAAAGTATACCAAAATAAAAAAAAAGAATAGTAATAATAATAATAATAATAATAATAATAATAATAATAATAAACGTACCGAGAATTCCATCAATAGAATGATTACGTCTTGGGTCATCACCGAGACGTGTTTGATTTGTTGGTCCACGTAATAGACGAGATATACTTGATACCGATGGTGCCGATGTTTTATCGCAGACTCCATCCTGCTAACAAAACCGCATTGGACTAGTTAGTATTATTTTAACATATTAAATTAATTATTTGTTTTATTAAAAATTATTGATACTGAATTTAGCCGACGTCTACTTTTGGATTTTTCTAAAAACGATAGATAGTAAAAATAAAATATTTGAATTAATTGCACATATAGTTGTTTCATTTTTCTACATGTGCATATTTTTAGTTTTTTTTTTTTGTAATTAATTAGTAGAAAAAAAAAATTCAAAAATTGTTAATTGTCCGCTAATTTCAGGATCACAAATTATTGACGGCTTTTTCAATAATTTAATAAAAATTTATGGCTAAAGTAACAAGTTGTTTTATCAGCAGACCTTTATTAATTGATCGCGAATTTCCCATGAAAAAATTCCAGGCTTCTGACGTTTGAGATCTTCAATTCTGGCTTCAACTTCTGGAGTAGCGACGCGCGGTTTACTGCCACCAATTACTCCAGGTTTAACGGATCCTGTTTCCTGGTACCTGTTGAGTATCTTGGATACACAGCCATGGGATACGCGAAGTTGCCGGGAAATTACACAAGGTCTCACACCAGCTGCAGCCATCTGAACGATCTTGATACGAATGTGATGCGGCAGTGGTCGACCGTTGATGAATACGCCGCCCAATTGATTGACTCGTCCTTGCCCTGGAAGAAAATATGGATTTTAAGGTTTAAAAATATAAAATAATTGCAACCATCAAGGAATCAGGTTCTCTGAATTTTGAAATAAAAAATAATAACTACCCGCGCTAATTTATATAAATACTGGTAATGACTCTTCATTAGTTTTATAATGCAATTACTGAGTAAAACAGTATAAACAAAATATTATACGGCTGGCTGAAGTATTTAAAAGCGGGAAAGAAAGTGAATGAGATGGGGACTGCGGGAGAGGATCGCGTGCAAAGGATACTTGCAAAAGACAAGTCCAGTTGCACATCACGAGTCAAAGAAAATCTTTTTGCCCATCCATCCGCCAAGTTACGGTTGTGGTTTTGCTGTTTTAATACGTACGAGTAGTAAATTTACTTTAACTCTTTTATTTATTTATCTTATACTTGCATTTAATTTTCTTTTTTATGGATTAACTTGTTCAAGGACTCTAACTCTTTACATATAAATATCTATGTATATATATTATTTTTACATGTTTATAATTATATATTTAAATTAGCAAACAACAAAAAGTTATGTTAAATAAAACAAGTATTTTTTAGTATTAAATAATTGCTAATGAAAATATTTCTATAATTAACGTTAATTTAAAGTGGCATTTATTATTTTTTTTATCAGTTGATAAATAACTAAATCAACAAAAACATAAATTATAATGTGTATATATAAATTTAAAATACAGCAGCTATATATATTGTGAGACACATATACATAAATGTAGATTTAGCTGTTTCAATACTAGACAGACTTATCACTAGCAAATACTTTACGAGGCTACAAATAATTGAATACGATAAAGAGCTATGGTTTATCAGCATTCATTTTATTTTATGTTTCTACTTATTCATAATCCATGAGCACGAAAAACACCGTATTAACTTAATACTAAAATTAAATTTATAACGTTACATCATTTGTGATATTATTGGTATAAATTTATTTATTTAAAATTTTTCATTTAAGTAAACGCGTTCACGGAAAAAAATGAATCTAAAAATTCAATTATAATTATAATTAAAACTGGCATACGTGAAAAATTACTATTCCATAAGTAAAAGATACAAACACAGTAATTTTTAATTTATGATAGCATATTTTACTTAAGAGAATATAATATTTATCTCTTTCTCACACACATGTGGAAATACGAAGCGATCCTTGTTGCACTTGCATGAGCAAATGGAAATTTCAAATGAGCTTTAGATATAAACTGAAATTTCCGAATAAAAAGCATTTTATTTGATAAATAGTAACTTTACGCATCGAATTAAATATTTTATTTAATGATTTGGGTATTTATCTATGAAAGCAGTTCATATGAAAATCATACATTTTACTCTCTTCAGGAATAAGGTAAGAGACCCAGTACTCGATCAGAGATCTTAGTACCCAATCAGGGAACTAGTACTGGATCACTCATGTATTTGTATATCTATATATATGAAATTTGACTAAATATAGATATACATCAAGTGATCGAGTACTAGTTTTCTGATCAGATACTAGATTTTTTACTGTAGTAATTTTTTACTTCCGTCAAAAGTAAAAGCTATCGGATCCTATTAGTGGTTTCGGGTGACTTTCCACATAGTAATTTTTGTCCATTTTTTTCCGTGTATCTATAATCGAGTTTGAAAAGTTATTTGTAATTTTCCTACTACTTAAAAGTATTGCACAGTGCACATCATGAAATTTATCATCATCAACATCTACTCGAGCAACATAAACATCATCTACTAGCGTAAGCTTACTATACATTACACATAATATATATTAGTAAAAGCAAAGCCAGGACGTGAACGTGAACGCTAAATGCAGAATTGAACAGGCTGGACACCTCTCAGATGACGTCAGTGAGGCCGCGGGGCCCGCCGGGATTACAGGCGAGATCAAAAGGCACCGCCCGACCGACGCGTTGGGTAGGTGCGCAAACGCGGACGACCGCGCGATCTACTCTGGGCCCCAAAGCGTGTTCAGACCTTAAGCAGAGAAACCTACCAGTATACCAGACCTTTAGCGAAGCCGGTTACATCCATCCATCCATACATACATACATATATATGTATTTATATATAAGGAGCCTAGGTAAAGATATAGTAAAAAAAAAAAATGATGATGACAACAATGAGAGATCTAATTTAAGACAACGCCCAACTCATTCCGATCTACAGATCTATACTTTTTATTTTAATACTATTACGAATGTATATAATTTATATAATCATCTTGCCCACTTGTTCCTATTCCAATTTATAAAATTATTATTTACTGTATAAGTGTATGAGGTAAAATAGTAAAATAAAACAGTTGCAAAAGACAAATGATCATGCTAACCAATAATTTACGTATTTTTATTACTATTTTTTATCCAAAGGCATTCATCAAACTTTAATTGCCGTCATTCATATATATGTACATTAAGGACTCGTAATACATTAAATACATTTACACTGTGCATTTTAAAACGTCATCGGTTCAATAATAATTATGAATCCAGCAGTGTTAAAAGAACAGATGAGTAATTTACTTATTTATGAATGCACGTATATATATATATATATATATATATATATATATATATATATATATATATATATATGAAGATATTTACTTATTTTATTTTATTTTGTTATTTTAGTTAATTTTAGTTTAGTTGGCAGTCTGGTTCATATATAACGCGCGTACTACGCGCTAAATAATTATGGGTTGTTTTTGACAAAATTACATGCCTTGAGAATTTACAAGCGTTCGATGATGATGCGGTGTCTTCGCAAAGTCGCTTATCCTTTGCTTCCTTCCGCAATTAGGTTAAACTTTTAACTCTCTTTCTCTCTCCCTTTCTTTCCCATTCATTTTGGGCAGGCTCTTTTGGGCCTTGTATTATTTATAAAGAGGTAAACAAGAAAGAAAGAGAGAGAGTAAGAGCAGACCACCCTGGTAAATGCAATTCAACCTGCGTTATTTTTAAAATAAAAGTACCACGACGCGATAAAATAATTTAGAATATGAATTATTGATAACCAGCAATTGATTTCCAGCTATCATGTTAATGCTCATGATGAGCGTGAATAAAAAAACTCGAGGCTTGACGATAAAACCCAAAGGGGTTCAAAAATTAAATTTCGCGCCTTAAGTGTCTGCGGTTTTTTATTAGCGAGTTATTTTTTTACAGCAGCTCGAACTTTTTTTTTTATCTATTATTTAATATTGTGGGGAAAATGATGTTGGAGTTCATCGATAGAGTTCGACTACTCATGACGCAGGACTCAGATACTCCGACTTAGTTAATGTATATAAGAAAAAGAATTGAGTACGTGCGGGACGCATGTACTTAGAGATATACGTTGTTCCAAGTTACCTGGGCTTCAATCAACGTGCCGTCGCCTCAGGGCAATCCGATATCAGACATTAGATACCCACGTTCGAACATGCTGTTCCACCGCCCACCGCGTGTAGTAACACGACTTCATATATGTTGTAAACGCACTCTTATTTTTACCCTTAAACGTTTCATTTATATATTTTTTCTAAAATAAATTACACAACTACACTTTGTAACAAAAGTATTACTTTTAAAATATAAATTTAATATTGAAATAATAAAATCCCGATTGAAATATTCAAAAGAACCTTACTGATTATAGAGAGTAATTCAATTTAAAATTATGATTTTTAAATAATTTTGAACCCGAGGTCAGTCTTTATAGACTGTCATTATAAGTTTTATGGTGATGATAATAAAATTAAATAAATATAAATATTATAAGTGAGTAGTGATGTAAGAAAATTGTCTACCGTCGGCTAACTCCATTTTATTTAACTCTATTAATGTCCTTTAAATAATTATTTTAATTTATTTTCATGATTGCATCAACTTATGTATTTTTATTTTTAAATTTAAATAAAAATTATTTTCTATTGAATTTAATAATATGAGGTAATTATCTGCAATGGTATTTATAAATAAATTGTTTGTATTTAAAAAAAAAAAGTAAGTACCTTGGAAAGGATATCCAGTGAAGTATGGTGCCATATTAAGAGTACTGACAGCCATTTAGTTTTTACAATTTAAATTTAAAAATCACTACACCAAACAATTGTCTCTTAGGTGTCTATAGAATAATTTAAATCACTATTCAAGTGTTCACGAACTAAAGCGACTGATTCACAAGGACGAAACTCGATCAAGAGATTTAAACAATGGTAATAAAAAATGATTGTTTATTATTAATGATGATAATTGTTGTTGTTGTTGTTGTTTTTGTTTAATGAAATGATGAGAAGTGTGTCGATGTTTCCTTGGAATGACAAGTTAACCAGACCTGCTAAGCTCGGGGTCTCAGCTCCAACTGGATTCAGAAGTGGGATCTCAGCCAGTGATTTCTCTTGGCTGTATCGTGACCAAAGAGCGACCACCCGGGAAAAAGGTAGGCCGTTGAGGCTGTCGTAAAAGGAGAGACTCCGCCTCTTCTTTGGGTTTCAGAGCGTGGAATTGTTAAGAATAAGACGGCGACGACGAGGAAGACGGGGATGGAAAATTAAAAAGAACGAGAATGAGAAGCTGTGGTGATGGTAAACCGCGAAAGAAATCTACAGACCACGCGCCTACGACTGACGCATTTGCGTTGCCGAACATTGGTTTATACTACTGTTCATTTTTTTTTTATTTTCATTTTTTTATTTGATTTTTTTTTTTTATTATGATACCTAAGAGGTGGTCTCAGGTTTTGCTCCGCCCGAACGTCTTCACCTACTCCCACGCAAATATTATTTATTTTTTTACGATTGCACATTCAGATATTTATCATATTTATGTAAACTAAAGTTTAATGTTTGTTATTATTCACAATAACTTTAAAACATATCATAGAAATTTTTTTTTTGCAGCAAAATATTTTCTTATGGAAAAAAAATTTTTTTGCGGCATATGATTTTTTAAAAATAATTTTATAAAACAATAATTTTATTTTTTGTAAAATTAAAAATAAGTAAATGTACAAAAGTGCAGTACTCGGAGGATGAATGGATAAAAACGGTATAGAGACACGTGCCGTGATTGTAGTTTATGAGGAGCTGATTGCAGAAGCGTGGGACGGGTGCAGACGTGAGTTGGTATGGGTATCACGTGATTCTATTTCCTTTTTTGCATACATTGCAGATCTGTATACTTGTATGTATGTACAGGATATGCATTAAATAAATGTTAAAAGTTGAGTTTCAAAAATGAAGAGCAAGAGAGATAAGAAAATTAAGGTTGCAGTTTGTCGGCGTGTCTCAGTGTTTCATAATCATTAAGATATGCATTATGGAATAATGACGAGAGAAGTGCGACATGGAGAGTTGGTTGTGCACCGTATCTGATTAGGAACTTGGCGTTGGTTGAGTACATATATGTTCTTTTATTAGGCGCTGAAAGATGACTGGGCATATACATATATGATAAATTAAATGATAAAATCCAGGTTTACTCTCACCGATGACAGTATTTAATATATTTATGTACTTATAATGCGAGCACTACTCAAATGACTTTCTTTTTTGATTTATCGCGCTCTAATTTTATTTTATTTGTCACTGACATATTAATCCAAATTAATTAACTGTCAGACTTGTAAACGTATTTTTTAGTGTAAATATTTTTATGAGTTTTAATTTTTTATTATTGATGACAGATAATTATTCAAAATTTATTTCATTGAGTATGTGATATTAATAAGTTAATTCATAAATAGAAAAAAAGGTTTTCTTGACGCAAAAAATTATTACTCGGCCCAAGAAAATTTTTTTCATTATAAATTGAACATGAAAATTTTTTCTACGGACAAAAATTGTAGTTGCTACAGCAGTAGCTGTAGTTGAGGTTACTATGAGTTTTGGAATAATCTGAACCACATGTGTAGTAATGTCAGTACTATTTATGTAGTATCCTTTAATACATATCGGAGTACTCGCTACTACAATGTTTTACTACAATATTATGATTAGAAGAACCACAAATTTTTTTCCATGTAGTCCTAAGAAAATTTTTGTCTTCGTACATTGAAGAAAAATAGTATTTATAAATTTCCCTAGAGCAAATTCCATCATGTGTGTATTATTTAAAATCTAAATGTCTTGGTTTATTTTCGTCTCCAAAGAGTAACCAAACTTGAGTTAACGTCTCAATCATAACGATTGTTAAAAAACTCCCAGGAGTAATATTTTTTTTTTTCATTGAATAGCTGGGTTGAATATGTCTGAGGTTAAAGCAAAATATACGAAACTGAACGTAACATATAAATTTTAAGATAGCAACGTTTGTTACCCCTGCTGGCTTGCATATGATGGATCACATTAAGTTTTGTCCTCTCGAATATAGACTTAAAAGGTGGGCATGGACATGTACACGTACACTTTACTCTTTATAGTATTTCGAGACAAAAAATATATAATAGATCAGTAGGTAAATCGTCATAAATAAAAATGGATAAAAATTTATCACCGAAATTGTAAGATTGTAAGAAAGAATGACTGTTTACGGAAAAGGTGTCTTTGGAGTGTTTTCCCTATGGGTTTTAAAACTGGCTAATTGTTTCCATTGACTTTTCGTCTACAAGAATGAAAATATATTATGAGGATAAAGAATGAAATTTTTAAGAATGAATATTTATTGTATGGTATGAACTTATGTACTCGTTCACTGCAGTGTGCCTCGTGACAACTATTACTCATGCATTGACGTATTTTGACAAGTCAGTTTAAGAAATAATACAGAAACACAGTGCAACGATAGTTAGAATAACCATCTGTGAGTATTAGAATCCTCATATACGCTCTGGTCAGCTACAACTACACACTACTACTGAATACTCTACTACCTACAAGAAAATGCTGTATATGAAAGATACTCCCAACGGACTATCCAACAATTTGTATGACAAACAGTGGGCGTTATTTCTTGTAACAATTAATTTTACTTGATATATGCTTACAATAAGTTAGAAGTGAATTCTTTTGACAGGTACTTCCTAAATACATCCTTATAACAAATTTAATAATTAAATTAACAGAAAAACATGAGTAACAAATGGTGATGGCTATAAGTGATTTGTAAAAGGAAAAAAAATAAACTTGATTTAAATTCTTCAACATTTTTCAATATTTTGTAAACTTGTACGGAGAAAAATGTTAGCTCGAAACCTATCATTTTTAATTATGCTATCGACCAAACTTGAAACAGGATGATGGCTACCTGACGGAAGTTGAAATAAACATATGCAAGAATTACTATGACCATAGTAATTTTTCCATGTGTTTATTTAAATTTCTGCAGGTGACCGACCCTATCCAAAAGTTTCCTTCTTAGTGGATTCTATGAGAAATTTTGGATGGAGAACATGGTCCGGCTTTACTATGACACCATATCATTTCAAAGGAGAATAATTTCTCGGTGTACGATAATGATAACGACAACGTCGACAACGAAGACGAGTGGGGTTAAAACATTTACACCTGAGTCTCTGAAAGTAGTATTATACATGAGAATAATCTCTTTCTCTGAGGCGTGCGCGAGCCTCAAGCCGCCGAAGGCCGTGTAGCACTACTTATATATATAGATATTGCTCTCGGGGTCCCTTGAGTTAGCCCGCGGTTAATTGCCGGCATTTAATGAGCACTCTTTGACGCGCCGCAAACCGCCAGGGTAAAAGCCGTAGTTGCTCGTAGTCGTAATGGCCAAATGCTTGAGAGAGAACTTTGTCCCTCGTACACCTCGAAACCCCTTATCAAAGAAAAGTATTTAAACATTCCCGGTATTACTTCATATTTATGTTATTATTATATTATACTTATCGTTTATGTAATAACCCTGTCCGGAAGAATTACTTTTTTCTTTTTTTTAAATTTACTGAACCTGAGTTTGAGAGTAACTAAATGTACTTCGTCCTCTTTTAAAGCCCAATATGTTTGTATATGTACTAAATCCGTGAGATTTATGTTAATTAGTTGTAATTAAATATAATAAAGAGTAAACTATAATACTATGCCTCACGACCTGTTGGTAGCAATTAAAGACGTACAACTGTAATCCGTGCAATCGTTAAATATTTAATCAGTTATATATACATATTTTATTTTATTTTAAATTTATTTATTGTAAATTATACCGAGTAAATTTGCGTGGTATCTGTCAAATCCGGCTTATAATTATCTTGAAGAAAAAAAATTTAAGGATATTATTGACTTCATTTCAAATTTATCAGGGAGTAAAAATATTAATAAACAAATGCTAATCTTTGTGTCGAATACAATCAATTTAAAAAATTAAAGATTCAAGTGAATTTGAAAATTTGAGTACACAAAGAAATTATTCTTGTTTTTAATCGCACGGTGCCATATTAAAGCTGGGCCATGTTAGCCACTCAAAGGAAATTGAAATAAACACATGTGAAAATTACTGTGGCCACAGTAAAATTGACAAGGATTATATCACAAATTACTGTAACCATAGTCAATTTTACTATGGCCATAGTAATTTTAGCATGTGTTTATTTCAATTTTTGTCAGGTGGCCAAGACACAGAAAAAAATAATTTCTCAGCGCAAGAAATATTTCGCATTATGGAATGAAGACAAAAATATTTTAAAAACTAGAAAAAATTTATCGGTGCAAGAAATCCTTTTTTTCTGTGCATAGTCCGGCTTTGTCATGACGTCATAGCATTTCAAACAAGAATAATTTCTCCGTGTACTTATGTAATTACAAGTGAATAAAATATAGTTGCAACTTTTGGTACCGGACGTTTATATACACAATTATATAGCGTTAAAAAAATTTGTTCGACCTGGTTACTATTTCGGCCGCCCACGATCCCTCAAACTACCCCTCGATCAATTTTCATTCACAACTTTCCCGTGATCAACAATGCCATGTCACGGATCATGGTCATGGTTGCCTGCCACGAAACTTGTGTTGGAGAATACATACACAGACCACACGCAGGTATATAAAAATTTTAGAGTACAGAAGCTCTAAACAGAGCAGAGTTTGGTAGGTGTTCTAATATATTTTAGCTTAAGGATTATCAATGGGTGATGGTTTATATATATAGCGCATATTTGTATGCACATGGGAGTTAAGAAATAGAGATCCATATTAGGCAGGTATTGGTAGATGTTTGCCTCTTTGATAACAATCGAGCTATTGACAATTGTGGTCAGTAAATCAAGATGACGGTACTTTTGTCGGCCAGGATCAAAATGGCGGCATCACGGTACCAGTCTTTGAAGAACCCGTGTGCCGACGGGTATTATTGTCATATAAACGATTCAAGTGCCTTAGAACACGATGTACACAATGCAATACAAACAACGAGAAAAAGGACAAATACACTATTTTCAATACGCATTGTAACATGTTTTAATTTTTTTTTTCTAATTAAATAAGAGTTCGAAAGAAATAAATAAATTAAACACAATTGTAAGAAAATTATCCTTAAAATTTTTGGGCTCACATAAATTATTGTAAAAATTATATTATTTTTTTTAGGTGTTGAATTTTAAAGAAAATAAGAATAATTCAATAAATTCAATTTTAATTTTGAAAGAAAATTAATTTTCGATAAATAAAAAAAATGATTGACTATAATATTGACTTTAGAATGCATTGTAGTCGTCAGAAATTTTTAAACCAGTAAGAATTGATATAAATTCTTGGGAAATTATTTAAATACCGTAAAAAAGTAATTTGTATTTATTTATGAGTGTGAATGTCGCAGACGTAAGACAAATTTCAAATTACAAATAAACGACTTAAACAATTAAAAATATAAGAAATAAAAAAATGCGCATTCTCATTTTCAAATACTATAAATGCGTATTTTTTAAATTTTATTCTATTTTTATTTAATTCACTTACTTCAAAATTTTTTTAATTAAAAATTGTCATCAACGATAAATAAAAAAAAATATTTGGAACATTTCCATCTAAAGTTTTTTGAATTTTCTAAATGTACATATTCTTAGTTTTTTATTTGTAACTGATTTATTAACAAAAAAAATCTGAAAATTGGTGATTGTCTGTCAATTTCAGGATCACTTTTTTTTTACACATGAGTGTATACTCAAAATTGTTATGTTTATCAAAATAACCAAATTACTTATGTCATTATGAGCGCAATTAAATGCGGATCAAGATTCTATGAGCTAGTCTCAGAAAATATTAATTAAAAAATAAAATTAATGTCATTTACTTACCCAACGTTATTTTATTTTTTCTGATTCGAAGACTTGGTCATTTTTTTTATTCACTGTCTGGAATCTTCTATTTACTGACTGGAACTCACGTAGCATTTTCATGAACCATCTCTGCGTTTTTTTTTATTTTTTTTTCAAACTAATTGTCATCACTGTATATTTTTAATCACTTAATATTTAATATTTTATTGATCACTATTTCAAAAAATTATTTTAATTTAAAAATATTATCTAATTATTTTTTTAACCTCAATTAATTTGAATTAAAATCTACAACAATCACTTAGATTCAAATATAAAAAATAACCTGATACTTTTTACTGAATTTTTTAAATGATTTAATACAGAAAATTTCAAATATTTAAATGAACACAACATTCCCGAGATTATTAACGATAAATTTGATGAGTAATTTGTTTGAAAGGGTCAAATATGTATTGTTAGCACAAGTGTTATTTAGCTGCAAGCTTCACTACAGTCTATTGTCTTCTCCTTCTTGTTATCCCCTCCAATTTTAATTCGACTGAGCGGTGATTGGGTCGTCATCCCCACTCCCAGCTAAATTTAAACTAAAATTCAAATTTTTGAAATCTAGCTCTGTGATTGATCGAGATCAAGTCGATAGATGTGCGAATCGATAATCGCCAACTCAGAGCTTCTAGAATTATCTCAATTGTTCTCCAGCTACTTGATGCCATTCTATCGAAAAAAGTTGCCGGGTTTACTTCGCGGACGCGTATTTAAATTACTTTTTTATAATATCCGTGATTATTATATTAAAATTTATCGCTTATTCATTTTGTCACATCGTCGTGATTAAATAAAACATATTTAACTATAAAATTATCTCGTCACGATTAATAATTCAATTAAAAATAAATTTTGTGACTAAAAAAATTTTCTCGTCGAAAATTAATCGTTCGGTTTAGAGTCGCGATTTTAAATTCAGTTTCTGAGTTGTTTATTTTTTTTAATTTTTATTATTAAATTAATAAATTTCTAGTTAATATGAGTGGTATATTTTTTTTTGTCAGTATATTTATTAAAAATTTTAATATTTACGGGAATATTAAAGTTCGTGAAAAGTGTTTTTTTTTTTTTTTGTGCAGTGATTGTGAGTGAGTGAAATTAGTGTTTATGATAAGTTATAATATATAAGACGATCAATAGTTTTTTTGAAATTCATCGTCATGATCAAGCAGAAAAGAAAGCGGCTGCCATCTTGTTTCCTGCCAATGGTAGGCGTCTTCCTGCTTTCCTGCTGCTAATTTTTCAAGACAGCGGTCGGTAAGTCTGCTTTCTTTTATTGCTACTGTATATAAGTGTTCACTTGTTTATATACATATACATATATGTATAATACATTTTATTTTGGTTATGTTTTAATTATTGTTTTATCACTTCGTCTCTTATCTTTCAATAATTAAAAAATTATCTAATTATTGTCTGTCGTAAATGTTTGAGTTGTAATTACTCAGAAAATATTTAATTTCACTGTTTAAATTTGTAATCACGCAATACTGACATATTTTTGTGTGTAATTACACACGGTTGTTTACAATTTTGGCGTATCGGCGATATCTGTCAATTTTCAAAAATAAATATCAAAATATTCATTTTATAAGGATGGGGAAAAAAATATAAAATTTTTATATATTAATTATTAATTATTGAATTAATTAAGTAAGTATTTACAAAATTAGACATAATGAAACTAGACGCAAGTAAATTTTTATTTTTTTCATAAAGACGCGGGATATTAAATAAAATTATTTTAAAATTTGCAAATCAAAATTTTTAAAAGTTATTGGTATACATTTTTTAAAATGTTTTTATATTAATACTTAATCCGCTGCTTTAATTATGAAAATATTTTACAAGATTTAAAATAATATTTTTTTTTTGCAGTATCAAATAAATAATTATTTCAACTGCAATCAGGGATCGAGTCTTCTATTTATTTAAAAACTAGTATCGAAGTCTAATTTTTATTATTTTAAATTTCTCATCAAATTAAATGATCGTTTTAATAAAAAGTAATCAGGGAAAATTATGACGGTAATAATTTAGTGGAAAGAATTATATGATCAGTAATTTTTATTTATTATAAATCTCCATCTTTATAGAATATTTAGAATAATTTGATTTTTATTATTTTTAAATTTAATTTGCTTGTAATTTGTAATAGAGGCACAATTACTTTGGCATTAATCTCAAAATGTTGAATTGTTACAACGGAATTCGATTTCGTAAATACGAAAGAATTTCTTCGGTTCCTTTGACTAATGTATCGTGACGTGGTTGTTTAAAACAATTTCCCGACAGTAGTAGAGTCCTAAATAATTGAAATTATTATTAATAATTACTTAACAAAAAAAAAGAAAAATACAATAACGTGATTTGTAGTATATTGTGTGACAAAGGATGAGACAAAACGATGTTTGAAATCATGTTTCGTCCTGAGTTACACACTAGATTATTCATAATTACCTGCATTGAAACTCAAAGTTTCAGTGTCAGCAGTCAGTCATTAACAATTTAATTTAAGACCAATGGTGTGGTCAACTATCAGTGTAAGCGTAAATTGTCATTTGCAATTTATAATGAAGCTACTCATTAACAAATGACAAGCATTTCTTCCTAAGGGACGGAACAAGTTTTTTGATGTCTGCCAATTGAAGGCATTCACAATTGCCGCGGAATCGGACTGAAATTATCTTGTTTTGACTGGCTGTAGAGACACTGAAACTTTGTTTCGATGCTAGTATCATGAAAAATAAAATAAATATGCAAAGCAATGGTTTGATAGCAGTAATGAAACAATAAAACACTTTTTACCACACTTGATAAGATGACAATCGTGGCGGTGACTTTGCACTGAACGTAACAATGCGTAACATGCAATGAGATGCAATGCTCAAGGGTCCAACATCATAATATGTATTTATATATTACTGATGGTTTACAATATCTTAACTATTCAGGAAAATGAACAAATAATCAACTAAAAATGCACGGGTAAAAAAAATATTTATAAAACATTTAATAGCTAGCGTATCTTGAATAATTCAAATATTTTAAATTCACTTGACTAAACATTTTTTTTCACTATGATCATGCATGACAAATAGGACATTGATACTTTTATTTTTTTATTTATTTATCTACCTGATATTTGTTTGGTTTCCCAACTCGGGAGGCACATTCCCAATATCGTTATTTGACAAATCTAATTTAGCTAGTCGTTTTAATTTAGCTAATGATGGTGCGTCTATTTCTTTCACGCGATTGTCATGGACAATCAGTATTTCCAAGTGACTTATATTATAAATACATTCAGGTACCAGCGTAAATCTATAAAATACAAGAAATCAACAATTATTTCTAAGTACGATAATGTTCTTTGAATTAAATGATTGACTGATAATTATTTTGAATCTTAGAGCCAGTTTATCAAATCGGGTTTTGAAAACTGGCCCTTACAGTAAAAAAATAAAATAATTTTTTAATTTTATTAGCACTGAAGTGAATTGAATTATTTGAGTAGTTTTATAAAATTTTGAACTTACTTATTATGGGAAATATTAATTTCACGTAGAAGTTCTAGCATTCCAATGCTATCTGGTAGATTCGTCAATTGGTTTTTACTCAGATCCAAGTATCTTAGATGACGGCAAAGCTCGCCGATCCACTCGGGCAATGACACTAGTTGATTACAAAATAATTTCAAATCTTCAACAGATTTTACCAAATTTAATTTATCCGGCAATTGCGTGAGTCGATTGCGACTTAAATCAACACATGTAACTTTAGCTTCACTTGCATCTTCTAAAACATTGTCAGGTATTTGCTCAAGATTCTGAGCCGCTAAGCTCAGTAGTTTTGTATGTTTCATCATGTATCTGAAAATATTACAGAATTAAAATGAGCCCCGATCCACACTAAGAATATTTCTATTTTTGCTTACTTGTCAGGACCAGGAATCATAGTAGGACATGGTGAGGATGATCGACTCAAATCTATAGAGTCAGCATCTAAACCTTGTCTCAAGTGTCTTAAAATTCTTGGCGTTCCGCATTGAATAATATCTCTTCTTATATTTTTAATTTTATTTCCATCAATAATTAGATGTTTTAAATTTGGCATAATGGATATTGCGTTTGATACACTAATAAAAAATAAATTATCTAAGCAATAAATAATAAAAGATCTAAATAATTAAATAATTAAATAAACATACAAAGTTAGTTTGTTTGAGGATAAATCAAGACGTTCTAAATTGAGTAATGTAATGATGTCATCAGGGATTGTTTCGATTTTATTATTAGCCATCACGAGGGATTTTAATTGTCCAATACCTTCTAAGCATTCCATTTCGAATTCCTAAATAAATTAGTTACATGCAAGAGTATTTAAAATTAGTACTTATCATTTTTATTTATTTTCAATGATAAACATGCATTGTACGTACAGTTATTTGATTGTTAGAAAGATATATTTCACGTAAAGCAGTACAACCAATTACATCAGGAAATACAGATAAATGATTATCCTGAAGATTAAGAATCTCTAGTTTTCTCATTTCACCCAGAGGAGGAGTTACTTCCAAATTATTAGAACTTGCATCAAGTTTTTTTAAAACTATTAAATAAATAATTATTTTATTTTATTATTCAGAGAAAAAAAATTTACCTGACGATCGGAACGTTTTTCGCGCAACGAAAATGAAAAAATTTATGTAATTCGACTGCTTAAGGCTGACTTAAGGAATAGTTCCGAAAGTTAGGTCAACCGAAAATTTTCGGCTGACATACCAGCACCTTTATGTGAAACATTTTAGAAGTCTAGCTGTCCAGTAGATTTTTTTACTCTTCAATTTTTTTTTTTATTATCGTGCGAAAAAGATTCTGATCTTCAGAAACATGAAAATAAAATTTTATTAGGACTAAGAAAAATTTCCTGGCACAATAAATTTTTTTTAGTCTTAAGAAAATTTTTATTTTCAATTTATAGTTCAAAAAATTAGCGGAACTAAAATACAAAGACAAAATTAAAAGTAAAAAATCTACTGGATCTAGTTTTCTAAAATGTTTCGCATAGGTGCTATGTCAGCCGAAAATTGCAGGCCACCACCAACTATCTTGAGCAGTCAAATTACATAAATTTTTTAAAATTTCGTTGCGCGAAAAACGTTGCAATCTTCAGGTAAATAAGAAATCATTTTTTTCGGTATGTAGATTGTAATATTTTGTAAATATATAGCTAACAAAGTATTAGTATTTAAACTATCGATTATAAAGAAAACACACCTCTCATGCTCATAATATCCGGTGGTAATTCTATCAACAGATTGTGGTTTAAATCAAGATTGCATAATCGCACTAGATATCCCAATCCAATAGGCAATTTCGTAATATTATTATACGACAAGTTCTAATTAAAGTAATTATTAAATCATAATTATTTTCAAAAGTAAATTTGAATATTAATTATTTTAATACTCACTAATGACTCGAGCATAACGAGGTCACCAATTGATGGATCTAACTCTTTAATATTATTGTGGGATAAATTTAGCTGCCGTAAATTTTCCAATGTAAATAAATTAGTATTTATTTTATTCAGGTTATTGTGAGATAAATTTAGTTTTCTGAGTTTTAGTAGCATTCGAACTTGATCCGGTAATTCTTCAATTAAATTATCATGAAGCTGCAAATAAAAATTATTTACTTTTTAAAGTTACTGCTAAATTTTATAAGTATTAATACACTTAGAAGCCTTGAAGTTGTTAAATTAGCGTCTGACTTTCAAGGACTGTATCTACTGACGTGGAAATACAACGTGCATGAAAAGTTTTCAAATAAGTTAATTAGACTTTTAAATATTTATAATATTGATTAAATATTCACTAACATCAAAGTCAATCAGATCAGATAAATTTTGAACTTCCGGATCGATGGATGTCAAACTATTTGAGGAGAGATTCAGTGTTTTTAATGATTCTTGTTCCCACCAACGGTCTCGATCTTCATCAAAATCTAAATTCACATGCAGCTCTTCGATCTCTTCCTTTGTTAATTCATTTATTGTCCATACTCTCCGCGGAACTGGTGTACAAAATAGTTTTATTTAGTATTATACTCACTCTATTATATATAAATTAATGAAAATATTTGTAAAATAATATATACCCGTAGATAATCCTTTTGAAGACAAATTGAGCTCACCAGTTTTACGAGCAGTGATGATAATTCGCTCAGACAATTCATTATTATCATCTTTCTTTGTTCTCTGTTTGAACACTGACAGATGATTAACATACTTTTTACGTTTGTCAAAAGTCATTTTACGTTTTTCAACGCTCATTTTTATATTTAGTGCACTTTTCACGTCAACTTACCCGCACAACTAATAGTACTAACTCGGAAATCACTTTAATACGCAATGAACTGTGTGAACTAGTGTCCATGGCAATTGTTGATAGCTTAAGAAACTTCCGCCGTCCATGAACTTGAATCGTTAATAAATAATACTAATGTAAGGTGCGGGAAGACATGTTAGACTGAGTGACGACGTACTTAAATCAATATGCGTTTCATAATATGTTACGTTACTCTCGGTACAACGTATACATTTATTTTAGTTACTACTGTACATACTGGTTGTCGGCATATTCTCTTATAAAATATATACTTACATTTAAGTATCTTAATGCATTAATTTTTTTTTTTAATTAATCACTTTACCTGTGCTAGAATTATTGATTACGTTTGTAGTAAAAATTCATTGCGTATATTTAATTCAAAAAGAATTTGAGAATATTTGCAGTCTTAACTGTCGGCAAAAGCGGTTTCATCTTAAATTTATTGAAGAGTAACTTATGTAGGACAAGTAGATGAATGAATTAACAATTATTGGATAAAACAATAGTTAGTTTGTCAACTTGTAATAAGAAAATTTTCAATTAGTTTATTTAAATACAGTGCAAATTTTTTGTCTGATTAATTCGATTTGAAAAAATCATTTTTTAAAAAAATTCAATGACCTTAGCAATAATTGTCCATTAAAGTGATTGTATGCATATTATCTTATTTTGAAAATTAAAAAAAATTGAAATTTTGATAAAAGTTGCAGTAATTGTTAAAAGTAGTTGCCTTTTTTTCTCTGACACCCAAGAAGATGAACGATACTGTCCTTGTTGAACTTGGACAGTAAAGGAAACTTTGCTCACGTTTTCCTCTTGAACAAGTAAACATTTTTAAAAAATAAAAACATAGGTTGCTAGATTATAGAGTATGCATCGAGCCGTATTCTTAATTTTGCGTTTAGTGTTTTTGTTTGAGAAAAAAACTTGAAGAAGAATAACTACCGAGCCTCCTTAAATTGATTATTTTGGACGCAAATTTTGTCTGACCATTATCAGAAATAAATTTTTGGAGTAAAAATAGATAAAATAACGACTTAACATATTTAACAACAATAATAATTGGCAAAAGTTAAGTGCAAAGGTATGATGACGAAGAAACAGAAGGAAAAGTGACTTTGCGTGATAGCTCATGCTACTTTCGCGTGTCGAATTCTGATTTGCTTTGTTGAATCAAGTATATACCGTAGCCCTATCGCGTTTAAAAGCAAATGGGTGGTTGCATTTTTGTATTTTCTTATATATCTATCCATAAATCTACTTCCTCAAACTCTATTCTTTCATTATGAACCCCAACGATAAAATTGCTGATGCAATTTGAATCCACTATATAATATTATTAACCACCACCGCACGACTTCATCTATTAATTGACTTTTTAACACGATAAAACGATTGATGGAAGCAATGATGATGTTGCTTCTTTCGTTAAAAACTCAAATATCTGTTTCTTTTGTTATAACTTGTAACATTTAGGGACCGTAATTTATGACATCAGTATACCGTCATAGCGCTTTTGACCGATCCTTATTTTTTTGACCTTCTTGGCTCGTTTCTTGAAATATTCAACAGCTATAACATAACGACTTAATGACTATACCAATTTAGATATTGAAATATATATGAGTTGTAGGTAATTTATCAAGCCGTTTAATATGTCAAAACAGGAACTACTGAGACATTGGCAAATTGAACACCTTGCGCCCACAAAAGACATTTGTAGTAGATTTAAATTGCGATAGTAGTTAAATTAGTTTCATCAACTTTTTCTTCACTGAGTAGATATAAAATCGCGTGGTCGTGATTTAGACTCATTCAAAATTACTTGGCTTTATGTATATATTTATGTGTAAGTGTGTCTATATATACACATATTTAGTCATGTGTATAAATATATAGGTACATATATATCTATATATATAAATAGAAAATACCAAGAGGGAATTTTTCGTAGAACGTGACTCTAATGGTTGCTTTCGTGCATTTGGGCAACCCTTATTTTCTTTATCCACGAAGACGTACAAAAGCAGAATGAGAATTGACGCGGTGCTTCATTCTCGTTGGGCCGATGAACTGACGCCTGCGTTTCCCACAAGACTCTGTATATGTAAACGCAAATCAGTTCTCTCCAATTTATATCTTTATTCTATTTTATATGTAGAGTAATTTACTTTTTTAGTTTATATTTGTCCTCATTTTTTTTTTTTTCATTTTTCTTCGACGAAATTTATATGGCTGCCCTAGTTTTGAATATTGGAATTTGAATACTTCCTTAGGGACACTGAGACGACCGCCGTGTGCTTTGCTCTGATTCCTTACGTTTTCATTTCTTTACGGCGGTTAGAAACGATATATTTTAAAAATTTTAAAAATTATTATTTGTTGAACTATAAATGTCATGAGATTCTTATGAATATAAACAAGTTTCGGAAATTTTATTTTTTGGTTAGATATATTTTTATCAAACTACAGTAAATATTCAATATTTATAGATCATATATATATATATATATTCTCGATTAAAAATTTCGATGGGAAAATATAATTTACGTCATTTTATTTAAGTCAAATGTATTTTTGAATTTTAAATTTTTAAATAGTTTATATATTTAATATTCTTCATCAGACAATTATATTAGCCCATTAAGAACTAAAAATGGATTCTTTCTAATTACAATTGATCGGAAAGGCGATATGTAGGTTTGAGTAAGTTTATTAAATTACGATCATTTTCCGTAACAGAAGGAATGTCAGAAATAATACTATTACAGAATTATCGGTTGATAATTAATTAAGAGATAATTGCATAAAGTTTCTTATTACTTACAGGTAAAATGAGAATTACGATATCTATTATTTATTATTCGATTGTACAATTAGCCTCGTTTTGCTTAATTTATTTTAAAAATAATTTTACTTGTTTAAAAATTGGATATTTATCTTTGGACAAAAAATAATTCTCTATTAATTATTCTTATGCAATTTAAAGTTACTTGATGAGACACATTTTAAAAATCCCACTCGACTCATCGTTTCACTTATTATGCAAACACGTGACGCGATGTGCATACGCGTGGGTAACTGTGACCCAAGTATTACGTAGAGGATTTAACAGACGTTATTTTTCGTGTTCAATGACGTAAAGCTCGGGCTTACAGATTTAGAAAGAAATAATTTTCAATAGAGCAAAGGATGCATCGTAGCATGAGAGTTATAATCACGCCTACGTGTCAATTTTTACACACGCTGCAACTGCACCAGTACAGGCACGTGCTATTCTCATTCTTACGTAGGCATTCGATACCATGTGACGCATTTCCTTTCGTTTCACTTGCCCATTTAATTGTCTACGTTTATGTTTTGTCGTCATTTTCTTTGTAAAGCTATTAAAAAATGTCATATTTTTAAAATGATCTCTACTCAATGGCTATTTGTGCAATGCCCGTTTTTACAATAGCTACATCCGATTTATCGAGACTCAGAAAAAGTTATAAAAATTGTTAAGACATTATCGATTAGTTATTGATGGAACAAAAATTAGATTCAAGTCTTTGAATGTGCCAGTAGTATTGCAGTATTAGCAACAGTAGCAGCTTGTTCAATTTTTTTAGACTATTTTTCATTATACGCTACTCTATCCAAGATTATATTCAAACTGATTCAGTGAGTGGTGTACACTGTGAACCCGTGGGATATCGAAATAAACCAGTTTTAGATATTCCAATAGATTCGGTGAGTGACGTATACACCCACAGGTGAATACTCTCTGTGTGACAAGAAGAGAAGATTGGATATGGCAATACAAATCGAACAGTTGAAAGAGTATATATATATATATATATATATATATATATATATATATATATATATTTATTTGTATTTGAATGTTCATATCTGTAGAGTATGTACATACACATAACCCACACACAGCAAACTTTCGGGTTCAATTTTTCGTTTGAGGATTTTACCATCAGCTTGATATATTTATGGTTAAAGGAGAGAATTTTGTTTATTCCAACATGTTATTACGGTTTAATATAAATAATAAAAATATCAAATGAAATTGAATTATATATTTGCTTGGTGTAAACAAACATTATTTGAAAACAGCATTTTGGTTTAAATTATGCAAATGATAAAAATTAATCATTTGAATTTTTTTTTGTTTATTATTTGCATCTGATTTTTTTTTCCTTTCAGGGAAATTATAAATTTTATTTTATAGCGACGTAAAATACGATACACATATATATGCTTCTTTTTACTTTTAATTCTTTTTCGGTCTCAGTGACATTTTGCCGGAGGGTTGAAATGCGACATTTACACACGGTCGTTTTTATTTTTTTTTCATCTTCATGAATGTACTTTTCCGCTAGAATGGCGTACGCAGGATGTTTGTGGGTTAAAATGTACGTTTTTTTTTTAGTTTGCTTGTTGTTCTTTATTTTATTTCATAATTTTTTTTAATGTTACTTCAGTTCATTAGTATTTATAGTAATAAATAAATTTAAAGTATATCTTTACAATTATATGCATCGAATTCGTAAATCTTATTTGACAATAATCATAAACTAAAATTAATATGATAATGATACAAACTTTTCATTGAAAAATTGAAATCAAATATATTTTCAAAGTTAATCTATATTACAAAATGTCTGAAAAAGTTTTCTCAATTCAAACTATCGAATTTTTACACATTAAATTAATTATTTTCCAACTGAAATAAATAGTCGATCATAAATAAATATTTTCGGGTGAAAAAAATATTTCTCCCATAAAAGTATTTTTTTTCTCAGCAGTACTATAATGAATAAATATGCAAGTTTGTATATATGTACACACGCGTTTGTATGTATGTGTAAATATATATGCATATATATTCATAAATATATAAATTTCACGAGTCAGGGTTTATTTCTGTTTGGACGGTCACGTAAGCATTTCGTAAGCTAAAGCGCTAAAGTGGTAAAACTTAGTTTGCTTCTCAAGATTGGCAAGTTTCATGTTTTCTCGTTCAGTTGCTCAACTTAACTTCCGCTACTACGGTATGGTAATAAATCAACGGTATTTCCATGGTGGAAATGCTATTCCCCGTTGGCGTTGTACGGCCTTAGGGCCAGTTGACGTGTTGGTAACATTTGCGCACAATAATAATGAACAATGGACTTTGGTAAATGAAAATGCAAATCGAGCGGTGGTAGTGGGCTTATGACTTAGAACTGCTACCGTATATATACTGCTACCATATATATATATATATATATATATAAATATATACATATATTTAAACACATATACATGTAGATAAATACTTAGTTGGCAGTTGGTTGTTATGTGCTCTGGGCGTACTATTGTCACCTGGTGATTCGTGACTTGCAAGACACTGAGTGACACTACGTGTGTTACTATGTATGTATATATGTGCAGCAGGTATTAATAGGCACTTTGAGAGATATGTGTTATTGTGGATTATGTCTTTCGTCTTGGATATTATACTCCAACATATTGAGGTTGCAGTGACAGTAATCTCAGAAGATAATAAAATAATTTAAAATTAAAAATGATCGTAGGTCATAATGTCAATACTGATAGCCTCATTAGTGGCATCTTGTAATAAAGATTCAGTTCGCTGAGAAATTGAACGGTCATATTGTATAGTATTGTGAGAAAAGTAGTTTTTTAAGTAAAAAGTATAATTGAATGTTGATTATTTGAAATAGTTGCAAGTTTAATTTAATCTAAATGCTTCTCGGTTTTAACTTTCGGGTCTTGTGACATAAACTTTCGTCTTAGTCATGCCTTTGAAATGGTATAACATTTAATCACTCCAGTGAACACGGCACTGTGTCTCTCTTTAGATCTCTTCAGTGACTCAGTACTTCCAGTGGTTTAATCAATATCAAACTGGACGTATCTTGTAATTTATTTTATCTATTTGCAATTCATTACTATTCGTCAATAGTAATCACGGTAAGTATTTTCATCATCATTTTGAAATGAACTTACACCGTTTGATTCTTGTTTTCACTTCGATGTCAAGTAAGTCAAGATAATTTCATTAAATTATTATGTAACAAAAATCATATAAATATATTGTAATTAGTTAGTTAGAGTAGTTTGTTATCAAGTTATCATTTATATATTAACGCTATTTATTCTCATGACTTTTTCAGTTATTTTTGCATCATTAAAAATGGCACGGTGTAATTTGTGTGATTGCAATCATTGTGATGATGGTAGTAAAGTAATCAGTATTCGGGAAAATAAGTTAAGTGATGATGATGATGACGATAAAGAAAATGAGAAGATTGGTAATGACGATGACAATGAAACCTCGTTAGAGTATCAATTGGTATTAAAAGAAGATTTGGATGGTGATGGAATTTTCACGATTTGTGCACGAGATCGTGACCATGAGGATCGATCTTTTCCAAGTATTTGTCACATGTTGTGTCACAATTCTTGTACTGAATTTAACGCCAAAGAAAATAAAGAAAGTAATGGAACGTACGACGTGATGGCGTACAGAACGAGTAAGCAATGAGGATCATTTATCAGTTTCTATTTTCACGTCGGGCTTATAACACTTTCATAAATATCACTCTTTTTATATTCATCTATACATATATTTTATTTGTTATTTATTGTTTTTTTTTCTGCTTTTTCATTTATTTATTTATTTATTTCTTATAGATTATTATAAACTCCACGATGGTCCTTGTCGGAGACATTATACGTAATCAACAGTGCGTGTAATTAAAAACAAAAATAATACAATCAATTTTACTAGGGAATATTTTTGTTAATAAGTTATAAAACTAAGTACTCTTAAATGTAATAATTTATTTGAACAAAAAATATTTTTATATCTAAGTTTCACAAATAGTAGAGTCCACTAATTAATTTAAATAGATAAATCAAGTTTTATTTATAAAATATTTAAAAATGTGTTTGATAAAATTATTTTTTCAAATATACAAAATTATATTCCATAATATATTCATAAATGTAAATGAATTTTATCTTAATTTTATAAATTAATAATTTTAATTGACTTCAAAATCGATAAATTGAATATTGAAGTCATTTGGAAAATATGAAGAGACAGTAAAATTTGAATATGCTATCATTCAATAAATATCATGCTGTCATAAATTAAAAAAAAATCATCAAATATTTATAATTTTTTATGACATGAGCTTAAAAATACGAAAATGTCAGAGATCAGTACTTGGTTGAAATCTTTATCAATGTAAAATGAATTATTAAAATATTATTTGAAATATTATTCAGGTTATAATGATTTTTTAATGATTCGCGTATAATTTGAACTAAATATTGATTATAAAATTAAATTATTCAGATTTGCCTCAATTGAAAAAAATAATAGTTAAAATTAGTTAAGTTTATAACATTAATTTTCGTTACATTGAAAATGAAATTACACCGGTGTAACCTGTGTAAAAGCGGAGTAGAATCGGTGTAAAAGCAGGGTAAGCGGTGTAAAAGCGGGGTAAATTGCGTCCGCTTGAAGAATGAACTTTAAAGATTATAAAACACAAAAAATGTCAGTTCTTTATGAAAATTAATAAAAAATATCATTTATTAAAAAGTATAGTGATCGAGTAAGTAAAAATATTCACAAAATAAAATATTTTAACACCAGTAAAGAATATCTACACCGGTGGCGTCGTTATTTTTACACCGCTTTCGGTGTTGAAATTTAATATCGCTGATTTTAACACCTACACCGCTTGAACTTACCCCGGTGATTTTTTATAGTATTGTATCGAGAATTCCAAAATTTGATTTTTTACGGTGGAAATATTATTTTTTTTTAACTTACACTCAAAAAACTTTTACATTTTATTTTTTGATACCATGAATATTCATTAAATGTAATTTATAAATTATTTTGAGACTTTTAAGAGTGATAATAATTAATATTTAGCATTTAACTATTTTTTGATAGTAAACAATATTTTTACTAGATTTTTAGATGTTTAAATTTTTACTAGAGTTATGATGAATAATGAATGGATTGCTTTCAAAATTTCTTTTCAATAAACTGGTGTCAAGTTAAAATTATTTGACATAGAGGCGGTCGATTTATTTAATACTCTGTACATAAATGACAGTTGTACTTAAATTCTTATGAATAATTTAAATATCCTTGAGTATGATTCTAAGTGATCATGATTTATTAATTATTTTCGTTCATTTTGGTCTTACTGATTAATTATTTATCTGAGTTTGGTATTTTTGTCAAAATTGAAGAGAACATGAATTAATAGATACATAAAATGATGTATTTATTATATTCCAATAATAAAAGAGCAGAAGAGGATATTAGTTTTGAAGCTTTATAATAATAAAATAAAAGTCAATATTAATATTTAATAAGTTCAAAGTTGTTTAGTGTGGAGATCAGGATAAAGTTTTCTTCGCATTAACTTCATACTAACTCACTTAAAACCGCGTGTCGTACATAGTTTTATCTATAAATTAAATACACGTCGCTCATTAGAGTTCGATCACATTGATTGTATAAATTCGTGAGTGTAGACTGATATAAGTTGAACTGATGGTTCCAATCACAATTCTCATTTATACCGCACATCTTATACAGTCGATTTCATGGGTGGAAAATGGATGAGAAAATCGTTTGAAGTAAATGAAGTTGAATCTCATCAGCTGATAATTATGTCTCAATTTCTAATTAGGTGACATAAAAAAATACGTGAGAATTGGTCGTTGTGTTCGTCGTCGTCTGGGTCATACTATTTTTTTTTATCAAGACAAAAGTCTACTATATACACATATATCGGTCTATGTGTGTGTGTAAATTTGAGAGTAGTACAGTGGACTTCTTGTGGTACTGAGCAAAAAAGAAAATAAAATATTGGAAAAAAAAAAAAAAAAAAAAAAAAATTAAAGTATGAAGAGGACAGAGCAGAAGAGAGGAGTAAGAGTGAGAGTGATAAGAAGAAGGTGAAAAAAAATTAACCAGATACTGAGTCTTCGCAAATTGAGTTGTACTATGGTAGAATTTAAATATTCAAATTAACCCATTTAGCAAGTCAAAGTGTCTAATGTGGCAGTACCGTTACCTCATGTTAAATTTAAGTAATATTCAATCGATATTATATATATTATACAGTTCTCATTGCATTTTTATAAAAAGTAATTTTAAAATATTTTTTTATATGTAAGAATTGATTTTTTCCATGATTCCGTTTTAGCATTTTTAAATATTTTATATTTTGTGTCTACTGACATATCTTTAATAATTAATAAATAAATTTTATTATGATCTGGCTAATGGAATTCATAATTTTCATTACAGCTTCAAATTAGATTAAAGATTAAATTTTTTTTTAATATTCAAGTGCTAAGATAATTAAATATGCTTCTGTCGTCTGCATTAAAAATAGTAAGACGTCGCGATGTCAAAAATAGAGTTTTGTATATCTATCTATATAACTATTATCGATGATAACAAATTAGTGAACTCAATCAAATCATCATTGTATTTTAATAATACTAAAAGCAAACTTCATAATATTTTATCTTACAAAATTTTCACCTTTATTAAATGATTACATTAGTAATCTAAATTAAATTTTTTCTTAAAAGTAATTTAAAGAAATAGTGAATTAATGTTATTTGAACTTTAAACATATATAAAAAAATATCAATCGACTTTCTTTAATTGCCGTCAGTATTTGGAAAAGATTTGAGGTTACACGATCGACACTCGTACTTAACTGGCTTCGTTTATTCTTGTTTTACACGACTCATGTGTCGTATTTCCCTGTCTCTATGCTAAGACAGCTGCCATTTGTTTGGCTTGGTAAGTAACTAATTACAAGACTCGAAAACCGCAACAGATCACGAAATACTATTATATTTTAACATCCAATACTTATGTTTCCTTTTCATAAATTTTTTCCCCAAAAATTTTTCTTTACCACTAACTCTTAAGGTCATTCTCGGACAGTGTCCCCCCCCCCTTTTGTTTTTTTTTTATTTTCCATGACTCAACTGACATGAGTGTATCAAAATTTCATCAATTGATTAGAAAAAAAAATTGAAGCATTAATTGAAAAGAGGAAGACGTAGTAGCAATTTCGCCGATATAGATTTAAAAAAAAAGTTATTTACAATTGATACCAATTGGGAGTTAAGCGAAATTTGGAAAATAAATTTTAGTAAAATCTTCATGTCAATTTTATAATTCAGTAGACTAAAATTTATTCAAAAAATTTTGTTTAACCCCTAATTGATAACAGCTGTATGTAATTTTTTAAAATTCTATATCTTGGCGAAATTACTACTACGTTGTTTTTTTTTCAATTAATGCTTTAATTTTTTTTTTTAATTAATTAATAAAATTTGAATACGGTTATGACAGTTTAAAATTATTGGACATTTTAAAAAAGTGAGGGGCACTATTAGAGAATACCTTTAAACACTAATTATCCAGTCAATTACATTACCATAATTGTTCTAAATGGCCATTAACCTATCTCAGTAATTTGACATCATATCACGGTACCGATTACTAAATTAACACCCAATTTGAAATTCATAAAAATTTTTTTATGAATTTATCTAAACTGTTAAAAAATAATCATCAAAGTGAATGAATATCTAAAGTAAAAAACTGTGTATATCTATGACGAATGTCAAAGTAACACATGTAAAAATTATAAATGTTGAAGCAAAAAATAACTATCAATCTACTTTATTTTTATTCTTTTCTCTCATTTATTTTCTTGCTCGATTATACCGTGATAATGTCATTTATGGCGAGGTCATTGGGCGTGAATACGCCTTCGCACGACACGTGCGATAAATCTTTCCCACTCGATCCTCTCTGTGACGACTTGAGACGATACCGATGAGAAGCCTCGTCGTCGTTTACAGAAAAGTGTCATGAAGAAGCTGTCTACTTGACACCCAACTTATACATACTTATAACCTCTTGTGTGTATAAGGGATGCGGGTCGTGTTCAGTCAGCCGCGGACTTGGCAATTCACTGGGCGGAAGAAAAAAGAAAGTACAGAACCGAACAGAGTAGCGCTTATGCTGCCGCTCTGCTTACTTATAGGCTTTTTCTACTTAATCAAAGCGTGTGTGACCGCCGATCGTAATTACTTTATCTACTAGTGCAGATGAAATACAGGTTTACTTGAGAGTTAGATATCGCATTTTTACTATTTACCCTCTGTGACGTATTGTAGTCTTGTCTAGTTGGACTTTATAAGTCCTATATATAAATATATGTGTTAGTATATGTAAAATACCGGGAAAACAAATGCACGGGGGATGAATAGCACGATGTAGAATAGAAGTGGGGGATGAATGGCGCGCGCTGTCTAACCGAGAAACCCTTGCCGCGTGCCCCACTAAGTGGGGAGCGTTGTCGAGAGGTTGAGTTTAATATAACGTTGGATTCCAGCAAGTTAGAAGTTCAGTCGTGACGCGGACGACACGCGCGATAGTCAACAAACGGGATAGGGGTGTCAATAATTGCTGTGTGATTTGATCGTTAGTTTCGTAATAGTTGCTTTTGCTATTGCTGTTGTTGCAGTTATTGTTGTTGTTGTTGTTGTTGCTGTTGTTATTGGTTTTGCTGTTATTAGTTAGTTTTGGTTTAGTTGATTGCTCACGAATTGGTGGAAGAAGAACAATATAAATGGGCCATGAGCTACGTGATGACAATGTTATCGAGAGGTGTCTCTAGATCGTGCCATCGGCTTGTAATAGGCGTCGTGCTTACTACCTTCATCGTCAGCTCGAGTTCTCAGATAGTCGGTGAGTTTTTAATTTATTATTTTTTATTCCTACTTTTTACAAGTTAAGTTCCCAATTAAAAAAGTTCCCTCGACGACTTGCTGATTAATTTAGTTTAATATAGATGTGTTTGGAAGTACTTAACTTTCTCTCTTTTTTTTTTCTTATTCTTTGCTGCTTGAGTGAAAAAAATACTCGAGTGAATGTGGGTTTTACGTTAATTGCATTCACAGACGCTTGTTGCTGTAGTCTGTGAATAAATTCAATTGGTTATCGAGTAGCTTATTTTATTTTTTCTATGATGGAGTAAACTTTCTTGCCAACTTTAGTTTATATTTTTAGTTATACAAGTATAATGATTAAAAAAAAAAAAATCTTATCTAGAGGGCAAAAGATTTTTTTACTTAACAGAATCCTGGATTGGACTTTGGAGTACGTGGTATCATCTCACGCGGATTAAATAAATCATTTTTGCTCTAAAGAGTTAAAGTTAAAGTTTGTGTCAATTTCATATTGTGTCGCACCTTCTCTGAACTTAGATAGAAGGGAAAGAGAATAATCCGTTGTGTATAATTGGATTCAAGAAACTTTCTCGGTTCCCACTTGTTTCGATAAAGTATCGACTAACTCTCGTGTTTGATACGTGGGGCATACTTAAACTTCGTTAATGAACGATGACGTAACGACGGCGCTGAGTTTACCAATCAGTGTATGTTTATTTTGGACGTGAGTGGATGTGTGTGTGAGTAATTAATTCATACGAAATATTATCATGGCCCGCATGTTTTCGATGTCATTAATCATTTTTTATGTAAACGATAAAATATTTCTGGGCTATACTACTAATTTTTTAATGGCTTAATAGTATATTAAATTTTTAATTTATTTAAGATTTAATTATTTTATTTTGCTTTTGATAATCGGGTTAGATATCACAAATAAAAACTTTCATCAATAATATCGAGTAATCCGCGAAATCCAATTAAAATAAAATCCTTTAATAAAATCCAATTTTTTTTAGCGAAAAAAATTTTTTCATTATTTCAAGAAATTTAAATTTATTTGTTATCTGTTTAGATAAGAAAAAAAAAAAAAAAAAAAAAAAAAAAGAAAAATTATCAATTTAACTACATAAAAATTCAATCCCAAAACTTTCATTTTCACTTACCGACATCACGTAAAACACGTGTGATGAAAAAAATAAAAAAAATTAGAGCAGAATGTCTCAATGGTTCTGCCGAGATCGCTCTACTGTACTAGTCTCGCGCGCGCGTTAGCGGCAAAGTTTCAGTAAGTGGCAATTCCCAACACGACGATTATTTGCTCAACCAGTCCAACACGATCGAACTTGGAAAAGAAGCTCAAGATAAAAAATAAAAACATAAATAAATAAAAACTGAAACTAAAGCGAAAAGAATAAAAAGAAAAAAAAAAAGGTAGAAAACGGATTCGCGAGTAGTAGCAACAGTGAGTAGTATATAGAGCTATCAAGCAGATGGTCCACGCGAGGAGCCGATGTCTCCGAGTTTTTCAAATGTTTACAATCGATTTGACGTCGTTCACCATCGCGGTGGTAAATGTAATGCTCGTCAAGCATGCTCTTTATATAAATATATATATACATACTACCCGACGTTTGCGAATAGTAAACGATGAAAACATTCTCCAATGTGCCTAGCAGTAATTGCATTCGTATTTGAAATAGCTGTAAGTGGCTTTCCGCTGAAATCCTCAACTCGATGTACTTATATAGATTTGTATATACAAGAGACTACTGGTTACTTTTGTATTTCAAATATTAAATACATAAACTTTTTTATAGATGAATTTATCAATATATCTATGAGAATTCCCTCGATACAAGTATCTATACTTAATCCAGTTGGATCATTGTCAAATGAACGTTTCTGTTTGTCAAATATAATAGAGTAAAGTGAACGGAAAATCGAGAGACAGATGGGATATAGAGGGGTAATATCTTTGAAATAGTTGCCAATAATTTTTCAGTCACCCTTGGGGCAATATGTGCTCAGGTGATGTTCGTATAGTAGTAGTAGTAGTAGCAGTAGTAGTAGAAGTTGTAGGAGGAGGAGGAGAAGGAATAGGAAGAGTAGGAGAAGGTTTAGAAGTAAGCTACTCTAGCGAGTCTATTTAGCTTAGCTGATGTGATGATGGTCTCGGTATTGGTTTTTCTTAGCATTTCCATCTCGTGAAAATATCCACGTGTGTGTGTGTGGATGTAGGTGACAAGGAGAAGAACTGTTTGACAGCAGGTCGTATACGGTGTTACCTGGTGGTGCTTCATTTCGATCGCGTGCCAACATTTTTGCTTCCCCCTGCTTGTCCTCCTCTCTTTACTTACACAGTAACGATATACCGCTGCGAGGAATCGATATCACTGCTGGTTACCGTCGACACAAGGATATTCAAATCTTCCGGGACGAAGCGGCGGTGGTGGCATTTAACCGTTTTCGAGGTTGAGTTGTTCTCAAGCAGTAACTTACAGCAACAGAGTTACAGAGCTCACTGCTAGCAGACCAGCGGTGTTGAATCGAATGCCGCAACGCGGGAGAAATTGATGTGTAACACGTGTGTGGAGACGCGAACGAGTTAATATGGTAATACGGACGCTACATGTTATTTAATCGACCGTGCAACTGTTACTTATTTTTTTTTTTTTTGTTTCATTTCATTTTATTTACTTTTTTTGTAATGAACGATTAAGAGTGACCGATCAAGCGAACTATTGGAAGACTCAGGTTTCACTTGGTACGGGTACCAGCTGACGAATTTTTTTTTTTTTTTTTTTTTTATCAAGTTACTTTTCCATGCTACCAAGTCCATTTATTTTTTGTCTCGACATTTTAATTCTGGACAAATATTTCGTTTTATTTAAAGTACAAATATTGAAAATAAAGTAAAAATAAAATAATTACCAACTTTTATTAATACGCTAGAGTTGGTTGAATAAAAATATTTAATAAATAAAATAAAAAATAAATATATACAGCGTAACTTCTTTTAAAATTTTTTTTTGTTCAATTTTATTTATCATTTCATTTTATTTTAACTACCTTGTACTGAGTCGAGTATTTTCTATAAAAATATTGCAATTGACTTGTTCAATATTGCGTATATATATATATATATATATATACATAAAAACGTTCATGAAACCAGAGAGAAGGAACGGCAAAATTTCATTCAGTCGGTCGAAATATGCTGTGGAAAAAAAATTAAAAAAAAAAAAATATGTATAACGAAGTTTTTATGATGGTGTTGCTGACAGCGTACCGATGTATTGGTGGTGGTACCAAAGAGAGGACGAAAGAGAACTTGCTTGAGCAATGCAAATGACGAGACGAGGTTATAGGTACAAACTATTGACCATAAAAATTCCTTGCTGTTAATAATTCTGTTAATTGCACTATGAACTGGTTGTTGAATTGCTATGTCTCTGTAAGTGTGTATGTCAGTGGTGTTGTGATGGTGCGATGCCCTTTACCCTCTTGTCCTTGCCATTTTGCACGTTAATCAATACTACTTGCATTAGCATTGTGTCTCGGTTGTGGTTGCACTAATAATACCCATCAGAATAATAATTTTCTCTCATCCGTTACGTGATTAGTTGTAATTGATCTAGTTTGCATTGTCTAGTTGGGTATATAGAATACTATTTTACAAATATTCAATTGTCGAGATAAATTATCTAGTTTATTTCAAATAACTTGTGGTACATGCTGTTTTATTTCTATATATATCTACATGAAAAATGTATATCTGTAGTTCTTTTGTACTTTTTCGTAGTACATAAAATAGTTAGTATACAGATTCGCTCTTCTTACTCATCTCTTTCTACTTCTCTCATTTAATCGTTTTCCATTTGTTCTGAATAGAAATTGCAATTTTCGTTCATTGTCTTCGTGTTACAATGCAATTTCTCCCTATCGAGTTGTTATCTATTTAAGCTATTTTTCCATTTTTAAAATGAAGATGAGGCTTAAAAAGCTATACAAAACACAAATAATAATAATAATAATAATAATAATAATAATAAATGGGTACTTGATGAACAAAATACAAAAAGATATTTATGAATTAAATGCTTGAGTAACTTCATGCCAATCTTTCTGTTCTCTTTTCTAATTATCCATTTCAATCTGTCCAATTTATATTCGTATATTATAAATACTTTTGGTAATTTTTGAATAATAGATATCGGATAAAATTTAATATTTAAATTTACTATGATCATGCGTACGAACAAATTATTTTTTTTTTATATTCATTAATAAATAAAATTACGAATAATAAATTCAGAGGGAAAAAAAATTCATTTGTTACATTGTCAATAAAATTTACATTCGGGTAATTACAATAGTCGATCAGATTTTGTTTCAAAGTGTATTTCAATAACAAGAAATTTCAATATTTATACATGATATGAAAAATATAATAATTAATTCAAATAAAATTCTCGTGTTGAATAATATGTATTTTACTTATTAAATGATATGTACGCTTATCAAAATGTAATATCATAATAAATATTCTCCCTCATTACTTTTATTATTATTAAGTTTTCATTGAAATTATTTTCTCTTGAAAATATATTTCATGTGAACAATACTCTCTATGAGTATTGTTTTCTTGTTTTAAGTAATCATTTTTCAGGTCGTATTAATGTCTCTGACATCACGTTTTTTAAAATAACTTCTATTCAGAACATTAATTAATTTACTTTTCAATTTAATTCTGTATGTAATTCTAACCGTATTTTTTTCTATTTTAATAGAGAAATGTGATTACTGTTGACAATTTTTTCGGAAAAAAAAATTTAACAATATATATTCAAAAAAAAAAAAAAAAAATAGTAATATTACATCATCAATAACAATTTTTATTTTTCTTCTTTACGAGTTTAGGCTTCAAATTATTAATTAAATAATCTATATCAATTTTAGATAGTAGTTTATACTTAATCCGGAGTGTGAGTAAATTCAAAATTATGATGTACAATCAACCGATGCTCCGAAACCTAATTTAGGCAAAGCTGTCAAAACGACACTGACGTATAATGTCACGGAACAAATATAGTTCTTTTCAACAAAAAAAATAATTATACTAAGAAAATTTAATTATTTTGGAAAATTTTAAGTGAGGAAATAAAAATTTGAAAAATTGATTGCGAATTGCCAATAGAATAAAATAAAATAAATAATTTAAGTTGAGCAAAATAATAAAAAACTGTGTGCAACATCGGTGCAATTTCAATTCCGCATTGACACTTAAAGTTTAGTTATCTTGAACAGGATTTGGAGAAAAATTTCTTTGGTCACCTGTAGACGTAAATCGTGTGGTCCTCGGAAACGTCCCATCGCGGATGGCTGACCATGATTGGATCAATTTTATGAGCTCCTCTGGGACAAACCGAACATCGATTCCAATACCTTTTCTTTTTTCTTTATTTTTTTTTTCTCATATTCTCTTGTACCTATTCTCGTAACATTTGATACTACTCAGATAGTTATTGCACGATGTATATATATCCCTCTCGCGTGGCATTCTTTTACGTATTCGTCTGGTCGTCTCCTTCCATTTGGTCAGGATGTGTAATAGCGAGGCCATTTTCAGCCCCGGCCGTTCGTTTCAAATTCAAAATAACGTGTTACGTCCATCTGCTTTGTTTTTTTTATTTATTTTTATTTTTATTATTTCTTTTATTTTGTTTCATGTTTTTTTTTCTTTATTTTTTTGACCTTTTATGTTTTTTATTTTCTTTTTCTGAGAGTCAGTCAGTCCGTGCGAACGTATATTTGATGTGATTTCCCGAGAGTACGTTTTTAGTTTACCCTTTGATTACTTCAAAGTAATCAATGAAGTGATGAAATTCTTTATTTATGTATACACGCTTTTTTTATTATATAAAAAATTAATAAATAAAAAACATTATTGACAATAAATGTTAAAAAAAAAAAATCAAAGTTAATTTCCATTTCCATATAATAAAATTTTCAATTAACTGATTTATTGTATATTTTATTTATGCTACCAAAGCAAAGTTATTAAATTAAAAAAAAATATATACAACAGTATTGCCATTAGTTACAATACAAGTGAGTTAATAAAATTTAAAAACCAATTAAAAAATTTAATTTTTTAATTTAAACAATTTTGATAAGTATAAAATAGTAAAAACGAATATGAGAAGTTAATTATTTATGTCATGTCATTATGTTATAAATATCAAATTTTAGTAAGCATTATATACTTGAGTGATTTTCGACAACTAAATGAATTTGAATTAGTGTTGAATGAAAATAATTTTGTCGATCATTAATTAGTTCCGCGTGTCAAATATCGTGTTGTACAACGCACGTCCCCATTACAAATTTATGGCTAATAAACTTTCCGCAAGTATTTCATCCACAGTTTATGACTTTCATTTCGCAATCGATACATTCGTATGCTGGATGATGTATTTTTATCGGTTATCTGCTTGTGTAATATGCAACTGCATGTCAAATTTATAATACTTTGAACACGACTACTCAGACGTCAAATCATCCAGGGTTAGTGTTTCCCAAGTTTAAACTTTTTGAAAAATAGTCTATTGCTTTATACACACTATGAATCTTGAATTTAATCCGCCAACTTTCTTAGGTTATTGCTGGATTTGGATAAAACAAACTTTTTTTTGCTATCCAAAAATATTATTCAAACATTTTTACGTTCGTTTGAATTTATAATAGATTATTTCTATAATTTATGATTGCGAGTTTCTCTTTTAATATACGTTTGGGAAGAGAATATTGGATATTATTTTACGGTACACGTTGATCGTTATAAATTACGTTTTCCTTATTGATAGAATTTTAAATATTTAGATCTTTTTATAGCTAAAATAAATAAAACATCCATAAAATTCTATTAACTATTTTTCATAACGAAAATCAATTATGTAAAATTAAAATTTAAGAAAGTTTAACTTTTTTTTTCATATTAACGTTCGGTTTCGTATACTAAAATTGAAACTATTTTAAACACTTGCCAAGGAGTACGGCCTGTCAATCTTCAGCAGGACAAAAAAACTTCAACCTTTTTGCCCCGGTTGTGATGTATTTCAATAATTAGTTGACACTCACGCAGCAAGAATTTCCAATATTACATGGAAAAAAATAATTGGTATCAGCGACCGATTAACGCTCGGTAGCTTCTACCGATTATTTCGGTAGCGGCTACCAAAAAGTACTCAGTAGCTGCTACCGAATATTTTTTTCCGCGTATTGGTTTTATTTCAAACTCATTCGATTTTTATTTTTATCTTGACATGGCTTTCATTAAACTCACGTCGATTTTAAATTCAATATAAAGTATCACATTTAGCAAAACAAATTTTTTCATTTCACTGACAAAATAAAATTTTAAAATTAATTTAATTCATAAACATACAAAAAAGTATCACCGATTTATATTATTTAGTGAGACAAGTGTCACGAAAAAATGACATTAAAATATTTATTCGCTTTTGTTTTATTTTTAAAAAATTTCCAATATCACATCAATCGCTCAAACATGGAATTATATATAAATAGAATTTTGTAATTTAGCTGTGTATAGGGTAGATGGCAAATCGAATAAATATGAAAGTGATGATAGACGAAATAATAAGGTGCAATATAGATGAGAGAAGTTTGTGTAGGGAAATAAATTCCGCAAAGCGTACGTGTACTATTCGCAGTATTCCTGTTCGTCGGTCTGACTGACATAATTCCACTTGTATTGCATGCGGGCGCGAATATAGCTGATGCGCGAATAAATTTGTATAGGTGTGAATGAGGTTGAACGTGTACAAATCTCGTTTATTTCCTGGAATAATGTGAATGCGGAGCATCGAAAATTTACACTCAATATTTATACTCTCTGTAAACTAGACTACTTGTCGTTGAATAAAATTTTCGGGTGCTACAATACGAAACTCAACACCAAAAGAAAAAAAATAAATATTTCAATTATGATATTTTTAGATTTATCAAACAATTTTAGCTGATGGTACGATTTTAAATGAGCGAAATTTTTTACATGGAATCGATTAAATTACAGTGCAATGTTTTTCATTTAATTTATCATAATTTAAGCTAATGAATGTAGTATTTTTTTAAAAATAATTTTATATGTACATAGTGGCTGTCGAAGGTACCCGAAAATTTTATGGCTTATAAATATTTGTTTCATAAAAAACGGAGTACCGCGAACTAATAAATATTTAAATTTTATATTTATTCATTTCCAATAGCCGGGGATATACATCTCATGTACGACACTGCTACTAGTACATTCAAGTACCGATTACAGGACCGTTTAACAATCATGCGTCAATTACTCGAGGGTACTTTATAGAGGATCCGTAGTAAAAGAGTAATAAATATATTGTGTATGCATCCCAAATTACACTATTCTGTTTATTTATTTATATATTTATATATTTATAAATATATATTTTAAAATTTTATTTAACATTCGGTTTAAATAAAAAAAAATGTATATGAATATAAAAAAATTTGGTATGCATACGCGATATCCCGAACACAATTTGCTTTTATACACGAGTTTTTATACACACAGTTGGTGAAATCATTGGGAAATAAAAAAAACCTGGAATATTGTGATATTGTAACCAGACCATATTGTTCTCAATATAAAACCTATTTCATATATATTGTGGAAATAAAAACCAAAAACCTGGACCTTAATAAAATTTATTATATTTTTTTAATAAAATTAGTTTTTTTGTTATCGACACTTTGGGTTGGATATTTTTTTTTCTTTTTGGTTTAAAAAAAAAAAAAAAAAAAAAAAAAATTAAATTAGAGTTGAATAGATGCCGGTGAGTTTGCTGGAATATATTTGAGTTTTGACCTGGAGAAAATTTTCCATTCGTTGGAATGCAATTTGTTGAATGTCAATGCCGAGTGTTTTGCTGGATATTCACGTTTAGTTTACACAGGACCAGAGAAGTAGAAACGTCTACATAACTTTAGACACGTTGACACTTCATATGGTGTCGCGTATACTCGAATATATATAGATATATACATGTATATATTTTAACTAACTTTCTTTTCGGTCCTTTGTCGGCACCACCTCTACTGTTGGTTTCATCGTCACCCGGTAAATTCTTCCGCCATATAACTTTTACCCATGATGCTTGTTTGTTCATTATTATTCATATATAAACCGACGGAAAATGTAGTAATTTAAACTTGAATATTAACAATAACATGTAACATATAAAACTTTTTTTAAAATATTTCTTCATTAATTTATAAAATATTTTTTAATATACTTTTAATTTTGAATTTAATAATCGGAGAACATGAAACTGTTGTGAGTTTTAAAACTGTGGTTTATTCATTGAATCGTAAAATTTCTGAAAATCCAGGAGGGTTCAGTCGCTGTTTGGAAATAGTATTTATAACCATGATAATACCAATTGTAGAATTTTCTATTGTTTACATTCATCGCTTTGTACCCTGCGGTTATGATAGTAGATGTAAAAAAACCAAGAAACCGTTCATGATTACGAAAAAGATTTTTATTTAAATATCTAAAAATTATATTTTTCATTAAAATAAATATACTTTTAAGCACTGCTTATATAATTATATTATTTTACATGAGTTTATTAAAGCCATCTTTAGTTTTTGATGACACTTGTAGTATTTAGGAAAAACATTCACGAGCTTTTAATCATTCAATTAAATTATAGACATCAACTGTAATTACATCAATCTGCTTCTCATTGTTAGATTTTCTGTTAATTATTTAGTAAGTAATTGACCCATCAATGGTTTAATTAACGGCATAATTGATTTAATCTCGATATTTTTAAACGAAGTCAATTAATTTATAGCATTGATTAATTTTTTACATAATAGTTTGTTAAAGAAATAAATGAATATAGCTATTTATACTGAAAAAAAAGATTTTTTGGTGCAAGAAAAATTTTGCATTATAAAATGAAAAAATTTCTTTTAGGGCTTGAAAAAAATATTTTCGGCCTCAAGAAAATTTTCGTCTTCAATTAATAATGTAAAAATTTTCTAAATACAAGTGAAAACTTTTAGCTGAAGGAAATTCTTTATTTCTGTGTAAGTGTCAATAATTTTTAGTTTCTATTTCGGAGCCATTATCTATTAATAACAGTAACGGCACAAAATTAATATTCAAAACTTTTCCTTTTGTTTATTCCGTAGTAATTCAATTCATTTCATACCAGAGTCCAAAAATGACAATAATTACAAATGCGCTGACAAAAAATACCTCATATGTATTTATATATAAAAAGCACTGTAGAAATAAACTATAATTAAAAATCAGAACCATTACAATTATTGGAACATTTATAATTTATATTAACAACTGTATATTCATATCAATGTCAACTGAATTAGTAATTAAATATCTTAATTACATAAAGTATTCGTGTTGTAAAATTATATAAATTTTTCAGTAGCAATCACTAAAAATTTGAATAATATCAAATGAACTATAAAATTTTATTAATGAGTTGTATTGATATCAAATAAAAAAATTTCAACTTAAAATTATTTATTGCGACTTAAAAGTTAAAAATATAAATTATAATTTTCTTAACCTAAAAAATTTATAAATAACATTGCTAATTCAGTAATGTAGCAATTATATTTCCACAATAATTTGAATAATTAAATTTCAAAAGAAAATATCTTATAAAATTTCATAAATGATAAAGAATTCATAATAAAAAAGTATTTTAACAATTTAACAATGTGTCTTGTGAGGAATTAATTAAAATTATAAGAATACTAACTAGTGCGCTGGGTATGCTGGTTGATGAGCAGCGGAATTATTTTTCAGGTTAATTGCTCGACTGCCAACTCGCTATTCTTTACAATGGAATTCTTTCGAGAAAAAGAATTGCTTTTCTAGCTGCTTATTTTATATACATATATATATGTACATACATACATATATGTATACATGCATAAATATGCCTGTGTATACACAAACTCGCTCAAAGAACAAATAATCCTTAGTACTAATGCTCAAAACTCTAAAGTATGACATTTAATGCTAAGTATTGTCTTTAGTGAAGATCAAAGTTGAAAAAAAAATTAATGACTCAAATAAATAAACATTTAATAGAATTTTATGGTACATTAAAAAAGATATAAGTGTTTATATTTATTTGCGGATGTTGGGATGGCAGAAATCTGTATTTGATTTAAAGCCATTTTACTGTCGAATCGTCACCACATTGTTATCATGACACTTTTCGTCTCTTCCTTGTTCTTTATATCAAGCTTTTTATACTTTTTCTAGTGTAAACTCTCAGTTATTCCTCTTTCCTCATTTTCCTGCTATACTCGTCGTTTCGTAAACACTGAAACTTGCAATTTACATAAATTTGTAAACGTCGTTTGGACGAGCGCAAGAAAAAAAGATCGAGAGCGTAAGAGAGATAGAGTTTCCAGCAAAAGGAAGTCCAGGGGTGCTCGGGTGCAAATCTCGTTTTACGAAGGATCTGCCTGCGGGCTAAAGACAGACTATTCATGCCAGCGGAGACAGTAGACTCGTTGCCGGAAGTTCTTCAGGACTTGTGTTTCCTCTATCTATTCATTTCACTTCAATACGCAATTCACTGAAATCTTTTTTTTATTTTAATTTTGTTCTGTACAGTTGTTTTTATCACCATTCAGTCATACACTTTTTTTTAGTTAATGGCTAAAGAGATTATTTAGCAGTAATTGTAAACTGAAATACTCTCATTCTCTAGGAAAAAGCAAATTTTTTTTTGTCGCTTCCGAGATATTCTAGCATAACTTATTTATTTATTTTGTTGTTTCTTTTCGTTCAAATATATAGCAAGAGTGAGGGTAACGACATTGGTTAATTGCAAAAATATATACCGAAGAATATTCTCAAGTTTGAAAAGTTGGTTTGCCAGCGGCTGATCGTACAAGAGATTCTACGCGTAACGATGTTCATATTTGCAAAGGTGGCTTGTTCCAGATACTTAAGCGTCACGGTAGTTTGATAATTTGTGGTGGGTAGATAACCCTCTCTCCCCAAAGAGAGATTTCCAAAACTTTTGGAATCTCGGAATCCTGGCACTGCAAATTCTCTCTGTTTCTCGCTAGTAATGCAATGTAAAATCTACCGAAAAAGAAATTAAATAAATTAAAAAGAAATTTAATTTCTGTGAAAAGTTAGAAATTTAGTGGCAAGAAAAAAAAATAAACTAGAAATAGAAAACGGTTCGGATATTTGAATGACGAAATAAAACGACTAGCTGTTTCCCAGTTATACATTCTAGAAAACCCATTATATTATATCCCCCGTCTTCTCGACATCTTTTCTTATATAATACACCACTAAAATGAATTTCCGGACGTTTGGACCAGCGGACAGTTGAATATTCTCGTGCGCACATTGCAAACTAGTCGTTTTCAAAGGATGACTGTGTCACACAGACGGCGCGGCTGGTTGACTCCCGTCTAGTCGACCAACAAGAGTTCGGGTACTGCCGATTTAAAACTAAAGAGTTTGAATAAAGTGAAACGAGTATAACTCGAATTTCGGTATTGTCAGTCACGATGTACTTTTGCACACCTGTCGTCACATATTTTCCTAACAGCAGCAGTAACATACATGCTTTTCTTTCAATTTCATATATCCCCACAAAAAGCTCATTTGTTATGACAGGATGATCACTGGCCAACGGGAAAAATAATTATTTTTTACCTAAAATGTACTTTTTACGTTTGTATATCAAGAATAAGTATTCAAGAGAACATTAATGTCTTAACTCTTTTAACGTAATACAAGATATATCACCATCAAAAAAGACTGTTGTACTCTATTGATGTTAGCCAGCAGCAGCGGGAGTAGTTCGGTGCTCGCCACAAGACCCTCACGAGTTATTAATTGTTGCCGAAATTTTTTTAATTGAGTGAGCCAATCGTCCTTCTTCCCTTTTATTCTTCTTTTACGCTTTGACATTTTCTGTTGTTTTTTAAAACACAAAAAAGAGTCTGTCATTATACAGAAGAAAAGGTTTTAGCACGAAAAATTTTGACTCGCCCAAAAAAAAAATTTTACTTGCACTAAAAAATTTTTTTCTGTTATATTTAAAGTTGATATATAAATATTTATAATTTTTAATGGCAAAATGGGGTAACCCTCAAAAAAGGTAAAAAAAAAAAAAAATGACAATGGAGCTAGACATTTAGTCGCGACCTTTTGCCTAAAGTCAAGTATGTGCCTCTTTTACATCAAACACACACGTGATGTCAGCTCACAATCGATCGACATTACATGGAATTTCGTTCGATACACTTGCGAAAATATATTTATATATTACCGAGAACGATTCATGAATTCGCGGAATTTTCACCACTCGGTTTATCAATCGATGCTGATGTTTCAACTAAAACTTTTCAAACATTTGCATGTCTAGCTAATGAAATATTTTTTAACTGCTTCATTAATTACACGTCGGATTTATTATTAAAAAACACTTGAATATTAATAGCTATATGTCGCATTAATAAAACATGAGTCCATTTTTTTTTATGCCGAGTTAAGGTTATGATTATAAAAATAAAAAATGCTAATATTTAACGATACACAATTGCAAATTATTCTTACGCTTACTTGTTCATTATTTTTATGCATCGTAACATTACATATGATATGCATATAAGATTTATCAACAAATATTACGTAATCCTTTGGCGCGTGCAGTTCGGAATAATTTACTGAGCAACTGTTATTACTACTGGGTACTGCTGATCTAGCAATAGTAGTCGAATATAATTATCTCTCTTTGAATTTACGAGGTACTTATGCGATCACTAATTTCGTGTAGGCTGTTGACGGAAGAGATATCTACTCCCGCCACTATTTCCATTATCGTCATCATCATTATCACCGTACGTACATCCATATATGTTCGTACAAAGAGAATACAAATTTATAGCCAGCTGAAAAATAAACGGGCAAGCAGTGCAAACATATATGGGCAACTGGAACAACTCGTAAAAATAACGATCGCTTCCGAGTTACTGCTGGGTCATTAAAGGCTCGAAAGAGCTGTATAACGATAGTGGTTCACAAGACTCCTGGACGCGTCCAGCATTAACGGGGTCGACGAGCTCTCTCTGTTTCAAGTGCAGAGAAGACAAGTTTTGTCGAGTAGATGTTCAAGAATATTATATCTATATATAAATAAACTAATAGACAGGATGAGGGCCAACTGGACGATTGCCCATTGAACAAAACCTAGCTCTACTTCTTACCTCTCTTACTCTTGAACACACTGAATTTAAAAAATACTCCCTAACAAAACATGTCTTTTATTTAGATTTTTTGTTCATTTCGCTCATGTACTCATGATAAGACAACTTTATGAAAGTTAGCAGTGCTTTTTTAGCTTCCTCGTTTTCTCTATGTCGGAATCAGAATGGCAAGGTTAGTTGTATATAGACAACTGTGTAGTGTAGGGTGCAAGTAGTAGAGGTGAAGGTAGAAAATAACGAAAAGCTGTATACCGTTGTACATATATAGCGAATGGATTGTACATAAGCAAAAGAATCCTCACTTGCATTTGGTGTTTGAAAAGCCAACTACAGCTGCGTCCAACAGGCCTTCTTTTTCCCTGGGTTTGAATCCGACAATCTCTTTTTTTCTCTTTCCTATCCCTCTTTCACTCTCTTTTTATCCTGTCTCTCACCACTATCGTTTTCTCAATTCCACGTTTCTAGGTTTTGGTAAAAAGCTTTTCGAATTTGTATCTCACGCGTCCGTGCCCAAACGAGAGAAATAACCCCGCATATACTCTGATAAGCTTCTCTAACAGCCGTTAAGCAGTATCAGTACCACCACTGGTACCAGCCGTACTGGAATCTCAACAAGATTTTATTTTTTCGTATATTTTCTGAAAAAAAAAAAAAAAAAAAAAAAAACAAATGATAGGATAACTCCGTGATCTACTTTTTTTCACAAAATTTAAAATTACTTGAGGCATCAAAGCGTAAAAATGTTTTATAAGTATTGCATGACGCCGATGCAGTGTATATTAGTATGTTTTTAAATGAATTACTCAAATTCATTCCTTTGGTATTACCTCGGGTCGCTTTTAGTCCTTTACTGTTTGTCCTCTACTACAATGATGATAACAATAATAATAATAATAATAATAGGAATAATAACAATAGCAAATAGCATTCTCGAATGCATAATAATTCAAGCAAGTCTAAAAAGCGATATCGCACCTACCGGTTCTAGAATTAAATTAAGTGACACGGTCTTTGTTGTGTTACAAGCAATGGATAAATCCAAAGGGTCAAAAGTCATACACACAACTGCACTGGGTACCGTTTGAAAAGCTTTTATTACTAAAGATAGTAGAGTTATTCGTTGTAATGGATTCTACAGTGGCTTGTAGTGTCATGCTAGTCTCCAGAAACCTAGGTGTAAGCGTGTTTGTAAGAATAAGAGCTGGTACGAAGCTAGTTTTGTTCCTATAAACAAGCCCACAGCAAATCTAAGACCGTCTTGTTATAATAGATTACATTTAGCGTCTCGCTCGTTTGCTTTGGTTAGCAAAGGTGCCGACAGCGCTTTAAATGAAAGACGGAAGATCTGCGTTGTGTTGGTGTAAACATATTCGTGTTGTTATGTGTAAGAAGCTTTCGGTGGTGGTATCGTTTGGACGTTGGGTGTTGACGTCACTGAGTACCAAGAACAAGTAGTATACTACATAAGTGCACGTATAATGTAGAGGTATAAGAGTGCCAGAGAGGGAATTTGCTAGTAGTGTTTGTGGTGTGCCACGCGGACTATACTCGTTCCAGATAACATCTCATTGTCACAGGTAGGTGAATAAATCAACCGGTCAGCCACTTTAGCTTGTCGTGCTTTTGCTGCTGTTACTACTATTACAACCACTATGGACTAATACTATTGGGTGCAAAATAGTATTGTGTTATCAACAAGAGGAAGGGGATAAAGGCCACTGACTGGTTCGTTGATTTGTACAATCGTGTATGTTGTCACACCCCTTTCAGCACAAACCCTCATTAACAGAGCATCTCAATGAGAGATTAAGTTTCTCTTGTGTTAATCATTGGACTAACAATTCATTCATACTTTTAGTGGGACCTTTTCACTAACTAGGGTTCGCGTGTTATTTTTTCTTTATTTTTTTATTTTAAAATTGCTGACAATAAATTTTATGTATGAATTTTCCCCGTCAGAAATTTATTCAAATATTTTTGTTCACATTCTATTGTTTTTTAAAGAGAGAAAATATTTTTTAAAATCAAGTTTGATGGGTATTATTTTTGTATAGAGTGCTTGTAGTGTGTATTTGTTGATATAAATATTGAGTTAGATTAAAGTTTGACGTTGTTGAAATACTTGGATTGAGAGTGATTGATGAAAACGAGGTTACACATTGAGGAAAAATATCGATGCGATGGAATTTTATTTTTTGATTTTTTATAATAGTTTTTTTTCTTCTTGCCCTTTTTATTTCTTATTTTAGAGACAAGTTTGTCATTGATTGGACGTCTTCAAGTGCAAGAAATGTAATTACACAACAAGATATGAAGTGAGAGAATCGGAGTCTGGTGAGATGTGAAGGAAAGTTTGTAAAAGTGCCATCAGCCTGAAGCGATGTCTCTTCTTACTTTCTTCATGCTCTTTAGCCCCTTACCACTGTAGTACCACTGTGTTACCGTGTAGTATACTTACAATCTATATAAGTCTATGTATACTGTCTGTTATATCACAGTAAACGAGCGAAGAACGGATATTACGAGGCACAAGGCTCGGTGTATCTTTACGAGTCACAGGAGTACACTGTTTCCACTTGCCATTCGTCATAGGGATGAGAGATGAGTACGTGAATCTCTTCTTCTCCTTTCCCCTGTCCCATTCTCTTTCTTCTTCCTCTTCTTATTCATCTTCTCTGATATCTGCTATCGCGGTAGAAATTTCAGTCAACCAAAAGTATCGAAGACGACGTTACTTCAACCATCGTGTATTCGTGCGTCATTGCCAAAGTTCGCCTATTCTTATTCTACTTGATCGCATAATATGTGCTCAAAAATCCACCAAGGGTGAATACCACACGGTTTAAATTATCTCACCATCACTCACTACTATTATATCCACACCGAGCGGTATACTATACTATCTATATAAATTTGTATATATAATGGTTTTGTCACTGCCAGTTGCTGACATTTGCATTCATCCACCCTTATTTTATTTTATTTTTTTATCATTTAGAAAAAAAAAAATGTTTCTTCGCTTTTTTGTTGTAATTTGTAAAATAAAATAGAAAATAGTTTTATCAATTTTTTTTTAACTTCTCGCTATGGAAATTTAAAATATTTTTTTGAGGTCCTAGAAATCTATTCTGACGATTTTTAAATAGACATTCGCTCTTTGAGCTCAAAATTTACAAGCAATAATATCGTCGAGTTCCCTGAGCTCGAACACAGCCGAAGTTTTTGGGTCAAACATTTTTCAAAATTTTTTTTTGAAATGTATTAAAGTAACTAGAGTGAAGTAATTGACAAAAAATATAAATAAATTGAGAACGACTGGGATGAATTTTTAAAAAGTTATCTGTGTCATGTTTGCTAAGTGAAGTGATAGCGGTGGCTTAGGACTGCAAGAGACTGGTGGCGTAGTGTCGCGCTCTAGTCCACGCGTTCAAAGCCGCGTCCCTTAATTATTCAATTAAATAAAGGAGCCCGAGACTGACTGCGGCAAGCCTAGCGGCTACGTAGTCTGCCACGTTAATCACCAGTCGCTTCAACTCGAGCTTTGTGCAATTTCGTGACGCGTACCTCGCGTGGTAGATATTTCGTTTCGACTTACTCGCCGCCCATCCAGCCCCTCAGTTCCTCAGAGCCTCTTCCAAATGCCCGACATATTCACAACGACGACTACGACTACGACTATGACGGTGAGAGATCGCACAGTGTTTTGGTAGTACTGTACAGTATTCTTGAATTCCCGTTACAAGCTCTAAAGTCTGTCAAGCTCCAATCTCCTTTGATTTATGTAATGCCGAAATGTCGCTCGAGCTAAAATTTAAATACCTAATATAAGTCTCAGACACTGTTTTAACTATTATTTGAGTATCATACAGTAGCTACAAGACAAACGATTAATATTTAATACGTTTTCGTCTAATGATCTTTAAATATATACTTTATTCATGCATTAAAAGATCCATCTTGAGTCACAAATGTTGAAAAACCATTCAACCAAAACACGCTGTACGAAATAAAGCTGAATGTGTATTTTTATTTTAAATTAGTGAAAAAGTAATTAAAATTGAAATACTTTTATTTAATTTTTCTATAGAAGCTATTTTTTTACCATGAAAAGTATTCATTAATTAATTTAAATGAAAGCATTTCATTAACACAAACTTCATTGTTCAATATTAAAGGAATTATATTAATAATAAAAGAAAAAGTTTCTCATAAAATTAATAATACATGAATATATATCAAGTGTTGGAATCAAGTCAATTAATTTGACGTTAGTTAAATTATTAAACTAAAAGTGACTACCTAAAACAGTGATTTATGATAAATTTATCATAACTTGAGATGTACATACTATATATTGGATTAATCAATCATAATTCATGATTGATTAATAATGTTCAATCAAGGTGTCTAAGGAATATACACGCGAAATATCTGACATAGTGATTGGAACATATGTTCAGGAAGTAATGAGCAAAGTAAACATATTTTCCATTTCATGCATAGCAAGCTTGATACAGATTTTACTATGATAAACTGCTTTAATTTTCATAAATGCCAACAGGAAGCTGCCAGTAAATATTGATTGCAGTGCAATTGATTTATCATCATACGATACATATTATATATATATACTTTCGCAATTTCTGGTTATACTATCGTACATATGTATAGGGAAAGAGGCAAAATAGGGTACCTCCAGAATTTTATAAAAAAATCTTTTCTTAAAATTTTTTTTAAAAAATTCCAAAACCACTTTTGTAAATGTAATTAAGCCTTGTTTTGAATTTTTTAGTTAAACTTTTTTAAAAATCAGTTAATGACTTGTTTTATGATAAAAACAATTAAAATTTTTTTTTATTCCTTTGTATCCAATAATTATGTGAAATGTCATTTTTCTTTATGTAAATTTATGACAAAAAAATTTAATTCAATCAAATTTATTTAATATCCAGAACTTTTTTTTTATTCACCTCATTTAGGGGTACAATCGACCCTCTCTATGTAGCCACTCTGAAAATGTCCGTTCCCCTCATTTTAAAGTTTACTCGTTCCCCCATTAATAGACAGTCATTAATTTTTTCAAACCCTCTGTACATGTTCGCAACAATCTTACTTGTAATAGTTTCTCACAGCGGCCAGATTCAAGGCAGACAGAGAGAGTCGAATCTGCAAATAAAATCTACGACCAAATCGAGTATAACGGTATAATAGGGGACTGTATTTCTCGGAAATATATTCACCTAGCGGCCCCAAAAACGGATACTTTCAGAGAGTCGACTGTACCCCATTTTACCCGAAAATAATGAAAATTTTTGTTTTCTACGGCAACTAAAAATTTTTTCTATTTACTGTGAAAATCATTAAAAAAAAAAATATTTAGCGTATTTGATTTCTCGAAAACTTCGTATTTTCTGAAGTACCCTGTATGCCCCCCTCTTCTCTCCATATATATATATATATATATATATATATATATATATATATATATATATATATATAATGAAGAATGGTACATATAGATAATGATAAACTGATCCCTTAGTATCCCACCCCCGGCTAACTGACGTCGGAGTCTCCGGGATCGAATTACTCGGTGACGTAAAAGTAGTATTAATACAGCGTGTATAACAATGGGTTGAAGGAAATCCTCATAACTCGCGTGCCCATGACTTCATTTCCACCCGCCACGGTTGAGATGAACTTTCAACGTCAGCTTGCACACTTTGCAGAAACTATACGATGTAACATATGCACTTCCCGTTTATATTCTCTAACTATACGCGTGGACGAGCTGACATTGTCAATTTAACATTTATCAACATGACAACATTTTTCACATTGACGTTGGATATATTTAATTTAAAAGTATAAAAATAATAGTAACAGTAATAATCATCATTATATTAATAAATTTTAATAAGAATTAATTTAAAAAGTTTTCTGACTTTTTAATTTATTCATCGCGTCCTCCGACAAATGAAATTAATAATTTAATTTTTTTTTTTATTATATCTTACTTTATAAATTAATACTCTGAGCTTACTAAAGTTTTTAAGTTTTCTGACTGAAGCGATGTTTAGATTTATTAATTAAACGCCGACTTGTGTTCAGTCAAGTACCGAGTAATTTTACTTGTTGAAGCCTTGTAAAATATTTTCTTCGATTTATACATAATAAGATAATATAGTAAACTTTTTCTTGTCTATATTAAGCGTTAAATAAATAAGATAAAATACATTACCCGTTAATAATCTTTCGTTAAAAAATTACTACAAGTTTAAATTTACAAGAATGAAATTATTTTCTGTTTAATTTCATATCTATCACATTTTTTTGTTTTTTATAAATCAAAAATTACGGGTAGGTATTGAGTATAAAAAGCAGAGCAAGATTTGTGCAGATAAAAAAAAATCTTAATCCACCGATTGAATAAAAATCTCGTCAATTTAACCCGACTCGCAACAATGAAGATTGTGTGAGTTTTTTTTTTCTTTTTTATATTTTTCCGTATTTTTTTATCAGCTATTTTCCGTTCCATTTTGATTCTCAGTAGAGCTTTAGCTGCAATTGCCCAAACAATTGGTTGTTCAGGACAACGGGCCGTCGGAAACGACGAGGATTCAATCACAGATTGGCCCGTTAGTCTACTGGATAAAAGTTATCTACTAAACCCCGGTAGTTTAAAGGGTGTGCTGGTGTATAAGCGTGCGAACGACAGGGTTGCACGAGCGCGCACGCAATCGCGACCTCGCACCTCATGGTACAAATGACTCTTTCCTCTATATCCTATATATATCTCAATTCTCTTCTCTTTGATCTCATTTTTACCGCCTTTCTCCCTTACTCACACACCCAAGCCGGCACTCTTCTTTACTCATTTTCTATATGCTCTAGCAATTTCCCTACAGTCGATCGCAATTCGATATCATCCAATCTCGATTGATTTGCCGTATATTTTCTACAGTACTTGTCGCAAAAAATAAAAAAAAAATTTTTTGCTCGTTCGTCAAACGACTTTTTCTACTCATATATTTTTTATGTACTTTTGTACATACACTCACGTATAGTTACTTTCAAAATTAACAAATTAGTTATCAGTATCATTCGCGAGTTAATTACTAATTGCAAGTACGCTTGAAAGTTTAAAAAGTTTAAAGCATAAAATTATATAAATAAACTAGCGCGTGAAGAGTAAAAATTTTATATATTTAATTAGGTAACATGAGTGTCGTTTGGTAAATGCACCAAAATTTGTTTCGGAAGTTGCGGACGCTCGTGTACACTACTCTATATACTGAAAGCTTCATTACACGTAGTTATACAAAGCAAGAGGAGCTAGTGAAACACAGAGCAAGAGAGAGAAATTGCATAGAGCGAGTATGAGTAAGTATATATACTCACTCGGTGATTTTGCTCGTCAGATACGCCAGGTTTACTAACTCCGGATACAGGGGTTAATTTCGAAACTCATGCTCCTACTTCCTTTCATGTATATAAGGTTCCATCGATTATTCACAGGTTTAAATTGAGGTGCTGCTAATCATCGAGCCACTTTTCGATTCATCACAAATAATCTCATTTCTATAAAGAATTCAAAAAAAAATTAAAATTTTGAACATCCAAAAGTGCACTGTAAAAAATTTTGGTGTAAAAATGGACCCGGAGAATTTCACACAGCCATGTCGTGTGAAATAACGGTGTAAATTTGCCATCCGTGTAATTTTAACACGGTGTAATTTACTTTTTTTACACCATTCCGTGTTACTCATTTTAATTTTGAATAATGAGCAACAAACGATCATTGAATTTTATTTAAATATTAAATAGTATTTTGAGCATTTAAATATTTTTATGATTAATTTTTTTATCGCAAAATTATCATATAATATATTTACACGTTTGACGGTGTAGAAATTTTAAATTCACCCCACCTAAATTTAACACCAAATTCGGTGTAATTTTCACACCAAGACGTTTACCTTCCACCAGATCACAAAAATTTTTTACAGTGTGCAGACCTCAAACTCTCATTAAAAATTTAAAATAAGCTAAAGTTATTATTAAATTATTATTAGTTGTGACCGTGAGTTTGATGGGTGTAAATAACAAACTATGATGGTAATGAAATGAAAATATAACAAAAAGTATTATTGCAGCATGAGTTAAATGAACGTAACCGGGATTACGGATCGAAAAGTTTGTGTATACGCCATCGGCGATCGTACATTGGACTAAACTCTTTAGTCGTACTGTATATGATGTTGCTCTGGTGGAATATATATATATGATGATGACGGAACGGACAGGAAAGCTGATTAGTTTACAAATACTAACAACTTTTGCGACGCTAGCTTCGAGGATCCGAGGCGACGGAATATCGCGAGTTTGTGCCCTGGGCAAATAACAACCACAGCTATAATTTTGTTGTAGTCTATTCTGCTTGTGAAGTCGTATAGCAGTAGGTTATTCAATAGGCTTTGCATACTGTGAGCGAGAGGGCGAAAGAGAAACAGAATCCAACGGTTGGACTACATTCGAAATATACATATACCTGAACGATGAATATAAATTTATAAATGTGTATGTCTTCTGGTGCTTCTTGTATATACAAACATTCAACAATCCTGAGGGACTTTCCATTTAAATTTCTGTACATTAATTGATTTTACAATCGCTTTGAGATATTTGTACATCTTGACTAATATTACTTTGCATATTTACTAGTTCTCCAGGTTAATCATCTCTTATATTAACAACGTGTCGATTTAATTATTTAAGCTGCGGATACTGCGCTGAATAAAATAATTTTATCATTTATTCATTTGTGAAAATGATATTTATCTTCTTATAGATTGAAGAGAAATTTTTTTTATGTTTACTGTTAAGAATTCATGTGATTCGTAAATAGACATTGATTAGAAATTTAAAAATATGAATGTAAAAGCAAAAGGATTTTAATATTAATGCATAAAGATTAAAATTACAAATTTGAATCTTTAAAAACAAAACTTTTTGACACAATCACAGGAATTCTTAATCACTTATCTAGCTTCTTTTATAAGACTGAATTTCTCAGTGAAATCATTTATTCTTAAATTTTTTTATTTTCGTACAAACGGAAGTTGAATTTACGGTTCTTAAAAAATAAAGAAATGCTCACAATAATTTATAATTCAGTAGCTATAAGAATTGTTGACTTAAACTACTTTTCTTAAACTTTAAAAAATAAATTTTTTAGTTAAAAAAGTAATTAGTTTTTTCAGTTGCGCGTATAAAGTAGATTTTTATTTGAATATTCATAATAATTATATGACAGACTGTTCCACTTTGAAAAAAATTTCTACGAATTTGATTATTAGCATGCCTGGAAATAGTTTTCCGATGAAATTTATCGTTTCGAATGTGATATGACATTTTCAGTTCAGAATTAATAATCAGTTTAGTAGCATTTGTATGTTATGTTAGTTTAACCGTATAGATATCGTTACTTTAATACTTCACTTTGACATACTGACTTAACTTATATACGTACCTTACACAATTCCGAGAAATTTATTGAGTACGTTCAGGTATAACGATTGATACTTATTTACGTTATGTAGAAATTTATCGTCATACTTTATACATTTGTTACGTAAACACTACAATTAATGACTTAAACCAATTAATAAAGTAAAATAATCCATACACTCATTTCTTATCCAATTTACAACAAAGACAAACAATCAAACGACTAAATTTATTTGTCAAAAACTATAAATATTTAATTGGTGTAATATTAATATTGTCCATATTACACCATTTATGAGATTGCTCGGATTTCCGTCTCTCATTACCAATAAATATAAATATTTGATTGATTATTAGCAAATTTGATATGAAAATCAAATTAATTTTTTCAAAGCCCAATAGAATCAAAATTTATATAAATAATTATATTAAATAAAAAAACTTTTTTTTTTTTACTACACTGTGAAAAATTCCCAACAAATTTTACTATGGGTGCATTGTAACACCGGACCATAAGAAAACTGACACAAAATTTACAAGTGTCCCATAGTAAACGGTATGCGCAGTCGACACAATTGGGACCTATGCGCATACGTTCACTATGGGACACTTGTAAATTTTGTACCAGTTTTCTTATGGTCCGTAGTTACAATGCACTCATAGTAAAATTTAATGGGAATTTTTCACAGTGTAAAGTTGGACGTCGGGTATTAAATAAAAGCCGATGATTGGTGAATTTCTTTAATATTTTTCTTAATGAATTTTTGATAAATTTAATGGTTCAAAAACTCGACGAAAAGTTCAGATTCAAAACTTATAAAATGTCAGAATGACGTGCGATAATAAAAAAAATTGTTGAATTCCGTTAATTACGGAATTGAATTATTAAATAAAGCAAAAAATTAAATACGAATAAATTAAAAAATTAGTACCAACTTATTTGGTTCAAAATGTAAAATTCGTTATACAGATTTTGATTTTATTTTCCAAAACTAAAAAATATGATAGTAGTTAGCTTCTTGATTAAGTATAAATGTGAATTGTGCCTCTTAATCCGCGAATTTGACTTAACATGCATATTCTTTGATGTTCATGGATACATGCGCACATGAATACATACATATATAATCCCAATAGGTATTCGTCTATTTTAACTGAAATTAAATTAAGTTTCTGTACATCTTAGAGGAAGTGATTCACTGAAACGGTGGAAATATAGTAACAAAGAGACTACATCATTTCGTTAGTTACGAGTGTGCAAAGCTTGAGTTTGAAATTATACCGTCACACTTGAGAAATTTTAAGTAACACTTTCGTTAAATTTCTCGCGATGAAACTTTTGAAAGTCAATAAGCTCGTTTTAAATTCAATTACAGTATTTAATTTGTAGCGATATTTAATATTCATTTTTACAAATTTATTATTATAACTTTGTCACTTTAATTTTCGGTTTCAAAGTAAATATGAAAAAAAAAAAAAAAAAATTATGACAATTTTAGTTAATAAATCAAATTAAACTAATTGGAATTGTATAATAGTATTTATTAATACATATGAATACTGAAAAGGGACGATTGTTACAGTGATCAAAAAAGGATTATGTTATTAAAGCGTCAGTGATTAAATGGTCACGCGAACACGAGTTGATATTGGTGTGGTTAACTCGGCAATTTCGCCATTTCCAATATCTGTTGTCTCATATTGCCACCGATTCGACGTCAGTTGATGAATTTACGATTCAATTAATCCTCATTATTTTCGTTTAAATTGCTTACCGATCAAAAATTTATTTTATAATTATTTAATTGCTTAATCAGCGCAGTTTATTGTCCAAATAAATCAAAAGTTAAATCAGCAGAAAAAAAATATAAATTTTAGTTGAATAACTTCGTATCAATAGTCGTGTAAATTGCATTGAAAATAATTTTATAGCTGCGTAGAGTTAATTGTATTCAATCAATCTCTTTAATAATTTCATATATGTATTTGTGTATGCGTGTATTATATACAATTCGAAAATACGTATTCTATGTGGTTTCTACTGTCGATTTACTTGATAGCATAGTACTCGTTGTATTCTATTAAATTTGTTTATCTAACTGTGGTCAGTTGTTCGATTAAAATTATTTTATTTTTTCACGTAATAATAACGCATTAACCGCAAAATTGATGAATAACCGAGCTACAACTAAATACATACATATAAATGTATAAAATGTACACATATGGAAACGTAATTGATGAAAATTTTAACGCATGTTAATATTTTATGGATATTAATTGAAAAATTGTAAAGAAGATAAATAACCGATTCATGGTGGTTTTTTTTTATCGAAATGTTTCATGGAAATTTTTTAAATTCCAAAAGTAGGTCACTTAAAAAATATCTATATAATATTTTTATATATTGTTGTTGGTTATAAGTAAATATTGAATGGAAGAAAAAAAATTTAATGGTGTTTTGTATGTTTACAATGTCTCATAACCAATTGTACTTTGAAAGCGAACTATAAAACTTATATTGTTGGATAATATTATTATATATGTATATAATCGTCATTTCATAAAGTAATTGTGATATTATTATTTAAACTATCTCGACTTTATCTTCTTTTAGAATACATAAATAACTATCTATTTAGGAATACATCGTCGATGAATCTTATTTTCTCATTGAATTGAAAACAATTATTCTCAATAATTTATTGGAAATTAAATCAATGTTCTATTATTCTCTTGTTCGGTTTCAAGAGATAAAGTCCCCAACTGTTTTTTTCTCGATCTAATTTACTCCCGGTAAACTCTCTTGAGATTTTTATTCATTGTATAAATGGATATTTTATTGATTTTAAATAAATGATAATTATTTTGTTATTATTATTGGAGAAGGGCCGGATAAAATTAAGACGTTAAGAAAAAATCCGCTTTTTTAATCCTGAACACGATAATTCTTTAATTTTCAATTATCTTTAAAATTGTAACTTTGATTTATTTTTAATTAAAAAGATATTCTTTGACTTTTTACGCACAATTGAGTACTCGAAGGAAAAAAGTAAAAAATTATTTTTTTTTTCACCAAATATATAATCTGCTCTTCAAATTAAGAGAATAAATGACGAATTTATCAGAATCGGACATTCAATTTTTCACACATTGTCCCATTTTGCCCAATCCTACTCTATATGCTAAAAAGACATGTATGAGCTACTCACAAAAAAAAAAAATTTTCTACTTTCAGCTTACAAAATTATGACAAATGATTTTCAAAAAATTATTTGGTCTATAATACTAACGCAAAAAAGTTTCAATTTTTTTCTGAAAAATTGAATAGACAGCAGTGTATATAAATATTCTTACATTAATTGATAAATCATAAAGTGCTTCAGGTGAACCTCAAGTTTTTTGAGCTTTTAAAAGTTTATATAAACTTTTCGAATCTTCCACAACAATCTTGTTGCTTATCTTTTAGAGTAACTCTCGAATTGCAATTCATGAATAAGATTATGACCATTTCTAAAATAGTTGGCTTTTATTGCATGTAATACATCAAATATTTCAAATATTTCGCTAAATTATTCAAAAATTAAATATTTGATTCACATGATGTTTGCTTCATTAAAATTTAACATTCAATGCAACTAAGTGAGCACATCCTCCTATACAAGTTAAGATGTTATATGTGGCAGGGCAGTAATATGATTAAACATTTATAATTATGTATCCGTCGAGATAGTAGACAATTAAATAATATATATATATACACATCCCGAAGTCTATATAGATATAGGATATATATAAAACATCAATGTGGTAGTCTAGTCTGTTTGAATAACTATACAATATCGTCATACATTGTTAATGCAATTGTGTTGTGTACAATGACATCGTCACTTGCACGCTGATTAAAACCAGCGTCAGCTCATGTGAGACTAGTTCTGCATTTTCTGACGACCGGCAATTTTTAATATTCTTCTCCGTCGAATACAGTTACGCAAGTGGATTTTTAATTCGGTAAATGGATTATCATTTGTACCGTAAATTTTTTTTAAGACAATGCGCCGTTCGGTTTTTATGCAGTTTTTTTTTTTTTTACTACATATATAGACTGCTATTGCAGAATTATTCATTTTGCAATTCATTTATGCAGAAAATGGAATTGTACTTCTCATTTCAGTTTCATTTTTAATTAGCTTTTTTTCAATAATTAAACAAGTTTATTATTTTTTTTTTTTTTATGAAAAAAAACTATCTGTAGTGATAAAAAAGTAAAATTCGTTTTACAACAGTGATAATAACAATGATAATCTATTGTTTATTATTGAATAATAATTTTAAATTTATGAAATTTTAAACTTTTTTTTAAATTATTTCCGACAGGATTTTCGATAATAATTTTTTATTTATTTTCATGATTAACAATTTATTATGACTCGATTCTTAAGTGATTTCATGCATCAAATTTTTTTATTTGATTATTATAATATTTAAAAAAATGTGATAAATATAGATGATAAATCGAAAAATGTATGTCTGTTTAATTTATTAGCTGAGTTCTCGTAGACCGTAATGCATATTCGAACATCAGTTTATTTTAAGATTAAAAAATGGGTTTCTATTTTAGAGTAGACATTTAAATTTTTTCGTATAATCTAAACTTGTGTAGAGATAAAAAACTAAAAATAATTTTTTTTTTTTTAAACATTTTTTTATTGAATAAATAATAAATAATTTTATTATAAAAGTTGAATTGCATATTAAGAATAACAAATAGCAATTTATGCTGAAAGATTAAAAATACAAGAAATAAATAAATCTTTGGAGAAAAAAAAATAATGAAAAGCAGCTGTATTGCGGCGCTTCTAAAATCTGTTTTACATTAAATTTAAAATTCTTCCATTTATATTTTAACATAGTGTATAATGTTTCTGTCAATAGAAATATCGTTAAAGTTTTTACTTAACAATTTTATCCGACTTATAGAAATGCTGTTTTTGTCCAAACTGCTCACAAAAAAATTTGAATAAATAAAACAAATTTATAAGAAACTACAAGATCTCAAAAAAATTAAATGTAAAAAATGGTGACTGAGTTCCAGATATAATATAACTGATGGAAAAATAAAAATAATATAAAGGCAGGGTAAAATTTCTGTACTAACGACCCAGATTATAAAGTCGATAGTCATATGATAGTGTGATAAAATGTCGGACAAGACGCAGTAAATCTACACTGTAAAATTAATTAAATTTAACGGATAGTAAGTGGGAATTGATAACGTGGAGGCATGGGAATGGATTGCAACCCGTATCATGTCAATCAGTTTTGCTCGTTCATTCTTTCTCTTCTCTACTCCTATTCTTTCTCTCTCACTTGTATCTTTCGTACATATATATTTAATATACCCATACACTCGTATATATCTACACGGACAAAACCCTTTAGGTTCACTCGAGAGGTTTAACTTGCCCTCCTACCGAGCATGCGAATATAGTCAGACCTTAGTCGGCGGCGAGCTCGTGAAAATTACGAGCCGCTTTCGTTTGTTTATTCGCTGAATAATTCCAAATTAAAACGATATAGTGAGAGAAAACGGAAATTATTTCAATGGTGAAAAGTCGTAAATTAAACTTAGGTCAAAATGTTTCATTTTATTTACTTTCATTGTAAAAAAATCAGCGGAGTAAATCCGGAGTGAATGCAGAGCGAATTACTGTGGGTTTATTTAACCCCCTCGGAGTGAAATTCACTCCGAAAAATAATTTATTTAAATATTGAAATTCCGCACCAGAGTTAATGCGGATTGAAATAAAATCCGTACTCACTTTACAGTGTATCCAATTATTATAATACTCAGTACAGAACTAGCTTGTAAATGTTTTTATATTTGTTGGATATTTTTAGTTCCAACAATGAAAGGAAAATAAAATTTAGATAGAGAAGTATCTCTTGAGTAAGCGATGGTAAAAAATAAGAAAATAAATTGAAATAAAGACATATAAATTAGAGTGTATATATGAGATTTATTCACCGACTATGTATGTGACACATTACAGTTTATCTTCCTTTAAAATGATAGAGGAGCGAACAGTCGATTAGTGGGCTCGATTTTGCGGTTAGGGCGTCGGGGATAAGGCTATACATATATTCAATTTCCGGGTACACGATCATTTTCTCTCCTTCGATATCGATTGTATGTCGTACACTGGAAAAGATGATAAAGCGCCAACAAAGTCGTGACCGCCTCCAGCTCAAATTTTATACCAAATAAATCGACAGTGTTTTTTCATTTTTATTTTTTATTTTCCTTTTTACATTTTTTTATTATCCTAAATATATTATTTGCTATCCTTATCAGTTATCAATCATCAGTCATCAGTTTATTTTTAAAGGCACTATCACATGCATTATCATTATCGAGAATTTTCGTTCAAAGGACACTATATTTTACAAACTCTAAATAGTTTTAAAAAAAGGATAATATTTTTAAAGTTTAGATCTAATAAAATAATATATTCTTAAAGATATTGAATATCGATTGAACAAAATTTGAATATTAGTAGGTAACCGTTAATGAACTTTCGAATTCCGTGCGAGGTTTAACAGATGAGACAGTTGCTCATTGATTCAATTGTTTGTGGAGGTCGTGATCCCGGTGGAACGGGATAATTATTGCCTGTTAGTCTCCTATGGTATCTGCATGTGTAATCAATATCGATAAAGGTCCATACACATTGCAGTGTGTGAGAGAGAGCCATCAGCAATAGTGAGTGGGATCAATAGGTGTAGTTGGTGTATGGTTAACCATCTTCTCACAATTAAGTAAATCCTAATTGATACACCTATTATAATTGCTAATACAGAGATCCCAATTTTACTTTTATTAAACGAGCTAATCACCAATTAATTATACACTTTTATATTCTGGTTGATTGTGCATTGTTATTAATGCCATTAATTATAATAATAATAATAACAATAACAATAGAGAAGTGTACTTTGTCTGATGATAACGATAAAAAATATGTAAAAAAGGCTCTTTCGTAAAATTATTGCGATTACACCAGATGGAGTTTTATATCTGGATATTATAGATGGTAGAGAGATTCTTTCAAGAAGAAGATGAAGAAGCAGTAGTAGAAGAAGAAGAAGAACGAAGACTAGGAAGAGGGGGAGGAGGCTTGAGGGACGACGATGGAATATGACAGGCTGGAGATGCAGTAGGTGGTATGAAAAATGGGTTGGTTGTACGTGAAGCCGAGACCATGTTTCACTTGGCTCGCTTGTAATTTCTCGAAAACTCAAAAGTTTAACGTTAAGTGAAAAGAAAGAGAATATTGCTCGTCCCTCAAGAACTTGATGGTAAAGAGGAGTGCTTGTAAACTGTTTTGTTAAGTCAAATAGTACATCACTCTGAAGGTTTTTGAAATTTTTCATTCTATCGATCGAAATTGATTTTTATAACACTTGTTTATTTAATTTTTTTTTTTTCATCAAGTTGAGTAATTGAATTTTAGTATAGTATTCATTCGATTTCAAATTTCTGGGTGGAATGGATTGAAAATTTAATTTTTCATATCATTAATAATTTTCTAACAACGTAATTGTTGTGTATGAGGGTGAAAATGTTGATGTAAAGCTGTATTAATAATTTATGTAATTATTGAAAAGCTAATAAAACACATTGTTTTTCAATCTCGATGATAAAATATATATTACTAGGGCCAGCTGTTAAAAACGATTGGTTTGCATGGTTGTAAGCCCCCAAAGTCGGAAGCTCGTTATGTGCAGCACGCAAACACATGACTTGAAATTATCTTCGTAATTAACTGCGCTTCTTAACATAACGCATGGCGTGCCAACTGGTTAGACATAGTCGATATATATATATATATACACATACAATAGTCTAAGTATTTGTACAGTGAACCTAAATGTGTGTAGTCATGTGTTCTTATGAGACACAAATGTGTATTAGTGTTCATGTACGTGAGTTGGCAAGAGAAACGATACGTAATCCGAAACTGGCACCACCTGCCAACTGTTAGTGGTTTCGAGAAAATATATTTATTTCTCTACGTCACATTTCGATTTTACCTGACTTCTAATTGTTTTTACGACTTATATACACAAATTACAATCGGTCGCTTTGTATGTTGTTTTTTTTTTCTTTTTTTTTTTAAATAGGGCAATAGAAAAACAAAGAATACGGTTTGCTATATAAAGAATATAAAAATTACTTCATTATGCAAAATTTAATTAAATATTAATTTATCAAAGAATTGATTCAATTTATTAATTCATTTGTACACATTTTTAATTAAATTCCATTTAATATGATTTCATACCATTATATATTTATTAAAAATTAAAATTTCTTCTTCTTGAAATAACGTGAATTATAAATTTACTGTGAAATCTTTCGAAAAATTTAATTACCGAAATAAAATTCGGTTAAAATTTAAATTTTTATATCTTTAGATTTTGAATTATATCGTGAGCGCTTGTGATAATTTAATTGCTTCAATAATGAATATTTAAATATACGTTTATCTTCAGTACTAAGTGTTAATATAAAATTAACAATAAAATATGCAATTATCACTTTTTAATTTTTTATCTCTTATTAAATTTCGACAAATATAAAAAAGTATAAACGAATTTAGCGAATATTTAATTAATAATATTCTTAGTTATATCAGGAGCTGAGACATTTAGATCTTGTCATGATTATTTATTTATAAATTTTATCGCATAAATGTAATATTAAACTGATGAATATTCTATCTTGAATTAAATCCAAATCCGTTAAACTAATTATGCGAGTTGATAAAATACCGCAATTTTCGAAAGTTACATCTCTTATATTTATTTAACCTAAAAGGGTTAAAAGTTTTGAACAAAAATATAGCCATGAGCTTTGCAAAGAATTTCGTAGAAGACACTTGCTAAAGACAGGTGAATATATATTAATGTACAGTATATAATATATATATACTCGTGTGATATGTTCGAATAGTTCGTAGGGTTAATAATTTATCATCGTCGGCCGCCGAGCAGTCTGCCGCCTAGTGCAATCGCTGTTATTGGTATAGTTTGCTTTCTTGTATAAGCCGCAATTACAATCGTGCTTTGTACATCCAAAACTGATACACTATTTAGTAATTGTTGGACAGAATTTAATATATTATTATTATTATTATTATTATTATTATTATTATTATTATCAGTAGTATGATGGCTATTTTACTAAATATTTAATGAAGCTGCTGAATTAGTTATTCAATCGTTATTCTAATAATGGAATTTTAATATTCTTTTTCGGTTCCATCAATCAAATTCTATTTTATTTAAATAATAAATCATGTATTATAAATGAATTATTCCTTTGTGAAAATGTTTTGTCAGTTAAATTATTATCAAAATTTTGTTTATTCATTATTATTTTTTTTTATTTTTCAGGTGAGTTTCCTGAATACAGTCAATGGTTCGATGATCATGCGAGTAAGTTTTGTTTATTGTTTTTGTTGTCATTTTTTTTAATTTGAAGGACTAGAAGCTCAGCAATAGCACAGTCTATGGCAATATAGTAAAGACTTTTGAAAATTGGAGAGTTTAAAAAATTATCAAAATTTTAACATACATCATCTACGTTTCTATTAGAAACAAATTAATTTTGTTAAAATACTAATTTATATTGCACATTTAGTGTCGCGTATGATATAATTTTATATCACTTTCTAGACTTAAAACTGGACAAAACTCATTGGGTTAAAATATAAAAAAAAATTATTGTTGATTAAAAAATAATTAAAATTTTCATTTTTTAAAATTTTCCGATCTTCTTGTATTAAAGTTTCCTTAAATGTATTTATAAACATAAATATTGAATTATGAGGACATTCACTTAATGCTTTTGTAAAGTTTTTTAATTACTTTATTTTATTTGCTTAATTACTTTTTGATTACGTTTACAAAACTTATTCGTATGATAAAAACAAATATTTGTTTTCAATGCTACGATAATTGAAATGTATATTTTATTTATTAATTAAAAAATTATTTTTCCTACTTGAATTGAAATTTGTTAAAAAGTTGTTGAAAATCACGTTATACAAAGAGAAGATTGATATGAAAACTTTAACTTTTTTTTTAACAATTGAAAACAATTTTAAAACTATTAATTAAAAATTTAAACGATGTAGCAATATAGTCATAAGCCTCCGGTCCCGCCTTTAAACCATTCTCCTCGCGATAACCATCTGTTTCATCAATTAAATTTCGCTGTACTGGACCGTTGTTTTCGTGCAACCGTGAAATTCACGAGCTTGGCAAATTTAAATTCTATTTTCCTCCCAACGAAACAACAAATAAAAAAAAATAATACACCCTTTGTTTTATTTAATTTTTTTTAATTTTAAATATTATTATTATTATTATCATTTAAAATTTATTATATTTTTTCTTCATTTTTCTTTGTGGAAACTCGTTAACACGCTCGTCGAATTCTCCATCAGCATCATCCAAGTCTCTGTGGTTTATGGAATTTTAAAGTTCGAGTATCCCTTTTTATCGGAGCTCGATATCTCACCCTCGCTGGGTCTTAAATTTTTTTTTTCCCTCCTTTTGCTTCTACCAAGTGAATAAAACCGTGAAGTTGGCAAAGTATAAATGAGGGTGCCTGACAAGAGTATAAGGCAAAAAAAGGTACAAGTAGTAAAAATAAAATAATAGTAAGAAAGAGTTTGAAGATTTAAACACGCGCCAATATTCAATTCCTAGATTTTTCACTAATAACCCAAGTTTTTAATTTCCATACAATCTATGTTTCTATATATATATAGCTAGCTATATAGTTAGTTGAATTAGACACATAGATGCCGGTGGAACTTGTGCGACACTCGGTGTACAACATCGGGCATGCGACACTGATGTTAACTACGTCGTGGCAGCGTCGGCGCGAATACTGTGTCTATTCGTGCGGATAAGTGGCCGAGATAGACGCGCTTGTGTTGCCATAGCCACCCAATTCCGTCTTTCCCTTTCCAATTCCCTCTTGTTTTCTCTATTCCGTACAAACACAATTCTCTCTTTCTCTTTCGCTCACTAATTAGTGACTCATTTAACCGCACACTCCACTATGTACAAAGCATTACCTATACACATACTGTGTTAATGTATCTCAAACTAACACCTCCTAAACTCAAAGTACTCTAATAAAAGTGCAGTTTAATTTCATACACTATCAAAAGTCGAAAGTGGATAAGGATTGTATTTCAATTCAAATTCACTCCGTCACTCGGATTTCCGGAGTTTAAAAAAAAATCATCCCCCATGGGGGGGTGAATAGAGATTTTTTCATAGGCGGAGTGATTTCGGAGTCACGCGGATTTTATTTCCATTCCCAATTTTATATTGTTTCGGACATAAATATATAATCTTCTATAACCAAAACGTTAAAACAAAATTTTTTTTTGTTATTTTTTTAACAATTATTTGTGTCACTCCTTATCTTGAAAATAAATTCTAATATTACTAACAATCTAAATTACTACAATTTATTTTTTTTCTTGTGAAGTAGACCCTCGGGTAACGTTTATCTTCTGAGTGGGAAATTTTAGTCAAGTCAGCAGGTTATTACAATTGTATGAAGATGTTTACGATGAAAAATACACTCAATTGAAATGTTTCGTGTCTAGGGTAATATTAAATAAAAACTTTACGATCTATATGCAAATATTTTAATAAAAAAAAAAAAAAAAGGAAAATAAATTTTTCGTTTATTGCACTGTTTGTTCTTTGACATGTTTTTTTTTTTGACTCGTACGGGCTCTTTGTCATCATCTCCATCTATATACTATAGAAAACGCGAGGAAGGAACAGTAGAAAAAGATAGTTAGCATTTACGAGATACCCGTGAATTAATTGGTCTCCCAGGACCGTCAAAGCGTGCAGCTACGGAAGCGCCTCTCTTTCGGTTTCTATTCTTCTTATACGTATATTCCTATCCGTGGTTCCTTCTCGTTTTTGGCCGCCTACACCAGTAGAAATTTATCCGTGCGAGTATCATGGACCCCACTGGTCTTACCATCTCTACTCGTGCATTAGCCCACCATCGGCACCTATATAAGTAGTATTAGTGTTTGTAGTATAAAAGTAAGTAGTCGTAGTAGCTGTAGTATACGAATGGGTGTGACAATTGCCGGAGGATAAATGTGTCACGTAGATGGGTGAAGTGCCAGATTGGTCAGCGATTTTTTTTTTAAGAATCGTATCCACCGGCGACGGACTCACGACTAGACGTCCTTAAACTAAAACCTTTAAGGGATATCTTCGTGAGCCTTCAGTGCACTTTTATTCGTCAAGAGACACTAGTCATTCTACTTTTCCTTTTATACGAGTTCAGAGTATCCATTTATGTGGATTATTACACCAGAACTAATGTGTACTATATTATAGAACTGACTAGAGTTAAATAACCGTATAAAAAATTACTCATATATTTTTATTTTTCAATTATCATTATTATTTTTTGTAGGCTTAATATTTATATATGTATGTATATATATACATATAAGCTAACAGCTTTAGAGTATAATTAATTATAGCCTAGCCATTGTGAGACAGATTTGGCAAAAAAAAGAAAAAAAAAACATTCACTGTTTCTACTCTTTATTATTATCGGCATTAATTTGGATTATTCAGAACAAATCTCTGTTTAATCTTCCTCGGAGTTGGACAAGCTCATTTAAGTTAATTTAGGGGAATTGTAATATTTATTTTATCTTTTAAACTTCAAAATTAATGAATAATATAATATACCCAAGTTTTAATGAAGTGTAATTTTATTTTACAAAAATTTTATTGTTTTTAATGGTATAAATATTGATTTTACGTGAAAAGTTATTTTAAAAATGACTAATGAGAATAATAGACTTAACGAAGATTATAAATGCTCAATACTATCTGTATAAAATACAAGCAAATGAGGAGAGTTAGGAGTTACCCTTGTTATGTTCTCTGTTAAAGTCGGTTCAGCAACGGTCTTCTATGAGTGAATCCCTCAAATGGGGAAATTGATGAAGGGGATATGCTAAAGCTAAATAGGCGCATAACGAGAAGGTTAGCATTATGTAAATCAGCCGCTCGGATCCCAGCCCCAAAATCCGGACTTTGTTTCTTATCATAGCGCCCGTTTCTCGGGTTATTCATTACGTTTTTTATTATTTTATTTTAGTTATTTTTTTCTGTCGGCTTTATTTTTTCCTTTGCCACTGAAAATCACACCCCAGAGACTTTTTTTCAACCGTAATATCGGGCATATTTTCCTATTGAAAAACATCCTGCGATGCTTATCAAACGTTACAGTGGTGAAAATATTTTAATATACTCGTGTGCATGAGGGGTTAAATTTATTCGCTCAGTTTTTCTATATTCTAAAAACCGTTGGGTCACATGAATGTTTCAGCTTGTTTGTAAAATTTAAATCATTTTTATATGCATACCCACTATGCTCTTTCTATTTGAAAAGGGGGATTAAAAAAGATTTTTTTTTATATCTACACGGAGAGAAAATTATGGTAACTGTTCCTAGTACGTTTATGAAATATCATCCCATACCGTTATGGTAATGATTACTTGGGATTATGGGATATAGACCCATACTTTCTGGGAAAAGTTTCCATAAGTATGGGAACAATTCCTATCATTATAGTAACAGTTTCCATATCGCATGTGAAAGAATCATAGTAATGATTACCATACTCATAGGAATTATTCCCACAAGCAAATAGTAACCGATCCTATAACCACATTGTAATGGTTCCTAAGAGTATATGGGAAAAAGCCCTATATATTATGGTAACTATTCCTATAATATTATTGTAAACATAACCATCATATTATGGTAATGGTTACCATAATATTATGGTAATCATTCCCATAATGTATGAAATTATTACCATGATATTATGGTAACGATTACCATAATATTATGGGAATGGTTACCATAATATCATGGTGATAATTTCCATAATATTTAGAAATCATAATAATTTTTTTTTTTTTTGTAAGAAGCGTTTTTTTTGTATATGACAAAATTTTAAGTATACAAAAAAAAACGCTTATTACAAAAAAAAAAATTTATTATAATTTCTAAATATTATGGTAACCATTATTATAGTTACATGGTAACGATTACCATGATTTCATAGGAACTATTCCGATACCACATGGGAATTATACCCATAACTATAGGAATGATTACCATAAATATATGGTCAACATTTGAAAAAAACCGGTTACCATGCAGTATGGGAACCATTCCCATAATATATTGTAACTGTTACCATAATTTTCTCTCCGTGTAGTTTATAAAATTTCTATCAATCAAAATATCACGTGTTTTACTTTAGATTTAGAGAATTGATGCTCATTATTTTTGACTTGGAAATATTTTTTATCAAAACTGATAAAAATTTATAAAATTACAATCATAGTCATATTTTTTTACTGCCGATAATTACTCTGTCAATACCAGAGTTAAATCATAAAAAAAAATTGTTTCCAAGCAACGAGAAAATTCGCAAGTAGTAAAAAAAAATTATTTTAAAAAACAGCAGAAATGTATTTACCCATATATTGTATTTATATAATTGTATAAACAACTTTTATATACCAACCAACAAATGACTTTTTACGTAATAAAAGCCAAGTTCTCACAATTGCCAACTAAAAATATAAAATGGCTGTCGACAGTAAACGCAATTCTCAGAACAAATACACAGCAAAGGCATTTGGAATTCACACGTTTAATCATCAACAAGATCTTTTATTTTTTATTTTCCTACACCCCTAGCATGTCAGATATCCATCAGCATCGGCTCTTATCGTCAACTGAATTTCTCGGCATTCACAAGAATTATCCTTTCTCAAATACTAATATTAACTCTCATAAAATCGTAACATATATCCCTCCACAAATCCATATTTAATACCCTCTATACAACTTTAACGACATTAGCTGTTTCGTAGTATGTGTAGCGTACCCGTGGCTAGTCATACCCGGTGATATTGTTATTTTTTTGCGGTCCTTTTCTTTCCTTATCCTCATCATCCCCATTCTCGTCCTAGTCCTCGTTCTCATTCTCGTCCTTTACCTTTCTTTCATATCACTGTTGGTGCGGACGACCAGCATACCTATTTTTATTTCTTCTTACGTGAGCTTGACGGTTACAGTTAAATCTCGTAAAAAAGGTGCCCTACGAAGGCTTTGTCAGTATATTTTTCTAGGAAATGTAATTTTTTCATGTTCATGTTGCCGTTCATAAAACATTGCCCGGGTTCAAGACGGACCTAAAACTACTTCTCCTAAGGATCAAATGTATATATGTACATATATAACCACATATTTCGAATGTCTTTATACATAAACGTATATATAAATAAAAATATATACGAATGTATGACATGTGTGTGTGTGGCTACGGATAAAATTCTTGACGTAAACTTTTCAATACCGTCTTGACATCTATGAAGGTTTTAGTTCATACCAGAACTTTACTGTTACTACAACGTTATAGTTCAACATATGAAATAAATAGTTTTACTAAATGATAGAATAATAATAGACAAAACAACAGCAATAGTAATAATAATAACAATGAAATTGAGATATAAGAATTGAAATCTCCAAGTGCATGGCTAAGACGTTTAATCATGAAATTCATAATTACGCGGTCGATTCGACGTAATATTACGTTACCCGCAATATGGAAATGTTGTTAGACTGCGTGGGGATAATACCCTGTCATAGTACTACGAGTGGTGCATAATATCATATTGCAATACATTGAGATCATAGAGGTGCTACCGTCGTGTGTCAGGCCATTCAACTCTAAGCTACACATTATTGTTCTTGTTGCTTTTTTTTTTTTTTTTTTTTTTTTTTTTTTATTTATATTTTACATTTTTTTTAGTAATGATATTCTTAACTGTAACGGAACTTTCTAATTGTTATTTTTCTGTGATGGTTATCTTTTTAGTTGGATTACGGTATTAAAAAAACAGAAAGAAAGAATGAGAGAGAGAGAGAAAAGGCAGAAAAAATGATACTTGGCTTAACGTGAGGAAGATAAAAAGATCAGTACATGAAATATATAACAGTGTTGAAAGAGCTTCAATGTTAAATTAACATCACGTGAATGCGATACATGCAAATCATAAAATAATAATAATAATAATAATAATAATAATAATACACGCGTTACTAGTGAAGCTTTTAATTTTCACGAATTCATCCAGAAATTCGTTTTCAAATGTCATTTATACTCATGTATATATTTATTCATTATATTCATTACATTTAATGTTTTATTTTTTTTTTCTCCATAAAATTTGTACAGCAAATTAATCACGTTTGTGCTCCTCAATTTTATTTTTGTATTAATTTTGTTCTTTTCATTGAATTATTTCTCATGTAAACATCGGAAATACTCATTTTTTTTTTATTGATTTAAAACGTTATTAAATTTTTTTTTTAGTTTTTTCAATATAAAGTTTATGCTGAGTAATTATTATAAACTTTAAAAAATTTTAACAGAAAATAAAATCATATTCTTTAATATACAACTCGACCAGTCTGCTTTTACTTTAGTTGCACAATTTATAAGATACTTATCTCAAACTTTAATTTTATATAAAGTTGAATTTCCTGAGAGATTGGAAATATATTACGTATACAATACATATTATTATTATTATCATTATTATTATTGTAAGAATGTTATTTTTAGTTCTGATTACAGAATATTCCACTCAAATACGGAAACGAATATATGTTGACCGTATAGTGCGTTAAAAAGTTTTCATTCCCAGTTGGTTTTAATTTTTTTTTTTCTGTTTGTAATTACGGAACAATTTTATGTTGACAAACAAAACAATGCATCCCATAAACCGGTGCTACACTGTAAAAAATCACCGGGGTAAGTCCAAGCGGTGTAGGTGTTAAAATCGGCGGTGTTAAATTTCAACACCGAAAGTGGTGTAAAAATAACGCCGCTGGTGTAAATATTTTGTACCGGTGTTAAAAAAAATTTTCCGGTGTTACAATAACACCACTGCTAGTGTAAATATTCTAGACCGGTGTTAAAATATTTTATTTTGTGAATATTTTTACTTACTCGATCACTATACTTGTTAATAAATGATATTTTTAATTCATTTTCATAAAGAACGGACTTTTTTTTGTGTTTTATAATCTTTAAAGTTCATTCTCCAAGCGGACCAGTTTACCCTGCTTTTACACCGGTTACCCCGTTTTAACACCGGTAAATTATTCCTCCTACACCGGTGTGATTTCATTTTTACACCGGTCGGAGTTAAAATGAGTCCATTTTTAACACCGCTCTTTTTACAGTGTAGTCATCTCTAATAATAATATAAAATATAAATAACAAATATAATAATAATAATAATAATAATAATAATAATAATAATAATAATAATAATAATAATAATAATAATAATAATGAATAAAGCAATAATAATTTAATAACAATTAACATCAAAAAATGACGTCTATATTTTATCGTAACATAAATAAAATGAAATATAAAATTCAATATTTGTTTAAATTTTGCACGCCATAAATCAATTTCATCAGAATTATTAAATATTAAAATACACAGTTACGAAATGGGTGGATTTATAAATTGTTAAGTGACGTTAAAACATTAATATCCAAGAACAATAACAACAATAACATTAAAAATAAAAACAAAAAATAGCTAGGAAATGTAATATCAACCACTCGGATCATTTAAAATATTTTTTCATTAGCTTATCACTTTACTTTTGCAAACTTTGTATGCTAAAAATATTATACTTTTTCTTTAACAAAAATACTAATTACATTTTCGATGTTTTTCATTTTATTTTTCACAACTTACAAGCTTTGTTAATTAGAATATGACATTATTTCGTTGTTATACTTAATAACGTTATAATATAAATGAAAGAATATATAGAGTAGAAAAGAGACAAGTCATAGTATACATACGTAATATATATATGGCAAGAGACATGAGGGAACATTTCATATACGTATTCCCCGACGTTCATATTCATATTCCAGTACAGGCTACTTTCGAAAATGTGCGCCGGTACTATTCATAGTATACCTGTGTAGTGTACTCGCTAGTATAGCGACAGCGGCATGGGGACGACTGTAAATTCTATTATTCTTATTCAAAAAGGACTCTCTTTGTGCTATTCCCCATTGTTCCATGAAGAGGCAGCTGAGATAGCTTTAAGAGTCTCTTTTACGTGGATACAAATTCTTGTAATTCTACATCAATTGTTACATATTAAACTACTCATAACCATCTTACACACTTATTACATACCTACACGGAAATAAATTTGTAGTAACCGTTCCTAGTACGTTTATAAAATATCATCTGAAACAATTATGGTAATAATTGCTTGGAATTATGGAATATAGGCCCATACTTTCTGGGAAAAGTTTCCATACACGTTGAAAAAAAATGCTAACTATTACCATCTTGCAATAGGGAATAATTACCATCTGTATGTGGTAATCATTATCATGCTTTTATGTTAACTATTTGTTTTTCGTACATCAATAATTATTATTGCCGATAGTAATAGTTACCATCTAGATAGTAATATTTCTTATGTCTGAAAAATTTTTAATTTTGCCCTCTAAGATAGTAATGATTATCATCACGGATAAGAATGGTTACTATCTAGATACGAATGCTTACCATGCTCGAAAGGAAAAGTTAATATAAGCGAATGAGAATCATTAAAATGGAAGGATAGGAATAGTTACTTTGTTAAGATGGTAAGTATTACCACTTTTTTTTCAGCGTGTACTATGGGAACAATTTTTGTTATTGTGGTAACAGTTCTTATATTGTAATGATTACTATACCATAGGAATAGTTCCAATAAGTAAATAAGAGTTTATCCTATAAAGACATTGTAACATTTCTTCAGTACACGTGGAAATAAATCCTATACTACATGGAAAAAAATTGTCCAGTAAATATTCCTATGCAGCATAGAAATGGTTACATTACTCTATAGTTTGTGTCACGACGCTCTTATGTGACTGCGTATACAAACTATAGAGTACTGTAACTATTATTATGCTGCATAGGAATATTTACTTGACATTTCTCTTCGTGTATGGTAATCGTTCCGATGATAATATGATAAACGTTCCATACATTATGGTAATATTTACCATACTATTACAGAAAAAATTACCATAGTGGCATAGTAACGATGACAATAATTCCATAGGAATTATTTTGATATATAGGAATAAAAGCTATATTTATAGCAATGGTTACCACAATATCTATGGTTGCCGTTCCTACAACCGATATTTAAAGAAAATGGTTACCATGCATTATGGGAACCATTCCCATAATATTTTGTAATTATTACCATAAATTTCTTTTCGTGTACATATATATGTACATAATATTTCATTTTTATCAGTACAACAATATCAAAAATTTTTAGTTTAATTTATTTTATTGAATTTTTATTTTGACAGCCAACCGGACATGACTTTTTCATATTTCATTATTTTTATTTATATATATTTTCATTGTGATTTTTCTGCTGGTTAAATTTTTTTTTTTTTTCATCAATAACCTCACAATCAGTGTCAATCAATAAAAATAATGAAGACGCAGGTCATTTAGGAAATTATTATTATTTTTACTGTAGTATATGAGCAAGTGAACGATAGACAAGTTCATTAGCGGACCAGTGATTTCATGTTGCCAAAGAAACGGAAATGTCACTGCATGAAGAAGGGCTTTAGTTGCATACAAGATAAATTATTTGACAAGTAATAGAATTTAATGACCATAAACTTTATATAACAAAATAATTATTAGTAATAATAACAGAAAATAAGTTAAATCCACAATTACAATAAAATTATTTTATTGTAAAGAAAGTATAGAAGTAAAATTTTTATTTTCTGATAATATCAACTTCGTCAGACATCCATTGGATTTTTATGTCTTTTACTTATCAGATAATTTTCCCAAAGCCTTCGAGGAGCTGTAAACTCAAAATAATACTGTACGTAATAATAACTTTATAATACCACTACAAATGCATTCTATTTCTACAGTACTCGTTTTCTCGGTATAGAAAAAAAATAGTAATAAAAATAAGCGAACATTGGACAGTATATTGTCTTCTACTTTCTCGTTCAGCCGAATCAAGTGCGATAAGAAATGTTCATTTCAACCATCTAATAAAGATTGACGATGTTGCTGTTATTATCATTATGATTACTTTCTTGTTGATGTATTTTGCAACTATTCCAAGTATAATAGAAACACAATAGATGTAAATACGGGCAGAGTAAAGTTGATAATCATCACAGCCTTAAGGGTTGTACACTGACTCTCCAGGCTTTTAGCCTTTTTGAGTTAATCGACACTAGTGTGGCTACTGTATACTCAAGTTATACTACTCACTTGTAAAGTAGTTTGTAGACGACGGTAATATCACGTATAGTTGGAAGCAAATTGTATGACCGTGCCCACCCTTTTCATATATACTCATTTTCTCTCATTTCTCGTCTCGTTTTATTCGTTCTGTGAATATTAATGGTACACTATTCTCTATACATGCTCTGTACTGTACTGTACTACGGCTGTTACTGCTGGCTGCGTATGCCTGCGATGGTTGTTAAGTTTAATTGTGACGTGTGCTACTCGAATCGACTGTAATCGGGACGAGGGGATCATTAAAGTTATTAAAGTCGAAAGCTCGCAATTTACACGCGATAGCTGGCTCGACAAAAAATACCAGAGTATTCGCTGACAAAACATTATTTTTTTAATTTTATTTTTATAATCAAAATTTATTTTTATTTTATATTATTGTTGGTTATTTTTTTATTTTTATTTAAATTAATACATTTATTTTTACTAAATTGATGAGCCCGCGAATAGCTTTTTGTGGGATTAATATTTTTTTTTTTTTAGGTATTATTATTAAAAATGAGTTTTGAGTAAAAAGGATTTAAAAGAGATTTATGGGTATTTCATTTTTGTTCGCTATATATATTTTTTTTTTTAATGCATATTTGTCGAGAGATCGTAATGAATCGTACATTCAAAAGAGTGGAAGCCATCATTGACTTTTGTGTGTTTGGTGGTGACCACTGACACGCGTTAACGCGACCGCTTGCCCCGAATACACCATGATAAATATATACCTTTGATATCTATGTATATACATTAGTAGGTACAGCAGTTGGTAAACGTATATATGTATGAATGTATATGCTCTCTACTGAGTACGTTGGGTTCTCGAGTGGTGGTTGAAAGCGTACACGGGAATTTCTCGGTACTTCTATTACATACTATGTTCATGTGGTCAGAACGACGCCGCACGGACATAAAAGCACATGCTCTAAATGCAGATGAACTACGAGACCAGTTTTCGTGGATAATCCCGAATGTAAAAACCACTAAAGTCAGGATTCTAGATTTTTTAATTGCTTAAAATAAAAATGAATAGCAATTTTTTTACGGCAAATAATAAATGAATTTTTAACGACACAAAATATATAATTTTCAATTTTTTTTATACTTATATTTGTTTAGTTAAGCTTTAGATATTCATATGAAACCCAAATTTTATTTATTAACGTAATAATGAATTGTGTGGATGAGCCGGTTTTTTTTTTCAATTGTATCATTACGAAATAGTCATATGTAGAAAATAATATATTTGTGAATCTCGATGCGTTCGTAAAACTGAACAATGAGGGACAAATGAATTCGAAAAGCGAATTGGCAGATCATCAACAATGTGATTTGTCAGGCAAAATGTACGATTGTGTGATTTTTAACGAATATTGATTGGATTACCAATTTGACTGTTGTATTTTCACAGTGTCGTGGCATACTTTGCTACACGCGATATGGAATTAAAATTACCATTAGTACAATATACATTTCTTTGTCTTCTTTCGTTATACCATTGCCTGAATTATTATTTCTGTTATTTTTTTCTAAGTATTATAGGTAGAAAAAGAAATAATAATATAATAAATTGCTGATCGATACTCTGTTTTCTTATATTTTACGACATTTATTTCTATTTATATAGATTTAGTGTGTCCCCAAAAGTGCTATAAGTATTCTTATGTGTAACCACATTTCATGACAATTCGCAGTTTCCTCAATAAACTATTTTAGTAAAATAAATATACTTCTAAACATTCCTCCAGGGCAGTTAAATAATACAAATCTATTATTGACCTCTGTAATTTCATTGTTTACAAAAATAATCAATTGTTTATAAAAGTATTAGATTTCTTCATATTTTTATTATTTAACGGCGATTGATTCTCATAGATAATAGGGGAAGGGGGGGGGGGGGATCAAAGCGGGGTATTTAAAAAATACTATGGTTCCAAGGACTCAAATACGCTAAATCTTTTTGTTTTTAATGATATGCCAAGTAAATAAACAAAAATTACAGTTGCCGTTAAAACAAAAAAATTTTGACTTTAGCGGGTAAAATGGGGTATTCCCTAAAAAAGGCGAAAACAAAAAAATTCTGCATATTAAATAAAATTGATAAAATTAAATATTTTTGTGAGCAATTTATGTAAAGAAACATTACATTTTACACAATTGTTGCCTGCAAAAGAAGAAAAAATTTTTTTACTGGTTTTTATCACAAATCAAAAGCCATCAATATTTTTTGACTGAAACTCGGATTTTAAAAAAGTTTAAAAAAATATATTCAAAATCATACTCAATTACATTTACAAAAGTGATTTTGGAATGCTTAAAAAACATTTAAAGAATAATTTTTTTTTTTTATAAAATTTTGGGAGTACCCCGTTTTACCTACCCCCTCCCCCCTACTCCTATATATTCAATTTAAAAATAAATTTTGATCAAAATATTTTACTAGCAGACATACAATCCCCTCGTTCTTTAATTTCAGTGACTTGTGTGTACGTCAATCAAAGTGACACCAATTTAGTTTTTCTTTTCTTTCTTTTGCTACCTGTATATACACGGTACACACACACACGTAAATTAAACTCGTGTAATTTCAATCCCCAGCAAATCGCAAAAGTGAAAATCAATACAATTTAAACTTTTTTTTTCTCCGATTTAAATGCAGTTATTATTGTATATAAAGAGAATTAATAAGTATCTTATAAACAGAATAATAAATGACCTGTGGATGAAACGGATAAAATGGAGTAGCAAAAATTTTTTTTTTTTTAAAAACGTCTTGAATTTGACTTTATTACTTTTACATTTATTTTTAAAGAATTTTAAATATCCCGACGAATTTTTTCAAAATCATTTTAAGAATTTTTTTTTTTTTTTTTTTTTTTTTTTTTTTTTTTTTTTTAATTGTTTTCGTTTTGAAATCGCAGTATAGATTTTTTTAGCTTTATCTTACTCTTAGATTATCATACCTCGAATTTTATTAAAAATATTTTTTCGATGTTTGTAAGGCTCTCCCACTTTTTACAGAAAATAAAAAAAAAAAATTGCACCCCTATTTTATTCACTTGCATTACTTGTACAATTAGTTGATGAAATTTTCTGTCAGAAGCTAAATATAATAATACTAAATACACTGACAGTTTGTATAGGTATATTTAATAATCAGTATCTCTTTGATTGTTAATTAATCAGAGAGAGCTATTACCAATATTAATAAATAATAATCAATGCGTGGTATTTACGTATCGCCACAAAACCTAAATGAAAATTCTTTAGTGTCAAATCATCAAAGCCCGATATTCATGATTAAAATCAAAAAGTTCATCTATTGATAATTTTATCAATATAATATATATAAAGTCCGTACTCATTTATTAATATTATCATTTTGTTTATAAAATATAAACGTCAAAATGCTCTTGATAATAATAAATGAATATTAAATCATAAATTTAAAAATTATTTAATAGAAAGCATATTTTACTCCTAATACTTTTCATTATCGGATAAATTCATAATTAAATATATATATTTATTTATGTATCTAATAATTTAAAGAATAAATTTTTTCGTTGCAATGTATGCTATCTAGTATCCAGTTTCATTTGACGATGCTGTATTTTTTCAAGAAAATAGCCACTGTTGTAAGAAAGAAGAGGATACGTACCGGACACTAACTATCCAATTAAGGGGCGTTCTAAGTTATTAGATTTTGTACAGACGACGCGTTGTGCTCTCTTATACCTCGCTCGGAGCTTCTCCATTTTAACAAGGAAACCTGGTCTACAGAGAAAGAGAAAATGAAAATAGTAGTAGTGGTTCTTGCAGTATAGTTGGAGTCGTAGTTGTATATTGTAGAAGTAGTAGTAAAAAAAAGTGCAAGCAGAAGTAGAGGAGGGAAAATTAGCGTTTCACAAAGCAGCTCACAGCTGGTAGACTAAAAGACAGCTTTTGGTAATTTGAGGATAATATTTCCTTATGAGAAATATATGCATATATTTATATGTCTAGCAGTAAAGGTAAAACGTTGAATTTTATAGCAACTATCTTCCTGAACTTGATAACCCGGACTACTGCCTTACTCACAGAAGTCAGTTAGGATAATTACCGTCAATTATTTTAAGTTCGAAAACTTATTTTAAATTAGAGGAAATTCTAATATAAAATTAAATGAAATTAATTTTTCTTTTACTGCGCGCACGAATATTGAATACATTTAACTTGTAACTAAAAGTATAATTAATAAACTTTTAAGTATAAAATTTATAAAGTCGACGCCCGTTATAAGCAACTTTTTCTATTGTGCTATTTGTTACGATATTGAAGCTTCTCCACACGGAAAAAACAATATAGTAGTGGCAACTCTTTAGGATCCTACTGAGTACTTTCTGCAAAAAATAATTTCAGAAAATGCTGTATGCTGTCTAGACTCAATACTATCTCAGAAAGTTGCTACTATTATATTGTCTTTTTCATGCACTCTTTCGGATTGTCAAATTTCATCTCTTCAAGCACATGTGTTGAACGTTTTTGATAGAAGTATTTATTTGATATAAATAAATGCATTTATTTGAAACAGTTTTTCAGCCTTATTTGGCTGAAGTAAGCATTTATTTGCCTCAAATAAAGATTTATTAATAGTTAATAAATCTCATATTTGAGTGAACATCACTGTGATTTTTGACTACAGCGCCACTTTCTGTTTACAATACCTTTCAGTATACTGTCTAGTGTAACGAATTCAAAATATAATCAACTAAATATTGTTTTATAAATTAAGAAAATGCTGAATATTTTTTAAATTAATTACTGTGCGTATTATTTTTTTTAAAAAAATAAACTTAAATGGGACTATAAATTATTTGTCATAACCCTACTTAATTAGCTTCATGTGTCATTTCCTATTAAAATAAGCCATTTATTAACGATTAAGAAATATTTATTGGGTTAAACTTTAAAATGAATCATTTGTTAACTATTAATAAATTTTATTTGATTCAAATAAATTCTTCTATCAGTGTACGCTGATAAGTAGGATGAAATAAGAGCATAAATCTTTGATTTTTCCAAAACTTTTTCCCTACAACCCTGAAGGTTGCTTATTACGAGCTTCGACTGTACTTTTAATGGAACGTTAGCTAAAAGAAGTAAATGGAAGTATCGAATTACTTCATTAAATTATAATATATGTCTAGACAGTTTATTTTTCATTTTGTTCATAATTTAAGAATTCTATCGAAATTTTACTGAAACAGACTAGTAAGACGGAAAATCGAAATTTTTAATTTCATCTGGATTTGCATATGACCAGACTTCAAGCTGTTGTTAATATTAAATAGGTATGCTCAAATATCTTTCGATAAAACTAAAGATAAAGATAAATGAACTTTTTTATAAATAAGAATTCATGAAATTTAAAAAATTGTTTTTTGCATGCTTAATTTATTCATGATTATGGGAGAAAAATTTATGGAATGTAAAAATCGTTATATAATATTCCAGGCGCTTCAGATTATTTTATTAATTATTGTAAAATAACGTTGGAAATAAAATTATGTTAATATTTATAATTGCAATAAAATATTTCAAATAGTTCATAATATATGACTTCAAGTACTAGAATTTATAAATAACAGAATATCCGTCTCGACGAATTTGTAATTAACTGATGAGTTTTATCGAAACTTCTTGAATTAAAACTATTTATACTTCAATCCCATCGCGATAATTTTTAACAATTATTTCATACTGTATACAGTAGTGTTTATGAAATATCATCCCATACCATTATGGTAATGATTACTTGGGATTATGGGATATAGACTCATACTTTCTGGGAAAGCTTCCATAAGTATGGGAACAATTCCTATCATTATGGTAACAGTTCCCATGTCGCATGTGAAAGAATCATGGTAATGATTACCATACTCATAGGAATAGTTCCCATAAACAAATAGGAACCATTCCCATAACCACATTGTCACGGTCCCTGAGTGTATATAGTAGTAAACCCTATATATTATCGTAACCATTATCATAGTTACGTGGTGACGATAACCATAATTCCATAGGAACTATTCCGATACCATATAGGAATTACACCCTTAATTATAGGAATGTTTACCATAATATATATGAGTGTCAATCCTATAATCAACATTTCAAAAAACCAGTTACCATGCATTATGGGTACCATTCTCACAATATATTGTAACTGTTATCGTAATTTTCTGTCCGTGTAGAAACAATATTTTATTTAATTTCTCCATGCCTGGGTACAAAAGTACTTAAAAATTTTCATACTCATTCTTGATAAATTATTTTTTCTTTACTGTTTTTTCGAGGTTACCTCATTTGGTTAGAAAATTTAAAAAAAATTATCAACGATGATTCTTATTCTTATGACTAAAAAAAAAAAGGAGAGTCAGCGTATTCAAGAACAGAAAAGTAAATTTTTTTTTTTAGAGTCCCTTTTTAACTCGGCTCTACCCTATATTACTTTCTACTAGGTAAATGTCATATAAAGTTATAGTAAAAAAGTATATACATTGTAGTGGTTGTTGAGTTATTATAAATTCGAGTGCACTATGAAAACCAGATGCGTAATTATTGTATCAAAAAGTTCAAGTATTGAAGCTACTTTGGTTATTATGTGTATATATATTACTGGTGGCGGACGAGGTTGATTATTACTTTAGAGTGCGGTATGTACTCAGTTCTATGGAGAGTCCTCACTTATCGTAGAACCGTGATAACATATACAATATGCTGCTTTGCTTTTTCTCGTTCACTTCTGTGTGCAAAAACATACTTATGCAGTGATGTGTTTTTTTCTTTTCTTTTTTTTTTAAATATATACTCGTCTTTATTTATTTACTTTTCATAAGATTGTGATATTAGTAGACTACACAGTAGATGAACTCATTTTCTTTATCTCCTAATTTGTTTTTTATTTTTTGAACTTATTACAATAGAAGAAATTATCCAGTCAGCAGAATACACAGTGATGAAAATTGCGGGTGTTAATTATGTAGAAAATGGAAATAAAATTTATAAAAACTGTGGACTTAAGAAAGATAATAAATTGTCGAGTTTTAATTTTATTAAATGCCGAGATGTGGAAGAGGAATGTTAATTTTATAATTTATTAGGTCTTAATTATACGCTTCTGACTTTTATTGGCATCTCATCTGTGTGATGGAATGTTAATAGCGTATGAAAAAAAAATAATTATTCAAAAGTACGTTTCTTTTTTTTACGACTTAAGTCGTTAAAAATTTCACGTTTTACTAATTTTTTAAAATTAACTTTTTTTTCATTAATACAATTCATAGCTGTCAGAATATATTTTTATTAATTCTACTCTCTTATTTTTTTTTATACTCTTGCGAATAATCATAATAGAAAAGTTTAATTTTTTATCACTAATTAGTCGCTCTAATTAATTGTTTAATTTTTTGATGCTAATTATTAACATAAGAAAAAAATTCTTATCAAAAAAATATATAACTTTTCAAATTTAATTTTATCATATATTTTATTGATCAATTTAAATATACATACATATACATTTTAAGAATAGTGATATATCGTGACGATATATTATTCGACTTATATATTTAAATAATTCGTGTTACTCGGGAATTACTTTTCGTTATGACATTTTTACTTTTAAATTTGGCGGCAAATAAAATTTCGTTATAAATATAAAAAAAAAATGATTTTTGGACAAGTTTGAATCTTATCCGATAAAGAACAAAAACTTTCTCAATGATAATTTACAATTTCCCTCGTTAAATCTAAAAATTCATGTGAATTTCTTCAGTTTCTGTATTCTGTCCGGTTCAGCCCTAAATTGATTCCGAGTTTCAATTAAATATAATTCTAGTAATTACAATCACATAATTAGAAACAGTGCGAAGTAAAAAAATGTACAATAATCAAAATTTACCTTTGACGTGCTTTTAAACTAGCCGACATTTTCTTGATCACACTTTTCAATTTACGAAGCCAATTGTCCTGCTGCGATTGTTCGGTGCCCAGTAGTTTGCAGTAGCTCGCAAACGGTTATCACAAACTAGGTCAAACTGATTACTCACCTGTTTCTTCAACGAATAGACAAATCAATAAAAATATAAATAAAAAATAATTTATCAAAAAAGTTCTATTGCTCCATCACAAATATTGCATTTTCATTCTTTAATTCAATTTTTTTTTCCTGATTTTTTTTTTATTAACTATTGTAAATTAAATCACAATAATAAGATTGTGTTACTCAGATTTCAATAGCAATCATTATTTTTATATTTCAATTATTATTGTAATGCTTCTGTATATATTTACAAAAAAAAAAAAAAAAAAAAAATAGTCATCACATAAGGTCGAAAATCGATTTTAGTTAAAGTGATATACGATAGAGAAGCCATAAAAATATTTCACCGCAAGACTATTTTTTCTATTTCGCGGCTTCGCGGTTTCCTCACCATACACGATATATTTATTTGAGACTTAGTACGAAGTGAGTCGTCTATCCGATGAACATCAACTGCCAGTTGATTTATCAATAAACTATATTTCGGATATAATATGAGTCAACCACCAGTTTTACTTCGTAATTAAGTTTCTGTACTGTGTCATTTAAATTTCACTGTTCATAGTCAATTAAGGCATTTAAATAGCTTGCATTGGTCACATTTAAGATATTTCATCATGTCTGTGACATTAAAAAACGATATTTTATCAAAGATCTTATAAAATGATATTCTCAATTAAATTCTATTTAAATATAAAGAATAGAGGGTTTTAAATTGAGAAAGTATTTCCGTCGGGATAAATTAATTTTGCAGTTACGTGCAGATGTCAAATATCTTCTCGATATATAGAATATATAAAATTTAATAATCTAACATGAAAATAGCAATGAGCGACGAAATTATTTTTTTTTTAATAAAGTTTTTCTATATTATTATTGAATTTCAATACTTGACCAACAGGAATAAGCAAACAAAAATGTGTAAATAAATATTTAGGTGAATAATAATGGGATCTATTTGCTTTATGTTCTATTTATATCGTGTTCCATATAAAATATTAAGTACACATCCGTTTTCTTCAACCTCTTCTTACTTTTTTATTAAAATCATATTTTTACTTCATCTCGACTAATATATATATATGCTAGACTAGGGTAACATGAGCAGCTCAAAAATAATATCAAACCGCTAAAAAATGGAAGATTGTATTGGCGTTTTCATATATGAAATATGAAACAATTCATTGGACTTTGATTTTTATTTTTTATTAGTTCATATTTATAAAAATCTTCATTTTCCATTTCAGTGGCCCCTCTGATAATTTTTAAACTTTTTTTAAAAAATCCAACCATGATTTGTGCATTTTAAAAGAAACTCGTCTTGCTCCGACTATCCCATACAAGCTGTCATATATATTATGTTCGTTTTATTATTAAATGTTTATCCATCTCGATAAGCACGATATTATTTAACGCTGACCAACATTACAGTATCGTATCTATAATAATAAAAGTAGTAATGATAATAACAATAATAATGGTTGACGAGTGGCGCCGCTGAAAAGTCTGCATGTTTTATTACTTTACGTGCTTGAATCACTATACTATACTATACTATACTTCTCGGTAATGCTATCAAAATTTTTATTACTTTTTTTTAGTGCCTCTCAGAACACGTGTTTTAAACCTCTATTACTGTATGCTTATACGAGACACAAAATTTTTTATAATTTTATTGAAACATATGATAGAAAGAAACAATAAAATAAAGGATTTATCATGAATGAGTTATTTGTATATGTACACTCAAAATTATTTATTAGTTCTTTTCTCCGGGGTTTTTAACTTCCCGCTATGAAAATTTATAATTTTCAAAAAAATAAAAAGCTATTGGTTTCGGTACGATTTTCGAAAATCGAGTTTTCATCAGATCTCGACGTTTTGAATTCTCAGGATGTTTTTTTGTCTAACGGTATCTTTGAAATGAACTAACCAATTTGAACATACTTGGCGCCAAATAAAAGGGTTAACCAATACTCAGAACTGATCAGATTTTGTAATCGTTCGACAAAGCAGTTTTCAAGTTATGCTCAAAATAGATATTAACAATTTTTTTTTGTGGTTTTTGTTGCACAACTCAAAATGCGCGCGACCAATTTGTTTCAAAATTTAATCAAACCTAAGTTTCAATAACACTTTTCGATTGCTACAATGAACTTGTGGATCGGTTAATTCATTTGGAAAATATCGTCGGACAAAAATTATCTCTTTTCAGAGAGAACCGTTTTTAAGATTTTTTTTATTTTTGTCAAATTTTTTAACAATTTTTGTTCTTAACTCTAATGCCTGTAAACTTTTACCCCACAATATATAAGCAGGTTATCTTTCGTTCACATTAACTGAATAATTGAACGTAAACTTTAGAAAAAATGAAACTTGAACGGCTGAAATTTTGAACTAATTAAAAGCTTCTTTAGGTAAGCTGGCTTACCAAGCTTAAATTTGAAAAGCGCCATAACCTTAATTTCCAGTAGTTTATTAGATTAAGTATTTTTTTTTTAATTATTAATTTAAAAATGTATCTTGCATTACTCATTTAAACTGTCTGCGAACTATTACTAAACACAGATGGAAATAATATAGTGAATATAAATATATGTATATACGGCAGTCACTCAATTTACTTAACTTATTTGCTTCATAAACAATAATTACTGCATGCAATTAAAATGAGCAGTATCTCACTTTATATTCTGATTTTGCATTACTCCATCAACTTGTCGACAAATACTAAAGACTTATCGTGTATAATATATGTATATAATAGATAATATATATGCAAACTGCTGTTCTCATTTTGAACTAGTTACAAGATGTATTCAAAGTTTGTCTTCCTACACATCAACGCGAACTTGGATGGTTATTCATTTTTTATCTTTAAACGCAAATGTTTTCAACTGAAATACTTTTAAAAACATAAGTTGATAGCCTTTCTATACTGTTTATTAACAGTAGGAGAAGATAGGTACAGGGAAAACAGATACGTCAAAAGTATGGACAAAATAAAATAGTGCCATTAAAATTGAAAATTGAAGAATAAAAAAATTTCAATTTAAAAATATTTTCTTGCAAGCTTCTCATCATTTCTTATTTCTTACTTTTAACTTTAATTGTGTTATAACAAATAACAAGCGTTTATTAATACTTATTCCTTAATTTATACAAAAGCTGAAGATTCAAATTTAACTTTAAAATAAATGCATTGCAATGAAAACAGAAACATTGGATATATTATACTTTTTTTTTATATAATTAACAGAGGACTTGATATTTTTATTAAATAAAAAATAAAATAAGATGTCAGTAAATATAAAAAAATTTAAAATGTTTATACCTTTCAATACAATATTTTCTATAAGAAAATTGGTAACAGTCTGAGAAATTGACAGCGCTGTTAAATTTCACTCAGCGCTTACATGATAAGTGCATTTCCGTTGACTGACGTAAATGAATCATTCAATTTAGAGTTTAGAATAATAAAGATATACTGAAGTATATATTTAAATTTTATAACAGAAATATTTACTATTGGATCGTAGTATTATTCGAGTATCATTCTCTGTTTGTAAAGCCTTTCAACGATCACAAAAAAAAATATTATTTTATTTCCATCCCCTTCAACGCGCTTTAAATTCACCCGACCCTAATTTTTATTTTTAACTATTGAGTGACGATACTGAAAATGTACTTGAAATAAGTCAGTATGAATATATTGTCCCATTTTCCTACTTTGAAAAAATAAATGAACGGATTATAATAATAGTTATTGTTACATCTAAATAAATATATGTTTTCCAACGAGTATCTATAATCTATAACAGCTAAAAAATTTTATAAAATTTTTATTTAGCGTTACTTAAATTCTTATTTCTCTCAGCTACTCTCCATTCAGGTACACAACAATCAATTTGCTTATAAATTCGTCAGAATAACGCATATTTTCATACAAAATAAATAATGTATCCAGGACGGATACGTTATACCAGTCAAACGGGAAAAAGCTGCGTTACGGTTACGCATATACACGCGAAACAAAATAAAACTATAAAGTCAAATCATAAAAATGGATCACAAATTCAAACGTTATAGAATTTTATTTTATTTATTTCTCTATTTTATTTTTTATGCTTTTACTTTTTAATATTTTTTATTTCGCTGTTCCATATTTTAATGGATTCATTTTTTTTGCTTCACTTTTGATGAAGGAAATATTATAAAAATTTATCGACAAAAAATGTTTCATATCATATTCCAAGTATGTATGAATATCAGTTGTTAAAATTTTTTTTAAATGGATTTTTAAAAATAAATATTATGTATGGAATGTTAGTTAACGATAAGAGTAAAAAAAATCGAAACCCGATAAATTATAATCCTCTGTACATTCTATAGTGTCAACAGTCGAGGCGTTTATTTTACTTGCAATTAATTTTTTAAAATATAGTAATTCGTACAATTGGTCCCTGATTAAATATAACAGAAATTAAAATATAATGAATGAAATTCAATGCGAAGAGAAAAGTTTGTTTAATCAGATCAGCTAGAATGAATTATTGTTTCAATCAGCTGACTCTTCTTTTCAAAATTTTAATTACTTTATTTTATTTATAAAGAGACAGTTCAGTTTACTTTTTCAACGGATCTCAATTTCATAAAAAAAAAAAAATAAACAAAACTTATTACAATTTTAAATTATCAAAACAAATTCCAAGTATATATTTAATGTCAGCGCTGAGGCAGGGGTCTAGTATAAAAAAAAAAAAAATTGAAATTAATAGCATTAGTAATAAGAAAAAAAGAAAAATTAAAGATAACAATAAAGATTTATAAATTACTTTGAAATTTAATATGAGCTCATCGATTTAATAACATTTACTTTCGTGTCTTTTATCCCTTCGGTGTCGTTTACAACTCCGCCGAAATTTATACTACGATAATGGTATATGTTTATCTGTGTATCTACAATCAATGTCACATTCACGTCCATACTCATGTATATCGATTTTCGGAGGCATATTTGATATTACGCACGAATGTAGATTTATTTATAGCACAAAAAAAAATAAAAATTAAAGAAGGGTATATTTATAAGATCTACCATAGAATAATTAATAACATGAGCATTGAATTTTTTTTTCTAACATATTATTCAAGATTTTTTTTGTACACGGAGGAAAATAGGCTTAAGAAGTCTACGATTTTTTATTAAGCTGTAGTCCGAACTTGAAACAGGAAGTTGAATCATCAAAAAAATATTATGCTGCACTATAATTGTGAGCCTCTAAAAATTTTTTATTTTTTACTCTAATTCCTAATTAAGATAAATAATATTCCTTACAATTTATCAATAAATTCTGGCAACTCAACTTCATGTTTCAAAGTTGGAAGACAGCATAATAAAAATTTGTAAATTTCTTAATCCCATTTTTTCCCATGTAAAAAATTATTTAACTCAATATGATTTACTGCTCAATGGAATACAGCTTAAAATTTTTTATTGTTATTAATTTCTATTCCTCCCGACTGTTGTTGTCAACAATTTCCGGATTAAATATGAGCTGACGTTTAAATCAATTGTAAATATAAGGTACAGCAGATAAAATGGAGATAACGTAAAAGCTAAAACGAAATGCCGAGTTTTCCGTGGATTATTGTGCTATCTTTTAATGAAAAGTCGACTGAAATGATAAATTATTTCTTATTTCATACTCATCATCTTTTCGTACCTTACTTTTTTACCTTACCTTATTATTATATTATTTTCTCTTTCTTAATTCTATTTTTATTATCGCAATCATCATCTTTTTCCCCTTATTTTTTTATCTGTTAATTTTAAACGCATGCATTGAGATAAAACCCTGGTATTATAGGCAAACGAAAAAATTAAAAAAAGTTTCTGCGAAATAATTATCTGTAATATTAAAGTTTCAATGTTGAAATGTGTTTTTTTTTAGCTTGTCATTATTTCGCGAATTAGGTAAAAGACATCGCGCCGACGCGGTGGTGACTTTGCACCCCTAGCCAGCGTCACTATAATCTATCCCATACACGCGATCTCTTTTATGCTAGCACACAAATCCACACACCCATACGTACATATACAAATATTCATAGAAGTAAGACCGAGGAAAAGCTATATAAACGCTTCACCGAGTTGCACGAGAGTCATTTGTGCATAGAGGGTTAGAAATTAGTGGAGGGTAACCAGGAGATTCCAAGAATCATTCTTTTTTGTTTTAAATTGAAAAGACAGTTTATTCTGTTCTCTTGTTTTTAATAAATAAATGTTATTTTTATTTTTGCTACGAAAGAAAATACGATTATTGTTAGCTTTTGAAATCATGGCCGAAGTAAAAATAAATTCTGTGCGATTCTGTTTTTTTTTTTTTTTTTTCAATATACTTTGTCAATACTTAAGCTACAATTGATAAATTTTTTATATAAAAAAAAAAAATAGATGGTACTGAGTTCAAACGATTGAAAGAGTTAACATAACACTATTACTGTGTTATAATTAAAAAATTTTTAATCTTTTAAAACTATACTTACGTTAATTTGAAGCGTCACTCACGAGTCGTGAAAAAGTAACACAGGGTGTGTGAAGTCGATTAATTTTAATTTTGTAGCGGTTTTGAAACCCTTATTTTATAATTTCGAGACCGAATTGTGGAAAATTATCATATAAACTGTAGTTGTACAATATTCAAAGAATTTAATCAATTTGATGCTCAATTACTCAGTATACTAAATAATATAATACAGGTTACATCGATGAAAGCGCTATTTAAAGGCATTTAACGTTTACTTTCAGTTAATCAGCTGATCACTATCGGTAATAATTGAATGCGTAAATTTACCAGTAAATTATTTGATAATTATCAACGTTATTGTTTATCCACTTAAGTTATTATATAATGTAATGATTAATGATATATTATTTGTTGATTAATAAAATGAGAGATAAAAGGATACAAAATCGTAATTAAGAAAAATGATGTGTAATTTAACTGGATTAACTCTGACTAGTGCAGAGATTGGTCATTAAAAACTGATATGTCAAAGTTATTTGATATTTTGACAGTATTTTATCGAGGGCAAGCGATTAAACAGGACTGATTCATCAACTGCCCGCGTACAATCATTCGACCGCGACTTGATACGATGGGATTTCCCGTGGGATTTTCGAACGTACCACTGGATAGATATTACGATGGAATTATAGTTCCCCTATGTCTCTATTACGAAACCAACTCTCAAAATTTTTTCTGGTTAACCATTTTTTCACCTCTTTTTCACCCTTCTTTCCAAGCCGGATACTCGCGTACTTTTCTTAATCTTTTTTTTTCTTCCCCACATAATCACGCCGATTCAACTCACATCCTGCAATATATATATTGCTATCGAGTTGAGCTTATTAACACGATAAATATCCTTTTGACACCGCTAGATTTCTTTAATTTCATTTTATCCGTATATATATCTAAATCTTACAAAGATTTCATATTAATCGTGAAATGCTAATAAAAATGACAAGTTGGATAAATGATTACTTAACTCTGAAACAATTTATGATAGAATATATTTTCTAATTGTATGAAATTTATTATTTTATTGAAAAAGTAAATATTTTTTCTTTACAGATCCAGATTTCAAAGAAGCTATTGTAAATGTTACAGCCTCTGTAGGAAGAGAAGCTATATTAGCATGCGTGGTGCAAAATCTTGGTGGTTATAAGGTCAGTTAGTTAAACTTTCATTAACTTTTTTAAAATTAATCATAGACATATTTTTCGTTCTCTGTTATTCGTAACATCCAATAATACAACTTACAGGAAAATGAAATAAAAAAAGTTATTCCAAATAGAATTGTTTCCCAACAATGTGATTCATGTAAACCAAATCGTTTAATGATAAACAAAATTTACAGTACAAATATACAGAGAGAAGAAAAAAAAGTAAATCGAATAATTCTCATACCGTAGGGCACACTTTTTTTGTGTGGCTAGCTTTTGAGCCACTGTATATTTATCGTTCACACACTCCGTGAATTTCCAGCTCGGCGATCCGATCAAGCATATGTGTATCATTCACACATATGCACACATCAAAATGTATATGCAGGCGGTAACAGTGATTTTAAATTTATTCAACTCTAAATAAATTCTCTTTTATAAATTTTATTTAAGCCATTTCATGCTATCAATTAATATCAACATGAATAACTTATAAATCTTTTTTGAATTTCACAATCAAAATCAAAAAAAATTCATCAACTATAAATTTTTTTTTTTTTATTACCTCTAAGAATTTTTTTTTAGTCTTTCGGCGATTGACGTCATCATATTCATAAATTCTACACCCCAATGTCTATGTTTAAATTAATTAATTAATTATTTTTAACTCATAAAATTTTCAAATTCGAATATAAAATTTATTCGTAATATCTATTAACAGCTACAAAAAATTAATAAGTAATTAATCTATAAAGGCGTAATTAAATAATTATAATTCATTTTCTGCACTCTAATTATAACCATATTTCGATGATGAGTGTAAATATAGCAGACGTCCAAAAAATTTTAAATTATTAATAAACAGAGTAAATATTTGACAAAATAAAATTTTTGAAAAATGGGCATTTAAAAAATTTAAAAATTAATACGTGTGATTTTATAAATATTATTTTTCAAAGTATTTACTCCATTTATTTATAATTTTAAATATGTCTGAGGTCTACAACATCCACACTTATATTTCCATATTGAGTATTATTTATTGCAACACTTTTAAAATTTTTTTTTCTCCGAATACTTAAGTGCATTGTAAAGAAATAGACCAACGGCAAATTAAAGCTTCTTAAAATTAATCATCAACAAAAGATACATTAAAAAAAAAAGTATCTTTTAATCCGATGTTATAATTTCCATTTTTTCATATATCAACGTAGACTTGATTCACTAAATTATTGAACGCGAATATTGATAATTCATTTTGAGTCGACTTATTTACAGCATCTATATATAGGCACTCAAAGCAAGTTTACTTTTGGCAAAAAATCTCTTTAAATAACCGACTCAATAAAAAACAGACAAAATAAAAAAATAGTATTTGAAGAAGGTTTCGAGTGGGGTATATTTTCACGCAAATTGCTCAATTTCATTCAATTGTTATATCGAGCGGCATTGTTTCTCTACACAGTAACCTCCCTTTCCCACTACACTTCAAAGCCAATTTTTCTCAAGTTAAGAGCGTAAAGTAGCATTTCAGTAATTTATTTCAAATGTTTTTTTTTTTTTTATTTTTAAAAACATCTTCAGATAAATTTAAACCAATTTTTTTACTGGTATAGAATAAAATTCGTAGCTCTATTGCGATAGTACATGATGAATAACCACTTGTCGTAGAATACAGTTAAATTGACAAGAGTCGACATATAAATGTACTGGATAAGTGACTGGTCAGGTTACCTAGTCTTTTTCACCTTTGCTAAAGTAATACATCAACTTTATTAGAAAAAATGTGCAAGCAATAACTCTCTCTCTCTCTCTCTCTCTCTCTCTCTCTCTCTCTCTCTCTCTATATATATATATATATATATATATATATATATATATATATATATATATATATATATGTATATATATACATTACGGAAACCTCCTTTTCATATTGGTTTGATAGAAAACCTTTGACATTTAGCTATTCGAAAGGTTCGCTACACTTCATTCTATTCATTGGGTTCAGTTCACCAGAATTCACAGCCCCACTACACACTTACCCTTAAATTCCCAATTGCTCAATCGAGACGTGGTTCCCTTAAGCTCTTAATGCTACCGCCGAACTCAAACCCTCTTGTGTTAAACAGTTGTGATTGATATACCATTGAATGAGTTTCTTTACTAAGTCTGTCGTAAATACTAATAATAATAATAATATTTAATGAACTATGAATATATACATGTATATATATGTAAAAAGTTCTAGGGACTGTACTTTGAGTAGGGCAATAAAATATAAATATACTCAGGTAATTATTTATTAAATAATCTTTTTTTTTTTTTTGTTACAACCAGTATTTTTAATTTAACCATTTAAGTTGTCAGATTATCTTGTTCGTTTGATACTCTACACTGAAGATTTAATATACTAATGAATTTAAATTCAAGATGAGTTCAAATGAGAGATCGAGGACATATTTTTTTTTTATTATTATATTTCTTTTTTTTTTCTATACTTGAAAGCCTTTGAGTATTTCTGTTAGTAGGTCAAAACACTCGTCGTATCTGAATTTCAGATTGAATCTCAAAACTATAGTATATGAAAAAAAAAAAAAAAAAAAAAAGGAAAAAAAACTCGTTGAATAATTTCCCGTCTGTTTGTTTTGAAGCTTCTCGAATTAAAATGCAAAAAAAATCTGTTATTTTATCGATTATCGTTATCAAAAGAAAAAGTAAAAAGAAACTTTTTTATTTTAAAATACGAATAAGTAACATCATCGAAGTCAAGATTTCATTCTAAAATTGAATCATTAATCACTTAACGGTTGATTACATAATTCACAATCAAATCATGTTATAGTAATTTTATCTCGAAGAATTTTAATTATGAATATTTAAATTAAAACGAATGAAATTTATCAAGTTACCACAATTGTACACTTATAAATATACATAGTTTCCATTTTTCAGTGGCTATATTAACAGTTGAATTTAATTAACCGCTAACTGCAATTTAGTAGCCAACACGAGCTACTGATCTTAGGATTAATTGTGTATTCAAATTTATACATACATACGAGTCACATCGTATCTGTTTATTGTGTTCAAATATAGTCCTAGAAAAATGTTTTTCACTAAATGTTGTGTATAAAAATTAGGAAAAAATAATCAGCAAAAACAAAAAGAAAAAAAATTTCTCTTACTGCTCAGGCGTGTCGCGAGTGTATATTATATTTGTCGAGCCGGTGCAATGGTATGCGGTTAGAGGTTCGTTGCACGCTTGCCGCAGTTTAAATTCCCACTCAGTATTACGTGAAACATGCGAGAATACTCTAACAACGCCCCGCGAAATTCAAGTGGACCTAGCGCGTTCTATTTTTCCCATGCATTTTTCAAATAAAATAAAATGTAAACAAATTTGAGAAGTATAATAATAGAAAGAGTTTTTTGGCAGATGAAAATCGAAAGAATCCAATGTATTTTCCACACACGAAAATATATATACATTTTTACCTATATTTATATATATATATTCACATGACAACTGACTGGCATTTTTCAGAGTCACTTCAAAGAAAATGCTTGAATCGCGGCAAAAGAATATATTGCATTGACAAAGTAGAGCACAAAATGGTATTGAGATCCTTGCATACATGCAACTATACGGTGTACCGTAAAGCGTTAGCAATATTACTTTTTTCTTATGTGTACATCATACATATTTCAAACGATAAAGAGAAAGCAATACAATCTCTTTCTCTTTTTCCCATAATACAGAGAAATAATAACAATAACAATAACAATAATAACAATAATAATAATAATAATAATAATAATAATAATCATAATAATTTAATTAAAAACATATGTGATCCATATCAAGTGAAAAATAATTTATTGGTAATATTTCGCTGGTTCCATCTACCAGCATTTTTAGATCGGATTTTACACTGTAAAAAAAATGGTGTTAAAAATGGATTCATTTTAAATCCGCCCGTTGCTGAAATGAAACTACACTGGTGTAGGAGGCATAATTCGGTGGTGTTAAACCAGTGTAAAAGCGGAGTAAAATCGGGGTAAACTGCGTCCGTTTGGAGTATTAACTTTAATAGTGATCGAGTAAGTAAAAATATTCATAAAGTAAAATATTTTAACACCGGTAAAAAATATCTACACCGCAGCGGTGTTATTTTAACACCGGTCTAGAATATTTACACCGGCAGCGTCGTTATTTTCACACCGTTTTTGGTGTTGAAATTTAACACCGCCGATTTTAACACCTACACCGCTTGGACTTACCCCGGTGATTTTTTACAGGATACCATTTATAATGTAATTTTTAAGAATTAATGATAATTTTTTACATAATTACTTTTTTAACAATTACATTAAAGTAATTAGTTTTAATAAGCTGACGGTTATAAATATTCTATCATAATTTTTTTTTTATAATAAACATCCCTTAAATGGAATCAGCGCAATATAAATTTATTTTCACTCAACATGGATTGGATATATCTTTAATTAAACAAAAATCAAAAGTACTGATCAAAACATATATATATATATATATATATATATATATATATATATATATTGAAATAACAAACAATAAAAAAAATAATAATAATAATTGTTATTAGTATTATTGGAAAAAAAAATCTAAAAATATAAGCTCGTACATTTTATGCAATCTTTTATTTTATCGCTATAGTTAAAGATTTCTCATATAGAACAAATCGTTTCTTTGTAACTTCATATCGACAAAATAAGAAAAATATCGGATATTATTTATCTAACATCAAAGGGTACTCAAAGTAGACTGTAGTATATATTAATATTTATTTTATATTCTGTATATAAATTTGTTTATAAAATAACCAAAGGAAAATTAAACACTATGAAGAGATAACGTGCAGTGTACGTAGACAAAGGGCTATTAAAAATAATGATATTTACAAACTAACAAAACTGCAGTTACCGTTTTTGACCATGAAGCCCTTTACAATCAACGAATCTAAATGCTGTATACATAAACGAATGAGTTTCAGTGTATGTGCACAAAATAACATTAAGTTGCATTGCTTCTTGTATTTCGTTCGTAGTCTCATTGATGATTCGGATATGTCTGAAAAAGTTTTCCATACTTATACTCTAATATATAATATTGAGACTTTGATAGCACCAGAACGAGTTTGTTAGCGTTCTAGTAATATAATAGTTGAACAGTAGTTACAGTAGTGATAGTGCTACTACGGCTTTTCTCTCTAATTTACGTATAGAGTATACAGTTTTACTATTAGCCTGGTATCTTCTCCCTTAAGTTGCTTTTGTGTAGACAAATATAAACTCCCAGTTTATAGGTTATGGTAAATTTTGCCGGAAAATTTTATTGGCTTTGTCAAGATAACTCGATCTCGATAATTATCTAATGATGTTATTATTATCCAACTTGAGGTTTCGCTGTTACAATTATAAAATAATAGTGCATTATAAAATTTTCTTTATAATACAATAGACTTCAATATTATTATTAAAAAATTCATATTCTCTTGTTTGGATAACAAAAAGCATTATAATATTTTTTGTGACAGATACTTGAAATGTACGACATTTAGCGCCTATAACTGGTAGCTAAAATTATTAGATAAGATACAGCTGGTAAAAAAGATACCTAATCAATCTAATAGTGACGTCATCAATGGATCAAAAAATATTTTTTGGTTACATGTGTGATAGCAAACGACCAAAAAATATCGACGTAGCTCAACAAGCCATTTTGTGACAAAATTTATTATCATTTTAATTCGTACACTTACCGATCTCTCTCATTTTCAACAAATACTCAAAACAATCCTACCAAATAAATAGACGCGGATTTATAACCTGCCATTTATACATTGTGAAAAATTTCCAACAAATTTTACTATGGGTGCATTGTAACCCCGGACCATAAGAAAACTGGTACAAAATTTACAAGTGTACTATAGTAAACGTATGCGCATAGGTCCCAATCATGTCGTCTGCGCATACCGTTTACTATGGGACACTTGTAAATTTTGTACCAGTTTTCTTATGCTCCGAGGTTACAATGCACCCATAGTAAAATTTAATGGGAATTTTTCACAGTGTAGGCACTAAATGTAGTACATTTCAAATATCTGTCACAAAAACTAATGTATTTATTTAGTACAATCAAGTAAGACGCTTGTATGTTAGCACTAACCTTCACACCTCGTGTCTTAAACACGACCGCACTCAATAGATAAATTACTATTTTATGCTTGTTCAATCAAAATATTTATATAGCTTCAAAAATACGCATTCAAAATTATCATCATTATTATTATTATTAATATTTTTAATAATTAATTTTTTTCGGACAGTAGAATTAATGAGTTTTTAAATTTAGTGATATTATTTTCCAATTTATAATGTCAATGGGTACATTTTGTTGATAGAGTATACAGAGGATTATTAAAGTTCAAAGGGATTAACGGATGGCAGATACGCAATTTCGCAGTATAGTCACTCGCGTTGATTACATATTTGGGTTATACTCACTCTATAAATTTAGAATACACATCTATGATATATATCATGAATATTGTTCATCACATAAAATTTTTTACTGATATTATGTACGTTCTATTTTTTAATTTTATGGAATTTATTGTTTTTCAATGCATTGAATCTCACAAATATTTTTATTTTTGTTTTAATAAGTAGAAAAAAGTGATTACAATAAGAGTATAGTTTCTTAAATAGCTCTTAATTAACGAAGTCAAAAGTTATGTTTATCGTTTCTTTAAAGTGTCTTAAATTATAATTTTTAAAAAATAGTAGCAGGGGGTAAAGGTTAAGAGACATCTTCATTATTAATTTAGCTATTAAAATTTCACTGTTTAATTAAAATGACGATTGTTATTAATATATAGAAGAATAATAACTAACGTGGGAGTTTTTTGAAATCTTTTGAATAATTTATGATTAATGAAAAATAATTCAGTTATCAATGAACAGCATTGATCTTATTATTTTCCACAGAAATATTAAATGTGATAGATTCATTTAAAAAAAAAGTAGAGCTCAAACGAATTCGCGCTTAAAGTGTGAAATAATAACGACTAAAAAGCAAAGGTATTAAATGTAACTAAAAATGAATGAGAGAAATATGTAATATTAAATAAAATTTTTAATGTTTTAGCTTTAAATTTATATATATTTATTTGACTTTCGATAATATTTCAAAGAAAATGATACAGATGCTAGTTCGTTTAGACAAAGTGTAAATTATTCTGATGGCCATTGGAGAGCCAAGTATTTTACGTCTGTTGAAATGCGAAACATCGAACAATTGTTTAGCTTTCCTCTGTTTACTAACTTTTGTTTAAATTCTGTTAACCGCAAACCAGCTTGTGCGCTCAACTCTCATTCACTATAACTCTCTTTTCTTCTCCATCAACAACTAACTCGGTAATTTGAACTCTTCTTCTCTATATATAAATTTAATCCTTTGTAACTGCCACATACACATGATGTGCACACGTGCGTTTTAACAAAATATATAATATCATGTTCATAAAGTACATTTCTCAAGTTTAATTTATATATCATTTCGATGAACCATCGTAATATTATTTACAGTCCAGTACTTTCTCAATTACTTCTTATTTAGATAAATGTATTTTATGTTTCTCACAATATCTTTTATAAAATACGAAATAATTCGGATAGTATTCAATGAGAGACTAAATTATTATTTAATTTCACAAGCTGATATATTTTTCAATCAATTTTTTGTTCAATGATATTTAAAAAAAAAAACAATTGCACAAATAAAAAAAAACTGTAACAAGTTTTCATTAAAATTACAAAAGTTTGTTTTATTTGAAATTTTAAACAAATATTTCCATTAATTAGCGAGCTTGGGATGAAAATTCATGCATTGTAAAGTTTAATTTTTTGCTTCAATAATTACTTTATAATTAATAGCTTGGTTTTTTGTTATTATTATGAAAAATGAAAAAATATATTTTGTTACTGACCACTTTTTTAAAAATCTATTTTTGAATCTTGTAATCTGATGAAAAAAAAATTTGCCGTATAAAAAAATCTATAAAAGTAATATTTATAGAATTGAATAGATATTTTATTGATAACGACCTACAGCTACCACTAACTATTGAAAATAAATACAAACAGTTATACATATGTATATACATATATTTTTTTTTTCTATTTCAATCTGCTGCAAGCAATTATTTGGCTTTTGTAAAATATCGAAATTTCTCATTCAGATTTTCTCTTTAAAAATTTTTTATCTTTTAAAAAAAAAATATATATATATATATATATATATATATATATATATATTTTTTTTTTTTTTAAAAAGTATCCACTCATCAAGGATTATTACTTGACGGTTATCAGTTTTCACGGGATTCAAATTTAAAACAACTAAAAAAAAAAATACTGACAGTAGAACGGAAATGAATTTATCGTTCTACTGACACTTGCATTCGATAAAAATCAATTACTTATTTTATTATTTGTAATTCATTTAAATCAGATCTCAATTAATTTTTTGTTATGCGGCCGGATATATATTTTTATATCTAGCACACTCAGAATAATAAAAAACTTTAAAATATTATTTCAGTCATTCTCTCTCTGGAGTGTTACATAAAATAATAACGCCACTCAATATTCTATACAATGTTGATAACAAAAACTGGTGTTCGATATAATAAAATTTCTTATAAAACTCAAAGTTATTACTAAAAACTTATTTTCGGAAATTAACAATCGACTTATTCAGTATTAGGTGCTTTTGTGGCTTTCATTTTTTCTCAGCGATCTTTTTTTTTTTTAAAAGAGAAAGTCTATTTTTACCACGTCCATTCTCTTTTACTGATTAAAATTAAAAAATCAAGGTTTATAAAATTAATTATAACGTCAAATTTGAAATATCCATATTTTCGAATTTAAATGAAATTCCATGAATCACGTTGACTTTTATCAAGGTAGTTGGCTGTATTATTTACAACATAGATCTATAATAACTACCAAAGGACGTATTATTTGATGGTCTATTCTATTCCAGCAGAATTGTCGGCAACTTTGTACATATTATCGTCAACTTTTTGCTGTTCACAGCCAAACAATAACCGGGGGCTTTGTTTACTGTTATTTTGTGGATTTTACGACAGCTTTGTAAAAGTTTAAAAAGAATAACTGAGCGCAACATAAAACAAAAATAAAACAAAATTAACAATAAAATATTATTTCAGGTTGCATGGCTCCGAGTCGACACTCAGACGATTCTCACAATCGCGAATCATGTGATCACGAAAAACCACAGGATTGGGGTTACCCACAGTGACCATCGAACTTGGTTCTTACACATTCGTGAGGTACGCGAAACTGATCGAGGTTGGTACATGTGCCAAATAAATACAGATCCTATGAAAAGTCAGACCGGTTTCCTTGATGTTGTTGGTAAGTTGTATTTAGCTTTTCTATCACCATTTTTATTATTAAAACCAAAAATAGTAGATATGAAACAATGGCGATAAATCATGAAAAAAAAAAAAAAATTGACAATTTCCGTTATAAATGAATTATAAAAAATTTTCCTCTAACACTTTTTTTTCGCACGTATTAATTGGAAAAAAGTACTAAAAAATTATTTTAACCTATTTTTCTTTGCACGTACTGATTGGAATTAAAAGAGTAAAAAAAGTCTAACATTATTAGCCATAAATGTACGAAAAAAAAAAAGACCCAGTTTCAATCCCATTAAATTCATTTTACGATCAAAGCACGCTCTCAAGCGTAGTCAAACTCTTTTTTATTTTACGTCTCCTGGCTATACATTTTTTCGTACAGTGAATCAACGTACAGGAAAAACTCTAGGGCTGATTTCACGTGGGAGGAGACCTCCAAATACCGACTATCTTAAGTGGTCTAGCTCTCTTACTGGTTTCTATACACATAACAGGCCACTGAAATAGTATACATATATATATATATATATATATATATATATATATATATGTATAACGAAAAGATAAAAAATACGAAAAGCAAAAAAGAAAAATAAAGAAAGAAATATCCTTTATACATAACTACTACAGTTGAACCAAGTCGGCGTATACAAGTACCGGTTGAGAATTCACGAGATTAAATTGCCACGAATGGAATACAGGCAGTTTCAACGTCTCTGGAATACCGATCTTATTTCACTTAAGATTTTTCCAACACACATTTTAGATGTACACTCATAAAAAATACATTTAAAAAAAAAAACATCTATATATACGTGGAAATACAAAATTCTACAATACAAATCAATCTTTTTTACTTTACTTGTTGATAATATGCTTTCAATAGTTATTATTAGAGGAGACCGGGGCAAGATGGTCCCCCTGGGGCAAAAAGACCCACCTCAAAAATTAACCAAAATTTTTTTTTTCTTGTTTTCTTTTGATTATCACAAATTCAGATTATTTACTCATTTTTAACCCTATACGTGAAACTGGGGGCAAAATGAACCACTCAAAAATTCTAAAGAAAAATGTATGACATATTATTATAACCTAGTCATGATTAATTTAATATAAATATCATTTTTTGGTTAATTTTATGGATTTGGAGTAAAATAGAGCATTTGAAAGTTAAAAATACCAACACTCAATTTTTTTCTACAGAAGTGAACAAATTACTCGTATTATATCAAAAAAGGTTATTTCGAGTAATATAAAAGTGAATACAGTCGATAAAGAGAAAAATATAAACCTTTATAATGTGGGAAATTTTTTTACAATTAAAAAGAAAAAATTTTTTTTCTCATTTTTTTTCAGAGGGGCCGCCTTGCCCAAAAAAAAAAAAATTTTTTTTTCAGGAGCTTCACCAAAATTTTGGTGAATTGAGTTAAAGTTGGACGAGAGTAAATCAACTTGATGGTTAAAAGCCACAAAGAATAATAATCGGCTTAGGTGGGCCGTCTTGCACCGGTCTCCCCTTTAAAATTTTATTTACATTTAAAGTTTTATTGTTCAAACAAAACAATTACTCATGCACAAAGACGCATCATACCATATTAATTGACTTGTACATGTTCACAACTTTGATGCTCCTATGTAGATTGAGAAATGGACTCGGTAGACTTTGAGTTAACTACTCTTTGGTGTGTAATCGGTCGTTTTCTCTGTGGTTATGTGATTCAAATACAAGTATAGGGAAGGAAGGAATGGAAACATACTAATCCACATATATATATATATATATATTGAGAGACAAAGATGGAATACAAATAACATGAAAATGGATACCAGCCAAATATATAACATTCAATCGAGTATTCGAAACTCTCAATACAGTAACCTCAACTATCGATATTAAACTAACTATCTCTCGAATGTTATACCAATTAAAATAATGAATTTCGAATAAACGAAACCGATTTTCAATATTTCGATTTTCGAATACACCAAATTGCTTTCATTAGTATCGCAATAAAAATTTATCGATAAAATAACTTTTAATAAGTAAAACTAAGTAATTTTCCTTTAATCGGATCATACTTATAAAGTTACAAAATATACAATACACCGTTTAAAATAAATGCAATAAAATTAATATTTATACTTTATAAACATTTTATACTTCAAAGACGCTGAGTAGCAAGTAATAATGAGAAACCAAACCCATTTTACATAGATTTCGCAAAAAAAAAAAAATTAAAATAAATTTACCCGATAAAGTGAACCTATTTATTAAACTTGTGAGTCACTATATATTTGTACACGGTAGTAAAATTTTTTGTTTGTAATTCTTATATATAAAATATATACGAAGAGTCATGAATTTTTTAAGCTTACGAAAAATAAAAAAAAAAAAAAACTGCAAGCGCTTTTTTTGCCGTGCCCGCGATTACTTGGCGTGGTGCAGGTGTGGCGAATCGGGTATAGGACGATGAGGCTTTCTCTTTATATTCCAACGAGCGTGCTCTGCGGTGCTCCAGATTGCGTACATTTTCTAATATCATAGAGAAAAATAATGGATCTTAGAACGTAGTTGTTATATATATATATATATATATATACATTTATATACCAGGGTAAAGAAGACGAACAAGTGCTTTGTTAGAGGAAAAGAGAGAAAAAGTATGAGTATAAGAGGGTGGTTAGTCTTTTAGCTTTTTTCATTCTTTTCATTACACAGTGTGGTGCATAGTGACTAGTCAACTTAGTCTTATTTTTTTTGTGTTTACGAAAAGTCTAGTGATGTTGTAATGAATAGTGAGATTAGCCTTCAAGTTTCTAAAGTGCAGCAAATACAATAGTATGTACATGTATCTGTACTTGCTAAAGGTGTACCATCTGTAGCAGTAAAAGAGGTCGCTGGAAAAATAGTTGTGTGTACAGTAGAGACAAATTTCATGTCGGATAGAACCGAGAGGGCCAAGTGAAAAAGACAAGTACTGGTGATTTCAATTCCGTCACGAGAATAGTTGATTCACATGGACAAATCGAGACAATACAAACACACATGTATATTGCTGCTACAAAAGAATCGGTTTCCATTGAGGAGATTGTTCGTCGGCTTGTGATATGTGAACACTATTTTAGATGTTAGATGTGTAGCAATAATAAACCCATGAAAAAAAGGTAAAAAAGTAAACATGTGTCTATAGATAGAAGCACAAATATAAATTCTTACGAGTGTAGATTATATTGATGCTTCGTAATATTTTTATTATTTCGAGATGACTTTTTTCGGAGTTGATTCTTTATATATCTATGTCTTTTTTTTTACGTTGATCTTTTGTTTGATTTCGATATTACGTTCTCTACTACAGACGATGTTGACACAAAAATAAATACAAAGACAAATACAAATGAAAATAAAAACATTATTGCTAGAGATGTCGTTTTAAAGTTAAAAGTCTTAGATTTTTATTTTATTATTTTTTTTTTTTTATTTATATGTTATTTTTAATCAGCTTTACGAAAAATAAAAAAAAAATTATATAAGACGATAGAGGCTAAAAAATCCTTTTGAAGAATTATCGGATATTGAGTGATGGTTTTGAAGGGACTTAAGCCTAGTAGTCGTTAAAACTCATTAATACACGATAAGTAGTCGGCAATTTTTTAAAAAATATTATTGTAAAAAAAGAAGGTCAAGGGTCTAGTATTTTGAGACATAAAAAATGAACGAAATAAAAATAATGGAATGACAGTTTATGAGACTTTTAAGGGCTATGCTCGTTATCTCTATATGCATTGAAAATTTCTGACTACATTTGGTTTGACGAAATAGCCAAGAGCTACCACTCACATCCTCAACGTCTTGTCGGCTTGAAACTTTTCGAAATGAACAGGAGTAAGGGCAGCTTGACGATGGGTTTCCCTTGTTGAACGCAAGATTGACGAGTTAGTAAAACTTTTAGGTATCTTACTATACTATACACCTAACTGGTCTCTTGGGACTTTGAGAAGAATATTGATGGCAAGATACTAATTTAAACTCAATACTAATTTTCTCGAATTATCTTTCGTTACTAATATGATTATCTCTATAATGCAATATTATATTATTAATAAGCCAAAGTCATTTTTTCATAAATTTCGAAACTCGGTTCGTTATGTGCGACAAAAAATTATGGATAATTTATCATTTTTTTTTGTCTGAAAAAATAAATGCACAATGATTTTATTTAATTTAAAAGTTATCATAAACTTGGATAGAATAGAAATAACAAAAGTCTCTTATTGAATCAGCAGTAATGTTTCATTCATTTATTTCAAGTTTCTTATCTCAATATTCACTGTCAAACTTTATAATTTAGTATTCTGAATATCACTTGTTTATAAATTTTCTAAAGTATATATACTGAAAGAGGAAAAACTGAAGGCCGGACAAAGTGGAAATGTTAAAGAAAATATGCATTCTTTTGATCCTCAATATAGTAAATTATTAAGTTTTCAAATTTAACAAAAACTAGATAATTTGTGTATAAATTTTACTATAAAGTATTCACATTACATCCGGGTTGGAAAATATGATCGGTTTTAAATGATAGAAAATTAAAGTTATTTTTATTCGATTTTACTTCTTATTTTTATTCAATTTACATGGGAAATTTAATCGAATTTTTCCCAGACTATTCCTTATTAAGACTATTTTCAGACTTGTTTTCAATAGTTTTTAGTCTAGTTTTGGTCGCCTGTAAATCAAAATCAGACCTTTTTCTCTAAATATTTTGCCTACTTTTGTTTGTATTCAGACCAAAATTAGAATTTTTCTGTGTGTTATTTTCTTTTAGTCTATTTTCGATTGTCTTTAGATCAAAAACAGTTTAGAATTTTCATAAAAATTCAAAGATAGATCAACTAGTTCCAATACAGACCAAATGTAGTCCAGTTACACTAAAATCAGATCTAATTTTTCGACCCGGACAATTTAAAAGTAAAATAATATTTTAGTTATAGTCTGGAGATTTTTTGTTCTAATAAACGATTAATTAAGTCTAAATGTAAAATTAAAATGAAAAAATTCATTTCGTAACCATTAAAAACTCTTTTTTATTAAAATAAAAATTTTTTCGTTTTGCAGAATGTAACTAAAAAATTTATCTACATAAATTTGTTTGAATTTTATGAATCTGCTGACTAAAAAAAATCTATTCTGCAAAACTTATGGTTCCATTATTTTTTTATGCTGTCTAGAGACTAGTTAACGATATTCAATTATCATTTGTTTATAAATTCTATGCAAATTCTCTAAAGTCGGTCATTTTTTCGGTTTACTCATAGCCTTTTAAAAAGTATTATTCTGAAAAATAAAAAAAATGGAAGTGTGTAGTTATGAACTTTAATAGTAATGCAAAAAATAACAATCCATTAAAAATTTATTTCGATAATAGCCAAAAGAACGAGAAAAACTTTTATGGAGTAAAAAAATTCTTGGCACGTTATTGTTGTTATTTTTTTATTATTATCATTGTTAAGTGATTTGATAAAAGCAAATTCTCATCTTAGCTAATAATTACATTCCAAAGTTCGTTGCGAGTAAACTTCTCATGTCGTTCGTAGAAAATTATAAGTTATAACGATTTGTTATTCAATTCGGAATAATAATTTATTAAAGCCAATTAATTACATTGTTATTTATTATTTAACAATCTGAATTAAATTAGCTGTCATTAATTAATTGTTTGTGTTATACGTAAATCACAAACTCTGCACTGAAAATTTTCATTAATATTGTATTACTGCTGTGCGCAATGTCGTATATCAAGTTTAATTCAGTGTACAATTACACAATCATAAATGTATTTCAATGTGTACATACATTATTTTTTAATATTGATCATATAACACTTTAAAAAATCTAAAAATCGGTTGACCCTGTGGGAAAAATCCCAAAACTTTTCGCTGTTCTCTATAGAATTTCTAAGGCGTCCTATAGATGCTTGAAAGCCTCAGAAGTATCAGGCAAGTCTTCTGGAAACTTTAAAAAATATTTTTATGTCAATCTCATCAATCGGTTAAAATCGGATACACGGTTAAATAATTTAAATTATCTTTTATAACATGATTCAATATTCATAATTATTTTTACGCAGTTTGACATTTATTTTGAAAAAAAAAAAAAAAAAAAAAAAAAAAAATTGTTTTTCAATACTTTTATAATCCAACTATTTGGTATATGATATATTTCATTCATATTAACACATGAACTACATATTTGTTACAATTTGTTTCAAATAAAAAAAAGCAACTCAAAAATAAAAAGTATGCTATTTAGTATACTCGAATAAAAAAAAAATTTTCCTCGGTGTTTCGTTTTTCAGGCGTTACCTGATGAAATTATATTTTTATTCAGGTCACTTTTCGCCAGATAACTTTCATCACTATATTTATACAATAGTTAACAAAAAAAATTAATCGGGCGGGCTACCCTGATTTGGAAAACGATTTACTCAATGATGAATAAATATTGATATAGCATCAAAATTAAATCTTTTTGAATCATTTTTTAAAATAATTGTTATCATTTTCCAACAAACTGTTCCAATTTATTAAAACTGAAATCATGAATAGTTTGACAAACTAACATTGAAATCTACTTTTCCGTATAGCACGCGGATTGAATCTATACATTGAACAAATATATTGAACTATCATCAATTTGACCAGTAGCACCAGGTACAACTATAGTAGAACATCAGGTTTGCGGACATGATACACCACTGACTGGTTCGACAATACAGCTAACACTATATATACTTGACACACTAATAGCGGTGAATGCGCACCGATAAATGCTGTATCCATCCAGCCTCGTTAGCGAATGCACGTATTATATTTACGTATCAACGTTAATGGTGAATGAAAGCAGTAACGATACAACAACAACCAACCCAAGTCTACATCTATATATATTTATTTATTTATAGATGCACAACTTTGAATCCAAATATTTGTTACTGTTTAATGTATACTCATCCAATGCTTAACTTAAATTCACGTGTAAATATCCAGCTTCCAAGTGATCTATTGAACATTAGATAAATCAACAATTTTAATGAAACATAAAATAAATCAAATAATCATTATTCCTTGTTTAACAACTTGTTCTAATTAAAAATTTAATTAATATTATTTTTAGACATATTACACATATTAATAAATTTCATTCAGCTTACGATATTTTTAAACTTTCTCATAAATTTTATTTGAGTAATCATGAAAAATATTCAACAAAACTTCCAGTGCTATGTTGAAACAAGCTATCAATAATTAATATACTGATATAAATTAAATATCTCTTGATTTCAATTGAAATTCATGAAATTAAATGTAACGATGTTATTTATACAATCAAAATTAATATAATTTAAAACAGTATTCGTCTGAAATACTATAGCTGGCAATTATAATAACAACTTTGAGTGCTGAGGGCATTAAATGTGTGTAAATTATTTCGAGGTACCACAATTTAAATAATTAAACTTCGAAGTCAATTAGTTTCATTGGAATACCAATAAAGTAGTACAACCATATACTACTCAGACGCCACACTCAAAATGATATAATAAGTGATAAGTTAGTAATCACTTGACTAATTGGATAAATTCAGCAATTAAAATTTTTAATCAGCCCTCTTCAATGTCCTGAGTGCTTGCTTTTATTTTAATTATACCAATATATGATCCTGAAGTTAGTAGACAATTATCAATTTTCGGATTTTGTTTTCACCGAATAAATTACAAAAATAAGAAAAACTAAAAATATGCACATGTAGAAAATTTAAAAAGCTATAAATGAAATTTTTTGAAAAATTTTTTTTTTATAAATTATCGCTCCCAAAAAAATCCAAAAATTATTAGACGTCGGCTAACTTCAGTATCATTATCAATATTCCAGTCTCTGTTTTTCTAAACTTTTCTCTCCGTGTAACGCTTCAAATGCACTTTATTATCTTCTAGTACTTGAATGTTTTCGAATCAAAGCACCGAGACTACTTCACAAGTACATCCAATTTGTTGTTTCCAGTTACTTAAAAAAGTTGAATAAAATATTAAAAAACAAACAGAAAAAATCTTGTGATCCGCTGTTTCGCGGATTCTTTGAGCTGTTTAATTTACCTCTATCTACTGTAGACATACTATAAAAAAAAAAAATGTTGTTTTTAAATCCTCGTGTATTTGAATTAGCAATGAATAGAAGCTCGAGAAATCTATATCACGTACACTCCATACTATTTACTATAGGCTGTCTACTGTGGTTTCACATTATCTGATAACTACTCCAGTACTTATCCATTGATGGAGTACCTGTTGAAAAAAAAAAAAAAAAAAAAAAAACATATGCATTGAAACATAAAATATCAGTATAAACTTTTATGCTCTGTTTTTTAACATTTTTCGATATCGACATTTGTTTTGTTCCAACATTCACGGTTAGTATTGCGATTATTATTATTATTATATATTCATTATAATGCATTATTATTATTTTTATAAATATTTTAAGAGTATTCCAGGTACTCTATTTTATTGTAGACATTTTTTATATCGATCGGCTTGGTGGTATTCGGAATAGCGGGCGGCTTAGTCGATATAATGGTTTCTAGGATTTCCCATGTGAAAACGAGTTACTGCGTTTTCAAGCCACGAGGGCGAGACTTCAGTGTCCATTTGATATATCGTGGAATTCTACTTTTCCTCGTGTACCATTGGATTCTCATTGCTGTTGTTGTTGTGTAGTAACAACTGCATTAGTCGTAGTAGAATCGTGGTGATGATGATAGTAGTAGTAGTAGTAGTAGTAGAAGTATAAAAATAACAGTAATATATACTGTGTTTCACGTGTAACACACCCGTCGGGATAAAAGCATCCAATACAGTATAGTGTAGTGCAAAATATAGTTTTATCTAGCATCCGGGCTGCTGCTAACCCATCAAGCCTGCAAATTGGAAGAAAAATGAAAAACCAAATAACATGAGCGATATCCTACGAATAAATTTGTAAAATCCTTCTATCTCTCCTTCTCTGAAAAAAACAAATATTTCAATATTCAAAATATAAAAATATTCTTATTTAAGAAGATAATACTTCTGCTAATGTATACAAAAAAAAAACTATATATTTTTCAAGGTATCAGTTGCCTTAAGTTTTCATATTGTAATTAATTGGAATAAAATAGTAAATTGTATGACAAAGGATAAAACAAAGCGATTTTAGACCAAGCCGAAGTTGGCTGACATCACGCGTGTCTGAAATCGTCTTTCATTTTGAATTACACACTAGATTTTTCATGATTACCTGTATTAGAACTTAAAGTTCTTATGTCAGCACCCAGTAAAAAGTTAATTTAAGACCAATGGTGTCATCAACTATTAGCATAAGCATAAACTGTCATTTGCAATTTGTAATTAAGCAGAAACTATAAATACTATCTACCATTTACACTCATTTTCATGAAACTTAATCACAGTCAGAACTGCCATTTACGTAAACAAAATTAAAGGTCTGAAATGACTATTAAACGAACGACATGTATCAGAGTTTAAAATACGAATGTTTTCAGTCAGTGGGATGTCTTCATCCCTTGGGGAGAAACAAACAGTATTTCTGCCCGTTGACTGAAGGCATTCAAAATTTACGTGTTGGCTAATATTCATTCACGGCATCGGACTGAAATTCGCTTTTTCCGACTGACCGTAGGGACACTGAAACTTTACGTTTCAATGCTGGTATCATGAAAAAGTAATTTTTATAAAAATGTAGTACGTTTTCTTCTGAGGACGTTGATCCATAAATTGCAAAAACGAATAAAACATAATATATTTTAAAATAGACATGAAAGATATAAAAATAAATTGATATATTAATCTTATGAATAAATTTTTAAGACTGATCTCAATCTCATCAGAACAAAAAATATATATCTTCGAAATTATAAATTGTTAGGGTTTAATATTTCGAAATTTCATTCAATTACATGCAAACTATGTATACATTGAAAAACTGAATGGCTTCAAAATTTCAAGGTAAGTAAATTAAATTTGATGACACTTGTATGGCGAATGTAATAATAATACAGAGCCTAGAGTACACCATAGGAATATTTATAAATAAAAATATAGATATAAAACTTTTGATTGCTTTTTAAAGCTTGTACGAATTCCTCTGGCTCCAATAGATCGTTTATCATATTTTAGTATTTATTCTATTTATATTTGTTAACAAATATTTTTATTTCTTTCCATTGTCTATTACCGCATATATACGTGTTATATTTTTCACTTTTTTTCTCAGTATTTTTTCTAATCTATCTTCCGCAGTCGATCGTGATTAATACTCCTTTTTCATGTACACTTTTCACTTTCGTTTTTATTATTCAAAAAAAAAAAAGAAAAAAAAAAAACCCAGTCAACACACAAAAACGAACGAATTTTTAATCACAGAATAAAACGGCTTTGTATCTCGGCGTCAATAACGAAATACTGTATTGCTGTATTGCTTTCGACGCAGTGTAGTATACTGGATACACAAAATTAAATTTAAAGCTCATAACAATAATAAAAGTTACGTCCATATCATTAAATGTTTTATTTACATATACATCTTGATTAGTTTTCATTGATAAAAAAATAAAATTCTGTCCACAGCTAGAATCATCGATATAAAAGTATCAAAATACTGTAAAAATATTTATATTCAATGTACATTTAAAATTTATAAATATTTTTCAATAAAGAATTCAGGAAGGAATGAAAAAGCCACTGCTCTATATTTTTATATGTCAGCTGAAATGGGGGTCAGCTCGACTGGATCCTGACGGAAACTGACCCCAGATTGATTCGAAAATACAGCGAGTGGTAGTGCGGTGTATAGCAAGCGCGGAAGCTGACTAACTGTAGATTGGGATTGGGTTGAAGTGTGGGCAGGTGGCCGCGAATATATGTGGGAATATTGTATAGAATATTATCGTAGTGTATGAAGTATAGAGTGAGAGAAAAGATCTTCCTGGTATCGTATATAGTATTCGTAAAAGCAAGACAGACAATATACATGGATAGATATATAGATATATATCTATATATGTAGAAAAAGAGAGTAGGAATGCAAGAGATCGGCTTTGACCAACCAATTCAGCATCGACTATACGAGCATTCAACCGCAAATCGAGTTCCGGCCAAAGGGGGATCGAAATAAAATCGGTCTTGTTGCCGCCATGCCGTACCATCAGCCGCTCATACTCTGGAACGTGCGGATACCTATTCACATCATCCTCGTATACTCCCAGACCTAGTACTAGTTCCCGTTCTAGTGGTAGTTTATAGTGGTAGTAGTAGTATAGTTGCCTTTAGCAAGACCTTATCCGGTGCGAGGAACGTGTTTTAACTCTCCCTTCGTGTTCCCTCCCCAATATATGCCCGAGGCGCTCGGAAGTATGGGATAGATTGAGCTGGTGGGTTTCAGGGGATGATTAAGAGAGACACGAGGCAGCTTAATGGTCGCGATGACTACGAATAGTGGAAGCTCGCGCGTCTCTATGTCCTCCATGGCTTTATACTTAACTTAGCTCCCACTTTCACTTCCACTTCCGCCGGATACAATGTTTCGCGTTATCATTCTGCTTTATTGCGGATACTATGGTACACTATGCTACGCTTGTGAGAGAGTAGACTGATTTATGTTTGGGTGTGACCTTTTACTTCTTCCCTTTTATTTTTTTCTTTATCGTATTTCTTCCGCTATGTTCTTTGCGTACGATATATACCTTCACTCATACGACTCGCAGGATGCAGGGGTTACTTGAATAACATGCTATAAATGTCGAGCGAGGATATTAAATGGTGTCCCTGACTTCTGGTTGATTGTTTTCTTTGCATCGTCTCCTCGTTATTTTAAATTTTGCTTCAAGATAAGTCAAAATAAATAATATTATTTTATATGGGGATATTATCATACCTATTTCGGTCTATTTTATGAATTAATCGATGGGTTCAAAAGTATCTTTGACATTTCTTAAGTTAATTTTATACATTTAATCAAATTTGCTTCCCGTCATATCAGTTATTTATCAAATATCGACTTTTATGACTATTTCATATAAATTTATATATACTCAAATTCAATTGATCTTTAAACTTATGCCTTATCCATTTAATAGAAACTGTATATTACGAAAAGAAAATTTAATTTCTTATGTCAAAAAAGTTAAATTCTTTTTTTATGTAATATAACTTTGTGAAAGTTATTTTTGTAAAAGCATGTTATAAAGGCAGTATAAAAATTTAATATCGCAAAGAAATTTATTTCCATATTTACTTTTTATAATATTTAACAGGGTATGGGTAATTAGAAACAAAGAAGTTTTTTTTTATCTTTTTTTTTTTTTTTTTTCAACTAAATTACAACTTTTTTTTTAGCTATGGACTTGAATTATTTGAATGCTCCGTAGAAATTTTTAAAAATAATTTCATATTGGCTGGCGATAAAATTGATTTTTGAACGGAAATTTTAGATTTTTATCTAAAAAATTTATTTGAAATTTTAAATGTGTTTCACTCATTTACACTGTAAAAAGTATATTTTTCCAGCGGAGTGATTTCAAAGTAATCTGGATATTATTTAAATCCGCATTCATTCCGATTGAGAGTTTTAATATTAAAATAAACTTCCCTTCTAAGTTAATTTTACTCCAAGGGAATTATATAAATACACAGTCATCCGTTCCACATTTACTACGGATTTAATCTGCTTTCATTCCGAAAATTTTTCCATTGTACGGTTTAGTGTCTGTAATTTTGTATCGTATCAGCTCCATAACTCCATAAAATTTTTGAAGAGTTGAAACCTGACAAAAATTGAAGGAAATAGAAATCGATCCATCATAAAAGAAAAAATTCTAAAAACAAATGCCAAGGAAAGTTTCAGGATACTCATTTTTACTCATCCGTCTCTGAAATCTTTTTCTACGTCCAAATGTTTAAAAAAAAAATAAATGTATCAATCACAATTTGATAAAATTAATTTGTGTTGTTATATATCATATAATAATAAGATTAGTGATAATGATAATCGATTGATTGACAAATCATCGGAGATGAATTATGATTAAGCAACAAGGATCTATTCAGACAGTGTACATATAATTATGATAATGTTGATAAATTGATTAAACTCGTTTTATCTTGTTGCAGTGCCACCGGATATAATCGATCACGAGACAAGCACAGACATGGTTGTACGAGAGGGTAGTAATGTAACACTACGCTGCTCAGCAACCGGGTCACCGTCTCCAAATATCACCTGGCGTCGTGAAGATGGCCAGATATTCCTCGGGAATGATCAGAAAGGTTCGTACATTCTATATACAAATTTACAAAAACACTTTTTTTTTTTTAATTGCTTATGTCAAATCACATTTCATTTAAATAAAATATTCAATAAAGAAAAATCCAATCGGACAATGTCGAAAAATAGAACAAGTTGAATGAAAAATAATTAAATTACATACCATTTTTCATATTATTTTAGATTCAATATAATATAAAAGAGGTCGCTTTATAAAATATTGAAAAATATTGTATGACTTTGCAAAGCTGTAAGATTGTGAAATAGTCTGGTAATCCGTTTGTTACAAACCAGAAGTACTTTACCCGTATATTTGCATCGAAATTGGCAAACAACCGTTGGGTGCATGCGTCCATCCAGTTTTCCCCCGAGGCAACAATATGAATAAATCGGCATACTCACATACTGTCTATTTCCATACACTCAATACATATATTCCCAATTATAAATGCGTGAAATCAACGAATTCGCGTGTCGTTATAACGTCGGATACCAAAATAATAAATAAAAAAATGTCAATAAACTTTATTTAATTATTCGTTTCAATATTTTATTTATTTCAACACCGTATTTTTTATGGTACATAACTATTCAAACTGCTAATTAATTTTACAAAAATAAACCATAATTTACGCGCAGCAGTAATTATTATAATTTATTTGTTCATATATCAGTATTTATATATTTTTTCCTCTGAAAAAAATATAAATAAAACAAAATAAACTTGGAAAAGATAGTGAGCGAAAAAAAAGACTAGAGCTATTTAACGATTGAATTAAGTCAGGACATTAGTTTTACGGTCTGTAAGGTTCGCGTGTAACGTCTCTGACATAATGAAACTAAAGCGATATTCAGCTTATCAGTTATATAGAGCAGACGGGCAAAACGGGCAGCTTAAGAAATAATGATTTAAATGACATTTCTTTATTGCTTTTTTTTTTTTTTTTAAATTAATTCGTATCATCCTCTTTTAAAAATTATTTATTAAATATGATTTTTTTTTTCTGTGAAATTTTATTCGCTTCGTAAAAATTTTCAATACCGCCGGTGTGAACGTTACACGACATACAAATTCAAATTTTTGGCTGTGAGAATTAGAATGGTCACACCGACAACGGTGTGAATTTTAAATACGTCAATAAAATTATAAATTTATTAACTTTGAACCATAATTGTAGTTTATCTATCGAGTGCGAGCGTCTTAGACTCGATTGTACTAGATAAATATATTAGATTTTGTGACAGATATTTGAAATTCACTACATTTAGTGCCTATAAATGGCAGGTTATAAATCCGCGTTTATTTATTTGGTACACTGTGAAAAATTTCCAACAAATTTTACTATGGGCGTGTTGTAACACCGGACCATAAGAAAACTGGTACAAAATTTACAAGTGTCCCATAGTAAACGATATGCGCAGACGACACAATTGGGACCTATGCGCATACGTTTACTATGGGACACTTTTAAATTTTGTATCAGTTTTCTTATGGCCCGGGGTTACAATGCACCCATAGTAAAATTTAATGGGAATTTTTCACAGTGTAAGAGTGTTTTGAGTATTTGTTGAAAATTAGAGAAAATTCCAGTAAGTGGACGAATTAAAATGATGATAAATTTTGTCACAAGATGGCTCGTTAAGTTCCTTTAATATTTTTTGGTCGCTTGCTATCGCACATTTCCGAAAACAAGTTTAATAAAAATGAAATTTTAAATTCCACATTTTGCCGGACTCTACTCTATATACATACACCTAATACATACATATATTCATTAGCGATAGATATGGTATAAATGGAATTACATCAGGAATTCACTTGAAATTGAGGTCAATACTCTCACCGTGTACTTTATTAAACATGTACACCCTCATTAATTAAATCCCACAATTAACTCAGCGCATTCCTTTTACATAACATAAACTATATCTAATATTCTACAAATATTTTTAGTTAAATTTGAGATCAAAGCTTCATAATTCCGTGGGATTTATTTCTTGTGCGCGTTGATAAAACGAGCATCTTAACGTCAATGTAATTTGTGATCCTGCATTCTTGATTTTAATGATCCCACAATAAAGTCTAAACGAAATTATAAAAAAAAAAAAAAAAACAAACAGTGGTTTTTTGTGCACTTTGTCTGCAGTACACTCAGTTAGTAAGACAAATATTCGAGCGGATTTAATTGCGGTGAACGTCGACATCCTCAACTTACGGATAAGTAAACTGCATTTAATGCTGTGTGAAAATTCGTGCTGAATCAGTGCGCTCTATATATGGTTTTGCCAGTTAACTACTTTGAACAAACAGCAGATTTAGTGTAGCGGTAGCGTGAAAGCTTAATATGTCTACAGTCCATTCGCAAAAAACACAATCCTTTGATTCATCTGTGCTGCTGTCGTTGTGTCAATGCAAACTGTTTAACTATTGATTTATTCTATTCTTGTTAACTTTACCAACAAATATACACATTCACATTTACACAACCTCTTTGACATTTTATCGTCGTTTAATTAACGGATAGAAATACATTAAATGCTCTTAATGTTTTAACATAAAATTAAAATATTTTTAGTCACAATTATTTAACTGTTTAAATTAAATGTTTAATTGATCAATTTACAGTTAAAAGTGTCGAGGGATCGTATTTACGAATAGTCAAAGTTACTCGTGGACATATGGGATCATATTTGTGCATCGCGTCGAATGGTGTGCCGCCTTCAGTCAGTAAAAGGATCATGCTAATTGTTCATTGTATGTATTAACTAATTAACTAATTGAATGAATAATCAGATGTATGTGTACAATTATATATAAATATATATATATATATAGGTACATACATTAAATTATTAATCAGTTAGTAGTAGTAAGCCTTCTAATTAAAAAAACATTTTTAATTTATAAATCAGTTTCACCGATGATATGGATACAGAATCAACTAGTTGGTGCTCGAATTGGTCAAATGATGACACTTGAGTGTCTATCAGAAGCATATCCAAAGTCAATAAATTATTGGACGAAAGATAAAGCTGAAATAATTGCTCAAGGTAATTAACAGAATATTTCATTTTTAATTCACTTATAGAAAATTTTAAAAATTATTCCCCAGTAGCTAGAGATGTAAGGCAGAGAAATTTTCTGATTGTCATTTCCCATCACTATGCAGTATTTTATATTTATTAAGATTGATAAAAAATGTACACAGAAATAAAATATTTTTTGGCGTAAAAAATATTTTGAGTTACGAATTGAAGACGAAAATTTTCTTAGGACTGGAAAGAATTTATCGAAGCAAGAATATTTTTTATCCACCTAAGAAAATTTTTATTTTCATTTTAAAATGGGAGAAAATTCTTGGGGTGAGTAAAAATTTATTGTGCCAATAAATTATTTTTTTCTGTGTTTAAGTAAATTTTTTTTATTTTGTTAAAAATTTTTTAACGACAACTAGCTAATTAGAAATATATTTTTACAACTTATTATTTATTTAAAATTCTTTATTACCCATAAATAAAAAAAAGAGAGTTAACGATTAGTTAAACGTATTATCTTTCATCATGAGTTGTTTATAGCGATCAATATTACTTTTATTTGTATATGACTGCTGTTAAAACAGTATAAATAACAATCTGGACGTTTCTGCTTCGAAAATTAATGTAATTAATTGTATGTACAATAGGGTATTGTAAACATTTTGCCCTCTTGTTGTTTCAAACAGATTACATTTCACGTTCATGTTTACGATATAACTAAGCAAACAGATTAGAGGTACGATAGCCGAAAAAGCACTTTTGTTATGTTCACTAATACTGTAATAAGTTTTATTGATCAATTATTACTATCATCATCGTCTATTATTTCAATAAAACAAATCCTACAAAGTTATTAATTATAATTGCATTTGTTCATTATTATACTCTAAAAAATTGCAAGTTAAATCGGAGTAATTACAAATTTGATTTAAATCCAAATTTACTCGTTCCAGAGTTTTAAAAAAATTTCTCCGCACACGAAAAAAATTTGGAGCTTGATTTCCAACGGAGTAATTTTTAAGTGATCTGGATTTCATTTAAATATCCATTTACTCCGATTCAGAGTTTGAATATTACAATAATCTCCTTTCAGGAGTCACTTTCACTTCAAACCGGAGTTTAAATATCAAAATAAACTCCTTTTCGGAGTGAATTTCACCCATAGGGGATTGAATAAATAAACATTCGTTTCATATTCACTCCGGATTTAGTCCGCGTTCACTTTGAAATTTATTACGGTGTATAATAATAGATTTTTGTTGTTCACTCAATCAATGTTGTATCTCCCACGCTAGATCATTAATTAAAAAGGAAAAAAACTTGAGAAAAAAAATCAAGCCTAAAAAAGCAATAGGGAATATGTTCCAATTGCATCAACTGTGTTATCTGGACCTCATTCGCCCGCGAATGTTCATTTTTTTATTTTTTCAACTACCAACTACCTTTTTTAAACGAATTTCCTATATGAACTCAATCGTCCATGCTCTTTTCTATGCCGCTTCATTCCAGTCGATCGACAATTTTATTTGGTACTATACACCCACTACTACAGCAGCAACAACAACAAACACCTAAGACATCACATCGTATCTCGGGAGGTTCAGTTTTTTTTATCTAATATCCAAAGAGTTAACTGCAAATCTATTTTAATGCTTCTTCAAACACTAACAATATTTTTACTGGATTAATTTTTTTTTCTACTTCAATATAACATTATATAAAATACAAATTATTTTTTTTTTATATTTAAAAAATCCGCATCGAAACCATTACGAGAACTTTTTTAAAAAATGATAGCAAGTTTTTTTTTTTTATAATTATTGAATAATGACAAAATATAAGTAAGACATTTTTTTATTTTGAATTTTGATTTATTTTATTTGATGGGAAAAATTACAAGTTGAAATTTATCGCTGATTTTTCCATAATTTTGTCATTACTGTAAGTTAAATTTAAACAGCATCAAGTGGTTTTTAAAGTCTTATATATTTTATTTTACTGTACTCATAGAAACCAATTTATGAACTGGAAAATTCACTGTGACAAGACTTGAAATCTTATGGGATATAAAATATAAGAAAATAAATTTTATAAAAACACAGAATTTACTGTTTGGAATTAAAAATATTTACATACCATAAAAAATCTTTATTAAGCGACGTTTTTTAGGCACGTTTCTGAAAATTAATGAAAATATAAAAAATATTTTTACCCTAATTAGTTTCGTGACATCTAAGCACTCACATCAGTCCTACAATTGAAGTGGTAATTTTTAGCCAAAAAATTATCTCTGTGCTAACGGAGTTTCTCACGTAACTTAAATAATATTCAAAATTTTGCTCTATCAAGTTCGAGCCAAGCATGTAATTTAAAATTCAAATTTTAATTACGTTAATTGACATCTGTAAAGCATTAATTACTTCCGGGAATAGAAAATAAAAAAAAAATTCAGCTGGCTTAATGTGACTGTCAATCTGTACTCAATATGTCAATTATAATTATGCAAGAAGAGTATTATCTATCAGTTATTTTCAATAAGATCTTATTTATAGATACATTTATATTCAAACATAAGGTATCAATTTGATGTAATGGATATTTGAAACAATAGATGTTATTACACTGAGAGAACAATTTATTTGAACCAACTAAATAGATTTATTTGACTGAACAAAATCATTTATTTCATTCAAATATATATTTGGTTATAGTTAACAAATCATAGTTGAAAAAAATTCCACTGCGGCTGGTGGCGCTATTAAATACAGATTTGTTAACTATAAGCAAATCATTATTTCATTCAAATGAACCATATCTTTGTCTCAAATAAACAATAATTGGGTCCATTCAAATATGGGATATATTTGCCTGAAACGAATCTCATTTAGCTCAAATAAATAGTTCTCTCAGTGTATGATCACACACACGCATATATATATATATATATATATATATATATATATATATATATATATATATATATATATATATATATGCTAACATCGCCGAATAAAAGAATCGTTCTCAAAATTATATCAATTAGTAGAATGCTATTTTTGTTCTTTGTAATGGTACGCATATCATACCACTTTAATTTATATAATATTGATTATATTGGTATATTGAGTGACAAGAGATGAAATCAGATGAACGGAAAAAGGTGCAATTTCAAATGAGAGCGAGGTTGATTGTCCAAACTGATGGCGAAAGCTACCATCAGACAAAATTAGAAACCTTGTTTTATCTTCCCGGGTCAAAAATAAAACTTGATTCAGGCTCGCTTCACCTTATTCTTTTTTAAGTTATCGATTTGCCGACGATTTTCCGATAAAATCTCGACTTTTTCAGCTTAAATTAAATTTTTGTCAACTCTTAGAACTTTTTCCATCTTAGTTTGAATTTATTCGTCTTTACTTCGAGCACAATAATCATTCACTTTACTTCTGACTTGCTGAATAAAGTCCAAAAATAGTTATTTATTCACTTAATTTTAGACCTGCTGAACCTAGTCAAAAGCAATCACTATGTTTTAGTGTATTTTATATATATATATATATATATATATATATATATATATAAATTATTTCGCCTTAGTTTTGACTTTCAAATTATAATTTAAGTTGAGTAAGTCTAAAACAAGTCAATATAGACTTGATTGAAACTTTTCCGTCTTAAATCGTGATTAGGTAAGTCAGTTAAGTCTAAATCAAGGTGAAAACTCAATGTATTTTATATTTCCGTAAAGAAAAATCAAATTTGTCTTTTGAGAAACGGTTCGAAATTTTGACTTGTTATACCAAGTCTAAAGCAAGGTTTGTTTTTGACCGACCCGGGCCAAATTATATAATTTTCCTAATTATCAGGATTGTAAGTTTTAGCAAGCAAAAATTCAGTTGTCAATTCGATTAGTTTAGAATGACATGATTATTTGGAAATTTACAATGACTAAATACGGTTGTAATAAGGTTGAAATAAAGCCAAGAGTCGGTTCAGCTGGCAGTAACTGATCGTTTTATGCTCTAGGAAAAAAACCGATGATTTTCAAGTTGCTAAATCACATTGGTTTTAAATTGGCTTGTTTCGATTGACTAAACAAGTATTTAAGATAGTTTCCGTTTAATTTGAAACTTTTGAATTTTTCCCTACATAACATTATTATTTGTTTTTTTTTTTTTTTTTTTTTTTTCATAAAATAGTATATTTTGCTGCTTTTTTACTTGTATTGATATTTAAAAATTTATAGGATTTTTTATTGGTTATTTTATTAAGTCAGCTATTTATCAATAAATAAACTGACCATGATATTAAATCGGAAATAATCAATGAAAATCGGAAACACATTTTTATCTGATAAAAAATTTATCGGAAATCGGACTTGAGGTTTCAATCGGATTACATTTAGAATTTCCGTTTACACTGGTGGCATTTATTCCAATAGCATAAGCAACATATAGCATGTATATAATGAAAATAATAACGATAATATTGAAAATATTTGAGCTCAATCTTTTGGAATAAATCGACAAAGCGAAGGTATTAAAACTGGCGCTTTGCTATGAATAATTCGTGACAAATTTAATTAATACGATTAACAAATATCATTATTTATTTCAAATAAAGTTTTAATTTATAGAATTCCGTGTTAATGCCTGAGTTTTAAAAAAGTTTAACTAGTTCACGATAAATGGTCGGTAATTTCAAATTATTGATAAAATAAAAATGTAGTTCGACATACATTAATATTTTTTTTTGTTGATGTATTATTCAGTTTGTTTATTTTTTTATATTCGTTTAATTTACTTTTTTTTTCTTTTTCAATTGATTGCTCGTAGAATTTTCCGTTCGAAGACGATAGTCAGTACAGTTGTTGGGATAATGGGAAAGCCGGAAACAGTTGAATGGTGTCGATCTAAACAGAAATCACGTTAACTTAGTTCTCTTCGTGTCGAATACTAAAATAAGCTAGACAGTTGAATAGGTTAAAGCCATCATCTAACTTGATTTCAACTATTGTGACGTTATTCTTCGACAAACGTGTTAAATTTTTACAACTACAAAATATTGTTATTATTCATCATATTTTATTTTATTTTTCCGTGACGAAAATTCATCCTCATATATATATATTTTTTTTTTTTATCATTTTCTACAATCATTTTTATGTATTTCCGTTTCATGTAATAGAATGTCCAAATAAAAAATATTGATAATATTACTCTAGATAATGTAATAGAGTTTATACCCCTTGAAATTTTCAGATGGCAGATATGAGCCGGTTCTAGATGAAAATGCTTACAAGGTTAAAATGAAATTAACAATACGTTCCGTTACTCCTGCTGATTTTGGTACTTATAAATGTGTATCCCGAAATTCTTTAGGTGATACTGACGGAACTATTAAGCTTTACGGTAATAATAATTTTTACTACTTTATTTATATCATAATAATAATAATAATAATAATAATAATAATAATAATAATAATAATAATAATAATAATAAGGAATAATAATTATGAATAGAAACTCTTTACTCTCTAAAAATGAATTAGTGAACATCGCGTGACAATTACTATTTTGCAGTTAATAGTCACTTATTGCCAGTGAAAAGTATACCACTATTTGATTTAGTGACTTACTTTTCACAAGTAAACAATAAATAGTTGAATAGTAAAAAATGTAACCTGCATAGTAAATTTTAAAATAAGACATTTGAGAATTGATGTTAATAAAAGTATAGTCCATGATTATGATGTGAACATCGTAAATTTTAGTGGAATTTTCTTTCCGTGTATTTTCACTATTTCAAATTTTATAGAGTAATTTTAATCGTACAGTATTGAAAAAAATTTTTCAGCCCTCCGGCCAGAAAGTGGCAACTTTCGGGCCGCTGCCCTGAACGAAGTTGCAACTTTCCGGCTTCGTCGAGCAGAAAAATAGTATACGCACCTTGGCCAGTAAAAAGGAAAGCCTCAGACGACGTCGCCTCGGCCAACAATTACATGTGCTCTGAGACTTTTCTTATTTTACTGGCCTAGGTATGTAATATACTATATTTGAAAAATATCTTTTTATTTTCCAACAGAAATTACATCAGATAACGAGCACGATGCATACGGTGACACTGAATACAGAGGTAAGCTTAAAATAATATTTATTTAACAACTCGAAAATTAATAATCCAAATGAAAAATAAAATTTTTTATCATGTCCTAAAAATTTTAAGTATCATCTAGTCAGATAACTATAATAATAAAATTTAACAATGCAAACATATATATAATTCGTCATTCTCGTGCTTAGTACATATACGAAGTCAAATATAATGCACTTGGACAACACGCATAAAAAATGAATACAACAAATAAAATCTTGAATTTATGTATTGTCGTACAAGAGATAAAATAGTCGAGAATGGGTTTACGTATGCGAATAATAAGCGTATATTCGGAATTCATCCACATACTGACGTATGGCAAAGTGTAGCAGACATGAGATGCAATTGTTGAAGGGTCACTTGAAAGCCGGCTTTGTGTTACACACACCAGTTAAAAAAAATATTTTTCACATACTAATACTTATTTCTTTTATCACAAACAATACATCCTCGCGTAACAATCGACTCGAGGTATTACATAATGCTTCGTTGATTAATTGGCTCGAGTACATAACGTTGTAAATAAAAGTTTTACTCTTACACTTGTCAATGCCCAGACATTCCAGCCAATAACAATAAAAGTTTTCTATTGTGCAAAAGAAAAAAAAAACTTTTCTAATTAATTACAATCATTATTTAATACTGGTAACAATGAAAATAAAATTTAAAAGTTAATATGTTGTAAGTGGAACAATGAAAACGAATTAATTAATTCATTATTAAAATACATTTCATGTAATTAGTTAATGTGAAGTAACTTGAAGTTATTTTAACTAGAGAAGCAGCGAAATATATTAAATTAAGAGAGAGATGATACTTTACAAGCTACAGGATTTAATTATAGAAAGTTCAGTACGTATACGTATGTTATTCATAACATCCAGAGGGGTGTTGTAAGAATCAATATTTGCGTGTAAAAAAAAATGAGGTTGCGGTTAAGGTAGAGATAAAATAGTAGTCAAGGAAGAGAATTTCTATGAAACTGCAAACGATTTGTTTCCACTCATTCAGGTTTATGAATAAGCAAATCCTTAAATAATCGGATTAGAGTTTAAGCGCTAAAGTATTTCTCAGGGCAAATATTACATGGAGTAGATTTGTGGATATTGTTTGTATTCATAGTTACACACTCGTGCACCGGAGACTAAGCGGATGCACCACTAATTACCTAAAACATCCTTCATTTATATTTAAACAACCCGCGTTTACAAACATTCCGTGATTTCGCTATTGAGATTTTATATTTATATTCAACTATGCTATCGCTTTTCATTTAATTATTTAATTCATCTGGACGCTTCAGTTTATTTTTTATTTTTATTACTTAATAATCGTCTTTCAATTCATGTTCAGAAAAATTTTGCAGCTCGAGTATTTCGAAAATTTAAATAAAAAAACCACTTATAACTTCGATTTTTTAATAAACTCAAGATATTTGACCGAGTTTTTCCGTTTGGTTTTATATTTTTTAATATAAATTATTTAAACATTTAAAGCGAAGAAAGTGACAGCTTCCGTTATGAATATCGTTAGTACGGAGAATCGAATTAAAAATTAAGGACAGTTATTATTATTACTTTACTTTTATTGTATTACTATACTCATTGCTGCTCAGTATTATTATATTATTAATATAATTTAATATTTCAACGTTATAATATGATTTGAAAACATTACAACCGTAGTATACAAACAGCTTGGACTAGTAGGATTTGTGGCATCGTTGAGAATGCAACATCGTTTCTATGCACATCTCTTCTTTATATATATATATATGTATCCTCGGGAATTATTAACGTCAGACGAAATTCCTAGGGCATCCGGTGGCAACGATTAATCTTCGCGAGAACTATCGCGCTCTTCTCTTGTACAAGATATTTTCCTCCTTCTCCACCTACTTATTCTCTTTCGCCGAGGATATATGTGAGATTAAATCCCCGTTTCAGTGGAGACAATGTGCTCAGGTAATTTCCGTGATTTCGTGTTAAATATTTATTCCCTCGATTTTAACTGGCAGCTATCCAAATACACAAAACCCATTACACAAAAAAAAAAAAAAAAAAAAAAAAGTAACCATTGCAAAAACGCAAAAGACATGATATTCTTTATCACCGTAAAAGCGCGATAAAACAAAAAAATGTGAAAGAAGTGAGTAGCAAACTTTATTCTCAGTATTTTGATGCAAGAAGTGTAAGTTCTTTGGACTTTTTGACTCTCTGCAACACAGTAGATGAAATACATGCATACATACATATACATATACATATACATATATTTATATATATATACATATAAGAACTCTTTAAAAGAGTGCTGTGAATGTAGAGTTTTATTTCAAGGAGTTTAAAACTCAAGTGAAGCTATTGTACAAAGCTGTCCGTTGATATATAATTTAGTTGGTTGGCCTCTTTGAGCCGCAGTCACCGTATTGTCCTACTGGGCTTATAAAATAGAATCCTTACCCCTCACTTTATTATCTCGTTTTCTCTTAGAGTTTCATCGTGATCCCCTCAAACGCTCTGCAACCCCTTACTACACCACTTCTATTCTCACCCGTCCTCCTTCCTTCCGTTCTTTTTATCCCACCCTCTCGCCCCGGCATCCGTTAGAGTTGTTCGGGCTCTCGGGCCAGCTCGTTTCGTCTTTCTACGCTACTTTACACATTCTTGGGTACACGTGGCAAGAATAATACATGTCTCATTCCGCTTGAATTCTCACTGACAAATTTAACCAATTCTATCCCTGTGTGCTCATGAACTGTGCTTAGCTTTTTTTTTATTCTTTATCGATACCATACTACTCACACGTACTTTTTTTTATTTTTATGCTTGACACACGTCTCTGCGGAAGTACGCGATAACGTATATACGTCATCGCATTATCATATACCACCCATACAGGACGCATTACCATCCATGTTGTGTCGATATATATAACTGATGATTATTTGTTGAGTAGCTTCTCTATACATACGCCTACTAGTATGCATACGTGTATTTATAAATATATACAGTGAGTATCACACTCGACAGTTGTATATACGCTTTTGACCCTACGAGAACATGACAACGTAGTCAGCTGCTGGTACTCCTGCGACTGTACTGGAAATAGAATAGGATTCGCTCCATGTGTCCATGTGTCGATGCAACTGCGGAAACGATGATCCATTGTTCAGCTGCAATGTTATCACTACTTACTCTCTGTGGTATCTCGTGCGTACATATATTATCTATCATATTATATTATACGTACAAGCAGCTTACGGCTGCTCTGTGACATTATAATTATCATAATTATACTGAAAATGAGCATCATGTCCATGAAGAAGCTCAAGTGTAGTGCGAAACTTTAAAATCTTGATGAGATTCTCTCCTCTGTGGTTTTATTTAATACGCAATATATTTTTACCAGTCTAAAATTTCTTATATATAAAATATATATACATATAGATGAATGGATACGTACGTAAGAGTTTGGGTAAACTCGTGTTTCTTTTCGTTCTCTAATGGGTAATCTCAACTAGAGGGAAAAAGTTTTTCTGAAACGGCTTTCTTTCTGTTTTATGGTTAATCAATGTTTTTATCAGTTAAACTAGGTTCGTTATGTGTGGGAAAAAAATATTCTTCGCCAAGTTGTGAATGATATTTTATATCTAAGGATAGGTAGGGTACACTAATAAGAATTTATTTTTAAAACAAAATTATTTTGCTGCAACAAATTTCTTTTTTTTTTCTTGAATATTCTAGTGAATAATTTGATTTGGTTATTAATGATATTCGAGTTGATTTTATTTTATTTTTTTTTTTTTTTTTTTTTTTTTTGACTTATTAAGATTGATGAGCGATGTAGTAGAAGGAAAAGAGTAAAAAGATTTAGCTTAATGAAAATTTTGTCGTAAACTAGTCTCGAAGGATATCAATCGATTTAATAAAACATGAATACCGATTCGCGAATGAATTTACGACGTACTGACATTCGATTAAAGGTTGTATAGATATGTACGTGTGTATGATACACACATAGGTACACGCGGCGGTTATACATTCGTTAACAGGAAAGAAATTAATGTAAATGCCAGGATGACGATAAATCACCGGTTGATTCGACGAAGCGAGATTTATGATCCGGGATTACCGCTCGTGGGTCAACTCAAGCAGTCAAAAAAGTCGTTGTCATCCGCATCACGCGATAGTCGGCATTAAAAGTGCTCGAAACGAGCTAAGTTATATACTAGCCTAGGAAGTTATAAAAAAGACCAGAGTTACTCTTAATACGAAAAGTAAGTAGGCTAGACATAGCAATAAAAAATGCGCTCTACGCAAATGCTCAAGTGTACCACCTTGGAGTACTGTGAAAACTTTTAACCCTTTTTATTTATTTACTTTTTTATTTTAATCCCTCATTTTTTATTTTTATAATTCACACTAACAATTTTTAACTACGGTAATTATGTGTCATTTTTTATTTTTATTATTTTTTTATTTTCATTTATTTTGACAAAAAAAAAGGACATGTAATTATTTGATTTTATATTTACTAAATATGTTGTAAAAATATTTAATGTTTTCCCGCTACAAAAATAAAGCACCAGAACTATAAAGATCCGACGTATAAGTAAAGGATTTTTTTCTTTTTTTTTGTCGTCTATAAATTGCTTACATCGAGTTAGTATACTGAATTTTATTGAAATCGATAGATTATTATTTTTTTATTCCAATAAAAGTAATGAATAATTCGGTGAAATGATAAATGCAGGCCTCAGGCTCCTAGAATGTGATAAAAATGTTAATTTTATTATTATGCTTAATCTAAGTATTCAAAAGACTTTCCTTTCAACAATTAAATTTAAAAAAAATAACAGTAATTAAATAAATTATTGTCAATTAATTATAAGCGACTTTTGCTTGGTGAAGATGTTAAATAATTTCTCATTAATCTGTTAAGGTAAAAGACCTAGTACCCGATTAGAGAACTAATATCCTATTACTCATATATTTGTATACATATATATTTACTAAATTTTACTAAATATAGGGTAAAAGTAACATTTCTGGCCACTGTTTTATTTTTTGATTCATACTTTATTTTAATTATTGAAGAAGTATAAAAAAATATTTCCATTTTATAGTGGGATCAAACGTCCCCTTTCTGAGTAAATCTCGTAACTGCAAAATTATATTTTTTCAGAAATCGGTTAAAATATCTATTCTGTTACACGAGCGTTAATCGAAAGATTAAAATTCAAGTTTTCTACATTCTGTTATAATTATTCAAATTTTGAATTTTTTTACGCAATAGCATTACTAAATAATGTTTTTCACTCATAATTTTAATTATGAAAAAAATGTGGTTACAAGGTTTACCCAGAAAGAGAACGAAAAGTATCTTTGAAGAAATTTTTAAAATTAATTATGTCATTGCGCCTTTTACAAATTATTTTATTTTAAATTTTCAAGTGTCAAAAACTGGCGCTAAAATGGCCAAAAACGGTACCTCTACCCTAGATATACAAATATATGGAGTGGTCGAGTACTAGTTCCCTGATCGGATACAAGGTCTTTTACCTCGCTAATTATTTGATAGTGGCAATTTCAATAGCGACTTTGAATAGAGCTCTATCATCGGATAATACATGGTTAATACCGATGGAATTATGTCAATTAATTGTGTACTGCAGATTATACACCGCTTACTTTCATGCGAACACATGCGCACATTAGTTAGCTTAAAAATTAGAAAGTCAACTCAACTTAATAAAATATCAGTTGATATAAAAATATAATAGTCCTGTTTATTACATTCCCATCTTGAAAATACATATTGTCGAAATTAATTTATCAAAAACATCATTTATGTCGAATAATATCGTTATGTTTTAGACTTGAGGCGTGCAATAGTTAAAAAAATATAGTTTTAAAAAATTATAAATATTAATATAAATCAATTTATTACTGTTGACATTTTTTTTTTTTTAGGAAAGTTGAGAAAAAATTCGGGCAATAATTTGCTTGATGGAAATCAAGATATGCCGAAAGAACGAGGTAAGAAAATGTAAATTATATAGTAAAGGTATAAAATGTAGCTTTATAGTTAAAAAAAAAAAAAAAATAAAAAAAAACGTTGACATTTCATGAAAATCCATTTACATAATAATATCTCTCTATTCTTGAGAATAAATTTAAATTATACATATATATATGTATAAAATAAAATCGTAAAGTCGCGAAATTAAATTTTGTAATGTTGTATGAAAATGAGCGTACCGGAAAAACTTTGTTTGCAGACTTAAAGCTACGGGGACGAAAAGATAACGACGCAGATGAGGATGAAGATTACGATGAGTCAAGATCCGGAGCTAAGTGCACTACTTGGCAGTCGTCATCGTTGCATTGGTACTTTGCTTTCATCACCATCTACAGCTGCAGTCTCTTCATACCGCTTGAGAGGATAAACCTTCGCTTCACTTCCTTACTACGTCATTAGGATCATCCACTAGAGTAAAAACACGCAAGAGAGACAGCTTATTTAATGTACAACCCGTTAAAATCGGTCATCAAGAATATTAAAGCTTAATGCTCTTAAAATACTGACGATAACATTAAACTCCTTAACAGCTTCTAAATAATAAGATAACGACAAGCGATAAGCTGCGATTATAATTACCAGTGATAATAATTAATTAATCATCAGTACATATAAATACAAAATAAAATAAACATCATAATGATGTTTTGTACAGTATCGATTTTAAATTTATACTATAATTATAAAACAATAAATATGTGCGTGCTTATTGCAACAAAACTGTTTTATAAAAAATAAAAAACAAAATATATATTAAACCATCGCATTTAATAATAATAATAAATACTAATGATATTAATATGAGTCAATAGTGTATATGTAAGTTTATTTATTAATAAAATAGATTTACAGAAGCTTTAAAATGTACTGTCGTCGATAAATGCATTCACGATTCATATAATTATATAAATATAAATAATACATATACATATGTATATCTATACATACATGAAAATATAAATATGCCACGAATGTAAATAAATTACGCCCAAATAAAAAAAATGTATATACATATATAAATATTTACATATATATATATGTATATCTATAAATGTTTATGTGAAATATATGTATATGTAGATCATGGCTACGATTAAATGTAATAAAATTATATCTTACAAGAGAATGTTTACACGCATCGCTTCGATGTTATTTTATAAAATAATAAATACGTTAATGGTGCCTTACACCTTTAATATAAATTCAAATATTTATACTTAATATATATTTATATTTATAGTTCCGTGGAAAAAAATATAATATAACAATAATGAGGATTTCAAGATATATTTTTATGCGTAAAAATTATATATTTATTTGTGCATTTATAATTATTATATATTTAAGTAATTTAATTAATATGATATTTTTGATTTTGAATTTAAATCGAAGTAATGCGTGTAATTTAATGAATAATGGATGATGTACAGTAGAGATTATTTAAAATAATGTACGTAATTATTACAAAAAGTTTATGTGTGCAACAATTCGAATGACGTTCCGAATGCCATTTAAATACACGCTTGAAAATACATATAAATATTTGTATAATTAATAATAATGTTATTTATATATGTATGCGTCAGTGTGAACTTCGAGGGGATTATAATGCGCGTTAATGTCGTAGGGTAGTTGAGATATTTATTATACGACCTTTTGATCTTTTCTAAACAAGAGGGTGAGACAGAGATTTCCGTTAATCTTAAGTTTATTTTTTCGAGTATTAATAGTCGTTATATATATATACTTATGTATTGACAATTCAGGTTTCAATTTATTATTTAAAAGTGAAAGATTGTTCGTCAAATTTGAAGGTTTTAATAAAATAAATTTATATGAATAATTAAATGTAATTCGGCAGTTGAAGAACATCCTGCTTAGCAAAAACTAATATTTACATTGAAGATAATCTGTTTTAATTACAATTCGTAAAGCTCTCATTGAAAAATAAGTGAAATGTAAAAGTAACTGAGAAAATATAAATGAAAATGGAAAAATTAGAAATATCAGTCCTGCATTTTTTTGCAATAAAATAAATCGCGTTAAAATTTTTTTAAAAAATGGCATGAGTGGCTCAAATTTTTGAGGACAAAAATACTTTTTTACCATACCTAATGCATTGATAGTTTAAATTCCTGCCCTGTTTGGAGGAAAAAATTTTTGTTTCTTATGAGAAAACGAATGATGAAAATTAGCGCATGCGCGACTCTTCCAACAAACAGAGGCAAAAGTTAAAACTTTCAAATGCAGATCTGGAGAAAAATCGTATACACACCAGGTGTTTAATCATGCGAAAATGATCAGGTACTTCCCTACTGCTATTGTGAAGAAAATAAAAAAAAAAAATAAATAGTCACAGAGTATTAAACCCATGCATTGAGGGCAGATTTTAATCGTAAAAGAATTTTTTATTTTTATTCATCAGACATAAAAAGCAAAATTACATACAAAAATTATTTTATGAATCAGTTATACTACTTTTCGCATCAGTTACTCGATACTACTGTACAATATACAAAGACGACCACATACTGGCATACATAACGACGTGAGAGACTGAACTTCTGTATCAACTATTTAATCGCTGCCCTTACGTACTTTACATCCCCAAGACTTCGCTCGTTATATTTGACATCATTTGAGGATCACATTCAGTATAACATTATTTCCACACTATTGTGTTACCCTGTAACGAAAACTTTTTATCTGATTTAATATCATTTACTCTGTTCACCCTCTGCTCTCTCAGTTATATATATATAATATGAATTACAAGTCATTGATCATATAAATAAATAGAGCGTTAGTGTAGACAGCAAAGCTGTTTGATGTATAGATTGAGAGTTGTTTGATGTATAATTCAACAATCACTAATTCAATTTATATTATTTTATAAAATTCTCATGTCATAAACACATCTCGACTGTATATTAAATTCATTGAAACCAATACAGTTCACTGAACGATCAATCATTGACTCACATGTAAATAAGCAAAAGGATGTTGATTATATTTAACAAATAATTGACTTTAATTTCATAAAATATATATTATTATTATTATTATTATTAATGATAATAAATATCAGTTTGATTAATTGATAATTTAAGTATTCAATTAAATGCTTTTTTTAAATTGATATTTATAAGTTACTATTCAAATATGCGATTATTTATAATATATATAAATACTTGAGAAAAATAATTTAGGTCGATCTGGACCGAAGTTAAATGAAGCGATTTAAATAATTCAAATATTCGGTTGAAATGTCTAATATTGAATTTAAACTCATTAAAATTTAATAGTCAAAAAAATCCACAATTATTTTGAGTCTAAGATCTACGTCAATCTAATAAGATATAAGTAAATCTAAAATTTTAAAGACTGAGGTCTAGTGAGACCTAAATTTTTTTTTTGCCGGGTCAAAAAAATAATTTTGGCGTAATTTTGAAAATTGAAAATAAAGCAAGTCTAACAAAAAGCGAATCGAGTTTAAGTTCTTTTTTTAGTAAATGAAAAACAAATTTTGTTTTGACTAAGCTGTCTTACTTTGTACCGATTTAAGCCAACTAATTCAAATTCAAGTCAAGTTTGACTTGGATTTGAATTAAATTTGTGATTGAAGTCAAATCCAAGTCAACGTGACTTTAATTCGACATAAATTTTTAAGTTAAAAAAGTCATATTGAAGTTAAAAAAAAGTAAGTGGCGCCAAAATTAAATTAATTGAGTCAAATGCGAGTCAAAAAAATTACAGCAGTCAAAATCAAGTTAATTAAGTCAAAAATAAATGTAAAAATTCTAAAAAGTCGGCCAAGTTATTTTTTTGACCCCATAATTATTTGTGAATACGCACGTCAATGAATAAAATTTTTTTTATGCTTTTTAAATATTATAATAAAACAATATCCTTATCATAAAATTTGTATTTGTATGTTAACAAAAGAGTAATTAGTGCAAATTAATATATATATATATAAATAATTTATCAAATCTCTTTACGGACTTATGAAAATTGATGAAAAAAAATTGTCTTAAATATCTTTAAAGAAAAGTATTGAATATATTAAATTTGAAAAATTTTATTTTGGAAAATAGATTAAAGTTTAATAAAATTTCTTTTGTCCGTTGAAGAGTTTAATATTTACTAGTATTTAAATTAAAAATGTAAGAGATATCAATGCTACTTAATTTGCATGTATTGCGCCTGAGTGATGTAAAAAAAAAAAAAAAAAAAAAAAACATATTGCACATTATATTTGTACAACCAATTGCATTTAAAAATGTATATAAGAAAAAAATATATATGACGTACATTTAATTGAACGATAAAAAAATTGACTTCATCGGCCTCTTGGAAAATTCACCCGACAATATTTTTATGATTATATGTAAAAAGAATTTAAGTGATAAGAGAAAAAATATATACGCTATTAAAAATATATTAATGACAGAAACGTATAAGAGTAATTATAATAGTATCTAATGATTACGTTAATTATATTTATTGAATAAAAAATAAATAATAAAATAACTCACCGTCTAGTGTATATGTAGTACTTAGTTTTGTAATTATGGAAATAATTTAATTAATTTTATTGAATAAATAGGATTTTGAAATTTAATCGTCTGAGGGTAGTAATTTTGAAAGAATTATCTTCATCCTTAATGCAGTGTATTGACGTTTTTTATTATTATTTTCTTTATATATATGTATACTGTGCTAGTATATTAAAGTCTAAGGTGTCTGAATTAATAATCCATTTTACACGATATTATAATACCAATTCGCTGTAACCCTTACTTTACTTTGCATATCTACTAAAATAATTAACCCTATGAAAACGTCAATTAAATTTTCATTGCCTCAAATTATTAAAATATACAAGGGAGTTATTTTAAGCTCACATTTTTTGAGGTACTGAAAACATCTTTTTTTTTTGGGTCACTAGAATTTTAATTGTTTGACATTAATATTTTTTTATTGAACTCAATGAAAAAAATAGATGTAGGAAACCAAAAAAAAAGTAAAATGAACTAAAGTTGTTAATTAATAATTCTTTGGTATTTTGACAGAACTCTAATTTAATGGTAGTGACGTTTGCTGATCTGATAAATGATGCCGAATTAGTTTGAATTAGAATTTCAATTAGTAATTAAAAATAGTATTAATTCAAAATTATAATTTAGTTCAAAAATACGCGCGTATTTATTTTGAGTCGGAATCATTTTATTTTATTGCAATTTAGAATATTTATTGTAAAAAAAAAAAAAAACAAAGACTTTCTCTAATAGTTTGGATATTGTAGTACCGGTACTCTCACTAAAATAACTAAGTCAGTAAATTTTCGGAATTTTCACTCAAAATTTTTTACATATATTTTTAAATATATAAAATTATGTTCTATTAGAATTTTAACTATCGAGCTTGATAAAGATCAAGTACACTGACAATACTTTGCCTTATAACTTGCCAATACTTGCCAATACTTTCGTTCATATATTTTTTTCTTAAAGATATTAATGTACAACAAATATTACAGTAAATTATTTTATTGATCATTGAAAAAAATATTTTACAATCTACTTTTTTTCTAATACTAGTATTTTATTTTTCTAGCACGTGTTAAAAATTTTTTTGTTTTTTCTAAAAGCCTTTGATATATTATAATTATAACTAATTATTTCAATCAACACTCATTTTATTAACTTATTTTATTTCATTTATTAAATACTCCGTTGGGTAAATTCTCCACTTTATTTACAAAACTGACAAATGAGTAACCGCGTACATAAAATATATAACAAATATGTTTTTTATACTATCAATTTTTTTTTTTTTTTGATAAAGAATTTTTAGCACTCGATAATTAAGTCAAGTGCAGTTATTTTTAACGTAAGTAGATATAATTTACTTCAATATTTCATTACAGATGTTCTAATAAACTGATAAAAGCTCAAGCATTAATAGTTGATGCAGTTAAAATATTTTTCATCATTAAGAGTACTAGTAATTGACTGAGGATTCAACGTACTGTCAAATATAACATTTATGATATTACATACATGATTAAAATTTTTACAATATAAACTTAAAAAGTATTTATTCGACGAATTATTTTTTTATTTTATCATTCTTAAATATTAGATTGACATTTTTAGTGTTAGCAAATAATGATAGAACTCATATATATTATATATTTATAAAAATATTTTAATTGCACCAATAAATTAACGAATAATTAATTTCTTTTTTATTTGACTCAATATTTACATTCAAATTTTTAATTGATCGTGGGTTCACACATATATATACAACCGGACCTCGTTATAAGACTAGTTCGGGGCAGTAGGAGAAAAAATTCTTAGAATTAAGGTTCCCTCATTATTGTGCTTTAATAGTGTTGCGCCCAAGTTTCGCTGTAAGACTATTACCGTTTTTTGGTTTTATTTATGCATTTGGTTCAACTGAAAATAAATTACTTCATCCATAGTCTCTATGTATATACTTTTTATTTCGATTTTAGTCGCAGTGTTCGTTAGTCTTATAGCGAGGTTTCGGCGCAAAGTTTTCATTGAGTCACTGGTGGAAGAGCGTTTTGAGTGAATTTTAACAAATTGAAGGGAAGAGTCTTATAACGCGTAGCATTATAACGAGGCCTGACTGTATATGGATTTCAGATGCATATTAGATGGTTACTTTTTCAGAAATTTTAGAAAACTTTCGACATAATTTATTCATTTCAAAAAATGATTTTGATAGAATGGACATTATTATTGTCATCTTTATATCAAACTCATTATTACAGATTACTGCAGTATCAATTGATTTTATAACTCTGCCATCTATCGTGTAGTAGATTTATTTGAATGATAAAAATCAGAGCTTTGAAATTTTATTCATTTTCAATTATTAAAAGCATCGTTTTTTATTTTTTTCGTTGAGTCAGGGAATGAGCACCCGGACACTCATGTATTTGTATATCTATATTTACTAAATATAAATATACAAATACATGCAGTGATCGAGTACAAGTTCCCTGATCGGGTATTAGGTCTTTTACCTCAATATATAATTTACTAAAAAAATTATTTTGAATAGTTCTTCAATAAAAAATTGTGTTTTACGTCAAAATATCCTGTTCACATATATATTTATACTACATATATTTTACAAATGCTTAAGATTGAAATTAGAATTGTCTAATATTTAAAAAAAATATATGACAACTATTACAAGTAAATTAAGATAAACTACCAATCGATCACTTATGTAAATAAACGTTCATATTTTTTTTTATATTAAAGAATTTAAAAAAATTACAACTAATTTTCAAAGTATCGATTAAACAGTGACGCAGTATTTTTGAAAAAAAATAATGAGACTCCTGAGTGTGCCATTAAAATTTAACTAACACACTGATAGAAGTATTTATTTGATATAAATAAATGCATTTATTTGAAACAGTTTTTCAGCCTTATTTGGCTGAAGTAAGCATTTATTTGCCTCAAATAAAGATTTATTAATAGTTAATAAATCTCATATTTGAGTGAACATCACTGTGATTTTTGACTACAGCGCCACTTTCTGTTTACAATACCTTTCAGTATACTGTCTAGTGTAACGAATTCAAAATATAATCAACTAAATATTGTTTTATAAATTAAGAAAATGCTGAATATTTTTTAAATTAATTACTGTGCGTATTATTTTTTTTTAAAAAATAAACTTAAATGGGACTATAAATTATTTGTCATAACCCTCCTTAATTAGCTTCATGTGTCATTTCCTATTAAAATAATCCATTTATTAACAATTAAGAAATATTTATTGGGTTAAACTTTAAAATAAATCATTTGTTAACTATTAATAAATCTTATTTCATTTAAATAAATTCTTCTATCAGTGTATTCACTTTTCCAATCGCTCTTATCATAATAAAATATTATTCGTTAACATAAATAACATTTTTCAAGTTTATTAGAACACATGACAACTTAACCAAATACATAACAAAAATTTTATAATTTAAATATTAAAATTTTAATTATAATTTATTACTTAATAAAACAATTTAACAAACATTTAAACTATAGTTTACACATTTAACTTTCAATAAAAAATTTTTTTTACATACAAAATTATATTTATCAATGTCATTACGGATACTCATTTAACTAATGTATAATATACATATATATGTACATAATTATATGTACAGTCAATACATACTTAAAACTAAAGCAACATTTTTTTTTCTTATTGTTATTATTATTATTATTTCTGTAAAATCACACAACATTCATTATCCCTGATAACAATTAATGAACGATCCATATTTACAGATATAACGATTACTTATTAATTAAAATATGATTATTAATTAGTTTATTACCTATTTACAAAATACTTTTATTATAATCATATTACATACAATTATTATGTTCATATTACCTTAACTATCACTCACACCAATAATATGTACAGAGATATATATTTATTTTTATTGTGCGGAATGTACAAGCTACTTTCTTCAACAGTCAATAATAAATAATTAATTAACCAATCAATTAATTAATTACTTACATAAAAATCAAATCAATTAAACATGTTGTTCAATCATTTAAAAGACGTAATTTTAAAAAAAAATTTATAAATTATATTGCTAATATTTATTTTTATAATAATTATAAAAATGCAGTTAATGTGATAGTGAGTAAAGCAAAATTAGAGCGTGTAATTGATAAGATACCGGCGCTTCTCGAAGACATTGATCGCGCTGCTTCGTCTGTTTGTTGTGACCTGTCGTCACTTTTTTTTCTTCCGCTCTTGGCGTTTGTCTTCGGTCTTTCACGTAATTGGGCACCTAAGTAAATTAAATTTTAAATTAGTCAATAAATATTATCTGATATATTTCATATGTATAAAATATAAATATAAATAACTAACAGAATATTTATATTTTGATACACGCAGGTAATTTTTAGTAAAAATTACCCATAAAATTTGGTACTGTAATGACACCTTGACAGTAAATAAATTTTTACGTTGTTGCTAGTAGAAATTCCAATTCATTTATGTGCTATCGAGTAATATATTTTACAATATACATGGAAAATTTTTCGATATTTTCTACATGTCCTTACAGTATCATTTTTGAGGTAATTTTTAATAAAAATTTATCTGCGTGTAAGGTATAAATAATATAAAAATTAACCCTCCGTAAATCTAAACATTTTTTTGCCGACTTTTAAACTAAGCGCCATTTTATGAGTCCTTTTATGTCTGATGTCTTCGATCGCGTTTTTCTGAAAACTATATTTTCAATCTGGTACACGGTCACTAAAGAACAAATGGACCGAATTCAACAAACGATCACTTTTTTTTCGACGATTTACGGGTAACAAATGATTCTTTATAGTAGCAACGACTTTATTGCGACAACAAAACATTTGATAAACCAGTTACCAGTACGTTAAAGTAACAAATTTTTTTGGTAAAGTCACAGACAGTTTTGGTTCAGTAACAATACAACAGATCAACACAACGTGTCTGAACTAAATTTTACGTTTAGAGCTGAATTTTTTGATTAAACTCGGTAACGTCTACAATCAAGCTGCTGCGGAAATATTTCGACCACTTTTTGACCTGAATGAACAAGATGTGATTTTGTCAATTTTTAATAAAAAATTATTAACAAACCCATGTCTAACAACGATTTCAATACCTTATTATTATTCAATTATTATTTGAGGTAAAAGGCCTAATTCCTGATCACTCCATATATTCGAATATCTATATTTAGTAAAATTTAGTAAATATCGCTTTACAAATACATGAGTAATCAGGTACTGAGTCTTACCTTAATCATACACTGTAAAAATAGCGGTGTTAAAAATACTAAATTTAACATCGCGCAGGGTTAAAATGAAACACCAGAGTAGACGGTGTAATTTGGCGGTGTTAAATCGGTGCATAAAAAAAATTACATAGAAATTTAAATTTTGCTATGGACTTATTTAAATAATTATTTATGTCATACGTGATTTATTTAAAAATTACACAATTTTACTTCCACCATTTCTATCATCAATAATTTAATTAATTAATAAAAAGATTGTTTAACTGCAGTGATTGGATAAGTAAAAATATTCACAAAGTAAAATATTTTTAACACCGTCAAAGAATATTTACACCGACAGCGTTATTTTAACATCGCTTTCAATGTTGAAATTTAACACCGAAAATTTTAACAAATACAGACTCTGGAATTACTCTCATTATTATTACAATGTAATTTAAAATATAGAGCTATAATTATATCTGTTAAATTGATAACAAGCAAGCTCATTGAATAGTTTATTAACATATGTAATAAACTTTAACTAAAGTGACAGTTTCAATGCGATGTATTAAATCATCACTTTAGTACCTTAATTTTAATGAAATCCATCAAAACACGAAAGTTTTCAAACTCATACACGCACATGTACATTGATATATATATATATATATATATATATATATATATATATATATTAATGTACATATATGTATACATTTGTTACAACTTAGTTGAGCGGTGCTTACAGCAACTGTATGCGATACGAATTTAGATTTCGGGTTGACAAACTCACGACTCGAACCCCTTAATTTCAATAAAATTCCCCATAACTCGTATACGCTTTTACACCCTGATACCAAGCGAATAGTTACTGTGTGGAATGTTACCAAATGTAATTTAATTTTTGAATTGTTACTCTTAGTTTCAGTATATTCATGCGAGTACTATGAACTTTTATTCGAAGTTACTTTAACGAATTATTAATGTAATAAATTAATATATTCTACTTGTGACTTATAGTTTTAACAGTAACGGTAACAATACCTTAGCATTTATTTATGAGTTTATCATACTTATATTTATTTTTAAAATTTACATAAAAGGAAGTCAGATTACCACGTTTTTCACTCTCGGATGTTTTTGATGCATCAATTATTTCATTGAAATTCGACACAACTGTTGGAGATACTTTTTGACGTGGTTTCGGTTTACTTTCCACTGTAACGTTAAATTAAATCAGTATATCATTTTTTTTTATTTATAATTTTTTTTGTTTAAACCTTTTTTATTTACCTCTGACTACTGTAGGCGGTACTGGGGTAGTTGTTGACGGTTCTGGTAGTGTCGTTGGTGTTTCAATTCCTTAAAAAATATAATTATTTATTAATACACAATAAAAAACTTCAAAGTTAATTTAAAAAAAGGAATAAGTCTAATAATAGAAAAATAATATTTTTTTTTTGTAATTCCATTTTTTAAAAACTCAACAAACATTAATTTTTTTTTTAATTTTAATAAATAGTGTAAAAAATTTTAAGCAATTATTTATAACCCAGTACTTAAACTAGACTTAAACCTTAAGGAGAGAATAAATTATTCAATTTTTTAAAAATCAGTTTCTTGGTTTCCGGTGTCTGACATTTTTACAATTTTTTTTTTTCCCCTAAGGAAATTTTGATTGAACTCTGGCTTTTTTACAAAGTATTTATTAAATGTGATATAATAATTGTAAGAAAAATTCTTATGAGAAATAAAATTACAAAAAAAAAAATTTTTTTTTAATTTTCAAATCCCTTTAAGAAGGATCTGAACTTTTTTCTCTATCACACTATATCGGTACTATCTTTGTTGCACTTGCGCAGTAAATGGAAACTTTGTCCTCGTTGTTTTCTTCAACAAATGAAAATTAAAAAAAAATAAAAACGTATTTGCTAGATTATCGGACAATGTATCGAGGTTCGTTCTTAATTTTGCGTTTAGAGGTTTCGTTTGAAAGAAAAAATTTTTTTGTGAGGATAAAAATTACTATAGACCCTCCTTAAAGAACAGTCGATTTTTGAGGGTTTATTTATAGCTAATGGTTTGCAATAGTATTTGCAATAGTAAAATATCGTGTTCATAGTTTCAAAGATTTAATACTAGAGTAATATTAGTAGATCGTCAAGCTGTACAAACTTTGCTAAACTTAGTGTAGTTGGCTAGATAAGAGAGAGAGAGAGAAAAGGGAAAGGAGGAAGAGAAAGACAGTGTGTGAGTATTGTAAAGTTTGATATGCCCTCTCACAACTTGCCACTTGTCTATTTAATGCTGCATTGAAAATAGGACTAGTACCTACAACAATGAATAGGTGCAGTAGTGTCATTGCCTTCTCTCTGATCCGTTAACTATTCAGAGAAACTGTTCACCCAACATTTCCTATTCGAAAACAAATTGCTGATGCATTGAACACGAGATAATTTATTAAAGCAATGGAATATATCAATACAAATACTAAACTTTGACGACCAAGCGAATCTTTGAAAATAATTTGAATAAAATTATTTTAAACACAAAACAAAAAATATTTTTTTTATTATAAAGCAAAATGTTTGAATAATTAACATATTTATTTATCATGACATATAACATTTGCTAAACATCAAATAAATGTTTAGATTCTCGTCTATCAAAGCTTTCATCTCCACTCGTCTATATAATTTATCTTTTCCTTTATCTCTGGCTTATATATGTTAAAATACGACAAACTAAAACCGCGTACTCTTTATCGTGGATAGAAAGGAAAGAAAACTCACGATCTGATTTTGCATTGGATGCATTTTTCAGTGGTTTGATTCTGACAATCGCACGGTAGTACTTTTTACTTAGGCAACTTACTGATTCGGGGTATAGGTATTCTTTAGAAATAGCTTTGACAAACGAACACAAAATAAGAAAGAAAAACTAACGAACGAATGAACGAACGGACCAAGGAAAAAAGCGACTAAATCGGTGCACTTTCTTGCCCCATATATCTTATCGACTGTCCATTTTTCTTTTAACTAAATCTTGTCAGATAAATCGATTTTTAAATGTCTTTTTAAAGAAACATCCATTAATGCATGAGAATGCGAGGTATTTTAAATTTAGAAATAAAAAATATTTTACATCATTTTTGTTCAATTCAAACCCAATTGGACAAAATTTTCTTAATTGTTACAATTTTTCACTTGATATTTATTTTTTTAAGTGATAGAATTAAATTCTATTTCAAATATTACAGTTATAGAGATTTCGAACATGTTATGAAAGACGTGGGTACGAAAAAATTTATAATGTGAAATTCACCGAAAATAGTGTTGCCGCAGTTTTTAGATACATCTATCTCGAAATCCAATACAAGTGACCATAACCTTCGATTTAAATTAAAAAAAAAAAAAAAATGGCGGATTAAAACTTAACAATACTATGGTATTCATTTTTTGGAAAATTTTCCGAGCCTCATAAAAAATGATGATGAATAATTCGACTCAAAATAGGTAACAGATATATATGTCCAAAAGTCTTTCAAAAATTTTGCCTTTACAAATGAGTTTTCATTTAATCTAATCTACTATAAAGGGGCACCGCAAATAATCCATCGCATCGATCCTCTGAATTTAAATTTCATCTTAAAACCATCATTTAATCCAAATTAACCATCGGGCATTTAGCCAGGATCCAGATACTCAGAAATTGATAATCTTTCAGTCGTAAATCACAAATAACTTGGATATTAAATAACAAAAAATCATAAAGCCGCAGTAAAGATAGCGGTCTCTTTAATGTCTTATTTATATCAGGAGTCAATATATAGTAGTGTAATTAATTTCTAAATGTCATTTAAAAAATAGTAATCTTTTAATTTTAACAGAAATAAAGTAAACAAGCCTATTTAAGACTTCATAACATGTTGACATTTTCTTGACATCTTCTTTATATATTTCGACATACATTCTCTTACATGTTGGATATAAATATAAACATAAATAAAAATATATATAAAGTGTATTTGACCTGACAATAACGAGAGCACTATAAATAAATAAAAAAAAAAAAAAAAAAAAAATGACAACACGTATCGACAATAATGAAAAGCATTAAAAATTTGTATTGACATACAAGAGTCTAGACTAGATTTTACTAGACTAGACCTTACTAGTAACTCTGAAGTGGATGAACAATGTGTCATTGTGTATCAGCCAATGCTAGTACAACCAGCTGTTGCTATCTCAAAATTAACTCAATATACTTACTCACTATGACGACGAAACTTTACGAAATTAGTTGCCCGATTTATATGAGTTTACAAAGGATCCTGCTCCGTTAAATTATAATAACGATTTATACGTTTCACTTGAGCTATTTCTGTTTTAAGAAATTCCACGTCCAGAATCGGCTGTTGGCGTAGAGCCAGTTATTTTTTTTCGTTTCACATCTCGGTACCGTTATAACATAACTGCTATTATATACATATATATAGGTATATTAATGTTTGCAATTATATTTTTTTAACGATTTCGAACTGAATTTTTTTTTTCTGTTGATTTTAATTACTAGTACGGTATTTTTTATTTGTTATTAATTAATTTCAATCATCAAAATTAATTAACGCAGTGTGGAAGCCTGAGGCTATAGGTGATAATTATTTATTGTGTCCAGGGAGGATGGGGCAAGTTAACCTGCCCAGATAACGGCCATTCCAAGTTTTTTATTAAAAAAGTTTTTTTATTTAAAGAATTTCTTAGCAGAGATATCACCTGAAAATATGGAGAATCGAAAGAAAAAAAATTCTTTTTTTTGCAATGACTAATTTTACCTCAGAGTCTCGTTCTGTGGGTCCCTATAAATTAAGAAAATAACTCAAATACCAAACACTGATAAAAAAAATTTTTTTTCTACTAAAATGGTATCTGTTTTTACCCGAGTTACTCCAATATAAATTGAAGGTCTGAATTATAAATATAAAAAGTTTTAATTTAAATAAAACAATGTTTTTTATTTATAAAGTAAATAAGTGTGTGTTAGTTGCCTGTTTAAAAATTACTTATTGATTGACTCGGTCCGAACGTATTTATAAAAGACGTAAAATAAATTGAAGTGTAAATCAACTACACAAATACTAAAAGTCAATACTGTTAAATAGTTAGCGATCAAAGAGCTAAAAGAGTTTAATTCAAATTTTTCACTAAAATACTGTTGAAATTAGTGAAATAAAATTTTTTAAAAATATCAATGACTCAAATTGAGTTATGAGTTGAGAAAATTTTTATAAATAATGAATTTAATTTTTTTTTTGTAACAAAATTAACGACTGATTTTACTTAATTTTTTTTTTTTCTCTTATAAATTTATTATCTAAAGAACAACTTTAAAACGTGACTGAAAACTTAAGTCGTATGAGATGTCGAAAGTAAGAAAAAGATTAGTATCAACTTTTTTTTTTCCAACTAGTTTTATTATTTTTTTTTATAGTATACAGTTCAATTGAAAGTTGTGATCGTTATTGGACTGATACATTTTAGAACTAACATCACTATCGCTTCTTCTAGTAAAGAGTCAAAGGAAGAAGAGAAAAAGATAGTGAGTGAGTTAGTCTATTTGATAAAAAAAAGTAGGTATAAAAGTCGGTAGAAAAATTGATCGTATCTAAGAGTACAGTGTATAGATAGAGAAAAGTAAAGGCCTTTTACTTTTAAATTCGACTATAAACCCCACGGGTAATTTCACGTGAGCGAATGGCATTTTCAATCGGATTATCGTTTTATTCTACAAATGAGTAACGAATGAGAGATACAAATGGATCTATTTACTTAGTAAACGGGCGTATTCTACGTGAAACATTTGTGCAATCAAAGCAATGTCGGGTAAACGTTCTCAGAGATGAAAAGAAAATTTATCTCAATAGTTTTTAATGACAAGATGAAAGTAAAGGAATAATTTTTGTAATTAAATATTTGCTATTAATAAAGATAAAAGTATACGTACGATAGAGTTTTATAGTGCCATCTGTGCTGCCAAGCGAATTTTTCGAGATACATTTGTATGATCCGTAGTCCGATAATTCCACTTTTTTTATTGTTAATTTCATATGAACTTTGTACGCGTCCATTTGCAGACTATCTGTATATGACGACTCATATTTTTCATCTGGAAAAAAAACACATTTAATATTTTCAAAGAATAATTTTTTTCGAAAAAGTAAAAAAATGTATTTTTAAGAACTGTCAGTAATTTTTCTGTGGGCTTGATTAGATTTTTCTTTTCGATTTCATACTTTAATGTTATTTATTAGATTTTTTGTTGAGCCGAAAATAGGAAATCTTAGATATATAATAAAAGAAATAAAAAGAATGAATCGCTTTCGTAGAATCGTAGAATCACGTGAAAAATATATTACATCAAGCACCGAATCGATGAGGGGTTTGAACGAAAGAGAACTTTCTGCTTACACGAGACTACTCACTGAATTTCAGAACAAATACGTGCATGAAATTCCTGAGGCAGAAATAATGTTATCACTGGTAAATCGGTCAACTTTTTTCGTTTCTCTCGGAATTCAAATAATTTCCAATTAATTTTATTAAGAAAATAAAATAATTTTAATGAGAATATATGTTCAAGAGCCGATATTATTACTAGATTGCATAAATTCTAGGTCTCGGTTGAAAATTCTATACTATGTTACATAAAATAAAAATCCTATTACGGAGTATTCAAAAGCCACTCGACCGTTATGTTTTTTTTTACTGCACATTGCAACCAGAAATTTTTTCATTTGAGGCATCTTAATGTACTGTCAATACATTTAATTGAGAAGTGGTTGTAAACAGAAAATTAAATTTGATGAAAAATTATAAATGGTTTGTTATGAATTTTTAAAATTTTTTGTAAATTCACATGGAAAATCTGTAAGTAAAAAAAAGCTACATTCCAATTGCTTCATAACGAAGCTCTTGTAAAAAATATCCGAGTCATAGGTACTCCATACTGAGTTTTATTCGCAAATGGTAATTGATTTTTTTCAGAATAATCTATAAAAATTATATTAATTTCCGTATCATCTCTGAATAAATAAATACTTTTTCATTATTTGAAGACATAGAGTTCATCAGATCTACTCACATAAATTTTACAACAAAAATAATTTCGGTAAAATAAAATACATATAAAATTAATTATCAAGTTTTGTTAAAAAAAAAAAAAAAAAAAAGTTGATAATAAATAAAGAATAAAACAAAACTTATGGAGAAAATAATATAAAAATGTAATTTAATTCAAATGATAATTTTTGGGGTGAATAAATAAAGAAAAGAATATATTTATATATATGGATATAAGAGTTTATAGATATACAAGTAAAGTTGAACAGAAGAAAACGAAAGAGTTTCAACAGAAAAATGCATTTATGTAGTGGCGGTTGGATTCTGGTGAGCGGAAGAAAAACTTTCATCGGCTTAGAGTTTGAAAAGAAGATGAAAAAGTTTAACGACGTTGAACTACGATCTAAGCACGGTCTCTGTCGTCGCATCAGGTTGACTAGGTTTCCTTAGAATACGACTCCTGCTCCTCTCTACTTCTGTGCTCTACAGAAAACTCTTTCCAAAGAAATTATACGTATATATTTTTCAAGTAAGTTTTCGCCATAAGTTACTCTCTTACATTCACTTATTCATTTCAAAAGGTCTAAAATTCTCATATGTATACATATATACCTATATATCTATATATTTGTTAAAATATCATATCATTCACCTCCTAAGTCAATTATTTTCATTTATCATCTTTTACACTCGTGACATACTTTTCAGTATAAATTATAGTCTTACTTCTCTCATACATAAAAAAAAAAAAAAAATAATAAATTTTAACGGAGGTGACCAAGCAATTTCACTTGTGAGAGTAAACTTTATTGTTTAAACTCATTAATTATATATTTACATTTATATCACACTTAATCACCTACTTTGCATAAAAAAAAAATGATTACTTGCATAAATTAAAAATAATTATAATTTTAAATAAAATAATTATTTTGGTAATTGAAAATATACTTTTTTTAAACTATTTTTAAAATACACTTGTTTTTGGATTTGTCAAAGTTCTTTTGTTATATATTTATTTATTGTTATGATAAAAGCTACGCTCTTGTTTAATCGGGTCGCAATAACAACGTCAGACTTGGTGGATACAATCCACATCCAGAATGCATTTTCGCCGGAAAAAGAGCCCGAGACTCATGTCGGGCAAAAAAGTTGACCCGTAATTCTTGGGATGTTCAGTTTTATACTCAGTAAAAGTAGTAGAGATCCCAGGCATAGAATGGGGCAAAAAATAGTGAAAGATAAAGATAAAGGGAAGTGAAGAGAGGAAGAAAGTTGGAGAGTGAGGAAGACGAGGATTCTAGGCAGCAGGCACATGCGCCCGACAGGCGTCACACTAACTTTACTTTTTTGTCATCAAAACGAAATTAACGTTTCGCACCGTATTATTTCCACTTTTATACCTCAGCAAGACGTAAATTGTAAAATTTACTTTTCAAAACTTTTATTATACACTTTTTTTCTACTTTTTAAAGTCTTAATAAAGCCAAGTAGATATTTATCTTTAATATATTTTATCTAATTTATATCATCTCATATTTTAAATTACACATAGTGAATTCTAACTTTGTTCACAATTTAAAATTAATTAAATATATTAAATGCCACTTTACAAACCATTTCATAATTTAATAATAGAATGATCAATTTTAATACCATTTAATAAAATCAAAGAGAAAAACGTTAAAGAAAAAATGTATAGAGACCTACGTGAAAATTTAAGTGAAAAAAAAAATGGTTCATTATACAATTTAAGACTAAAATAGTGAAAAAAATATATGAATAATTTTCGGGCAGATAAAATTATTAAAAAACAATTAAAAAATCTATACCATACGATTTTAATTTTTGAGTAAAAATTTTTTTTATACCTATCAATAATTACTTTCTTTAATTTATTAAGTCTAATGATAGCCAATAAAATATTTCAATCAAATATTAAGGCGACTACTAATTTATTAAAATGCTAAAAGATAAAACTTTGAGAAATTCTTCTGTAATCAGATTTATAATAAACTGAACAAAGTACTTAACAAAAAGTAAAATAAAAAAATAAATTTGAAAACTAAATTGAGTGAATTTAACAGTATTCAACAAGAACAGAAATTAGGTGAAGCTGCACAAAAGCCCTGAACTACAAACTTTAAGTTTCCTTAATGAACTTACTATATGTATCACACGTATACGCATCAACTATCAACCATGCACAAACTACACACGAAGGTTCTCGTCGATTACATACACACTCTCGTGCATACTCGTAGATATTCACAAAGGCACACTACAGTATAAGTCAGTCGCATTAACAGAGGGTTGATTTATTAATCTGCATAGGACACAGTGTTGATGGGGATTCTCTATCTCTCCTCGGCATACCAACGCACAAGTCCTAATTTACCACGATAGTACGACTAAATCTAACGCGTTCCACCACTACTATAATAAACCTACAAACATCTGACAGTTATGGGTATTAAATTATGTCATAATCAATCACTTATAGTAGTCAATAAAATTATAACGGATATTTACCATTTGATATAACCAAATTATTCTCACGTGTCCAATAATTAATGGCCTTAGGATATGCCTCCGAGTGACACTCAAGTGTCATGTTTTGTCCTTCTTGTGCTCCAACCAACTGATTTTGTACCATTATCATAGGTGGAACTGTAACATTAATACAAATAAATCAACAACTAAACAATACCTTCTATTGTTGTTCTCAGATTAAACTTCCTCTCTCTCTCTCTCTCTTCCTCATTTTCTCAGTTTATATCTGCACACACATATACACATACACATACACATATATATATATATGCTATTGGCATCTGAACAATAATTTAACTTCTTTTTCAGATGAACCGGAAACTCAAGACAGATACCCATGGGACTTAGAAGAGACGAATGAGCGGATAAAAAACCTGACAGTATATTTGGCGTAAGAGGGCAAAAAAGTAAGTAAAAACATATATCTATAAATACAAAGAGAAAAATACGTTTTATCGTCAATGTTTCTCTGGAGAGCAGTTATGTACGTTTTCTAATATTATTAACAGTCGACTATCGGACTAAAACAACCTATTTTCCTGTCTTTTATATCTCTTTTTTATTTTATTGACATTATTATTATTACTTTATCATGATTATATACATCATACATGTGAGTATAGAGGTTCATTGATGTTCAATGACCGCAAATGACAATTAAAGCTCTCGTTTATGTTATTAAGTTCGGACAGATATGTCAATACAGACTACTCACAATGAACGATGAGCATTATTCTCTTGCTGACAGTCGGTGGTACCCCGTTGGAAGCTATGCAGAGATATGCTCCCATGTGAAGTCGATTTACCCTCGTTATGTTCAATGTTGATCCATTAACACTGGATACAGCTGTTGTACATTATTAATATTAATTATTGTTTCTTGTTAAACGATACTATATATTTATTAAAACATTAAATAGTCAAAACCAATTTTATTTTATCATTCAAGACTGCCTATCAGTTTTACATTTACATTAAAGTAATACATATTTATATTAATCTGTTAGACAATTATTTTTATTTACAATATTCATGTATTTATTGAATGTTGAGTGCGCAGATACATTAAATTCATTGGGGTGCAGATAAACATTTATTATTCAACTGCGTTATGAATTAGTTACGAGGTAAAGGGACCGTTGGGGCGCTCAAAAAAGGCATTTAGTTTTTCTTGCATATTGCACTCTATTCACATTACACCTCAACTACTTCGTGACTCCAATGTTATGAATGTAAAAACTATTTAATCTGGAACTTTAAATAGATATATGCTTATATATCTACGTCTACATATCACAGCCACAGTACCGCGGAGTTTATCAGTAATTAAAATACTCGGGTTATCAAAAGAAAAGTTTTATCAGGACAAAAAATATGTTAAAGTATAAATAAACTCGTTATTTTTTAACGCAAGACAAATTTTCGATAAGATAGAGCAAAATAACTCGTAAATTAATTATCGAATATTAGGGTGTTATTTAATTAATTGATAAAGAAAGATAATAATTAAGTGTAGTATTAATTTTTTTTTTAGCATCATTGCGTGAGAATTTAATCGCTGAAATGAATCACATATATATGTACATGCACAGTGATCTCTAGTGCGAGTTATCAGATGGCGACTCACAACCCCGCAACACGATAATTGAGTTGAGTGTGTGTATCGCGATAGCGTGTTTAACTACCATGAAGCTTTGCAACAACGTCCAGAGACCCTGTTGCTGATTGATTCGCACCTTTGTCGTCACCTCTTTAACACAAAAAACTTGCTATGAAATATACACCTGAGCTCGTACTGCCTGCTACTCACTTGGATATTTATTGGTACTACGAATTCTTCAGACATAAATTAATAGTTCTTATTTTAACGGAGCACGCGAATCTTTTATAGGTCCAAACAATGCTACAGCTATCATCATTATCGTTACGGTTACTGTTATTATTTTATTTTTTTTTGTCTGGTGAATTTTCTTGATCACGATAGTCGTCAGTCACGACTTAGTAGATCTAGACTTTCTGAGTTGCAAATATAGTTTATCATTCAGTGTCGCATGATAGTTTCCCTTTCAGTCTATCTGTCTGTCTGTCTATCTGTCTTTCTGAATAAATGTGATGTATGTGGCTTATCATCAAACAAAACCACAGACATCATTTTATTTTCTACCACTCGTTTTTCTACGATCACATTTATTATCTCGAGGTATTTTATTTTGTAAATATTAATCAATGTCATCATACATTGAGTATATATAATTAGTTTTACCATAAAATATGTAATTAGCTTGGATTAATATTTTTATGACTATTAATAATAATAATCATCGACTTCTAACACTGTAAAAAATTTTCGGAGTGAACGCGGATTAAATCCAGAGTAAATTCGAAGCAGGTGACTGTGTATTTATTTAACCCCTTTGGAGTAAAATTCACTTCCAAGGAGTTTGTTTTAGAATTGAAACTCCAGTCGGAGTGAATACGGATTTAAATAAAATCCAGAAATCACTCCGCTGGAAAAAAATTTTTTAAAACTCCGGAATTCCGAGTGAATTCGGTTTTAAATAAAACCCGTAATCGCTCTGAAATCACTCCCGATTTTTTACAGCGAACGAGAAAACTAAGATAATTATGAAGCTTAGTTCAAATTCGCAAGTAGTCTATCGTAGGGCATATATTATGCAATGAGAGCTAAAGTACTCCATCAGCCTCTTTAGAGCAGAGTAGAAGAAGCAGAAGCAAAAGCAACATAAGCGCCTCTTTTGTTTGACGTAAATGAGAATGAAGAGGAGCAATTATTCAAGGCTTCGATGACTTTTGAGTAGCTCTTAAGCAACAAGTTGTAGATCTGAAGGACCAGGCTCTAAACACGATTGAGTGAATTCGATAAAATTAAAAGGGCCATCTTGATAGGCCTGATTGCTAAAAGCAAAGTTATAGGGAATGTCCATATCAATAGATATAGTTTGAACAGTAATACTCATGACGATGATAAGACACGGCAAATCAATTTGTGTCTCAGTGAATTCTTGATTCTCATTTACCTTCAACTTGTTAGTCACAGAGTGGACTTCCTTTCATTGATGCTATTGCTACTGCTGATGTTACTTTTGCTGAGATCAGAATTCTCTTAGTTATAATCTTCGACTTGACTTACAATCGTGTACTAAAGTTACTTTGATAACTGGTGAATAGTTAAATAATAGAAATTGGTATATTGCCAACCTCAATAGAATCTTATCATTATAATAATAATAATAATAATAACTATTATTATTATTATTATTATTTAATGTTGATTTAGTGAAATTGCATTCGCTATTATTTGAAGCATCAAATTAACAAACAAATGAAATTATTAATATCGCAAAACAAACAATGGTTGATAATTTTGTTATAAATACACATCAATTAAGAGAGTAAAATAAATAATAATGATACATGATATGTTAAATTACCTTCGTCATTTGCTCCCAAAACAATATGTTCACCCGACTCACGTTTCCACGTGATATTGGGTTGCGGTGATCCGGAAGCTGCACAACGTAGTGACACATTGCTACCCTCTCTTACAACCATATCCGTGCTTGTAGGATAATCAAGGATATCTGGAGGTACTGATAATAAATAATTATGTTTTTATTTATTATTTACATTTCAATTTTTAATTTTACTTTCATAATATAGTTTTTGGCTTTTTATTGGAGGGAGGGAGGGGGGGGGGACGGGGTAATTACGAAAATTTAAGTTGTCTGGGACCAGATATGAAATCTTTTTTTTGTTTTTCAAACATTCAGTGAATAGAAAAATTTTTCAGTTGTTGACATTTTCAATTTTTTTAAAAATTTAAGAAAAAAATTTTTTTAAATTTGGGGGTGTCTCATTCTGCCCCCCCCCCCCCCCACACTATATAATTATTAAAAATAAAGTAATTTGTACCAATAAACATACCTACAACTTTGAGCTGTCCTACTTGGCTAATCATCGGGTCAGTATTTATTTGACACATATAATCGCCTTGATCGCTTTCACGAACGTCTCGTATATGTAAGTACCATATCCTGTGATCGCTATGCGATACTGAGATCCTGTGATTCTTAGTAATAACGTGAATAGCAATCGTTAGTATTGTTTGTGTGTTAACTTGAAGCCATGCCACCTGAAAATAGTTCGATAATGTTTAAGTTAGTGATTGTGTGAGAAATTTCGGTATCGGAAATTACTATCATTACACTTCCATCGTTTATGCATCCGTATACATTTGTATCGTATTATATCGTGATTCGCGATGTTAATTTGCACTTGAATGAATAAATTGTATTACGACTGATGGCGACAAATTCGAACATGTTTGCTAACTGTAGTTCTGTAACTTAACATACATTGCATTAATCAGAATAATAACACTTACAATAATAATAATAATAATAATAATAATAATAATAATAATAATAATAATAATAATAATAATAATAATAATAATAATAATAATAATAATAATAATAATAATAATAATAATAATAATAATAATAATAATAATAATAATAATAATAATAATAATTATCTAACCCTATTGGTATTTATAATAAAACCATCCATCACAAACAATATTAATTCAAAATCATTTTATCGATATATGTATACGTTGCGGTCATTTATTGCTACATGTGTGTGAAATATGTATATGATATATAAACATAATACAATAAATGCATGAAATTGAAGGTTGATGGTGACCATTTTGGAATAGTTGAATTTCTATTGAATTTTCTTGGATACCCACAATTAATGTATCACTTTATAGACTTGCATATGTATAAATACTATGTGCATACACTCGCACACATGCGACTATTGTTATTGTAGCGTAATAATGATTTATTATGTATACGCGCTCTACACAGAGAAAATTTTGCTTACTTTTGTTGTATATTTTTAACAATAGCTCCCATGTAAATTATAAAATGGCAATAATTTTATTAAATTTATTAATTATAGAAAGACGTACTTTTTAGAAAATTTTTGAGCATACATGGATAATTATGTGCGATGATTTTAAAGGTTGAAATAATTTTAAAAAACCTTGATTTTAATTTTCGCGGCTGATGAAACTTGTGATTATTCTATTTCCTTCTGCTTTAGTAAGGCAACGTATATTTTAATGCCAAGTTATATTATTTGTGAGCTTATTGTATTATATATAAGAAATATTTGGAGTAAGGTGCCCAAAAAATTTCTAGAAAAAATCTGTGATAGTTTTCAATCCTCGGTTTTAAAGAAAAGAGAAGGTATTGATTTAAAACCGATTTTCAGAGTTCATTTTTATCGAATGTTGACGTTCTGGGATCCTAAGAAATGTAGGTGTGAATATGTGTGTGTGTTTGTGATTCATTCAATTTTAGAGAGTACATATACGTCTGTATGTAAATATACTTCCCGAAGAGATCAACTATTTTTAAAATTTTTTTTACACAGGTACTCACTAATAATTTATACTGAAAACAATAAAAATTTATTTCGCTCGCATGGAAATATATATGTATATATATGCCAAATATCTATGTAACATTTATATGACACTATATTTTTTTTGTCCATAAATATATTTACATATATGGTCATATATGTCGACATACATGTTGACATACATGTTAACATAAATGTTTTAGCATTCGTGTCAACATTTATGTAAACATACATCCCAAATTTATTCAGTATATTTATTTTTTGCCTATATATTCCATCTATCTGTCGCATATATTTATTTCCGTGCAGCGTACCATGTTTATATTAACAGTCAATTTTTTTGATATTTAATAATTATAGTACATAATTCCTACGTTCATTTGAAAACAAGCCTATTAACATTTATTTCAAATTTTTTTTCATAATTTAAAATAGTAGTACACTTCTAATTTTTCCAAGGTATTACATATTACGTTGAAAATAAATTCTTACTTGTGGTACTGAGAAATGAGAGTAGACTTAAGTTAAGTGGGAGTTTAAATTGACGGGTTCACTCCATTTTAAGCTCTATATATTAGCCTATGCTCTTAACGTTCGTATTAAATTCTGCTTTTCTCATAAACTCAAAATTTTTTAGATGAACTAACCAGTCAGCTGAAATGAAATAGCTTAATACCACTTGTCTATAATGCTGAATTTCTGAGCTATTAGTAAAAGTAGAACCTAAATACTACCAAGTATCTTAAATTATACTGTTTATCAAGGATTTACGAACAACTATTATGTTTAGCATCAGTTTATTATGGCTGTGATGAAATAATCTATCCACATATATGTTTACAAAACTTTTGCGACATTCCGACTCTTAATACGGCAGTCATTCGTAAGCCAAAGTTATAAAAAATGATTGTTTTAAGTATCAATAAATAATTTTATGCCACGAAGAGAAGATTGAAAAATTAAACTCTTTTATGATTTATTAGATATAAAAAATTTATTTTTTTATAACTTATGAGTGTAAACGGTCGCGTCGCATCGCAATAAATAGTAAATAATATATAAAACCAAGTACTAAAATATAATGTCATAATGTGTTATACACTACGCAGAATTACGGCTGTTATAAAAAAAATATATATGTATATTATATACATATACAAATTTTTTTTTACTCTCAACATTATGTAGGACATTATTCTTTTTAACTCATACTCATATTTTTCTTCAAACAAAAAAAATGCGAATCTATAAATGAGAGTAAAGAAAAATATAAGTAAATAAAAAAGAAAAATGAAAACGTATTTTGTTGATAGCTTTAATATATATATATATATATATATATATATATATATATATATATGTGAATGAATAAAGCTGATGTTCCAGACATTATTACTTTCAATATTATTTTGTTACTTTATATAGATACCATAAGAACGGAAATTTAAAATAAGAATAAAAATGAAAAAAAAATATCTATATAATCCAAAGCAATTCACCCGGATGCTATAACTCTCTACTTTGGATTTCCGATACTTTCATTTTGTTACACGAAGTAATAATACGAGTTTTATCGAGTTGCGTAACTGTATCACAGTGGCAAGCATCGAAAGATTCAATTGACGATCAAAAGCTTGTAGCCATAAAATATTAAACACTATTTTTGTTGCAGTTTTATGATAACAAAAGTAGATTCAGGTTAACAGAAAATAATTATTTAATAATATATTTTATCAATTGTTCGCATGATTAATTATTTTAATACCCAATTATTAAACTATCCAAGCTAGTATTTGAGAATTCCGATCAGCTTTGAATGCTTTTAAACGAACCGGAAAAGCCTAGATTAATATACGATGATTGAAATGACATATTAAATCCTATAGCTGGTGGTTATCAGCTTTATAGTTGATTTATTATTTATTAGTGAGTAACCAAGCATTATTTTATGTATTATTACATAAATTGTCAACGAAATTATTACGGTCATTCAGCTTTTTAATTAACAATTTCGTTGTATATATTATGTATACAAAATTCAATCAAGAAATTTGAAAATCATTAAGAAGATAATCGTTTTTTAAACTAATTATGAAAATTTTCGATAGGTTGTTTAGTCTTCCAAATCCTTTGAACTATCAGCTTAATAGTTATTTACACTTGTAGAATGATATATATATGGATTTGTGTATTTATACGGGTGGTTACATTAAGCTTACGTAACATCTTTACTCTGTAAATTACTACTTGGATTGAGTTTACTCAGCCGCTCCTTCTCTTTAGTCTTAAAGGTTTCTCTTTGTATGCAAAACATTTTTTACCGAAGAAATATACAGACTGATTTACGCTCAATCACTGTGTTTTATTCAAGACTTTAAAAAGCTTTTAGATACATCTTTTTAACCCTTAAGACATCGCAGAATTCCAGAATGCCGCTGGTCACGCCGCGGGAGACCTCTGCAATGTTTTATGCTTCTTAAATTTTTTCAAATTTATGTAACAGTCTTATTTGCATTCGCAAGGTATCAAAAAATATAGCAACATTGTGCGAAATTTTTTCTAAATAACTGCGATCGTGCTGAGAAATGAACGCAGCTTTTGCCTTTTGGTATTTTAAAAGACTTTTTATAAAATGCTATAGGAAGTTTGAAAAATAATTCTCAAAATGAAATTTTTTGGTTTGAGAACTAATTAACAATATTTTTTGTAAATTATAGAGAAATAATAAATTACCTGACCCCCTCATAATGTCACGGTCGAAGAGTTCATGTTTTTTTATTCTGATTCATTCCTTTTTTTGTTATTTTACAAATCTTTTTTATTTTGCACCCGGTAAAAATTACTTTTCATTTAAAAAAATAATGAAGTGAAGGATGGCATCGTAGAATTTTTTATAAAATAACATCCCAGTAAAAAAAGCAGACCACAGATTTTAAATGACGGTAATAAATTAAAAGTAAAAATACTTTTTCTTTGATTTTTTTAGTATTTCTGCATACAAAGAATGTTAATTAAAAAAATATTTATTTCATTTTGACAATTTTTTCGGAGCATTAATACCCCCCCCCCCCCTGATTTAATTTATTTTTTCGATGATGTCGTGAATATATTAAATAGTTACGCTCAAATAAAAAAAAAATGAGTAAAAGAAAAATTCCTCCCAGCGTTTTTGCCTCAGAGGATCCTGTTTTGCTCCAGTTTCCAAAAATAGTATTTATAATTATAATCAAAATAAAACATTCTACCGGTTAATTTTAGGCTCATGTTATTTTTTCAGTGATGACGTTTATTGTTTATTTACAAAAAAATATACGTGCTACTCATATTAAATATATGAATGAATGTTTGTATATTCAGTTACTTGAAAAAAAATATCGTATAGTTTCCAGCTTTCTGTTAAATTTTCATTACGTATTTTTAATTTGTGGTCTTTTAATTATTTGTACATAATTAATATTTGTTTTCATTATTTATAATTAGTGATGTATTAATGAACTGGCCTTTTTAAACATTGTATGGTATACTGGTATATATATTTATATATTTTTGGGAATAAATGATTTTCCCAAGTGATATTAATTAAAAGTCCGACGTTATCAGGAGAATAATTATTGTGATTTGAGAGAGAGAGAGAGAGAGAGAGAGAGCTGGAAAAATAATTATCACGACAGCTAGTATGATATGTTCATATGAATGTTGTCAAATAATTATCATCCAGCACTATAGGGTATTCACGTCTCTCCGCAGTTAATTAGATAATCAAATAATAATAGACCATAATTGTAAAATCATTCGTACACTACACGTCAGTTATTTTCCTGCAAATGCAATATAATTTATTATTTTCCGACCAATTATTCCAATTATTTATCCATCACTGGCATTTAAAACCAGTGAAATATTATTTATTTAAAAAAAAACTTTATTACATAAATTAAATTGCGGTTACATTAAATTATACATTATTTTGTTAATTTAATTTGGTTTTTGGTTAAGTGGACATAATATTATGACCCAGTTTTTTGGTGTGTGTCAAAACTGATGTTAAACACCAACATCACCGTGAAGTAAAAAAAAAATATATATAAAAAAAATGATAGAGAAGAAAAGGACTCGAAAAGTACGACGAGAGTTGGCAGCTTAATTTCGAACTTTGGCTCACGATTGTATAAACCCTGGTTTTCTCTTGTGATTATACATCTCTATATTATATACATATTATATATATAATTATATATATATATATATATATATATATATATATATATATATATAAAATGTGGAAACTGACTTTCTAGCCTAGTAACTCCCATGGAGGTTTTATATTCAATAAAAGTATGTCTGATATATTTATAGATGTTTTCAACAAATTAAAGCAAAAATACAAATATACGAATAATATATATATATATCACGTCATTAATTCCAAAATGACCTATTTATACGCCCTTTTGGCTTTGGTCTCTAAGTTTAAAACCAAAAGGGCGTATAAAAATATAAGTCCTTTTGGAATTAGTAACGTGATATATATATTTATCCCAGTATAGCCATATTAAAATTACTAAATTATATTTTTTTAATTGATTGAAGTAATATGGATCTTACAAATAACTATATTTCAGCAAATTATAATATCTTAATCTATTGAATTTATTTTAAACACTGAGAAACACCAAGGAAATTACTATCACAGTTATTGGTGTTTATTATATAATAGCATCTGGAGTTAAATTTAACCCCAGACACCGCGTCTAGGCTTCTAACGATTTTTTTTTAGTTTATTTATAATTGATAAATTGATAATTAATTTTCATTGAATTTATTTACAAAAAAAAAATTTATTTTGATAAATGAAAAAAAAAGGAAAATAGTTGAGCTGTGAAGAAAATGCAAGCTATTTTTTTTGCACAAGTAATTTAATTTTATATATATATATATATATATATATATATATATATATATATATATATATATATATATATATATATATATATATATATATATATATTTTGCAATAAGTGTCGCTAAAGGGTTACAGACATTACTGAATTTTCCGTTTTAGAAAATATCTCAAGGATTTAACAGTAAAATATTCTAAAGAGAATTTTACTCTGCAGCATTTTCTGTGAGAGTAAGAGAAGTAGATCGTTTCTTCGGCTGAATGGTCGTAATCGTTTACTCACAGAGTAGAGAGTACCGTTTGCCCTTCCTATAATATTCACATTTGAATGTACGATCAGACGTTATCGTGTTCGGGTAAAATTGCTTCAAAGGTTTATATACTTGAAGCTTAATCGCTTTGAATAAAAATTCAACTTTTTTTTTAATATACTTCAGATAAATTATTCCATTTATTTTATTTCTGAGAATAAAAAAATATAAAATAACAATTATTATTTCAACAAAAGAGTCTTTGTCATCTCAATGACACAAATTTCACTGGCTAACAAAAAGATAAGTTTTATACGTTAAATACAACCGATCAATACTGCATTATATTTTTTACTTCGATGTCGCATATACTTTTGAAGCTTTATTTCTTTTGTTAAAATTTTGCCGTAGTATAAAATAAAATATTTCAAAGTTAAAGTTTAACATTAATGATATGATAATAAAATATAAATCGAATGAAAATAAATGATATATTTTGTGTATGAGAGAAAATATCAAAGGACTTAAAATTCACCGTGAATGAACTAAAACTAATGCTTTCAATTCCCGCGTAATGAGGCTAATAAATCGACTCTCTGTTTAAGAGTACAAGTGAAAAATGTTTAAATTTAATAATTTAGTATTGGTCTAAAAAAAATTAGTTTACTGAGGCAGGTAAAAAAAAAAGGAAATTTAATTTAGTGTTGGGTGTGAAAGAAAAAAAAAATTATTTGTGTAATAATAAATTAAATGAAAATTACTCAAAGGGAGCTGCTACCTTTTGAACAGCTAAACTTGAGCAAGAGTGTACATCAACTTGATTAACTATTTTTTTATTAATTATACAAAATTAAGTAATTAATCACCGATAAAAATTTGACTGGGTTGATTAAAATAATTTAGGCGTTTTTGAAATTATCGTTTATTTGTTGTGTGTCAGTTAGTTGAGATTTTATGGTCATTTATAAATTTGCATACAGGTTTGTTAATTCTGCGGTTGCACTCATCTCAGTGTACTTTTATTTAAAAATAAAAATTTGAAAACGACCAATTTTTACAAACTTGAAAACTAGTAAAGTAGGAGACCTAGTACTCGATCACTCATATATTTGTATACCTATATTTAGTAAAATTTAGCAAATATAGATATTGAAAACTCGTAGAGTGATGGAGTACTAGTTCTCTCATCGGGTACTAGACCTTTTACCTTAAAATATATTAAGTATATATATTTCCATTTTCCTTCAAAGATACTGCCCCTCAAAGGGTTCTTCATTTACTGACGTTGATAAAAACCAAAGTGTTTTAATTAAATATATAACAAAAAAAGGTAAAAAATGTTTTTAATTAGAATAAAATACTATTCAGATGATGTAAAAAAATGACAACGCGTGTACTTGATTAACTTTTAATTTAACTTTACAATATTCATTAGTTTTGATAAATTGTTTTATTTTTTCACTTCATGAACCAGCTTAAGGTTTTAGTCATCATATTGTTATTAGTTAATTAAAATAATTAATAGTGTTAAAAAATTTTCATAAAATATTATTAATTATGAGTACACAGCATCTCTTTACAGAGATTTCAAGTTCCCTGCGGGTCGTTATCTTCAACTCACGGTGCATCTGCCTCTGTTCTGGATAAGACGCGATGGGTATGTAAATCCCATTCTGATTAACATTCACGTATCACTGACAATACACCACTACCAATATCACACTACCCTCTACCTCTATCCATAACTGCATATATATATGTGGGCGTCCATGTATACATATATAACCAAACACCATCATATACATATTGCTCTATAAGCCAGGATCTATATCTAGGGCAACATCACCATAACTACTCCGCGATCTGAGTGTCACATCACGGAATATATATTACAGGTCGTAACACCCATCGAACGGTATTTGCATCATACAATCATCCGAAAAGTTTTATGATGTTGTACTTCTACACACAATATATATCACTCTTTTTTTCATCCATACGTTTGGCAAAAAAAAAAATAAATTAATAAAAATAAAAAAATGATCTATTTTTCGTGATGGGAGCATTATTAATAAGTTCGATGAACATTGAAGTCATCGATTTTAATTTATGTTAAAATATATATGTCTATACGGGGATTACATATATATATATATATATATATATATATATATATATATATATATATATATATATATATATGTATGTATTAAGTACTAAATCCAATCTACGGCAAACTTACGGTAGAATACATTAAACAAACTATTCACCCTATTTCCTCTTTACTCGACCGTCAACCGTTATTTCCACGATAAAGCTATGCTAAACTTTGTTTTCACACTGGCTTTGTGAGTTAAAAAATAGCGGGTTTTATTTCGAGACGTCATCTTGAGTCGAAGTCCTAAATCAACTCACTTACTATCACTACCTACTACTTTTTGCCACAAATACTATATATATAAAGCTCAATAGTACACTATAATACCACTTTAACAATACTATTTATATATAGTAACACTTTCTACTATAACACACATTGCTATACAGGATACTTTTTAGTTTTACTAATGCTTTTCGCTTTGTATCGACAGATTTAGAATTGTAAAGAAGCTAAAAAGCTCGAGCTTCTATCTATAAAATAACACTATATTTAAAATTATAATTTACTTATTTTATAATTTAAATTTTAAGTAAAAAGTTTAATCTACATAATTTAAAATAGTGTAAATGTGGGTATTATCGCGGTTGAAAATACACGCCTGGCATGTAGAAAAGTATTTTTGATATGCAATTGAAGATGTCCACTTTCTTTTTTGTATTCAATGTTAAATTAAAATACAATTTTTTTAAAATAAAAAAATAATATTTCTATAGAACTATACACGGAAAGAAAATTATGGGGATGGGTCCTATAATTTTGTGGAATTATTTTCCATATCATTATAGGAATGGTCCCTATAATTATAGGAAGACTTTCTTTACCATTATGGGAATCATTCCTAATATAATATTATGGGAATGGTTCCCATACTATCATGAAAATATTAATTTAAAGAAAAGTGTAAAAATCACTTCTACAATACACAGAAATATTATTAAACATAAAAACAAAAATTCAAACATTAAAAAAAAAAATCGCATTTGGCAAAAAACATCAAAATGTTTAACAGAAATTTTTAGTCGACGCAGAACATTCAAGAAAATTCACATTTCGGAAATACAAATTTAAATTTTGATAAAATCTCAAATTTTGAAAAAATTTCTACACTATTTTACAAAAAAAATTTTTTATGATATTATGGGAATAGTTTTCATAATTTTCTTTCCGTGTAGGCAGTTAATAAACAAAATACTTGAGAAATATATTATTGGTTATTATTAAAATTTGATAAGTTATCATACACATAAGTATATATGTATATATACTTAAATGATAATATAAGTATCTAGGAATTTAATTGAATCTCATAAGACTGTAAAAAATTAGGAGTAGAATCGAAGTGATTACGGACTTAATTCAAATCTGCATTCACTCCGATTTGAAGTTTGAATTTTAAAATAAGGTCCCCCTTAGAGTGACTTTTACTCTAAGGAGATTGAATAAATACAGGCATCTACTCTGCATTAATTATAAGTTGGGTAAATTTTTAATTTAGAAGAAAAAATAAAATTATATTGTAAAAAAAAAATTTCCTTGCGAAAAAGTTCTTTCATGTTTAAGACAGCTATTATTTTAGAAAAAAGTAGTACAATAACCGGATAGTAATAATAATAATAACTATATTGTTCGAGATTAGTTATTCATTATTGAATGGTTATTCAAAAAATTTAAAACGAAAAAAAATTATAATGCTTTACAAAATTATTAAACTCAAAAGAGTAGACTGAGAAAAGTAATTTATGAGTTCAATTAAATCGTTTGCTTTATAGATAATTATTTGAAATGCGGAAAAATTTGCTAGATCAAATGCTCAGCTACTTTGCTCAAGTAAATTTATTCAAGGAGGAATGATGATTTATCCTTTCAACTGAAATTTCCTTCTCCCAGTGTAACCGCAATAATTTTCCAATTACCCAATTGAAAAATCTATTTTTAAAAAATGAATTTATCGTTAATTATAAAAGAATGTAAAAAAAGGAGACCAAAATGTGGATATGAAAGTGTCAAGACGCTGAGTTGAGTTAAGTCTAAGATACTTGGCATGCTTTGATGCCCTAACATTCAGGCGGTATAGAGTTAAGCTTAAACAGAGCAAAAGTTAAGCTATATCTTCTTTAGTGATGGTAGTACTTGTCCCTCTTATATAGCCTCGCAATATGGTACTTTCATTTAAGCTCTGTAGACTATCACAACTCGCTAAGAGACGTCAGCGAGTAACTCCCATAGAAGCTTTCTTAGTGTTTAGTGTTGTGTGTCGAGAGCTAAAACTTTACGTATGGAAAAACTTTTTTAGTGTATAGGTACTTCTGTTTCTGTACTAAATCCCATGTGGAAGATTTTATTATAAATTATAAGCCCTCTTGTATTAATTCAGCTACATTTTGTGTACCATTTGGGGATATTCAATAAAAAAGGGAAAATAAAGGGATACTGAAATCTATTGAAGATAAAAAAATGTATCTCAATATCGATAAAATCTTCAATTATATCTTTTTTATTAAATCCACAATCTAAAATCAATTTACGAGAAAACTTTTTCCATTCGAATGTTTTATTTGATTGAGATATCTTTTTTAAATTGGATTATTTTATACACTAAAATTAAATAAAAAAAAATTAAATCCTTCAAAAAAAAAAAAAAAAAAAAAAAAATAACGTTTACTCCAATCACTTTTATCGTCTTTCTGTGTACGAAAAACGATCTTTGTAGAAGTTTTCAAAAAAAAAAATTTTTATTTCAAAAAAGGATATGCTTCTATATAAATATAAATCTAGATAATTTTTTATAACGTTCCAAGTTTTTTTAAAATGAAATTTATTTTATCTAGAATGATATCAAGTTTTTATAAGTTCAAACGTATATTTATAACTAAAAATTAAAAAAATGAAATTCAAAGGAATAACATCACAATTTAAAAAAAAAACACTAATCTTTAGCTTTATATAAATTAGTAAAAATGAATTTTTTATATTAAATTAATATCAAAGACTATCCTTTAATGTAATAAAAAAAAATGATCTAGAAGATACTTTCAGAATTTTTCGCTAAAAAAATTCACATGTAAAAAATTCCTTTAAGAGTTTTTTTATCTGTTGTACAAAAAAAGTTTATTGAAATATTACAAATCTCAAGCGCGAACGCGCTGTACCTTATGATCGAAATTATTTTTTCGACTAATTTACTTTAGTTAAATTATCTCTGCATCCTTTTGATTATAATTCAATTCTTCTGAAGATAGATTAAATTCTACGCTAGTAAAAAGAAAACTTTTGACGTGATATTGAGTGCACTATTCATTATTCCATTAATTTTAAATAAATTATTGAAAACCAAAAAACCAGTGCTGTCAATTGCCCTGTACAAATTTTTGTAACCATGATAACTTGAAAAATATAATAAATTGGCCTATTTTTTTTTTTTTAGCTTTGTATTTTTTGACGCAAGAACTCTTTTGAAAATTAGTATCTAAATCCTTTATATTTAATTGTTGTTAATAAAAAACGTAAAACTGGTGATTTATAAAAAGTTTAGCTGCCATTTTTTACTTTCACATTATTATTTCTTTTTTTCCTCCACTGACTACTGGCAGCAGCACTAGTATGACAGTACAATTAAAACAGAAAAAACGACATCTACCAAAAAAGGCGGGATAATTTAAAAAAATTAAAAAAACTAACAATTGAAGTATGCAACTAAAAAAAAAAAACTTGTATTTTACAGTCAGTATTCATTTTACTTGGGTTTGCTAGCATGCATAACCATGTAATAAAATAATTACCTTGTAATTTGATAAATCATCAACCGTACAAGCGAGTACAGCTTCCCTCCCCACAGGTACTGTCACATTTGATATCGGCAATACAAAGGTCGGTACTTCTGAAACATATTCACATCATCAAGACCACCGTATCAAGATTCATTCAACAATGTATCGCAATATATATAGACTATCATTATCATTATCATTATAGTTATCAACTACATTGTCCAAAATCCTCGCCGAGCGAGCCCACATCTTCGGCGCCGTCAGTTTCGTATCACAATATCATCGATAAACGCCACATAATTATAATAAAATTCAAATTGATCTTCTACTATTATATTACCATAAATAATACGTTTATATTATGCATACATAGAGCTTGTGGTTATACAAAAGAAAAATAACGTGACTGAGATGAATAAAATTTTTCGCCAGTGTCAGATAAAAATGTGATATTCACTTGCAAATATCCCAGCCATATTCTTATGTAGTACAAATACATTTATATAGTGACAAAATGTAAATTTATATACAGTAACCGTAAAAACACATAGCTATGTTCACAAAGTAAATATTGCTTTTATCCGACCTTTTCAATAATCTAAGTCTTGTATTCATGGAAATCCCTTATAAGCAGGACATTTGAGATGTAGATGTCGCTGTTATAGTTGTAGCTGTTGTTGCAGCAATAGTAGTAGTAGTAGTAGTAGTAGTAGTAGTAGTAGTAGTAGTAGTAGTAGTAGTAGTAGTAGTAGTAGTAGTAGTAGTAGTAGTAGTAGTAGTAGTAGTAGTAGTAGTAGTATTAGTAGTAGTAGGAAGAAGGAGAGAAGGATACTCTACTAAGGTTGAGAAGGATATCAGGCTGTGCACTAACCGATAAGCACTGATCCCAATTACACGTCAGGGAGCAGTTTCCCTAGCTGAGCGGATCACGGATTACTCACTCCAGCTTCAGTATTACTGCTTGTTATTTAGCACTTGATACTCACTACTAAAAGTCGATATAGCAAATATTACTCAGGAGTACTATATGTATGTAATAATAATGATGATAATAATAATTTAGTTTTAGATGTTATTAAATAGCTAGTGGTGAAAACCAATATATAAAAATTATTGTTAGTTAATTGGTTAGTTGAAAGTAGTTTCGCTTAACTTGAATTCTGGATTAAGTTGCAGTAGTTAATAATGTTGATGGGATAATAGTAGGAGGAACTAAAGTAGTAGTAGGAGTAGTAGTAGTAGTACCTAGTTGATTTGAAATAAACTTTCAGTTAAATTGTAAAGTTTAATGAAAACTTTTATGAACATAATCCAGCGTGTTGCGTTTTACATCACGCATCAATACACTTTCAAACTAATGACAAACTTTATAGTTTAAACTTTTTAAATTTTTATAGACAGCTAATTAATTTTGAGATGTTTAATTAAATCATAGCTGGATAAAATTATATAATTTATATTTACAATCCAGTTTTGTTTATTTTAATATCAACGTGACTCGGATTCCTTGAACGGGAGATGAAAAAAAAGGGGAGAAATTGTTGAGGGTGAGTTTGAAAGCTGCTCAAGTGTTAATAATTGATAATGTTAGATGATGTATTTATTTTATAATGAAAAGGTTTATCTTACATATTTTTGAAAGACTTAATATATTATATATTGTGCTGTACAAGTTTTGGGAAGTGATTAATGATTTTAAGACTTAAGATCCTCAATTATTAATTATGTGTTACTTCATAAGAAGGAACTAAATTTTCTTACATACAGACGCTTGTAGTTTTCTGTCTACTCTACTTGCGAAAAATTCAAGTTTAAATTTAGATAACTCTATAAGAGAACAGGCCTTGTGAAATTAAATATCAATTATTTAATTTGATTATTTACTGGGGTATTGAAGTATACATTTCAATAAATATCCATTAATTATGACTATTTGGCAATTTATTTTGAATATGTCATTATGACATTATCATTTATAATGAATATATTAAAGTTGCTAAATATAAACATTTAAACTTATGATGAATTAACGGTTGTTTTAATAAAATCAAAATTCAGTTTATGTTTGATTGAATATCTCGCTAATTAACTATAATCATCAGAGCAGTTAAATATATAGTTTACTATGGTAGAAAAAAGTTGGGTCAAATAATTGTTTTTTTTTTTTTTTTTTTTTTTTTTTTTTTTTTTTTTTTTATATTCAGGCAAAATGAAATATTCTTCGAAAAGACTAAAAAAAGTTTTTCAATACTCCTACGTTCAAAACTTAATATTCAAGTCGTGTGGCGCAAATAAAATAGGCCTTTTTCTCGATAATTGATGAAACTATCGAACGATACATGAAAATCAGCTTTTTCACTTTTCAGCATGATTTTGCTGTGCTGAAAAGTAATTTGCTTTAGGAATCATATAGACAGAAATAGATAGAAAAAATCATCTTTTTGTACACTCTTATCTCCTTGTTTATGTACCTGCGCACATGTAACTCAAAATTAAAAATACTGTAGTGATTGATCGAAAAAATTGTTCGAGACGTATGATTAAAACGAGGAGTTTGGTATGCTTATATCGTTAACGCTTCTCTTAGGTTATGTTATTAGTCTACGTCCGCGCGCAAGGACGCGTGTGTCGTTTTTCATATATTTATTTTAATGTATATTTTCGTGTTGTTTGCATATATTTTTTTGTTTTCAACCAATCATGTTACGAATAGTTTGGCTTCACATATTTTTCATGTCTATTATAATATAGGGACACTATCAACAAGAACTCTTACGCTCTCGTTTGTGTGAGAAAGATTTCCGTACCTCAAGAAACCAGAGTTTCAACTCAGAAATTAGAACTAAATTTTTGACATCTCGATGACTTACAGTTTATATAAAAAATTTTAGTTCAACTTTTTAGCTCTCATATACGTAAAACATCATGAAAATTCAACGTAAAATTAAAGCTGATATTTTACTTCATTTATATGTTATTTTACGTTTGGAAAAGAGCAGGAAATGGAAATGGAATTTTTCATGGGTACTAGACGTCATCGAGATGTCAAATGTTTCATATCAATTTTTGAATTAGAATATCGATCATCTAGAGAGTTCTTATCGAAGTCAATTTTTGCTACCTTAAATTTTGATTTCACATATACGTGAAATACCTTCTGCATATCTACCAAAAATTTTTGAAGATTCCATTTTGTCTAACCTTTCCTTATAAGTCATGGTTTCAAGTGAGAAAAGTATTTCGAAACTATTTAACAATTAAAGGGGAATTATTTTCGAGTAAATTTATATACGCGGTTGTTACAGTCACGCACAAGGTAAATAGCAAAGGATACTATCGAGAATTCAATCGCGATAAGTGTATATGTGTGTATCATATGATGTGCTCATGCCACTTGGCTCGAGTAACTCGATAATTCAACATGACGTTACCCACAGGGATTGTTACCGAAGGGATTGCTGAAACTAGTATAAAGCAAGCAACCCAGCAACCAATTAGAACTATAGCTTGAGAGTATAAACCCTCATGATCCATATTTAACAATATCATGTGTATATAATGATCCGTGTTGTGACAACAATAATTAATGAACAAACAATAAGCATCACGTAACACAAAGTGTGCGAAATTTGTAAAGGTCTTATTTGGTGTCACCAATTTTTAACATTTTTTCATTAACTTTGTTTGCTTGTTTCCTCGTTTAGTTGTGTAATAAATTAAGCAAGTTTTTAATTGTTAATTTTTTTTTTTTTTGGTATTCCATTATTGAATAAACGTAAAACAATATTGCCGAAAATAGTTTATAGCTCGGAAACTTTTAAAGCGCGATAAAAAAAAAAAATGACTAAATGTACACAGCATCTGCTTCGTATTCTATCATCGTCAAGAAGCCGTGCGATTCTTTAAAAAGCAAAGTAATTTTCTGGAGAGGCTGATAATTTAATCAGTAAGAAGGTATAATGCTGCTTAATAGATTAAAATGATTGATGTAAGTGCTTTTATATAAATATATGTATTTATATATATTGAATTTAGTTTTTATTTGCTAAAGTAATTGCTTTGTCGGAATAAATTATTTAAGTAGTCGGGAATCTTCTTTAGGTTTTTTTTATTTAAGTTGACTATAATTTAAAACTTTAAGTCACTTAGAAAATAATTGAGATTAATTTGTAAATAATTATACTCATTGTCGGGAAATAATAATAAGTTTTTTTTTTTTTTTTTGATAATAATTATGAGCGCCACATTTATTTAAAAACATGAGAAAAACATTTGGGAAGTTAGATTTAAATATAAATAATAATTGTTCCCATGAGTGACTTTAATATATTAAAAAAATTTTGCTAGACTGTTGACTATAAGATACAAGCAAAACTTTTTTTATCACCTACTAAAATATGAAAAACTAGTGTACAGGAAATTAGTGTTAAAATTATGGGATAAATTGTTTGTTAATGATTATAAATTTTTTTCATTAATATTACTTATGATAATTGAATTTAAAATTTTTTATTGTGGGGCAATTATTTATTTATTAGTGAAAAACAGAGTGAAAATATATCGAGTAAAAAATGTATGTATCAAGTTTCGCGGACAGCGTAATTTGAATTGAATTCGCTTTGTGAAATTTCGAGACTAAATAACGCTTTTGAGTTAACATAACTACAATCTAATGAGTTTATCTCGGTTGGCATTGCCTAGTCGGGGGCGGTAGTAGTCAACGTAGTTAATTAAACTTTTTTAAATTCTAAACCACACACAATAAATTACAGAGAAAACTTTTAATTAATCGATAAAAGGATTTTTAAACTGAATTTAATGCATTCTCGAACAGAATTAATGGTTTCATTATTTTTATTATTATTTATTTAATTAAAATATGAGGGGGTGTGAAAAGGAGCTCTCTGGAAAATTGAGCTTTTTATCTCGTACTCGATAAAGATTCTACTTTTCACTTATATTTGAAAAATGTAACAAGTATTTTATTGTCATTTGAAAAAAAATTTCTTTTATTTTTAGATGATAGAGGAGCTCAAAAAAAAAGTGAAAAAAATGATTTTTGTCACCGAAATTTACTTGTACTCTATTTTGCAAAATTTTTCCCTAATTTAAAAATTCATTTTTCTAATGAATGAAAAAATTTCATACTGTAAAAAAAAATGCGGAGTGAAAATGTATTAGATCTGGAGTAATTTCGGAGTAAATGCAGCGAATGACTTGATTTAGTTCATTCCCTAGGAGTAAAATTAACTTCTATCGGGAGCTTATTTTAATATTAAAGCCCGAATCAAAGTGAATGTGGATCCTATTAAAATCCAGATCACTCTGAAATCACTTGACTGAAAAAACCAACTCCTTATTTACTCCGTATGTGAAGAAATTTTTTTTAAAACCTCGGAACTCCGAGTGACAGAGGGAATTCGGATTGAAATAAAATCCGTAATCACTCCCGATTTTATAGAGTGTAAAATACCATGCGATTAAATAGCATGTATGCGAATTCACGGGTCCATTATTAATAATGATTATATAAATACATAAAATTTACGAGGTTTTATATTACTTAATAAATACCCACGATGAATCAATTACGGTATTACGGAATTATCGTCACGGGTGCACTCCAATCTCGGCTTATTTCCATTTTAGTCAATAGCCCGCCAGTATTTGCAGATGGAGTCTCATAAATTTCAAATGGGCTAAGTACTGTGTTTACTCAAAAGCCTTTCACCACTACTGTAATTCAACCGTTCAATGACATGTTCCTGGTTTATTATTTTTATTTTGATTTTTTAAATTACACTTAATAATTCAACTCTACCCATGTCCGTTACAATAAATTAAATGATTAAATTCTTCGTTTACTCTTTATCATTTTAATGTATTGAGTTAACTGATGGTAACTAAGTGCATCAAGTAAGCTCAATTCCAGTCTTGAAAATGTTTGATTTGATTGACCGCTTCACTTTAGAGCTTAGCTTTGAGTCTGAGTATCGATTGTTCGCCATTTTCGTGGTTGCTTTGATCAAGTCGGCCGTTATACCCATATATCAGGTACACAATAAATTATCGATTTATTGCATTATTTTAAATAATAATATTTATTCTCTTGGATTAAAATTTTATTATTTTATTATTTTTAGATCAATTTAATATCCATGCAAATATTTTTATTTACGATAAGCAAACTGGGTCGCATCACAAAAGTCCGATCATGGTAATTTTTTAAAACTATTTACGGGCTTTTTAGTCTGCAAATAATTATTTCATATCAATATAACCCAGTTACAGGAAAAATCAACAAGGCAAAAATATATACGGAAATACACAAAAATAAGTGAAAAAAAAAAAAATTATCGTTAAAAATGTATGATACTGAAGTTAGCCAACGTCTAATAATTTTTTGATTTTTTTTTCAGAATGATAAAATTTAAAAAAAAATATTTTAAAAAATTGCACCTATAGTTTATTTAATTTTCTACATGTGCATATTTTTTTTTTTTTTTTTTTTTTTTTTGGTTTATTTGTCGTAAAAAAATCCGAAAGTAATTAATCCCGTTTACTTCAGGATATGAGTGTGAAAGTAGCTGACAATTTATAGTTTTTTTAAATTTTGGAATAAAGAAAAAAAGTGTAAGTAGAATAAAATTCAAACATGCATACGTAGACAATTGAAAATTTAGTACACGTATTTTCTGTAATTTCTTTATTTTAATTAAATTATTTATTTATTCAAAACATAAATTGTCTCATATCTGCAGTCACACTCATCTTCAGAATCATAAAAATTTCATGTGGCCCTATTTGCCTCTCTTAAATTATTTTTTATGAAAAACTCAAGTTAGCTTATTTATTATCGAGGTTGATTTGCCCTCTTCCTTTCTCTTTCAGAGAAAATTGATATTCTCGGTAACAATACCCTTTTTTTATATCAGTATATTTTAGTTCAAAAAGTAATCTAATATTTTATTAACGCTATCGTGTATGATTAATTAACGCGAGAGTTTATTAGTTAAATGTTTACTTGAATTTCATAGAGCAACACAGCAAGCAAGTAACATGAGACATTCTCACGTTTTCAGTAATAAGTCACAGATAATAATCAAGATGGTCTATTTACATGTTAAGTGAGGGCAACAGCTTACGTAGTTCAGCAATATATCTACGGAAACACTTAGTATTAATCGATATAAATTCGATGACCATTAGCCCATAATTTTCCGCTAATGCTGTTAACAATTACAAGCTAAAACAAATTTGTCTAGTCCGTTTAATTGTTTTTGTTGTTTGCTGATGCAGTGGTTAATAAAATCACACCAACTCAAACATAAAATTGCAAATGGCAACGAGGATTTTATGTTTTTTAAATGCAAGATAATTTACATCGGTAGTTGGTTTTCTTTCAATCACGGAACACCGTTCGAATAGACAATTCTGTAAGCCACGGTATCTGTAATTAGAGGAGCTTTAACTTTATTAACATATTCATGAGTTTCAAAGATGCTAGTGCTTTAAAATTGCTGTCATTTATGTATACATATATATATAAAAACTAGATAATTCAGGTCTTGGATTATACACGTCGGCAATATGAATATTCAAATTCACTAGAACTTAACTTTTGTCTTATTAAGTTAATTTTATCATTTGCTTATATTTAAATAACAATAAACAATAATTACGTAAAACTTTATTATTTACTTATTTGTCATTAACCTTGCAAGCATACTTGGAATTTTTTTTTGTACTATTGTCACCTCAGATTATTTCGAGAGTAATTACGTTAGAAGGATTTCAATTTTGACAGAAAAAATGGGACACCTAAAAATTTTGTTAAAGGAAAAATAACGATTTCTCAAAAATAATTTTCAATTAAGATTCATTACTCTGAACATTAATTTCGGGAAAAAATCAAAATTGTAGAATTATTTTTAAAATTTTTTTCACGTCCATATTTTTATTTAAACTTATTCATGAATCATCTTCTTGCTAAATTTTGTTAAAAATTTTAAAAAATAATTTTATCACTTTATCTAAGCTACCCCGGATAAAAATATTTGGCGAAGAGCTGAAACTATCGAATTTTATTGAAAGAGGCCTAAATTTTGCCTAAGCTGAAAAACTTTACTGAAAAAGGCTAAAAATGCACTGAAATTTTATAATTTTTGATAAACATGCCGATAAATTGAGACGATTTTTTTCAGCCATAGTATTTTTGCACATAAAATTATAAAACTTAAAATTTTCTAATTTTTGTCTTCGACTTTATGTTCACGAAAAATTGACGAAAAAAATGCATATTGTCTTCATTAACCTCATTTTGTCCAGCCTTTCCCTATACAGTACTAAATTAAAATAAACAATAGAACAGAACATTATAACTGCCAAAACCACTTACTGACCTTTTCCAACTGAGAGAAATTTCAGTACAATGCTGCTATATCAACAAAATAATTATCGCATGCGCAATCTACCTTTTGTTGACATACTTATGTATGTTTTTTGAACTTTTTCTACAATGGCTAGTATACTTTCGAAGAATGGAGTATAAATACTAATGTATTGGTAAAGCTGCCTGCGGCTCGTGTACCAATCGTAATCATGACACTATACATATACATACTTTACTTATTCAAACAAGTTGCATTAAGCACAATCATTTCACTCTTAGACATTTTCAGCTGTCATAAACCACAGAACTTTAACGAAACTTGAGATTCAACACTTTATCAAAACGTAAAAAAAAAATTTGCAATTTAATGGATGGTAGATTTTCCTTTGACATGATCTCAAACTTTAAAATTAAACTCACTGAAACATTGAAAGCGCAATTATTCGAATATGCTTGAATTTCATTTCTTCTAATTACTTTTTTTTTTAATCATTATCATTAAAATTTTCTGATGATGTACAATGCTGGTGATTTCGTATTTTAAATAAAACACAGAACGTCGAATTGAAACCTTTATAAATTGAAGTGAATTGTTTGTAGAGCAAGTATCTATTTGTGAAGCAAATATTTATATACGTATACACTCCGTTGTCTTATGTCTTATTGAAGGACATTAGCAGCTGGTTTCGTTGACATATGTGCGGCAAGATTACCTTTAGAACCAACTATACTCCTCTAGAGAGATTTGGAACTGTTCACAATGTACCAATATCAATTACCCTTAGTGACCATCTACTCCACCCACAAACGTCTGTTATCCCCTATCCTTACGGGACTATGTCCATGTTCATTCCACTCGATCTCGATACACACCCTAAATTAACTAAAACGGATTGCAGTACTCTAACTCCAAAACACATCCGTCTATTTAGCAATCAAATATTTCTTTACTCATTCTGAGATTTACGTAACGTGTATTCTACTTTATTAGACCAAATTACTTTTTATACTATTAACATAACATAACAATCATCTATTTACTTTTTTGACTTTTGACTTTCATTTATTGATGTTGTTATTAATGTATAAACACACAATATCATTGAACGTCATAAATTATAATGTATTATTTTGAAAAAAAAAAAAAAAAAAAATTGTCAGTGCTGAAAAATTTATTGTTTGAATTTATAAATCAAGAAGGTTTGTATTAATCATTGAAGGCCGAACTTTGAATTATGATGCTTATGATTGAACTAAATTCGTGATTAGCTAATATAAATTATAACGGTACATTCTACGAGGATTGCAATTTCCGGTAGAATCTATTGTACTTGCATACAATCCCATTGATTTTACTTTTTATTTTTTTTATTTATGGGTTTCTCTACTTGGTAATCTCGTGCAAAATTGAATTCATAAACCTGCCGTAGTTAATATGTGCTGTACGTTTTCACCTGATGTTACATCTGTGTTCTCTTTATTTGCAAACTCCGTATTATTATTATTATTTTTTATTTGTTACGATTTTTTTGTTTTCATTCTTTCGATATTATTATAGGTATTCATATTGAAATCGGAATTTTTAACCTATCAGATATATACTGGCACATGAATGAAAAGTTATTATATGAAATATGATATTTTTAAATATAACAATATAAAAATGGAAAATTCTGTAGAATGATGTTCTAGTCTTTGATCAGAACAAAACAATAATAATAATAATAATATCAACAATTTTTAATTACAATTATATTGACTGTCTATATATGAAATATATATTCAAAATGAGTAGATCGACAAAGGAGCTCGAAACAAAAGGGTTACCAAAATTGAAAGAGAAAACATGAACTCAACTTTAGTTGAAACAAAAAGATATTAACCACGAAGAAAAGTTGTTTTATATGTAACTGGTTGGTTAGAAAGTAAGTAATTAACTAAGTTGAATGAGTCACTTGGAGTTGGTAAAAATAAAGTTTGTTTCTTCTTTTCCGCACATTAACAATCCCTGAAGTTTTATCCACCTTCTAAAGCCTATTTCATTTTTCCATTTATCTGTTTATGTAGTTGTTATTTAATGAATTAATTTTTTTTTTCCAAACGTCCATAACAAATGTAAATTAAAATATATATCTCAAGTAATTTCGGCTGTCTCTCGATTACAATCAGTAAGCAGAAAAATTCACGATAAAAAGTTTAAAATGTAAAATTTTAAGTCAGCGAAAAAAGTTTAAAAACTTTTTTAAAAAATAAATTCAACGAAACTTTGTACCCACTAGTAGTCGTACTTTTTATTTTTTATTTTAAACTCTTTTCATTTCTCTTGCTCTCTCTTTCTCGTTTATATTTTTTTCTTATACATCGGAACACTATAAATTTGTCACTTGAATGTCCTATCGCAGAAACGGACGATTTGTTGAATGTCAACATTTCACCGTAAGACGGAATGCTAGAAAGCAAATTGTACAAAGCTTGGCAGAAATATTCAACAACTCACTCGACGATCTTCTGGAATAAGAAATTTTTATTTCTGCTCTTTTTATCATTTCATCCCATAGTATACCACCTTGATTCAATATATTGAGTCGTATCTGTGTATTCACTAAACGAATACTTTCGCAGAAGATAACAAAATGTCATTTCATCGATGCACACCTACATCTAACATATATCCATATTCAAAGGAAAAAAGCAAGTGCTTTTATCAACAACTTGTCATCAATGACATTCCGAGTTTTTTTATTCTGCATCAATCTTTATAACGGCTGTCAAAATCATTTAAAATATAAATCTATCATATATTTATATTGCTGAATGACGTATGCATATACAGATATATAGATTGCTATATTAAGCATCATATGTGACATATTCAGGATGAAAAAGAAATAGAGACATACAGACCTACACAGAAGTATTAATCATATGTGTCTGTACAAATTCATAGTCATCGTTTGATGGTGAGATTGCATTTGATATACTGGAAACATAGTAACTACTGAGCCTAATTGAAATGCGAGATATAACAAGATATTATATTCTATGCATTCTATCGCTCAATCGATACTTATATGAATCAGTATATAGTCAAGTGCAAGTAATATTATCTTAATGCTAATTAATATTTGTGACATTGCATCGTTTCAAGTAACTAGCTAATATTCGGAATTATTATTATTATTATTATTATTATTATTATTATTATTATTATTATTATTATTATTATTATTATTATAATTATTATTATTATTATTATTATTATTATTATTATTATTATTATTATTATTATTATTATTATTATTATTATTATTATTATTATTATTATTATTATTATTATTATTATTATTATTATTATTATAATTATTATTATTATTATTATTATTATTATTATTATTATTATTATTATTATTATTATTATTATTATTATTATTATTATTATTATTATTATTATTATTTCGTATAAGCTTACATAATAATAAGATGAAATTTCATATAAATCTCCGGCAGTATTTTACTAAAATTTTATATATATACGATGTATACAAATTTGAACTAGCATTTCGGTACATGAAACTCAAGCTCAGTTCCAGCCTTCATAATTCTCAGAAATCATTTTAGTTTGTTGCTGTCGGATGCGGTTTAATATCCCACCTAAACTGCGACAGGTATATCTTATATTGAGTGAAAGCACTGAGAATATATATTCTTCTTTCATCCCTACTTTCTCTTCCTAAATTTAAACTTGGCCTCCTATCCGTCTTCTTTGGGTTGCTGACAAACGTGCATACGCGAAGAAGAGATTTCCCTGATGAAATCGTCTCGAGGCAATTTCTATGGTTTCGTATGAGCGTGTATGTATGTGTATGGTTATACATACATCAGAAAAGGTTTTCTATCTTTCCTGAAATACCGCAAAAAGGTATGTATGTTAAAGAGCTTTCAGAAGAACTTTTAGTACATGCAAGTATGGATGTAGATGTATACGAAGCCTATGTAGTATAACGTAGTACAGTATACTATGCAAGAGATGGCTGTGATGTACTTATATCTCATGGAAAAAGATGTTCCACTAGTAGAGATTTTACGCACAGCCTTAGAACTCTCTAGAAACTGATGAGAATTCACTTTTTTTAACTTTTTATATATAGATATGTATATAAACATATGTGAATTTTTATGTATATGAATGCATCTTAGACAGAAAATGGATTGCTGTACATCATCGCATTCTTCACACTTTACGCCGCAATTTTTTTTACATACTTTCATTTGCCGAGTAATCCTTCTTGAAGAACACGGAAACCTATTTGAATCCACATGCTCTACACAATATAAAATCAAATTCTCTTATCATTTTTATCACACCATTAAAATATGAATACAATTATCAAAGTATAGTAATGGATTTTTTTAAAATATCTATTTTCTTCAACTAACTCTTCGTAAGTAGACCAGCGATTAAATCTCCAATGGAATTCAATTAAAATATTTCCCGCGGTATAATTAGTATTTATGGTTACTAAAACATTAAAAATACTTTTACAGTCACTTAACATAGCTTTTCAATTTATCGCATATTTTAACAGTTTTCAAGCGCAAAAGAGTGCGAAATATTGCCACTTTTCTCAATGCTTTGCATAACATTTTTTTTTCTCTCAACTCAACATTCACTCGATGCTCTCGAGCTTGAATAAGACGATTTGCTAGACAAAGGGATATTTCTATAGAACATAAAAAAAGGAGGTAAGGCTTAGTCTTGTACTAATACTTGGCTCTTTGAGAGTTTTATATATTTTTTTTTTTTTTTTTTTGTTATTGTTATAAAAATTTACCATATAACTTTTTTAAAAACTATTTTTTTTTTCTTAAATGCTGCACTGATAATTAAATTGGTACAAAACGTTTGAAGAAAAAATCTGACGGTAATTAAACTTGACTCTGTAATAGGATTCCTAGTCAAAGAGAATATTCTAGAGTTTCTGCATTGACTAACAATTAGCTGCTATTACCATTAACCCATGCGAAACTTGTACGAACGTTGCAGTCGTGAATACAAAAATATTCTTCTATGTGGTAATTATCTTTACCAGCACTCTATATATCTACATATACATAAGTGTGTGTGAAAAATTCATTTAAAAGAATCCTTTTTTTGAAAATGGTTAAAGTGTCGTTTATAACTTTTACAATTAATTGAGGTAATTTCAAATGCGCGGAATTGATTCTTACAAATTTTTTAGTTTGACGCCTTTATTCTGAAATTTATCTTCAAACTATTCTTCGAACCTTATCGTACACATTGAAGAAAGTTCGTTCATTTTTGATAAGTAGGACAGACTGGGGCATGACGGCCGATTTAAGCTGTTAATTATTTATTGTAGCTTTTGAGCACCAGGTCCAGATGGTTTTGATCAATTTTTAATAAATCCATCATAATATTCCCATAATTTATGTCTTTTATATTTTTTCAGTTGTAAGCTGGAAGTAAAATGCTCAGCGTATTTATAAATTCAGGAGGTACATGATTTAGCGTGCCCGTTTACTTGGCTCTTGTATATTTATATAAAATTTTATTTGTTATACAATATATTTTATAATAATATAGTAGAAGTAGTAGATCTAAACACATTTATCGAGCCATTTAATCGTTCACGACAAATAAATAAATCCACGGTCTTTCTTTAATTACCCAACAACTACCGCCTCAGAGGCTTTGCTTCTTACTTGAATATTCTACTTTATTGCTGTAATTAATGTAAAGCACTCGTTTTAATTTATCACATTATTCATTTATTCGTAATTAACGTTTGCATAAATACCAAATTTACTTAATTTTATCCTTATCATCGCCTTTATTATTTTGTAATTATTAAATCTATTATCATCGTCATCCATTTTAATGATTGTGTATTAAAGATCATAAACCATTTTTTCACGTATTGGTACATCATGTAAATTATGGCTTACGAATGACTCTTCAGAGTACACGAAAAATAATAAATAAAAAAAAAACATGACACAGCTTCAATTTATACTCGTGTTTGTGAGAAGGTTATATAAAAGTCACTCTTTAATGTTTCCCCAGTGTGAAAAAAAAACATTTTTTTTTTTTTACGGCACTATTAGAATTGAAGAGGTCTCTATATATCTGTCAATGTCAAATATATTACATTTTCGTTTTAAGTTATTACAACAAAATGAAAATTTGTATAATAATCTGAATATTACGAAAAATTATTTTCTAATATAAAAACGTGTACTTTTTTAGCTCTTTATATATATAATACTAGACAAATCCCGGACAAATCCTACACTTATCCTAGAGAAATCCTAGAGAGAACTTAGAAAAATTCATTTCACTCAGAATCCCAGACAAATCCTAAACAAATCCTAGACTTATCCTAGAGAAAACTTAGAAAAATGTATTTCACTGAGAATCCTAGACAAATCCTAGACTTATCCTAGACTAATCCTAGAGAAAACTTAGAAAAATTCATTTCACTGAGAATCCTAGACAATTCCTAGACTAATCCTAGAGAAAACTTAGAAAAATTTATTTCACTGAGAATCCTAGACAAATTCTAGACAAATCCTAGACTTATCCTAGAGAAAACTTAGAAAAATGTATTTCACTGAGAATCCTCGAAAAATCCTAGACTTATCCTAGAGAAAACTTAGAAAAATTCATTTCACTGAGAATCCTAGACAATTCCTAGACTAATCCTAGAGAAAACTTAGAAAAATTTATTTCACTGAGAATCCTAGACAAATTCTAGACAAATCCTAGACTTATCCTAGAGAAAACTTAGAAAAATGTATTTCACTGAGAATCCTCGAAAAATCCTAGACTTATCCTAGAGAAAACTTAGAAAAATGTATTTCACTGAGAATCCTAGACAAATCCTAGACTTATCCTAGACTAATCCTAGAGAAAACTTAGAAAAATTCATTTCACTGAGAATCCTAGACAATTCCTAGACTAATCCTAGAGAAAACTTAGAAAAATTTATTTCACTGAGAATCCTAGACAAATTCTAGACAAATCCTAGACTTATCCTAGAGAAAACTTAGAAAAATGTATTTCACTGAGAATCCTCGAAAAATCCTAGACTTATCCTAGAGAAAACTTAGAAAAATTCATTTCACTGAGAATCCTAGACAATTCCTAGACTAATCCTAGAGAAAACTTAGAAAAATTTATTTCACTGAGAATCCTAGACAAATTCTAGACAAATCCTAGACTTATCCTAGAGAAAACTTAGAAAAATGTATTTCACTGAGAATCCTCGAAAAATCCTAGACTTATCCTAGAGAAAACTTAGAAAAATTCATTTCACTGAGAATCCTAGACAATTCCTAGACTAATCCTAGAGAAAACTTAGAAAAATTTATTTCACTGAGAATCCTAGACAAATTCTAGACAAATCCTAGACTTATCCTAGAGAAAACTTAGAAAAATGTATTTCACTGAGAATCCTCGAAAAATCCTAGACTTATCCTAGAGAAAACTTAGAAAAATGTATTTCACTGAGAATCCTAGACAAATCCTAGACTTATCCTAGACTAATCCTAGAGAAAACTTAGAAAAATTCATTTCACTGAGAATCCTAGACAATTCCTAGACTAATCCTAGAGAAAACTTAGAAAAATTTATTTCACTGAGAATCCTAGACAAATTCTAGACAAATCCTAGACTTATCCTAGAGAAAACTTAGAAAAATGTATTTCACTGAGAATCCTCGAAAAATCCTAGACTTATCCTAGAGAAAACTTAGAAAAATTCATTCCAAGTTAAAGAAAACAATACAGTATTTTATTATATCCTGTCATCACTCCGAATTTTTTTCAGTGTACGTTTGACCATGCTTAATTTGTTAACTATACTCTATTAATTAATTGTATAATAATTATAAAAAAATATAATAATTGGGTTATAAAACGTACTCGGTGATTTTTAGGTTGAACAACCTTATGAATATTAATGATTTATCAAAAATACTTTTCAATCCGTTTTTTTAAATGAAATATAATATCACTATATTCCATTGCATAAATTAAAATTTCGATTAAATTTAAATGAGGACATACAATATGCAATTAAAAATTTATAAATTGCAAAAATCCTTAAAATAATATAAATATTCTATAATTTTCTTTTTACCTTTAATAGGTACAAAGAATAATTACTTCCGTCTCATAATGTTTAAATAAATTAATTTTAAGTTTAAACTGTAAATGCCGAAAGATTATTTTAATGGATAAAAATGCATTTATATTATAAACGTTTATCATTATTATGTTTTTTTATTTTTTTTGTAAAACCACCACAGAAGAATGCATTAAAATGTCACAATGCAATAAAACCCTCCATTCGCTATATTCATTCTCGGAGATAGCACTGTGTACTATTCGTAGTACAGAAAGCAAGTGAAGAAACCGTCTAACATTTTATGTGACGACTCAGTTGACCTCATTTCTGTGTCACATGTCCAGGACCATTGACCCGACAAACGTGTTTTGGTAACGCAGGGTGTATGCTACTCTAATTCTACTCTTCTTTATGTATACATATATATATATATATATATATATATATATATATATATATATATATATATATTCAAAACGAAACAGGAGACTCGTGGGATACCACGCCACTCTGCAAAATACCGTGAATGATTGAACAAACAGAAACAACTAGAGAATATAACCATTCACTGTCATGTACAATATTCTATATTTACCGGCAGCTTTGTTCCTACCTTCTTGTTTCAGCTTTAAACTTTAAACTCTTGAGTGTTTGCATTCATCATAAAGTACTTTTTAAAACTGTCATAAATGTGACAGAAAAATTATTATTGCAACTATTATTGTAATCACTTGTATTATGTTTTCCTTTTTCTCCTGATAAAAAATTTATCTAATCCATGAATTTATAAAATTATTCCTGGAAATTATGTTATCAAAACTACCTCCAACTTTAAATGAGTTCTATTCAAATATTTTGAATACTCGTTTTTAATCTAGCTATGGAGTAATAAGCTTTACTTTTACATTTTAATACTGGTATCCAATTTTTTTACTTTTGAAACGAATTCATTTTATTCATCTTCTTTAGTCTATATATCTCTCAATGCCACTTCAGTGCATATGTATGTGTGTGTATATGCATGAACCAGAAAACGCGGCATCAAACCAGTGTGGCCTATTAGAGCTCACCTTATTCTCCAGAGAGAATTTAGCAAAACCTCGTCTGATGGTAGACTGCACTTCATCCAGCATACCTCCACTAATCCTTCGAGATAAGACATCGCGATTCCTGAAGGTTACTCATCCTTTTGCCAAGCCTAGGAAGTGTAAAGGTAAAAATAGAGAAAAAAAATGTAAGAGATTTAAGGAGAGAGACTAAGTCTTGCACATAGAATAGTTGCTACCACTCGTGAATCTGTCTTTTTTTTTTCTTTTTTTCTATCTATTTCTTTTTCTCCATCCCACTACTACTTTCCTGCTTGCTTGCTTTATCTATTCCCGAGAAGATATCGATTTCACTCGCTAATGCTCTCCCACGATGCTCTAACTTCTCCATCGAGAGATGGAAGTAATTTTATGCAGATACAGATAAACCGATTTTCTTGCCCCAAATCAAATTACAACTATGACCTTTATAGTTCAATTCGTTTATATTTTATTACACTAATTTACTTTTTTATTCTTCAACTAAATTTTATTTTTAATTTCCTTCCTTATAAATCACTTGTATCACAACCGTTGAAATTTTAATAATTTTTTTTTCATGAAAATTCTTCAGTTCTCTATTTTAAATAACTTTTGCTTATTCATATTTTAACTTAGATTTAACAAATCCACTAGTATTCGAATAATATGAAATGTTTATAGCAAAGAGAGATTTTATGTTTCATTACGGATATAGAGAATGAGAGAAGAGAAATTTGAAAAAAAAAAAAATGAAATTTCATATAGATATGAGTATTTAATTAAAATTAAAATGAAGTTAAAAAATTTAATTCGAATTTTTACAGCACATTGCAGACCAAGTATTAATATATATATAGAATTATCCATTTATAAAATATTGACTGTTAAAAAAAATTATTTTCATCTTCATTACGGAACAATTACTGATGCGTATCATAAATTCGTAATATCCATTACCGATGGAAATAAAAATAATATCGTATATTATACAAATAACAAGCTACGCTCTATATCCAAGACATAATTGGCTGAGAATTTTGATGCCAATCAATTATTTATTATACTACGCATTTACAAAATAGAAATAATTACAAAAAAATTATTATGAAAATGTTACAAATGGTGTTCTACATTTTCTATATATATATTGTCACGATTTATTCAAATAAAAGTTATTGATTAATATTCAATAACATGAAAATAAAAAAACTTCAATGCCTGTGCTGAGGCACTTGACTTTTTTTTTTTTTAACAGTTAGATATATCTATAGATTTACTTCCTTAATATTACAAGATAAATTATTGAAACAATATATATTTCAAGAAGCTCAAGAATATATAGATAGATATATATCTATATAAAGTTGAGAAATATCCTTGAGAATTTTCATAATTATCTGCAGAGGATTACTCATTGAATATCAAGAATTTCCAATCTATGAATTTTGGTTGAAACTTTACTTCTTGGCCTTCTTCACTTGTATTCTTGTTATTCTTATTTGAACGTGCATTCAAGCAATACTGTACCTCGTTTCCGTACAATTCGTATAATTAGTTATATAGTTTTTTATTTGCCTTTACCTGCTGCAAACTGTAGATTTTATAGATATACATGTTTAGTTTCCATTGTAATAGAGTTTCTTACTCTGCAATACAGCCTCGTTATAAAGCAGAGTTGAGATGCTTGAAGTAAGTCAAAGAATAGAACAAGAGTTCAGGAAAAATAACAAAACGAAGGATATACATTTACATAGAGCCAATCATATCAATAACTTGTAAGAAACTTCAATGATAGCTTTTTAAAGTTCCGTTAACTGAAAATGGCTTCTTTCCAAAAATTTTTTTAAATTTCAATGCATGCTTATAAAACGAATATCATTGCCTTACTTCTAAAAGGTCTTGACCCACAAATTTAAGACATTAATTTTTTTAGAAAAATCCTTTTTCAGTAATTGTAATCTTAAACAGTTTTACAGTTTAGGCTGCGGTTTTTAGTACAAAATGATAAGTTATATAAATTCTTCAAGAATTTGTAATGCATTTAAATAAGTAAATATATAACTTTTATAAATGCAAAGGTAACAATTATAAATACTTCAATGTTGACATATTTTATTGGTGAATCTCGAGGGGAAGCTTCAAACTCGCAAGAGTCTTGAATAATTTCACATTTCCGTTCGAGCTCGTAAACTTTTCAGACAACTTTGTTATTTATTTATTCTTGATTTGTCTCCTGTCAATTAAACAGTGACATTTATCACTTGATTTAATTTATTTCGATTCTATAAAAAAAGTTTGTAGAAATGAATAATTATTTTATTAAATTATTCACAAGAAATGTGTACAGTCTATCTTTTTCTTTGTTAGATTGGAGAGCGAATATGGGTGACATTATTTCTGGTTAAATAACCCAAGGGATTACTGGATCAATTTTTAAAATTGAATCAGCACAGTACAGTCGAATATCGATATATCACTATTTGTGTTCCGTCTGCCGTATTTACTCTCATCGACAATATTCACATACATGATAATAATTTATTGAATCAAAAATAATTAAAATCTTTTGATTGTCATTCATCAGTTTTTAATTTCCTCCCCACTAAAAAATCGGGAGTGTACAGAGATTTATTTGATAACTTAAATGATAGTCACTATTATCGATTTCACTTTAAAAATTTTGTTACAACTAGATAAGTTTTACTATGAAATTCTCTCCGTGCAACTTTCAACTCACTATGACCTTTCTACCAGGCTGGTTATTTTAAAATTACTATGTAAGAGGTAACCTTTCTATGTTCTTATTAAACGTTAATTTTTTTAGTAATTAATAAACAACTGATCAATCACGATGCAAAGAATCAACTAAGACTGTAAGAAGATTATTAACTTTTTGACAGTAATTTCGTAGCAGCTAGCGTAGTAAAAACGTCATGAGTAAACTGTGAGCAGTTTATCGTTTAATTATCAAAAGCTCAATTTATAAATTACGAAGCTAAATTATAAAAAGTTTTGTATTTTAATCTGTCATATTAATTCGTCTAATTTGAAAAATTTTTAAAAATAAATTTAAACTAATTTCAAGTTAATCATTTTTTTGGAATCATCAAAATTTAAAAAAATAATGCAATTTTAAATATTTGTGAATTTTTCTTTTCTTTGGTTATCACGATCATTATCATTTGTCCACAGGAAATTAAATCGCACTTTAATATTTATGATTGCATCACAAAAAGTAATGATTTCTATGGATCAATATGAATAAAAAATTTCGGCTAAAAATTCCAAATAATTTATCAGGCTGTAATTTAATCGATAGTTTTGACGCTTAAAATTTACGGAACTTGTACAGAAACTCTGTCAGCAAATAAAACATAACTTTCTCATACTGAATTATACATTTTTAAAATATTAACTCATAAAAAGTATTCTCAATATAAAAATATATGAGAAAAAAATAAAAGGATTAACACGTACACAATAACCGGGTGCTAATGCTCGCATCCAATACAAACATACACACAGATCAATATAATCCACATGCACAGGTGATTCCAGTATCGCGCGTTAAAGGAATATTGCATGCAATACTACTCGGGTCACCGGACTTTACTGCAAATGCGAAAAAATAAAAAAAGTAAATAATATCCTATGACACAGTTAAACAGAGTAAGCGACCCCAGTTGTCGTATTATAACAGACGTAGGAATTTTTCTCTGAACCCAAGTCACACATAAAACAAAATCATATAAAAAGATTAAAAGTTGAAATAAAAAAAAAAATATAAGATTAGAAAATATGAAAAAAGGAAGACAGACCCTCGGACCATTGGTTAAAAAATTTTATAAAAAGTTTAACACTAAATAAAAAGTCAAAAATTTTTTACCGTAAATTATCACGAGTGAAAGATACCTATGTGGCTGTTTACGGAAGTACTCGACATCACACATATTATTTATTTTCTTCATTCACGACAGACTTACTGCACTACATATTACTTACATACATACATACATACATACATAAATATACATGAACCAACGACAAGTATTCTTCGTCAGTTTAAACCCCTTGCGGTGCGCTAAAATTAATGTCTCGTGTATCACATATCACGAGTACTATAATTGCTACATACATTATTCCCACTTACATGATACATGTTTCATTTTATTTTTTCCACGTTATAACAAATTAATTTTTAGCTTGTATATTCCTGATACTAAATTAACAACAATGTTATCGTTTTATGTAAACACATAACATGCATGTGTGCAAAACACTGCATCAATATTCGTGCTTAACGGACGATGAAGAAACATATGGAAATCTCCGTACATATTTATATCCAAGTGTATCTATGGATGTCGGTATAAATACTTGATGTGATCAATATGTGCACATTAAATAGGAAATATTTGAGTCATATGAAATTCAGCAAAATTTAGTATATTCAGCCTGAATAATAGTATTCGTAAAATCTGAGTAAATTTATGTTGTTCAACTTGTCGATAATTCATTTTTAATTAGTGTTATTAAAAAATTGTGCATGAAGCGAATGGAAAAATTTGTCTAAGAATGTACGGCAGGCAGCGGGGTATCAGAGGTATTCGTGTGAATTTCTGAGAAGACGAGTGTTAGAAACGTTTTCATGAGCGGGTGCATTATTTGCTTGGGTTATTCGCGCCATGCAAATATTGGCAATAAATCGTATCTAGCGGAGAATTCGTTACTTCCGGTCGGTGGATTTACAGCAGACGTTATAATATAAGAGAAGTTGTATAGTTGTAGTAGTATAGAGTGGCCATCGGGTGATGGGGATGATGTAGAATAAGACGATGAACGATGGGGAAAAGAGGGAAGAAAAGAAGATACGAAGAGATATGTATGTATGAAAGAAATTGCAATGAAAATACCGCGTAAGGATGTGTATAAAAGAAGTCTTGAAACGGATATATGTGGGAGTAGTTTTCTCCACATTTGTAAATATATGTGTGGATATATATATGTATGTAGAGTTGCCGTAAAAATCGAGAGGACTCGAAGCTGTTGGAAATGTCTTGAGTATAGTGTATTTTATGGCAACAGCAGTGCCTGTTTCCTTTTTGGCCCGCCGCAAACTTCCACTTTTTACGTTTCCTGACGAACGAGGGCGTGTACTGTGAAGAAAGGAAGGAAAGAGCAGTAGATAAGGGTGGAGTAAAAAAAAATAAAGTTAAGAGCAAGGGGACAAGGTGGTAAGGGTACAGGGGGTGGAATCGGATCACTTGTATTCGAAGCGATCAGATAATATCGATGCCTCGACTTGCTCGATCGGGTCACTCGATTCTCCACGAGCTTGGCACGGATTTCAGACTGCTCGAAGAGAGAGCATTACACGAATTACGGCTTCAATTTCTTTACTTCAACGTGATTTATTTTGATTTCCTGATTTCTTTAAATTTAACTTTTTATTTCTATTGGTAACTTCTTTTTTTTATGCATCCAATCGTGTTTATATTTTTTAGTTTCTACAATTACTTTACATTGTCTCACAGAAGTCCAGATTAATTACTTTTGTTTTAATTAATGCTATGTATTTTGTTTGCTGTTTTTTTTTAATTTAAAAGTTTATTTTCTGCCTTCAATGCAGTAGTTATTATAAATTCATGCTTCTAAATGATTCAGTAAAAGTAAGTTTATAAATTATTTAATAAATTAATTATTAAATAGACGCTCGCACTTTCATCAATTTATTTTTAAAAAAATATTAAATTTTTATATTTTAATTCGAAATAAATACGATAAATTAGTTAAATTCATATATAATTTGTAGTTTCCTATTTACTGATGTATGAAAATCTGTAGAAACGCGCAAATCATTTTGTCTCACACGCCGTCAAGTGAAACTATTAATAGACTCGTGAAAAGTTTTAGCTGGATAATTATATTAATTAAAAGCTCTGCAGAATGCTGTTTAACATGCAACCAATGCTGGTCTGTATACACTAACTGGAGAGTCAATACTGCTTTTAGTGTGTATTCTTAATTAAATTTCGTCATAATTTACAACATACGCTTAGTTAACTGTTTAAGAGATAACAAACTAATCTCTCTGCATTAACTAACATTATTTTTTTTCCTACTGCAGGGTAAAACATAAAGGTAGAGTTAAACGTTACACATATATTTATATCCAGATACCTTCATCACCTAACATCACGTGATCTCTGTTATATAATGATAAATCTGTACTTGGTTGTGTCAGGTACCGCGTTCTTCGTATTATTACATATATCTTAACATATATATATATATATATAGACCAAGTATATAAGATTTATAAAGAACACCTCTTTACTGCTAGTACTACAAGCTCGTAAATAATATACTCTGCTTAGAATTGATAAGCTGTAATATAGAACTATTTATTTTTTTATCAATTAAAAAAATAGTTTCTTATTCTTTTTAATTAATATATGAAAAATGAGGATGAAATGAAGTACAAGAGAACAATGCGGCAAAATTTGAAAAGAAAAAAATTTTGTTCAAAAACTTTTGAACAATTTTTTATTTATTGATGTCGTTCTATACGAAAAAATATATAGCCGGGAATATATCTCGGCAAAATAGCATACATACGAAAATACTAAAAATATAAGCCGCATATATAATATTTTTCCGGGATATATATTTTTTCGTGCGGAATAATTTTCAGAAAAATGACGAAAATTTTTTATTAATTGAAAAAATTTTAATATAACTGATTCTGACATAAATTCACGGCTATATATATATATATATATATAGCTGATCTGAAATCATTAGCTGGAATTTGTATACATATTTTCGGTATGTAGATACTATTGAAAAACTAAGATTCGAAAAATTTTGAACCCTCTAATAAGTTTTTGAAAATGATTTTTTTTTTTACCAACGGAATTGATATATCTGAAAAGTTAATTTGCTTTTTCTAACATACGAAAGCTTTCAAAAATGTACAGTTTTCGAATATCATAAAAGAAAAAAAAACGTTTAACTATACGTCATTTGAATATAATCAAGAAATTAAATTTGATAGCTTTTGATTCTCGCATCAAGTTTTTGACTTTCGTAATTTTTATTACAAAATTATTTTCTCAGATTCTCCGTCATGCCCCGGTCTCACCGATGTATACATGACTCTACCTAGTAATGAATAAAATTCTACAAAACAAAGACCCTGTCGTAAATAAAATTTTAATGAACCCTCAAACCAAACTAGCGTAATGCATAATGTACACAAAACATTATGACTCGTCATAAAAGCAGTTCATCCACCAGCAAATACACTCATAAAATTATATTAAAACAATAAAAATTTTTTAACCTCATTAATAAAATTTCTATATTCATAATTGTTTGCATCAATTCATTAATATTTCATTATCATTAATTTTAAATTTTCATAGAGTAAATAAATTGAAAAGGTCATTATTTAAATTATGAAAAGATGTCTCAAGTATTTCACAAGGTATATTACTCCAAAATCTCGAAATCGTTATCGCTTAATTAAATTTACGTCTGCACAAAACCGTCATATGATAGTGAATAATATATTATATGATATACACAAATAAAATAACTATGATCAAAAGATAAAATAAGTAATAATTGAATTATGAAATTTATACTCAGTACATAAATTAGATGATTTTCTTCCAAGTAACATAAATACTAATTAGACGTTATTTATACATTCATGAGTAAAATCGTTAAATTTGGTATAGTGCACCTGCAAAGTGCTTTCACCCATCAACACCATCTTCTCAGATTCTAAGATTCCTTGAATATGTGTACCTTACTCAAACAACTCTAAAGACTGATTACTAAGAGTGAGTACTTTGACGTTCACCCGCGATCTTTCTCGAAGAAGAAGCTAACGAAGGTACTTTTCCCGTTATCGTAATCTTTAAGAGCAACTTTCATATATCTAACAGGTAAAATATACGATTTTAGTGACGAGTAAACATGTATACATATTGTACAAGTCTACAAAATAATATACCCAACTTTTGACGGTTCATCAATTTTTTTTTTTGTTTCCTTTAGTTATATAACATGAAAGCATGTAACAAATTTTATGTCTGTTTTTGAATCCTCTTAGAGAAAATGTGAACTTATTATACTTTGACGTTAAATTTATTAAAGTTTAAATTTAAAATTCAAAGTTGTCGAAAAAGTAAAATAAAAAATTAAGTTTTTAATGCTCGAGACAGTTCTCGAATCTAGAGACCATTAAAATTTAAAAAAGTGGTGCTTTAGTTTAAATGGTTACGTCACAATTGGACACAAAGTGTCGACTTACAATCATAGCCATTTTTACTGTTTACTCAGACCCGATTATTTTACTTTTATTTTTGTCGTTTTTTCGCTTAACGGATCCCATCCAATTCCCTTTTATCTATTTTTTATATTTACGATAGTTCTTTTCCGAGGCACTCTTTATGATCTATAAGACGAGTTTAATGGGAAATTAAAAAAATATAAAAATATATCTACTGAAAATTTTTTATAAAATCATGAAGAATTTATGTCTCCTCTTTAAAGAAAAATTTATTTATCTGCTTGTTTATTTATTTATTTTTCCGTAGTTTTTAAAATGTTTAAAATAAATAAGTGCTGTTTTATGTTGAGCAGTAATAGACAGAAATAAAGACAGGTGTCAAGTAACTTTTCAATAGGGAGCTTTGAACGCGACGGGAACATGACAGTAAGTTCAGTAGTGTGTTACTAGCTTCGTTGGTAGTTTGCTGATAGGACAGTTAATACAGCAGCAAGTATACATATATCATTCTACTGAGCTTTAAGATTAAGCTCATAGACGTTTTACACGGACGAACAGTTAATCTAAGTGTCATCGACCTCCACGGTAATTAGATTTATAGCCGTTACGCTGGAAAATTTTTTTATTCTTACTTTACTTTTTTCAGAACATTATTAACTTATTAATTATAAATTTAAAAAAAGCCCCCAAACTTTTCATCAAGCAATTACTTGATGCAATAAATTACTTATAAAGTTAATAAGTAAAATTACGAATAGAAATATGCTGCTTTTCAAATGGGAGTTTAAAAAAAAATTAATACTACTTGCCGCAGCGGTAAATTAAATTGAATCGAGTGCCTTTGATATAACATAGTATTGACAGGTTAAAGTCTTTCTGTTCAATCTGGCATAATTCAATATTATCTTACTTCTCTCAGGCGTCTGTCAATAAACTCGGGATATAACTTGGGCTTTTACCCTCTCGCACAAGTCTTTGCGTTCATATTGGCTCCTCTCGGCTCTTCAGTCAGCCCTTCGCTAGCCGAGGAAAAAATTTTTCTTTTATCGAAATCATGAGGCTTGACGTTCGTGCACTGCTTCAACAAGGTCTCAAGAAAGAAAGAGATAGATACCTTTTAAATTTGAATTCTCCAGAGACTCCAGAGACTACTGCTTCACTTCTTATAAGACATCGGGCACGTATTAGCTAAGTCGTTACTGTAAATCGATTTTACAATGACTGTCTATTGGGACTAATAATATCGTAGAATTGACAATTTGTTTAATAAATAGGCTATATCGCGGCCCAATGCCCGGTCTTTATAACGATTCAAAAATATCAACATTGAAATTTTGTCTATTGAATCTTACGCTCATCTACTATGTTTGCAAATAATTAATAATGATCATGCTAGATTAACTTTAATAATTTATGCGGAATTAATTAATGCAAATAAAGGTTTGCTCCAACTAGTCGAAACTTAATTTCAATCGTAATCATTTTTTAACATCGAAGTTTTCAAAACTTTTTTATGGATAAAAAAAAATATTTCATAAAAAAGAAATTATTTTGAAATTTTTCCGAGCTGCCCATTTACTCCAGATTTAAAATTCTTAACTAATAGATGAAGGGCCGACAAAAAGGGGTATCCAAAAATTGTTGTGAAAAGATTTGAAAAATAATTTCTTTCATTATTTGAAGGCTACTCCATTTCGCTCAAAAATAAAAATAAATTTTTTTATTTTAAAATCAGTGATAATTTTTTGAAATTTTACTTCAGGGCTGAAAATTTGGAAATAATTACATTTAGATTCAAACAATATAAGCAAATATAATGAAAACAGGCTAGAGAAACACATAACAAGGGAATTGAAATAGTGAAAATTGTAACAGTGTGATTTGTATAATAAATATGTATATATATGAGCATATGTGAAACAAAACTACAAGAGAAACAAGGCTAAGTATAGTAATAATGGTAACAGCGGCAATATGTGCTTGCGCTTATTTGGGGGAAATGTGATGTCAAAGTGAAGAGGAAACACGCTACGCGGAAACTGTTATGTGTATGTAGTGTAGTTGTGGGTGTAGCTGTAGCAGTGACTACGGCAGTAGACGTTGGATCGGCAAGATAGAAAATTGGCATGGAGGAGCGACTGTCGACGCGAACAAGCGAAAACGAGTCGAGTGTGTGTGAACATAGAACGCGCTCTAGCATGAAAGAGCAAGGGATTTCTGTGTGGTTTAGTTTAGAAGGCAGTTTGTTCGCTTGCGGTTACTATAACGGGTCGAGTCCGGTCTCGGATTCTAGTTGGCCTCCATATAACTTCCCCAGGACTAATGTATGCTACTCTCCGCGAGTACACACTCTGTTTGTGTTTGTACTAATGTGTCTCGTTATATGAATAAGTTAATAGTGAATGTCGCGGTTATGTCATAATGTTATTGTTTCCATTTTTTTATGCTGCTAATAAGTTAAGTTAGAACAGTATTGTAAATTTTTTATTTCAATAAAAACAGGGATTCAGTTTAGAATGCTAATATGCTAATCTCGAAATTATGCCTTTTTTATGATTTGTGTCTAATACTAACATTATTGGTACACGGAGAAAAAAATTATAGTAACTGTTCCTAGTACGTTTATGAAATATCATCCCATACCGTTATGGTAATGATTACTTGGGATTATGGGATATAGACCCATACTTTCTGGGAAAAGTTTCCATAAGTATGGGAACAATTCCTATCATTATGGTAACAGTTCCCATGTCGCATGTGAAAGAATCATGGTAATGATTACCATACTCATAGGAATAGTTCCCATAAGCAAATAGGAACCAATCCTATAACCACATTGTAACGGTTCCTAAGCGTATATGGTACTGGTTACCATAATATTATGGTAATTATTCCCATAATACTATGGTAATTATTCCCATAGTATTATGGTAACTATTCTCATAATATTATGGTAACTATTCCCATAATATTATGGTAACAATTACCATAATATTATAGTAACCATTACCATAATTCCATAGGAACTATTCCGATACCATATGGGAATTACACCCATAATTATAGGAATGATTACCATAATATATATGGGTGCCGTTCCTATAATCAACATTTCAAAAAAAACCGGTTACCATGCAGTATGGGAACCATTCCCATAATATATTGTAACTGTTACCATAACTTTCTCTCCGTGTACTTTTTCAATCCAAAACGGAGAAATTATTCTCGTTTGAAATGCTATGGTGTCATAGTAGAGATGGACAATTTGGCCACCAGCAAAAATTGAAATTCACTGTAAAAAATCGGGAGTGATTAAGGATTTTATTTAAATCCAGATTTACTCGGTCACTCGGGATTTCAAAGTTTTTAAAAAAATTAGACTTCCTGATTTAGCTGTATCTATGCTTGATAAGTCAAGCATTGAATCAATGTAATAAATAAGGCCTTAAATATCAAAATATCACCTCTTACAATTATTTGATTAACGTTTTATAATTTAATACTTTAAAATTACATGTCGGGAAATTTGACATCCATAAGTTATGAACAGAAAGTCATGCTTGTTTTAAAATTTCAAATAAACGTCTAGTAAAAAAATATTCCGTGTTCACTGACAAACAAGATTAAAAAATTTTGCTATTATCTATTCCGATCAGATAATCCGTTAAAGTAATTAAGTATCAAGAAGCTATCAGATAGATAACATTTAAAAATTCAAAGCGTAATCTCGTCACGCATGGAAACCATCCATTAAATTTTCTTCACCAAGCGGAAGCTTGAGTGTCTTACTACTGATCTTGTTTCTCCTCTTTCCTTAAAATTTTTATCTTTAACAACAGACTTTTGTTCCCGCGCTTAGATTAATTATTTAGCGGACTTAAATTTAAAATTGCTTTTATTAGCTCTAATACAAAACTCTCTCGCTTAATTTCACGATTTATGTATACATTTACTCATATATCTATACATGTATATAAATAATATAATTTAAAACTCTAAAAGAAAAATGTAGTGAAGTGGAAACTAAAAAACAAAAAAGATGAAGGCTTTAGAAAAAGTTTGCTGGTATAGAGCTTATAGTACAGGAGAGCTTGAGAGAAATACCGCACGAATTAGAGTTGAAGCTTTCAATCATTCTCGGATCGTAAAGCACTTTCTTGTTCAACTCCAAGAGGACGCGAACATTTTATACTTCATCTTTCTCTCTTTCGCTAGCATTCATTCTTCCTCTTTATCTTTATTTTCATCATCATCCGTGTCTTTCTCTTCCCTCTCCCCTTTCCTTTTTCTTCGCTTTGGTTGTATACATCAACAACCTACAGCCAGATAGAAGTATGTAGCTAGGTACTTCTTTATCAGTGCGGGTTTTCTGTATATATAGACGACGATGAGACTACTCGAGAACCGAAGCCATAATGACGACAGCCGAAACGACAGAGCTTTTGCAAGTCGAATCTCTAGGGTCTCACTTTATTGCAGGAAAAACTTTTATCCAAAGAGAAAACTAAAAAATGGGAAACCAAAACAACTAAATGCTTTACTGCTGTCCTTTTTCGTGGCATTTAAAAAGTTTATAATTTATAGTAACAATAGTTTGCTAAATTATGCTCTGTAAGTATATGTATATATATTTAAATGTATGTAAAGCTTTTTTTCACTTATCACCCTGTATTCAGATGTTCTGTTTTTTATAAATATAAAAATCCGAGTCAAGTGCTCATAGGGGTTAAGCGACTTGAGTTCACATACGAGATGAGAATGAATTTTTAAAAAAAAAAATAAAAATTTATAGGAGATACTGAGAGAATACAATACCCTGGAGGGTGAAACTGTAGCATGAGTAGCAGTATAAGCTCCACGTAATCTGAATGAAACGAGTGGCGGACTGTCAACAAGAAAGTAAAGTCGATTAAGCGGATTAAATGATAAAACCCTTGGACAAGATCGAGGCAGCGTATGCTAGACACGTGGCTAGATCAACTCAGATGCACATACTCCTCAACTCATCTTACGAACCTGATACTCTACATATATAGATGTACACAGATGTGATGACCGTTTAAAATTACTATCCTCTCAAGTTATCGCTTATAAACTCGCGATTTATATTTTAAATCTTCGCGGGAAAAATTTTATATTTTATTTTTAATATTTTATTACGACCGGAAAAAAGTAATTTCGATCTACGAAGATATAGATTGGATTTTTATATTTTCTGATCGGTACACATACAGTGTAAACAATCGGGAGTCAATTCGGAATTAAGATTTTTATTCAAATTCGAATTCCCTCATTGAAATACCCGCTCAAAAAAAATCCCTATTCACTTCTCCTGCGCAGCGATTTTTTTTGAAAACCTCGGAACTCTGAGTGACGAAGTGAATTCGAAAAGACACCTAATTTTTTAGTACATAAATCGGCATAGGTCTAAACAGATCTATGGATATCAATGAAGATTTAAAACTTTAAAAAATTGGTTTGAATAAATCTTCCACGAGTATTAAACGCTCATTTAAAATTATTTTCAGCACATTTTATTATAAGATATATATTCCATCAGAAGTTTTAGTTACGAGTTTTTGTAGAATACAAATGGCAGATAATGAGTGTGAGACAAAAACTCAACAATTAATTATTCTGCAATGTTTTGTTCACATGGAGCTTCATTAGACTTGTGTGGCGAGAAGTAGCAGATAATAAATATATAATATTGAATGTATCTGTTATATAAAATGTTTTAAGCTTAAGTATGTATTTAATCATAAATAAATTAAATATTAAGCCTAAGTGGACAAAATTTCGGTGAATTTATTGTTATTTCATGTTTCTTTAAACCCCAATATCTGATTAAATTTATTTTAAGAGAATGTAAATTTAAAATAATAATCTGATATTAAATATCAAATTTTCTAAAATTATTTATTGAAACTCACGAATGATAAAATTTATTTCATATATAATAAAATACTATTATCGCAACTACTGTAGCTATTGGTATGATATAAATTTTATTCTTTATATCTCGCTTCAAACATACAATACAAATGCCAATAAAAAATTTATCAATCGATCAACATAAAAATAAAAAGAAAACACAATGAAATTTCATTTCAATTCTTACGATTTAAATTTAGATTCCAGAGAAAGCATTTCTTTTTCCAACAATACTAAATTAAATTACTAAAATCTATTTCGAAAATTCTGAACAATGTCTATTCAGAGTTTTATTTCATTTCACTAAACTTATAGTCAATTTTTATCTATACATATATTTAATTAATTAATTAAAGCCAGTAGTGTATATATTTTTTTTTCAACTTTAGTTTAAAGGAAAAGAAAAACATCTAAACTTTAAAATAAATACAAAGTGGAAACATATTCAATTAAGACATCACCACCTGCTCGATACTTAAATTTGATACGTCCAAGTTTGTGGAATTCACAAGAACCGGGCTCGCGAATATTATCAAAGTTTCAATGTTGGAAACTACTCGCTACTATTCTCGCCACACTACTGATACTTCTGTACATCCCCATTGTATATATATGTATACATAAAACTCTGCATATATACAAGTAACTGTAACATAGCCCATCGTAGAATTGCCTCGAGCCCATCTACAACAGCTACAACGATGAGCATCAGTGACGCCAGTGGAACAATAATAAAAGTGAGATGACAATATAAATGCATCTCCTATTGTGAGAAACAGGACAAAATGGTCTGTGCCGTTGTGCACACAGACCAACCAACCATCACTCGACCCTCTTTTCCAACCCCTTAATAATAATCTCCCGCTAGATATAACACGATCCATGGGAACAAGAGCAACCGAGAATGAATGCAGCGATGCGATAAAGTTCGCAAAATGATCCAGCATTATAAATTTATAAATTAATAAAGATTATTCCCTTGAATGTATTTCTCATGCAGGCTATATTTATAAAACCGTCGGATAAGAGAGACAAGGACTTGTTTCTAATACTTATTTTATCTTCATTGAAACATTAACTATTCACAAAGGACACGAAAATAAAACGATGGGTTATCTTGTGAATTGTATAATAGTTATATCTTATATCCATCCCATGGTGGCAATTTAAACATTTTAAAAATGGAAAACTGAAAAGGACAATAATGCTCAGAGGTATTTTAGAGCAAGACGATTCAAACAATCCTCGAGCGTGTTAATGTTTAGGAAGACAACGATAAGTGCCGGCAACATCTCTTAGCTCTTTTGGTCACAACAACTCTCTCTTTTCTACATGTCACGATTATTGTCGTACACTTTGGAATTATAATGAAACGGAAGCGCACTGTGGATGTGCTATTTCCTGTAGTTTTACTGCTTTAAAAAATTTTTTTATGCCTTTTGTTCTCGGCTTTTATTTTTTTTTTTTTTTTTGGCTAGGAAAATTTAACGATAAATATGCATGGTTATTTTTAGACTTTTAAATGTTGAAGAGTCGTACAAGTGATTATTCGAAAATTTTTATATTTACTCAGTAGATTTTTAATTATAAAACTTATTTTTTAAAAAAAATCGTCAGAGCTTTTTTAAAAAAAACAAACGAAAAATCTTTTAGTAGAAAAAAAATTAGTTGAAAATAAAAAAAAATTGACACTCCAACCTCTTTAATTAAATTAAAAATTTCTTTTCGAGTTAAATTCTAGTCGTCTAAAAGGTAATTAGAGAAAAAAATATCGTCTAATATAAATTGATAGTCAGAATCTAAGTATAGTTGAATCTATTGTTTGATTTATTATTTTTGAAACTGATTATAAATTAACATCCTACCAAATGAATTTTACTCCAAGGGAATTAAATAAATAAACTGTCATCCGCTCCACATTCACTCCTGATCTAATCTGCGTTCACTTCAAATTTTTTACAGAGTAATTAATAAAAAATATTTAGTTTTTCCAGTTCAATAATTTGAATTTTTTGAATTGATCTACGTAGTAAAAAAAAAATTTAATCCACCTACATCTTAAAAAATGCGGAATTCGGTGACCGTCAATCTAAATTTTATTTTTCCGTCAGTACAACTTGATGTATGTCTTAGCAGCAGATAATGGAATTTTGAATATTCAAAACAAAACAATCATTATAAATAGTGAGGATGGCTATGACATTTTTGAGCCAGATAAATTTTTAAAATTCACTGGAGTGATCACAAAGAATTCCCTTATTTTTTTAAAACGAAGGTCCTCTGTGTACATAAAAAAAGAATAGTAAAAAACTGAATATATAAAAGAAAGAGAAATGATGAAGGAATGAGAGCAGTAAAATAATTGCATGCTTTACTTCACCGTCCTTGCGATACGAAACTCGAGATGCCAACAAAAACTCCGTCATCTCGTTATGCTCACCGTGATAATGAACGAACTGGAAGTAAAGAAGGAAAAGTACCAGTGGATATGAAATGCAAGACATGAGAAAATAATGCGTTCTTGTTCTCTTTCGTCAAATTTTTCATTTTATACATATATAGATATATATACTGAAATTTTCGACGGTCATACATTTTATTTTTTTTTTTCCTTTCAAGTCTTTTTTTTTCATACTGAATAGTGACGGAATAAAAAGGAAAAAGTATAGATATATATAAAATATATCAAGGGTTTGAATGAAAAACATGGCTCCGTGGTTAGCATTTACATTACTGAATAGTCACAGATTTCATTTTCTTTTTTTTTTTTTTTAAATGAAGTTTGTTACATTAAGTGAAAATAAAATAACTACATTTGACTAGATTTTCGAAAAAAAAAATTACCTACTACTTTTAATAATTCAAAGGACTTCTCTATAATGCGATTACTGGTAATTATTTCAAAAATACAACTTCTGAAAAATAAGTTTTATTATTTAATGCAGTTAAATAAAGTGCTAAGTATTCTTTAAATTTATATATAATTTCATTTCACAAATTAAATTTCTTAAATCTTCTCATCTTACGACCGACATTCCTTTCATATTTATGTTAACCATATTTTCAAAAAGTTTTTAATATGATTAATTAACTTTTTTTCTCCTGTCAAGACCATGGTCGATGTTATTTTAATATTATTGCAAGATTTTCTTTACAAAGTTATACATTTTTATTATTTTTTTTTAAAAGCAAACTTCTTAGTTTGTAAATTATGCATTAGTTCAAGCTGAAATTTATTTAAAACGACAAGTATCATATATTTTCAACAAACTAATATTATGTTTTCGTTTTTTAAGTTATAAAATTTGATAAATAACTTTAGAAACAACTAAATACTAGTCATCTTAAAATAACTGTACTGTTTACTTAATTAAAAATATAATAAAATAAAAATAAATATTCTTACTAATGACCAAAAGCTTTGAAATAATAAAATTAACGTAAAAGAAAAAAGTAAAGAATGCAAAATAGGCTTTCATTAAATAGTTAGTTAAGTACGCGAGCACGTAGTCTGAAAAGCAAATCAGGGTACGAGGACCAGGTAACTCTAGTTGAGCCTTAAAGTGAATCCTTGTGCTACCTTGTATATCTATATATCTATATATATCGTCAAACGCTTTTAGGGATTACCTAGTTTCACTTCCAACCCAAGAAGCAAGACATTTACACACATACCCACTTACACAAGAAGATGGTTCACCGGCAACTATTAACTGCATCTAATTACAAGGTCCAATGCAATGTAGATGTCTAATTAATGACCCAAGATTTACGCACAGATGCACGTGAGTTGAATCGTTTTGCATAAAATACGATCTTACTCATTTTACTTCATACAAATTTACTTACTCGCTCACTCATTCACCCACCTACTTATTCTTATTCCACACTATTCAAAGCTCACGAGCCATCACACCGAAAACCCAACAATGTCTTGAGTCCAACCACTATTATGTGTCTTTGATTTTAAATTAAATGAACACGCTTAGACAATTAAAATTAACAATTAATTACAAACCAATGGTGTCTTGAGGTCTTTTCATGTACAGCTTCTCAGCGTCATCGTAATTTTACCCAGTAATTAGATCTAATTGCCTTGCTTGTGGTTAGGAAATTTCCTTTCATCATGATGCCGGTTAAAAGTTAAAATGAGAGATGCGGTAAATTTTCTTTCCACAGCGATTTTACCGAATACCTATAAATTTAACCCCCGTACTTCCCAACAGCGCGCTCATCGCCCGTGCAAATTATGAAGACAACCGACTTGAACAAAGATTTTAAAAATAAAAGTTAATGAGAAAAAAATAACAATGAACCACATTTTAAATACCCATCGTTGTTATAATTTTGCTTTGTTAATTATGAATTTTATGCTCCAGTCTGGTTGTATTGATCGTATGAAAATTAATTAGTGAAAAAAAATTAATAACTAGGGAAAAAATCATATAATAGAATTCATAATAACTACTGAAAAATTTTCAATGATTAACAAAGTTTGAATTCTCTGTTTGATGCTTAAGTGGTGTCGTTTTCAAAACTTGATAATCATGAAAATTTTGTTCATTCTTTTTTCGTACTTCATTTTCATTATACGATGGAAATATATATGTATATGTGTGTGTGTGTGATTGCATATGCATAGACTTGTATTTTAATGGAATTAAGCTTGTTCAAAGTATAATTCGAAAAGCAGTATAATGATTCGAGTTACAATTACTATATATATATATATATATATATATATACGGAAAGTAGATATCAAGCGATCATGTATAAGTTATGTATCCGTTTTCGTTGGCATAAATAGTAAACATTCAAATGGAATATATATATCGTATACCAATGGTTTTAACATAACAATGGTATCTTTAACCCTAACCTAATAATCTACTTCATACAAAATTATTACAAATAAATTTCAGATAATTAGATATGTACAAAGTCATACATATTTGTCCGTGTGTTAACCAAAACGGGTGAAAATATCTCAAAATTGATTAAAGGCTGTATATATACACCAGGGTCTACATATACGATACTCCGAAATTCATAAACTGAACAAAGGATACTGATATGGTTAATTACAAAATGAATATCAACAACTTCAAAGGATCGCGCCAATTAAAAGTGATTAAAATTTGTTCTATTGATCCAAATACTTGTAATTCCATTTAAATAATCTTTTTACCCTCTGTTTCCTCTAGTTGCTATACTTAATAGATTTGATGAGTAACAAGGATTATCTTCAATTGCAGCAAGTATTGGGTGTGTAAAGAGAATCGATTTGTGAGTTGAATTTAATCTGATTTAATCCATTGATCATCGTACACTGTGTCTAGAATGTCTTTCCAACACTTAGCGTTTCCTAATTGAAAGTTTCCACGTCGGTGAACTAGCGTTGTGCCAGACAAATGACTCATCATGAGCATCTCGCTCTTACTAAAGCCCTACGATGTAAATCCTTTCTCATTAGTATATAATCCACAAAGAAATTATTTCTCTCGTAACTGTACCGAAATACGTGGAATGTGTAGTTAAATTAGTATTTCATTTTTTTTTTTTAAGCCTGATGTTTATAAGTAATGAATTTAATTTAATTTTAATTGTCCAAAAAATTTAATTAATTAGAAAGTTTACGATCATCTTTTTAGATAACAACAACAATGATGTTGTAAAACTAATTTCAATCAGATTAGATCGTATTTTCAAGAAATTATGGTAATGGATAATGAGAGAGTAATGATCATTAATCAAATACTGACAATTTGTAACATTTGCTGATTGCTATGGCATTAAAAGATTTAATAGTAGTAGTAGTAGTAATAGTAGTAGTAGTAGTAGTAGTAGTAGTAGTAGTAGTAGTAGTAGTAATAGCAGTTGCAGTAGTAGCAGTAACAGTAGTATTTTATAGTGAACATCCTATCTATTTCTATTGTTCAAAAGTGAGAGAGTAGAGATTCTACGAGAGCAGAGAGGAGTAGATGGTAATCGGAATCGTATACCTGTGTTACGATAGAATGTTAAAGGCAATCACGTAGGTTAGCTCGGCAAACTGCCACCAACTAATTCGACATATATAGCGACCGCTGATCGTTTAAATCGTTGGCCGTGTGCGCGCCTCTGTATTTGCATAATGAGAGCCGATCTTTAATGATCCACTGTCTTTTTTCTTTCACCCATTGTTTAAAACAGGAAACAAGTGACCATGACTTTTACCTGCGCATCTCTATGTTAATTGACTTTCATTAAATATCTTCAATGTTTCGGATCACTGCTCGCGATTTTTTATTTCGTTTTATTGCGACTAATTTAATAGCGAGCAATTGTGTAATTTAATTGGAGTTTTAATTAATTTAAATCTCGAGTAAATCAATTTATCGTTGCTTCAATTTTACACCTAAATATAGAACTGATGTTTATTTTAAGTGTATACTAACAAATTTCGAGAGAATAATATTAAACCAGTCACCCAAAAAAGTATTGTTTAATAAACACATTATTGATTAATTAAATTTAATTAATTGTTACTCATTGGAGTCAGCTGTAAATATTGATAGTTATTTTTTTTACCGCTGAGAAATTCACTCGGAAAAGTGGTATGAATATCACTCAGAATTAGTAAATATTCAGTATTTGCTACAGAATGTTGCTAATTCACTTTTAGACAGTCAGTAGAATATTCGAAAAAATAATTTATTTTTATTCAACAGGAAAAATTATTACGATCCACAAAGATCTCAATGCCGCGAGATAGAATATTTTGATAGTAAAACAATTTTCTCACTATCACAACGTCAACTATTTAGAGGTAAAAAATTATGAATTCCGTACAACGATGACAGCTAAGGGCCAGCATTGCTACTTTGCACATAGGTATCGCGATTATTACACGGAGAAATTATTCTTGTTTAGAATTCTGTGATGTCATATTGAAGCCGGCCTATGCTGCAAAAATTACGATGACCAAAGTAAAATTTACAGTCGTTACAGTAAATCGTGATTCGACCATGGGAAATTTTACTATGGTCATAGTAATTTTTCATGTGTTTATTTCAATTTCCGTAAGGTGGCCAACGTGGTCCGGCATTACTATGACACCATAAAATTTTCAACGAGAATAATTTATCCGAGTATTATTATATACCTGTACAATATCGCCCATACAGAGAGAAATGTCAAGTAAATATGGATATGCAGCATAGTACACTCTAAAACCAAGTGTATCATTTTAACATATTATATGTGTTCTTTGTTTAAGGCCATAAATGAAACTATAGTTTTTTGTAGTAATTTAAAACATGTTTCACGGTGTATTAAATATCTATAGATTGCTTATGGCGTTTCAATGTCATTTAGGAAGTATGTTAATTTTGACTACACACTTGGTTTTAGAGTGTAAAGGTTACATTACTCTATAGGTTGTGTCACGGCGATCTTATGTGACCGCTTATTCAAACTATAGTGTAATGTAACCATTACTATGCTGCATCGGCATATTTATTTGATATTTCTCTTCGTGCACAAACAACATATTGGGCATCAATTTTTTCTAGGGTACGACTATCTCCATTCTTTTGAAGTTCTCCTCATACGTTGATCTAATTAGATCAAGATCAAAACTATTTTTTCCCGCGCATTACTATATTGAAATAAATCATAAGAACTAAAGAAATGAATAATTCCTTCTAAATATTAATGAGATAAAAAATAGATTATATAAAATAATAAATTGAACTTAATTAAATAATGAATTTAAAAAAAAAAGAAAGAAAGATGAAAAATTAATTTAAGTATTATACGACAGTAGAATTCTTAATGAAATCACTGAAGTGTAAGGAATAAAGATAAGTTAATTTACAGCATCTCCAGTCATCCTTTTAGAATAAAGTAACAAAAATATATTCATAGTAACTATGATTATTATCAGTACTAATTATATCTATCAGTCTTTTAAATTGAAAGAAATTAATTTAAAATACTTAAGAGTGCGGTGAATAAAGTGCCGGGATAATGACAATATCTACAGTAGTTCAAGTGTAAATAAATTTAAAAAAACCAGAAATAGAAAAAAAAATCGGGATAATAAAGAAAAAAAAGGTAAAACAAAGAAAACGATTTTTCAATTTCTTAGAGTGAAGTTGAATTCTGTCATCGCCTCGGGGACACTTGAGCGCCATCACCTTAAGAGAAAAGAAAAATCTTATAAAAGAAATGATGGAGAACAGAAAATGGCGATGATTACTTGGGAGTTTGTAATGTCGAACTGAGAATTTAATGAAAAATCGACCCAACAATTTTTCTACAAATAAAAATTTAATAACGTTTGTAAATGTGTTAAATAACGAAAAAACTAGAGGAAGCTCTAGGTGATTTCACCAACAATAAATTCAATTCACTCCAACAAGCAATTATCCGCAACGTCTACTTAATAAAAAATTTATGTAAAAGAAATTACTTTTACAAAAAAAAAAAAAAAAAAAATGTTTGATCTCGATTTAATCGATTTCAATTTACAATTTGAATCCCTTACTGAGACTTTATTTTTATTTCACTACGAAAAAGAGAACGTCTTCTACTAAGAGATCGATGAAAAAACAAACTCATTGATGTTAATTAAAAGAAGTTTTTTTATAAAAATGAGTAAATTTGTAATTTAAACATTAAATATTCTTTTGTAATTTGACTTTTATTTAAAATAAGATATCATAAGTTTTATAAGAGAATCTTTTTTAATGGAAAGACATTACATCAAGTCAAGAAGGTTGTTCTTGCAGGATAAAATGAAAATGAGAAAAGTAAACTGACAAGTGAAAGATAAATTTCAGTCAGTAATATATTATTCTTTTTAAATTCAAAAGACTAATACTTTTATTTATAATTATTATTAACGGTCTTTTTTCACAATATATATTTTTCTGTGTGTATCAAGATGATTATTAATAATAATTTATAACTAACCTTCATTTAAATTTAAGATTCGTCCAAAACTTACTTTATACTTAACTTAAGAAAACTCAAACTTGGAATAACCTTAACCCCACGTACCGCCAATTACGGTAAGAGACCCAGTACTCGATCAGGGAACTAGTATCCGACCACTCATATATTTGTATATCTATATTTACTAATACTTGAAGTGATCGAGTACTAATTCCTTGATCGGGTACTAGACCTTTTACTTTACATTCATCAATACTTACTGAACTACAAAACTACCCACGGACCTTAATATTCACATACAAAAAATCCATGAAACGTAACATCCACGACAAATTTAATATGATACATATATTTGGCCGTTTTTTCAAAAATTTTCTGTGACAAATATTTCTGTCACCCTTAGTGCTGTTTACTCTTTCAAAATGAATCAGTGAAAAGTGCCGCAGATCAGTGAATATTTACTGAGAATCAGTCCCACGTATATCACTGATTGGAGTACTTTTCACTGATTCATTTTAAGAGTATCCTTTACTACAAATTGAAGTATTTGTTACTACAATATTTTACTACAATATTAAGGTTGGAAGAATTACATTTTTTTTTTAAGATGAAATTTCTAAAGCCATAAATTTTTTTGAAGATCAAATTTCTAAAGCCATAAATTTTTTTTGAAGATCAAATTTCTAAAGCCATAAATTTTGTTACTAAATTTTCGAGCGAAATAATGTATCTTCGAAAAATGAAAAATCCAGGGATAAAAATAAAAAATAACAATTTCACAAAAATTTTAGGGTAGCTTATTTCGTTCAGCCCGATATAGTACCAATCTGACATGTAATAGTGGAAATTAATTAAATGCTTTGTAAACAATCACACGATCCATACGTTTGTTAAAATGTCTTAGTTGCACAGATCAATAACCTCAATTGAACCGAGTTACCACAAAAGCAGACGTTGCAGACAGATTAATGTTCCTGGCGAGTACAAAGGAGTTCCGAGGAATAATAGCCGAGGATTTAGTTGGCTTATATACCAAAGATCCAGAGTCCAGTTAGTGAAAATAAAAGTTTATTAAGCTCAAGAGTTGGGTTCATCCTTAAAAAAAAAATACATATCCACAGTAATGGTTTGAAAAAATATTTACATTGCTATTTATAAATTTAAATGCTGAAGAAAAGGTATGAAAATTTTTGTTCTAACCCTTGACAGAAATTTTAACGCCGCACAGATAGTCTCTCGAGTAATATTTACTAAAGAAATATGTCTTCTTTTACCATTTTAAAATCCACTGAGATTTTAACCTAGTGTCTGTCTATTTATTTATTTTCCCTCTTCTTTATTCTTTCTTTCATGCCACAAAGACAATACATCACTTGTACACCTACCAATACAACTACCTTGGTACTTTTCACACTTTCGTAGTTACGTAAATAACCAGACGGGAAAACGGATTTTTGTTTCACTGTGAATACACTAGTAGTAAGAAAAAGTATGAAAAATAAACATTAGAAAAAAGTAATACTTGAGCTTTTTTTTTTTTTTTTTTTTTTTTTTTTTTTTTTCAATCCCAACAACAAATGCTAATCAAAAGAAAAACTTTATAAGTAAGAGGCTTTTAAGAAATTTAAAAAAAACTTTCAGTAGAATTTAAAATATAAATTGAATTTCTCATATTCAAAGTTCCTTTAGTAATCGACATCTGGCTTTTATTTGAAAAAGGAAGAAAAAAATAGATATCTATTGTAAAAATGTGTGTAAATAAAATTTGTATAGGCAATTTAATTATCTTGATAAAAAAAACGAACATAACGATGTTTACGTTTGCGATACAATCTAACAAAACAAAAGTTTCGTTCGAGAGGCTCTATTTCTTTTTGTTTGTTTCAAGAAGTCACGATAATGGGGAATCAAGTGGATGATTGGAAAAAACAACAGTCAAGTAAAAAAGACAACGAATTTCTAAAAGATAACAATAGCCACCGACCAGTGAGTCGATACTAATAAAACTAAAATATTTTTGTTTCCTTATAAAAAATATAAGGTGTTAAGTTTATAAATTAAATTGTAAATTGAAAAATGGATAAAGAAATTATTATTATACCTGAAAAAATATCATTTGAAACGTTGGAATGAATTTACTTTCTATATATTTTATAAAGCCGGAATAAACCAATTTCCCGTTAATGAGGTGGAAGAGAATGAAATGTAAGAAAATTTAAATGGTTTTTGCTGGTGATGCAGTACTATATTACTGTTATTATTATTATTATTATTATCATTATTATTATTCTGTATATATAAGAGCAGCGTCTTAAGAGATATTCTCCAATGGTGTGACCCTTGTCAGAGTTAATGATCCGACAAGTTATAAGTGAGAAATGCAACAAGAAAATTTTAAATATATCTCTTTTTGTGTTCATCTGATTATAGACGGGGTTGAAGATATGAAACTTAATGAAAACACAAAATTGTCATATAAAACTATAAAGAAATAGGAGACCAGGAAAAAATGGCCAACTGGAAATTTATCATTCAACATCTAACACTTTGAGAAAAAAAAAATTGATCGCTTAACACTTTGAGATGACCATTTTACCTCAATGTCTTCCTGGTATCAAATTAAATATGTGCGCAAGCATTGAAAAAAGGAAATAGTGGTTTCGGAAATTTCGTAAAAGAGATATTTTTCAATCAGAATTAAAATTTATACAATTATTTTTAAATGAGTATTTCTTTTTACAAAAAATTCTACATTTATTTTTTTATTTTCTTGCAACGTAAAAAAAAAAACTAATTCCCTTGTGTTTTTCAGAAGTCTTACACACTTGTTATATACTTCAATGCCTGTGGCTAACCACATTTTCTTTTGCCAAATGAACTAGTTTGGTCAAAGAAATTTTCTAAAAGGAAATTCTCAGTAGGGAAATGTGTTTCTCAGCAGAAAAAGGACACGTTTTCATTTTATCTTAGTTTGAATTCATACCAAACACGTTTTTCCGGAATAAAAAGGAACGAAGGAATTAGAAATATATATATATATATATATACATATATATATATAGATATTAAGAAATTATACTGCCAGATCCCCTTTCAATTTAAATATATATAACTGTCGATATTTTCCTACGACTCTTTATATCACTTATAAAAAAAAAAAGATCTAAACATTTGATTAGGAAACAAAAGTTCGTAATAATTTCAATTTAACAAAACTTTTTCTAGCAAACAATTACTGAATTATATATTTCGATATGTTTTCATATTCCAAATATCAAAAATTGATGGAATATTTGATTCAGTATTAAAAATATAGGAAAAAAATTTTCTAGCAAATATATTTTTTCTGTTTGATTAGCATATTTAAATAACAGCGGCAATATTAACGTTCGAGTAAACAAAAAATGGTGAACGGATGTTTGAATGGCAAAATGCCTGCATATGTACACATATATGTTTATAAATAAATGAGAAGAGGTAAATAAAATAAAATAAATTGAAATGGAATGAAAATAAAAATAGAAACAAATAAAACAAGGTTGTCATATCTCACATATACACGTGTACAATAAAATTGTTCAGTAGTGCCTGATAGAGAATGAATTGACGCGTAAATACGGTATGCACAGGATTCACGTACGAGCGAATTCGTTGGAAAAGTGGGAAATAAAGTGAGTGAAATGCTGAGTCCGCAATAGAAGAATGCAACACTGAGCACTTTGTTGCTTAGAGAGGCACGTTTCACACACACAACAACTGGACTCTACAACATTTAATTTATTTCCAGTTCACTCGTGAGAATACTCCGTCATTTCGGCAGCAAACCACCTGCTTGTGAAATAGAGATGAAACGAACTAAATTTCGTCAATGCATTCCATTTAATTTTATTTTATTTTATGCATCCATATATATATATATATATATATATATATATATATATATCTATATACATCTCAACATATAGATATAAAACTCAAATTGACTGAACATTTGCAACTTCCGATTGGGATTATTCATTCAACCAGTACGAACGTTTTGTACATTCATTGTCTCCTATTAGACTTTCTGACTCTCATCAGTGCACATTCAATAATAGTTAATAAAATAAAATAGAACCTGTCTTCGTTAATCTAAATTTCGGTAACGAAATGAAAGAGGTTACCAACTTATATAATTGTTTTCAGTTTAATATACCCAAGAGACAGTAATTTTGATCTAATGAAATCAAGTTATATGAAATTTTCTCATTTTTACTATTTGACAATTTTCTACTTCTTAGTTTTTATCCCGGTATATCTACTTGACAAAAAAAAAAGTTGGTCTCTATATCCACTCAATCACATATTTTTTTTTATTACTTGCCTTCAATTTATCAGAATTCAGTTACGGAAATTTAAAATTATCTATTTTATCAATACATTTCAGTTGATTTATAATTTTTCAAAAAAATATTTTTGTTTGACAGCATCAAAAATTGAAAATATGACATTTGATATTTAAAAATAAATCAAATAATCGAAATTCACGTTATGAAATTAAAATTTCCATTTTAATCAAAAAAATCTTTTTTATTAAATATTATCATCATTTACTCAAAAAATTATAAGTTAGCAGTTTTGAACTTTAAATAAATTAATTATGTCTTTTGACAATGATAATAAATATGAAGACTGTCATTGACATAACTGGTAGTTTATTGTTGTGAGCTTAAAATTAAGTAATAAAATATTAGACAACAATGTAACAATATGACTTGCTAGTTTAATAATTTATTTGAGCATTATACCATTTATTATCATTGATATGTCAATAATTTTGACAAATTCATGATGGAAACACAAAACGCTGCTGAATTTGTATGATAGTCACTACAAAATATATATATATATATATATATATATATATATATATATATATATATATAAATGTGTCCCAAAGCGAGTTAGATTTATCAACCCACATTATCAGCTGGATAAATGATCGTACGTTTTACAACGATCCATTCGGCTGCCGTGAGCACCAGCAGAGCTAATGCGGGTATCACAAAACCCTACGGGGATCAAGAGAACGGATACGCTTAAAAAAAACTTTCAAATGGTTTCTTTCTTTTGATATATACACCAATATTAAATTATAATCTCTTATAAAATCTATAAACCATTTTCTTTTCAGCAACTTTTTTGTTTTATTTCGTAAATGAATTATTTATTTTCCAGCTGCTTTTATTATTATTGTTATTAGTTCCTTTTAATATTAGTAAGATTACTGACATATAAAATAGCAAAAAATGAAAAATAATAGCATGAGGAAATAAATAAATTTATATGTATATGCGGATGTATATATAAATGGCAGTAATATTCTGCAGCGGAGCGCAGATTATCTGATTGGTCCAGCATATGACGTACCTTCCGCACCAAGAGCAACTAACTTCCTAAAACTATAGTTATAATAGGTATAATTGCATTTAGTAAAGCCTCTATAACCCACAATTCCACTTTGCGAGATGTTATACGATTTCTCTAGTCTCTATCCGTTGGGAGAAACCAGGAAATCTAAAGGACAAAAACGAATTTGACTTTTTAAATCGAATGTCATCTCGTATAATTTTAAAATATTCTCTCATTTTTTCCACCCTTATTTTTTTTATATTTCAAATAATATCATATAAATTTTTTTCTTTTTTGTTTAATCAAATTTGTTTTCATTTCAAGAGAATTTAATTTTTAACTTTCTTATAAAAAATAGAAAATTGCTTTTTCAACATTTTCAATTATTTATTCATTTACTTTGAGAAATAAAAAAAAAATATTAATATTAATAATTTATTTTATTAATAAATCTTCATGTTGAGAATTTACATTCATAAATTTCTATATCAATCCTCTTTAAAGTCTCTCTGCTCTATGCTTTATCCCACATAGACATTGTGATGTTGTAGATTTATCACGTAAATTTAATGACTAAAATTTGAGATTAGACGAATACATTGTGTCTTCTCATGATATTCTCACTCTCAATTCGTCGTCTTGTTTTATACTACATTCTATCCATATACATATACATATACATATACATATACATATATATACAATGGTGAGTACAGCACCGCATAACAATGTAGCATTTTCGTATACCTCATTCTCTTGGTCCTTTCGCTACTAAAGTGGATTTGAACAACCGTTGCTTCTCACACAGTTACTCCGAGAAACTCCCGAAGGACGTATTTCGTGAAACTACATCTCATGCCCGCGGGCAGCTCAGCTCTGATAATTTACACCAATACGTTCGAACTTTAGAGCCAAAAGCCCAAGTATCCGGGCTATATAACCGCGAAAAATTTAATTCAATATATAAATCGGTAACATTTAACAGCCAACTATTATTCAAAATGCTTTATATGTTAACTAACCAACCACAATTTCAATAATTATTATTTTCGTAATATCCAAGAGCACTACTAGTTGTAGACTTTACTTTAAATTATCATTTAATAATTAATAGCGGGTACAATTGATACTCAAAATGTCAGTTTATTGAAATTGACATAAAATCATCAAATTTATTTTTAAATGATAATTTATTATTTCACAATAGTACAGGGTAAAAACAGTGAAGTAAATACGGAGTGGATGACTGTTTATTTATTTGATGTCCTCGGAGTGAAATTTACTCCCAAGGGGAGTATTTTAATATTGAAACTCGAAATTAGCGTAAATGACGATTGAAATAAAATCCAGTTAACTTCGGAATCACTCCGCTGAAAAAGCAAACTCCCGATTTACTCCGTATACAGAGTGATTTTTTTTAAATTTCAGAACTTCGAGTAATGAAAGACATAAAATCCGTCCTCTTTGAATTCACTGGAAATTTTTTACAGTGTACCTGCGCAATTCGAGACGGCCGAGAGTTATTTGAAAAAAAATTTTTGGCGCTTTTACCCTCTAGTTTTATTTCATGAATTATATTTCTTACTCCATTTCACACTTGAATTACCATACTTGTTAAATTTTATTAAAAATATTTATTTTTTACATTAAAATAAAAAAACAATATTTTTTCTTTATGTTCCCATTTTTCCCGCCATTCCAAAGTTAACTTTCTTTAATTTTCATACTAATATTTAAATTCAAAATTTTCCCACTTAACTTTGCTTGTTCGTACGTATGTTAATACAATAAATCAATATAATCCCTTTGTATTCACTTTACAATACCCAAAGATAGAATTCTATTGGTCATTGTTATTCAGCTCCTTGTCTTTTAATTATAATAATACGAGGACGTCTTGTAGCTTTGTGTCAGTTTGTCAAGTACAAGTAAGGGTATACCTGAATATAATTAAAATTCTTTATAATTACGTAAGGTGTCATCTGACAACTCAAAAGCTCAATGAAATGATCGCTGTCAAGTTTGAATAAATAAAATTAAAAAATTCTTATCTTTTTTAATTAAAAAATATTTTTAAAATAATAAATAATTACTGTTCGATCTCGAATATCAAATGAAACATTCAGTTTAAATTTTTTATGCATAATAAAAATAAATTACACAATCGTAATAACAAATTACGGGTAAAAAAAAAAAACCTAAGCTGCAAAGAATTTAAAGAACATCGATCTTCTCACTTTTTTATCCAATAAACCGAAAAAAAAACTAGTACTAAAAATTCATGTAAAACAAATCGGTTTTTTCCCGACCATTATCTAGTTTTCTACTACAACGTGACGGTTGATCTTCAATACCTTATTATGCTAAGCACCGAAAAAAGCTCTCGACTTAAAAAAAAACTTGACTCTGTTGTTGTTGTTAACTGGCTATTTGTAAAAGTTTTAAAATAACCCAAGATATTATATTTAGCTCCAGTTCACCATCGTCATAAAAAAAAAGCCTCCGTAAATTACTTATTATATCTTCTACCACAAAAAGCTTCATAATCTATTTCCTATATTAACTGCTGTATCAACAAAGTTAATGTACGTAATATTATTTACGTTATTATATCTAATAAAATCACATTAACGTGCTAATTTGATGTAACCTTAATAGCAATACAAGGCTCAACGGATTGCCTAATGGCAAGTGCGATTAACTAACTGCTAGTCTACTAAGAAACCTCTTCTCAACCGTCTCTTGATTAAACGAAAACCCAGTTAACAATTATTTTCTCAGCAAGCGCTTATCATTAAACTTAATGATCTGTAGTTAGCAATTAAGTAAAACAAATTAATAATTATAGTCATTTGGTCAGACAGAAACAGTTAACAAATATATATATATTTACCGACGAATTTATACAGTGTAAAAAATTAGCGGATTTAATTCAGAGTGAATGCGGAGCAGATAATTTTTTATTTATTTAACCCCCTCGGGGTGAACAATACCGCAGATAAAATAAAGTTCATTTCGAGAGGAATTTATTTTTACTAAAACTCAAGATCGGAGTGAATGCGAGTTGAAATAAAATTTATATTCCTTTCGAATTCACTCTCGATTTTTGACAAAGATTTAAATTTGAAAAAGATTAGATTTAAACAATCACTAAACCGCCAAATACCAAATGAGCAAGATTATGTACGAACGATAACATTTACAATTAAATGATCCGTGTACAAATGAGTGAGTTCACAGAGGAGAGATTGAAAAATAGATTTATGGGGTAAGAGGTGTTTCGGCTAAGTATACTACAGCTGACACTCCTGTTAAACCTATCCATCATATACCTTTTTTTTTTTTTTAAGAAGTTTCTCTGTATATGAAACACAGATTTCTTACAATAATTTATAATCCTGGGCCGTAAACTATGCCCAAAAACTAACCAAACATCTTACTGTCATTTAATAACCTAATATTGATGAATTCTATTTCATATATATTCGTTGTCTAAATTAAGGTATTATGTTTGATAAAAAAGTTTAACATGCCTAGTCTCTTAAAAACACAAATTTTGATTACAGTTCTCATGACCATCGTACACCCTGCTTAAGACGCTGCATTGGGATGTAGAAGTTGGAAATGCTATATATTGAAGCAGGCATAGCGACGAGCCGCTGCGAGAGGCACTTTGTACAACGACATCTTGCGGAGTGGAGCCGAGCCACCATCTACATATACATATCTATGTATACTCAAGAAAATATCACTCGCTGTTTACACTTGCTTGTTAATTAAAAGCATTAACATTGTTCTATTATAATAAACAACATCTCTTTGATAATTTAATTAAGTTCTTAAAAGTTCTTTTACGAAATATTATATTATACAACTTCGCTCACTGTACTTTAAAATCAAGTTTCCCATAGCATAGACCCGAACTACTTACTTGTGTATGCTATACACGGTGAAGTGAAACTCTACACTATTCTCAGAGATACTTACGCGTGATTCCAACTAAAGTTTGACATTTATAGATCGTTTTACTGCTTTTGTAGTTTCAAGATTCATTTTTATTTTTTATTAAACTTTTTTTTTTTTTTAATTTTTCCTCTAACATCTTTTGAGCTTAATCTTTTTCTACTTCTTTATATTTCCAGTTAAAGCTAAAGTTAAAAGACAAGAGTGATAAAGAAAAATTTCAATAGACATCTCGACTTATATACAGAGAAATAAAAAATAAAAATAATGTCATCAGATGAAAAATAATAATGTAGACTAGAAAGTTTTATACCTCGACTGATTACTTTCAAAATTGATATTGATATGTATATTTTATATAAGAATTTTTTTCTCTCATTTTTTTAAAAAAATATAATTCAACAAACACATGAGTGTAAGCATATTTTTTAAACTCCCCTATTTTATGTGTTACAATTTTTTACTTCTCATTTCAGTTCACCCTCTTGTGTAATTTTTGGGGCTCTTCTTTGAGCGAGACGCACCTTACTCTATTTACCCCACATACTTTGTTCACTTTTCCCCCGTCCTTCGTCATTCTTATAGTCATGTTCATGACAAGCCAGTATTGTTCGGGTAAACTTTTACTGCAGTTTATGCTGACACTTATTTCCTCACAGTTTTCCATACTTTTATATTTATTTTAACCTTTTGTATTTTATTTATTTTTTTCATTTTTACTTAAACTTTTATTTTCATTCTAAACTTTTACTCTTTGATATTAGATAAAATACAAAATGCGTTGAAACTCGGCACTCAGATACGATAAAAACTTTTCTATGATATATTAATATATAATTTAACTTTACAATAATATTCAAATATTATTATTATTATTATTATTATTATTATTATTATTATTATTATTATTATTATTATTATTATTATAATTATTATTATTATTATTATTATTATTATTATTATTATTATTATTATTATTATTATTATTATTATTATCGGTTTTCAAGCTTGTATTTTATTATAAATAATTCACAATCCATAAAAGCTCAAATAATTTTTCGCAAAAAATTATTTCATATTTACAATCCACAAACACCGGAATCCATTAATGTGAATAATTAATCACTGAAATAGCGGTCTTTGAGACTAAATTTTCCTATTTCTCTAGATAACTATTTCATATTTAAATAACAACTGAATTATACATCAAAGATGGAAAATAATCAATAATTAAATGCAAAATAAAATTTTTGCTAGAAAAAAATAATAATAAAAATTTTACCAGCTACTGAAGAGTATAAATGAACAATAAAGTATAGAACAACTATTTATTGTATTAGAAAACAATACGAGCAATAAAATTTAGTGTCCATAAACACAAGTGTATTTTTAAAAAAATATATTTTTAAAACTAAACAAAGGAAAATTTTCACAATACAGAGAACTTTAAATAAAAGATAAATAAGTGCAAACAAAAGTTTGAAAAGAATACTCAGCGAATTTTGTTTTATAAAAAATTTCTGTGGTGTGAGCAGTAACTTTTAAATTTAATAACTTTATCATACTGCTGTGTAAAAATAAATAAATAAATATGTACATACACTGTAAAAAAATTTCGGAGTGAACGAGGATTTATTCTGGAGTGGATGACTGTTTATTTATTTAATCCCCAGCGAATAAAAGTCACTCCGAAGAGGAGTTTATTTTAATATTAAAACTCTAAATCGGAGTGAATGTGGATTTAGGGGCGGGAGGGACGAAACAGGGTTCTTAAGGAAATATCAAGTTTTCAGTGGACTCAAATACACTGAATCAATTTTTTTCTAATGATATTCAAAGTAACTAGAAAAAATTTTCAATTACCGTTAAAAACAAAATTTTTCATTTTTGCGGGAAAAATGGGGTAGCCCCTAAAAGAGGTAAAAAAAAAATTTCTGAATTTCAAATGAATTTGATTAAGTTAAACTTTTTTGCAAGTAATTTACATAAAGAAAAATGATATTTTACATGATTATTAGATACAAAATAAGAAAAACAAATTTTTAATAGTTTTTATCATAAAACAAAAGTCATTAATATTTTCCAACTGACGATTGATTTTTGAAAAAGTTTAACAAAAAAAAAAAAATCCAAAATAACGCTCAATTATATTTACAAAAGTGATTTTGGAATGTTTAAAAACTATTTAAAATCTAAAATTTTGTTTTTACAAAATTTTGGGGGTATCCCATTTTGCCTACTCTACCCCCCCCCCCTTGCTCCTCCCCCTCCCCTTTTCTCTAAATAAAATCCGTAATCACTCTGAATTCACTTCCGATTTTTAACGATGTAAAAAAAAAACAGGCATTATATAATAATTGAATACCCAGTAAATATTTAAAAATATAAATACGCAGATATTTGCCGTTAATAAATAGAGCGCAGCTGGAAGCTTAATAAAATAAAAAAAAATAGTGTTATCAAGTTAAACGATCCAGTCAACCGAGGAAAATTTACGTAATTAGCATTATTAAATACGCTTCACGTCACTGTTAATTTTTTTACTCCACTTTAATTTAAAATTTTTTTTCTATCTATCTATACACTAGCTTGAGCTGTATGCCCTCTTAATTCCAGCTTTCCCTATCTAGCTATTCTACTTTGCTATAAATTTATGCTCCTCTGTACCATAGACGGAGCTCTCGACGACTTACTAGCAACGTACCATGTCTTTTAGACTGAATTTTCGTCCACCGCACGCTAAAGTGTCGAATGACAAAACTCGGAGACCCAACAAGACCAGAAAAATAAAAAAGTATGACACAAGTAATATAATATGGAGGGAAATACAGGAAATCTGATCTATTAATTTCGTATGCTTTTATTGTGTCACTATCTTTCATGTGTGCCTTGTATATTTAACAGTGTGCCAAGTTCTATGAGCACATGTCACACTTTACGACTATATATTATTTCATCATGATCGTTAAATGTGTAAGGGTATAAGGATCTATTAAATTGTGTGGTGACTACATGGTACACCACAACCACGACATATCTCTTTGTAACCTTTTTTTGTTACTTTCAGCAGGATGATATTACTTTCGATCTTTTTTTTTTATCTCAGGCAAAGGTAGATTGGTATAGACATGCAAGATACAAAAAAAAAAAAAAATAATAATAATGCTACGATTCGTATTTTATTATTAAAATTGCAAAAGATCAAAGACTCAAATAAAACTTTGTTTATTTTTTTAGCTTTTTATAAATTTTATTTGTATACGAAGAAGTAAAAGCAGAAACAAGAAGAGAGAATGACGGGGTGTTCACAGGAGCTAATCCGGGTCAGAATATAAGAGGATTATATGGAAAACGTTTCGATTGCGGTTCTCACACTGGTCCCATGTGAAAATTACTACGAGGCAATATATATTTCTTCCTTTATGGCTCTCTTTCGGTTGTTCTTTCCTAGTCCCTATCTCTTTTCAACGGTATTCTCAAGTACATTCACCGCAGTTTTAGACCACACACACATTCTACGACAGACGCCATCTTTCGCAGCACTATACACACTTTATATTGCGAAAAACTGATCGAAATGGCGCTATATATAATTTTTATTTTTTTATTATTATTATTTATTTTTGTTAACGTGCCAAATTGCTACCAACCTTGTCGTACACTATTTTTAACTTTTTCCTCTGCAATATTTTATATGCTAAACTTATTTTTTTTAATTTTTTTTTTTATTATTATTTTTTTTTTTTTTTTTCAAGTCTTAATCCTTTTTTTTTTACGCCATGTTAATCTCGTCATTTATTCGAAGTAAAATTATAAAACGTGAGGTAAAATTTAGATGTAAAAGCTTTTTCCATTATGAAAATAAAATAATTAAGAACATGAATTTCATTATATATTTGTTAATAAAACCAACATCATATATTTAAAACTACAAGTTTATTTTATTCGGGATACTTATTCTTTAAAACATCTTCTGTTTAAAGCTAAATAATGAGATGTTAAATTAGCACCATACTTTTCAACTATTCACGGTTGTATTTCATGAATAGACAATGGGATATTTATTCATTATCTCATGAATTCTCATTATAATATTCTTATTTAATTTTTCAAACACATCTCCCTTTTGTATTTTACCGAGGATTTTAAATTTAAAATAAAAACAAAAAAATTTTACAAACTCGCTGAACCTTATAAATATAAAAAAAATTAACTATAGACAAAACATTAACGGAATATATGATAATCATGAAATAATGTACGCCTGTATACTTATATACTCAGCATTCAGAGCATTTACTTCAACACATTATCAAAACTATCCACTTTTTTTTTATATACCATCTACGGTTCAAGTTATTATTTCATTTAAAATGAAACTTTTGAACCGTAAACTTTGTGTTATTACATCTCAAGCACACTATATTTTCTGGATTATTATTATTTTTTATATTTCTTTGTGCTTAATCAAACGAGCAATAGGAGTGATACTTGGAAAAAATTGTGAAGGGAGCAGATGAACAGGTTTAAGTAAATTTATTACCAACGTAATAATAGTATTGAATAAATATATAATGATATATCAGTCAAAATTTTTCAATTATGTACGTGTACGTTTATATAGGAGAGGGTCCGTTAAAACTGAGATGCTAAAAGGAAAAAATTTCTCATCCTGACTATGGAAAATCATCTACTTTTCAATTCTATTCAAATAAAATCAGACAAATTTTTAGTCGCGCTTTAATTTTTTTTTTTTTTTGGCAAAGTAGTTGATAAAATAAAAAATTCGATATTCAAAAGAGAGTCGAGCAAATCTAGGATGCTTAAGATAACATGAGATATTTTTCAAAATAAAATAAGCTAAATTTTTATAAGCAAAGGGTATTTCCAAAAAAAAAATGTATTTTTTTCAGTCATAAAATTTAATTGATATGGTAATTTGAAAATTTTTGATAAAAGTATTTTGCAAAAATCTTTTAAAAAAAATTCAAACAGTTTAAAAATAAATATACAGGTCATAAATCATAAAATCAAGCCATTTTAAAAAAAATTTTTAAAAAAAAATTTTGCACACCCTATTTTTCCCTTATATATGTATATATATAGATTGTCCGATATTTTTCGGGGTCACTGCAGTAAAATATAGTGTGCACTTTAATATGTGAGTAACATATTTTATCTTGACAGAAATCGTACGTTAAAATTTAAAACGCTACATTTAAAACCATTTTCTTAAAAATTATGAATCAATAATAAAAATATGTCATATATGTCGATAAAACAATAATAATCGTATAAAATAGCTATAAGTTTAAATTTATTACCAAAAATATATCTAACATGTGTCTTCATAAATATATCATTATCCACAGTGAGAAATATAAAGTTGTATCAGTGGTTGTATTAATAAAAATTAAAAATCAACAAACGTCTTTTGAAACGTTAATAATATTTAGTAACTCTCTTTGCTGTGATTATCTACTACTGTATCATCTTTCAACGGGCTTTAAACTATTTCCCCAATTCACAAACTTTAGCAAGAGCTATAACTTTTAATTAATTAGAATTGTAAATAATGGCCAGACTTTTATTCCATAGAAGTAGAAAGAAAAAAGTTTATAAAAAACTATCGGGCATAATTTTTTAAGTAAAATACAAATAAACAGCATTTGGAAATGAAAAAAATTAATGAATAAAAGTTAACAGAGATAAATAAGTTGTTTAGGACCATGGATATCGACCAAGTGTATCAAAGTTTAATATTTAGAGTTGTAAGATAACCGCCACGAGTTGTTTACACACTTACAAAGTATCAAATGATAGGAAACATAAACTCAGCGTGGAAATATCTTAAAGTAACGAAAACTTTTCTGATATAGTTTGGATAACGATAAATGTGATATTTCAAGTTTACTTTAAAATATTATTTTTTTCTGTATTTAATTATTTTTTGCTAACACATCCCATTGTATTACTGTTTCATTGAACAATGAATGCATGTGAATATTATTTAATTAAGCTGCAATATTATTTATTTCATCAAAAAAATATAATTCATTCGGCCTTTTATTAACTCCAGTAATTCATGCAGAACAATTTTTAATTAATATATAAATAAATTTATATACGGGTGTATTTTTTTTCGATATTCCAAATGAATTTCATGCGCTAAAATTTTTACGTTTTATGTAATAACAAAAATGTCAGTATTTTAATTAAAATAATTCAATTTAATACTTTATGAATGTTACGTAAATTTATAAAAGGTTAGTTATTTCGTTCGTTAAATAAATCAATTAGCTATTCATTAACGAAAAAAGCGAAATGACAGTTAGCTTTGAAAGTAGCGTTGGACATTACATGAATGATGTCTTTTTATTTTACACGAATTCAACAAACGATTCAGAATTCAACGATACCCAATTTAATGGTTAAAAAATACTTTTGAGGGGAGTCCAAATAGTTTTGATTGGCCAAAGTTACTCAAGTAAAAATATGAAAATTTAATTAAAAAAAAAAAAAATTGAACTTTATTTATATTTAAATTCGAATTTGAATTTGAATTGTTTGATCGGAAATTTTTTTTTTCCCAAGGTATATTTAATAATATCTATTTCGTTGTTTTATTTCATTATATTTTGGAAACAATACCTGCAACACTTGGTAACGATGAAATAAAAAATAAAAAAGTAGTTGATATCACGTGAATTTTTTAACGCATGAACAGTCGACGATTCTGAATTTTTGGTTCCAGTTTTAACTCGACAAAAAGTAAAATAAAAATAGAATATAATGAAAAAATTCACAGAATGTAGAAAATATAAAGCGTATTGGTCAATATCCAAGTGTTGAAAATTGCATTCGCACGAACGCTCGGTCCATTTATGAAAATCGTTAAAATCATCGTGAGAAGAATATAACATTTTTTTACATACATTTCTCGCGTTATTCAACAAAAAATAATAATAATAAAAGTAATTTGCATATCAATTAAAATTCAAAAATATATTTTTGATTTTAAAATATGAATTTTCAATAATTAAGTTTGCATATATTCATTCCACAGTATTTCATTATTATCAACTGAAAAATATTATTTCATCCACTTAAATATAATTCAAATAAAAAATATAAAATAACTTGAATGAAAATGCTTTTTACCATTACCGATAAAATTACAAATGGAATAACTTAAAGGCGCCGAATATAATCGTATTGAAGCTGCTCAGAAGAAAGTAAGAAATAAAGAAAGAAAGAAAGTAACTTAAGTATTGCACTCGACCATGCAGCTTTTTTTTTATTTTATATATTTTCTTTTTTTTTATTATTATTATTCTCCATTTTATTTAATTCTTTTCACTCTACTCTGCAACCTCTCTCCTTCCGTCATCTTCAATCGATTGAAAAGCTAAATGCATTTCCGATCTCAACCATTGTCTTTTACTGTTATAGATAGAATAAAAAAAATACATTTATATAAAAAAATACACGACTCTATAACTCTTTAGTCATTGAATTTTTTCGAAAGACTTCACTCAACACAATAAAGTTCAAGTGAAACCAAAATAAATAATAAAAATTTCGTTCAATAAAAATTGAAAAAAAAAAAAAAGGAATTTTTCGACTAATTAAGTCGTTCATTAATGAAGAAAAACTGGGTGATTGGAATCAAATGCAATACAACTGTCAGCGATATCAAAGGATGATAGTTAACGCATGTAAACTCGTTAGTCTGTCTTTGCCAGCGTAAATATACGTATGAACATCGAGCTCAAACAATTTTACTGTACAGTAATAGCAGTAGTGTAAAGTTAACACGATGAGACTAGGTGAGCGTGAAAAGGTGATAGGGAGAAAACATTGTGAACTGTACAGTAGAATTGTAACTGAGTTGAAATAAAAGGAGTGAGGATTTTTTAACATAGTAAAAAATCGAGCTTTGCTTTTAACCCATCGATGTTAAAACTCATACCGCGCCTCACAAGTACTGCAACATCATTCTTTCTCTTTTTCTTTGTCTTTCTCTATATGGGACCAATACTACTCTCTACTATCGATAGTGACAAATGCACAGTCCCGAGTGTAATACGTTGGATATCGAACTTTCGTTTTAAAACTCGTCGCGTTCTGTTCGGTACAACGTCACGCACGATAATCCTCAAACATAATTGCTATCCCCTCGTGTACAGTCGTCGCATGTGGAACCCGATACACGTAATTCGTACCAAATATTCCACCCTTTTTTTTTTATTTAACTGCCTATTTGATATTATTGGCATTTTCATTGATCAATATATATATATACCTATGAAGTTATATATATGTATATATATATATATGTATATATACTTTTGTACTCTGTACTCTGAACTCGGTGGTCGTGCGTATGCTCCCAAAGCGATAAATTTAAAAAGTTACCAAGTCAGGAGATGAAAATTTTTTTTATTTCAAACACTTATAATTTTATTCATTTTACTTGCCACTATTAATTATGGTAATTAGCTTTTTTCTTTTTTTTTTAGAAAAATTTATTTAGGAAATTTTCTTTAAATTGTTAAATTAAAAATAAATTATAAATTCTCATTAAAAATATAAAAAAAACTTTTTTTATAATGAGCTGTGAAAGTTAATTAACAATTTGATTAAATAATCAAATATGGCGCTAAAAAATAAATTTGATTCACAAAATTTTGAATATCATAATCCTTGAAATATTTTGGTATCCGTGACAACTAAAAGACATACAAGGTCTAACAATCACACTATTGTAAAAATATTAAAATAATAAAAGTCCTAAAGTAAACATGAATTTTTGAAAATAAAATCACTCACCGACTGTCGGCAGAATGTCGGTGCGCGCGAGTCCCACAATAGAAATAATAAGCACGAGGCTCCTGACCACAACGGGCGTCGTTACCGGCGCTCTAAGCTCACCGATCATCGCGGTGATACTGGAAAACAACGCGAGGGTACACGTACGGCATCCCGACTGAGGAAAGCGTTAACAAACAGCAGCCTCTGTGGCTGTTTCGGTTTTCGTAGCGCCGTCGTACTGTTCACTCACCCCGCGCAGACGCTTCGTAATGTTCACCTACTCTACTCTACTCTACTCTACTATGCTGTATACTCTCTCTCATTTACCTCTTCTGATTCTCACTTCCAGATTGACCTCTACAAACACACTTATATACACATACTCACATGCTAACGGATACCCTGACACACATAAATATACCACACATATATTTACAAACATACTAAACCCTCTCACTTACCTCATCAATAGCCGTGATTAATTATCACTTCTACAGCTTGGTATAAATTCTATATGCTTTTCGAGAGCACGAAACTCACTATGATTTCTCATCACTCCACTCTATGATACTTTACTGTTCTTTTTTTTTTCCTTATACAATAAATAATTTTTTTTTATACTGAGTCACGAGTATCTAATTAACCTTGTTATTATTATTATTATTTTTTTTTCTAAATATAAAACAAAGAAATAGATAAAATTAATTGAATAATTTTATTTAAGTAAAAAAAATTTATTGAAAAAATACCATTTTTTTTTTTTTTTAAGAAAATATTTTAAATATACGATTTATTAAAATTTTTTTTATTATATATATTTTATGAACTTTAAAGAGAGAGTAAAAGTGTAAGTGAATTAAACTAGATGATGAAAAAGAAAAAAAAAAAAATTACAAGTTTACTTTCATATTGTCATGAAAATTTTTTCCCAAGCAATATAAGAGCTCCATTGCCACTGATGTTGTAAAACTATACTCTTTATAAGAGAACCAACTTTCGCTCCCTCTGTATACCTATTTAATTTTCACAGTAAACGATCTATCATACTTTTAATGCCATGTCTCAGAGTAATTTTACTATCGCTTAATTTTTTTTTTTTTTTTCAAACCTCTTAATATTTCAACGCCTTCTTTATATCATTTATTTTTACATTAACTTTTAATTCTTTGTTCATCTCATCTCGATTAATAATAATAATAATAGTAATAATAATAGTAATGGTACACTATAAAAAATCAGGAGTGAATTTGGAGTGTTTACAGATTTTATTTAAATCCAAATTAACTCCGTCACTCCGATTCGGAGTTTTAATATTAAAATAAACTTCCCTTCGGAATAAATTTCACTCCGAGATCAAATAAAATAAATAGTCATCCGCCCCACATTTATTTCAGATTCACTCCGGATTTAATATGCGTTTACTCCGCAAATTTTTTACAGTGTAGTAGAAGCGACTATAACAATAATCAAAAACACAAAGAGAAACAATGAAAGAAAAGAGTGTAAAAAAATATTGAAAATAGTCTCACGTGTGTATCGGATCAAGTGAATAAACTAACTCAGTGGTCAGACACACTCGTGTATCTATACCACTGGGCGCTTTCTACTCGCATGCATATAAATTTTGTGGCTGTCAAAAAGCTAAATAGAAAAAGCAACATTCAATAAAGAATAAAAAAAAAATACATGTATTCATATATATACATATAAATATAAATATAAATAAAATAAAAAATAATAAAATATGATGGAAATGTAGCAATCATCTAAGTGCTGCATCGAATTTATAGATAGATATATAAACTATACGTGAATATGAATCAACAGAAAGATGAGAGAAGAGTTTTGGCACACGATACTATATCCATTTATCGGAGATTTAGTTTACTCGATCGCCGAACGAATGTGATTAATAAAGCGAGCAAAAAGTCAACACAAGACGGAATTATAATCATAATTGTTTGAAAAAATATACCACGGATTCAAAAATCGCGGCAGAAAATAGTAAACACACTTTAGTGTACCGTATACAGATCGAGAACTTTTTTATTACAATAACCTCAAATTTTGTTATGGTTACACGACTAAATATTCAAGACAACATATCTATGGTAAAATGTGATAAATAAGTCATTAATCATATTAATATTCAGCGTCAATATTATAATCATAATGAGCCTTTTTTCAGATATTTTATGTACAAGGAAAGAAATTATTCTTGTTAAAAAAATGGTATGGTGTCGTAGTAAAGCCGGTCCACGTTGGCCACCTGCAAAAATTAAGTATATCACAAAAATGACTGTGACCATAATAAAATTGACTACGATTACATTATAAATTACTGTTACCATTGAAAATTTGGCTATGTAGTTGCAGTAATTTTTGTATGTGGTTATTACAATTTTTGTCGGGTGGCCAACATGGCCTAGGTTTATCATAACACCATAGTATTTAAAACAAGAATGATTTTATGTTTTGACCAGGGGTCAGACAGAAAGTTTTTGACGAGCTACTGAGCAAAGCGTACCGAGACTTTTCGTCTTTAGTACCAGTTATGAAGATTATGTTTTTTTCTTTTCCAATAAACTAAATATCTCACTTGTCCCTTATTCCTAGTTACCAATACTACATCCTTTGTTACAGCTTCGAAATTTATTTAAAATCAAAAATAACTATATCGAAAAAAATATTTTTTCGTAAAACGAGTTGTGGAAAATTGATTTTATTGTTTAATCTATGAAGTAATTAAATTTTTCGAGATTTAAAAGACTAAAATTTTGCAAAAGACTCATCCGAACACTCAAAATAATTTATCAAAAATTTCAAAATTAACATTTTCCAATAATTTATTTATTTAAATAAAATTTTTTCCCTTTCAATAGAAATTTTTTCAGTAAAAAAAACAAATTTTTTTTTGTCGTCAACCCAGTGAGATATAAAAAATTCATAATAATATAACATTTCAAGAATGATTGATGATCTCCCGAGTCGAGTTGGACTCGTGGTCAGTACACGAAATCCATTAGTCTAAATTGACGCTTCAAAAAATAATGAATTATTAAATTTAATCTCCATCCTCATATTATTTAACAAAATTTTTAAACACGTCTGGCTTAAATCCGCTCTAATCACTTAATCACCAGTATACATCAGTCCATTGTTTAAAAATAAATCTATTCGCGCTCGACTTATTAATCAGTAATTAAAAATAATCCCCCTCCAAATAGAAAAATTCAATAAATAAATATTTTTATAATTAAAATTAAAAATCCTCATTTTCCATTAAAAACTGACGTAAAAAATAATTTCAAATAAATTGTGTGTTGATAAATATTCTATACAAGTCTTAAAAAAAAAATATTATGCAGTTGACAGCTTGGTATAGAACTGCTGTAGTAGCGAGCGCAGGGTCCGATTGAAGCGTCAACGGACTAAGTAAATAACGTCAGGGTTGTAAACTAATGGCGTGAATTACTATTTTAGTGTGCATATGGAGGACCGTTACTGCAATACACAATACAGTATATATTATATAGTATAGAGAATGTTCTTGCTTATACTCTGGTTTACAGAAGGTACACTAGTGCACAATGCTGAGTACGGAGGAGAGTATAATGTCTGGTGGAGGCGTATCCTAGAGACTCAACGGCGCCACAAGACGCACTGCCACGCTAGCTGTTTCCAAGTTTAACGTATTCCTGAGATTTTCACTTCTATCTCCCCGTCAACCCACTTTGTTTTAGTATCCGGTTTTACTTTGGTATCTCACCTTCAATGTAGTAATTGCTATCTAAAATTTCCTTACACCACCTAGTAATCTAATGTCATTATTATTATTATTATTATTATTATTATTTGCTCTATTTGCTTTATTATTTGCAATACTGTTTTTTGCCACTCATTCCATCATTAATAAAACGTTTTGAAATATAAATCGATTCTGCAAAGCTACAAAAAATTTTTTATAAGCCCAAATAGGTCGGACACCCATGAGATCATTATCAAATTTTTATCTGTAAAAACAGAGTACGCGGTAAATTTTTTTTAGTATCAAAGAAAATATTATTTAATGTAAAAAAGATTTATTTGTTATTGTTTTTTTTTCATCATAATTATATAGAAGAAGAACAATATTTTAAGCTGCTATAAATTTAGTTGAAGCTGTAGAGATTCGATATTTTCCATATTTTATTTAACTTAGATTTATACAAAAAAATTAAAATCACCTCAATGTTTGAATAACTTATAAGTTATTAAAGAGCAAAAAAATTGGAACAATACTTTCAATTTTAAAAAAATCATAAAATTGAATTTCCCCCCCTTTTTTTTTAGTTTAGAAATAATATATGCTACATAATTTTTTGAATCACTCAGAACATAAGACTGAGCATAATTTTGTTGAATGATAGTCATTAATTTAAAAAAAAAATCATGTGACAATTAAGATGAGCATATTGCACTCGGAAGAGGAATTTGGTGCCTCTATCGCTGAGCAGAATCTCTCCTATTCACGCTATTGTTGATCCAAGGTTTAGATCTCTAGCTCCATTCTACTTGTGAAACGACTCCATTTCTAGTGCAAGTCAATTTCTCTGCACCACAAACTTCTATTCGGTTCAATACTCGGATTGGTATATAGTTTTCCGATCCCAAAGGATTTAATTCTATTGTTTTTCCTTTTGTCAAGACAATACGCGACTGATGACGTTATAAAAACAATAATAAAAAATTTATGGAATTTGATCGAAATTATTTAGCAAAAAAAATTCAATTGTTTTTTAAGTCAGGCTTATGACAACAAAAAATTTTTTAACTACTTGCAAGTACTTTTTTCATAGTTTAATTGCACTAGTCTGATGTCAAGTTCGAATTATTCTATCGTGGGTATGGATGATATTGGATGTTGAATTATTGAGTTTTAATCCAAGAGAGTTAAGCAGTAAAAAGATCATTAGGAACAAGATTTTTTTTACTTTATGACACCAAGTGCATACAAGGAAAGTTTTAATATTTTTTAAATTTAACGAAAAGTGGGATAAAAAAATTTAAGCAGGATAATAGATTGTCATGCATGTTTTCATTTCATGAATACAATGTGTATTAGTAGAAAAAAAAATTTTTCTATGCATTTTAAAATAGACTTGGGAATATATTAATTAATAAAAGCATTGGAAAATTTGTGTATAAAAATTTTGTTCTATTAATTCATTTTACATTTAAATGTTTGGGTCAATAAAATAAAAAACTATAGCACGGCCGAAATACAACCGAGTACTTCATCGAATTCACAATACCCCAATGAAAAATTTAAAAAACTATAAACGCTTTATAAATATTTTTTACCAGCACACTTAAAAAATTGAATTCCTGAAAATTTTAAACTTCTATCTCGAATACTTATCGGATTCCAACCGAGCAAAAAAAAAAAAATAAATAAATACATATTTTCAAACGAAAAAAGAGACTAAAATAAAAAAAGAAATAGCCGCCTATTAATCGGATTTGGCTGAAAGTTTAATATGATCATTGGCGTACAAAAGCTCTTAGTGTTACCAAAAATTTGCAGCTATAGAACATCATGAAATTAGAACAAGAAAGTTTTTCTGTATAACTATAATGTAATTCATGTAAAATCATGATAATTTATTTTGCAGACTTTCTTCAACATTTAAATCGAATTTTTAACATCTTTTATGTTTTTTGTTTTGATTCCTAAGTATTCGTTGTGTTCCAGTAAGGTAAAAGATCCAGTACCCGATCAGTGAACTAGTACTCGATCACTCTTTGTATTTTTATATCTATATTTGGTAACATTTAGTAAATACAGAAATACAAATACATGAGTGATTGGTTACTGGGTCTCTTCCCTTACCCTCTGTTAATTATTGCAGTAAACAAATTGAAGTAATCCGATAAATATATATCTAAAGAAAATATTATATGATGAGATCTTTTCCATTAATTTACATAACATATAATTGTGTATTTCGTATAATTAAAGTGGATTAAGTTATGTAATAGAGTAAATTAATTAGAGGTGAAAAATAAAATATATACTTAAAAAAAAGACCTGTCACTGAGTAAAGTTCAACAATATTGACAGTAAAGACATCTCAAAGCTTTCCGAAGTATCGACATTTTCTCGCCTATTTTAATTGATCAACCGAACAGTTTCATTTCGCCGACATTATATACCACGGCTTGTGTGATATGTGATCTATATAGATATATTGTAGTATAGTATGAGGATGCAGCTCACTCTCTTTATGTTTGAACGTGGCTGGTGTATAGCAAGAATTTGGAACAGTGGTTTTCGAATATTCTGCTATATATATAATATATATATATATATATATATATATATATATATATATATATATATATATATAAAGAGAGAGAAAGAGGGAGGGAGGAATAAGGTACAAAATATAAAGACAAAGACAACTAAACATAACAAGCGTGTATGAAATCCCGAACCACGGTATTCTCCTCGTCTGATATCGTCACCACTTGCCAATTAACTTGTCACGTCTCTTCATCTCGTTTTCCCACTACCATTACCACCACCTACACCGTCACTCATAGAATGAAAACAATAGCCTGCAATTTTCAGGAAATTCGATTCATTTATTATTATCAACATTTCTCTTTCAATTCATATTCTCTATTTCTCTTATTTCTTTTTATATATATATCTATTTATTTATTTTTTTTTTTGCAATGTCACCGCAATATAGTGCAAAGCATGACAAGTGCTTTTTGTATAATGCGCGACGTGATGTTGAAAGTACTTTGGTAAGTAAATAATACACCGAGTAATCTGAAATATTGCGAACTTAATGAAAAATGTCGTGTTCTTTTTATAAAATAATAAGAATAATAGTAATAATAATAATAATAACAATGCGAACACAAACGGATGTTTATACTATAGACAACAACTGAAATTCAATATCGAATAGATCACTTGCTTCAGCATTGTATAAATAAGTTGGAAAAAAAAAAAAAATAATAATAACTCTGTGATCAAAAAGGAAAAAATAGTTAATTATTTGTTGAGCCAATGAATAAATAGAAATTGAATAAAAATATCATTAATAAAACTTTAAGTATGAAAAAATTTTAATGTTTGATAGATACTTTTCTGTACTGAAAAGATTGATAAAAAATTAAAAAATAACTATATATAGTGAGTCATCAGGCAAAATGGGGAAACCAAATATTTCGCTAATAATAATTTTAGATCTAAAAATCGAGATTATTACAATTAATTTTAATTTTTTAAATAAAGTAAGAGACCCAGTAACCGATCAGGGAACTAGTACTCAATCACTCATATATATATCTATATTTATATTTACTAAAATTTACTAAATATAGATATACAAATATATGGAGTGATCGAGTACTAGTTACCTGATCGGGTATTAGGTCTTTCACTTTATATGTGAAAAGTAAAATTATTAGTGTGTTTTATACAAAAAGACCCAGCCCTTTCCTGAATAATTTTTCATAAATAATAAATATAACAATTAAAATAATCTATTGTAATTAAAAAAATTAATAACAATAAATTACCAAGACCAGTATCCTAACATTGATCAGGATGATGATGAATGAAAGTAATAAATTTGTTCTGACGCAGGGGTGAAAGTGTCTTTAATTAGATGAATAAATCTTTCATGAGTCCATTACGAAAGTTCGTTTATTGATGGCATTATAAATTTTTTAAATTTCACTGATATTTTTTTTTATTTTTTCTTTGAAAAAAAAAATTCATAAAAAAAAAATATTTTTCATTACATGACTCGACGTAAAAATTTTAAATAAATATATGTATAGATATTGGTCCTTAAATAGAATTTAAGAAGGCAGAACTAACGTAAAAATATGAAAAATGTATATTTGAAAGGTTTTACATTAAAGTAAAAATTTGTTCAACTTTCCAGGTCACAAATACTGTATGGTAGGGATGCGGTGAAGCATTCCCTGCTTTCAAAGTAGATGTGAACCTTTACTTCCATACTCATCGATACATATCAATATATATATATATGTATAGATATATATGCATATCTATGTATTGGTTATAACATAAAGAAAAGCACATCTGGCGTTTGCATGGAGAGCCACGGCATTTACCAGCCAATAGCAAAAAGGAAAGGATCTGTGTGGTTGAATCTACTACAGATTTGTGCAACTGGAGCCAACGCACTCTGCTGCTATAGACGGCGAGACAATACCCACTATAACTTGCTTCCAATTTCAATCGAGTTGCCCACAGGACACCGATAAAATACCGTATTTTAATTAAAACCCTTTCCATTATTTTTATACCACTTTTTTTTTTGTTTACTTTTTTTTTATTTTTCAATTTTCTTCGTCAGATAAATCTAAATAAAATAATATTTATCTTTTATCAACTATGGAGATATTTTACGTGGCAATTAAATTTTTCTTTGATTTGGTTTGAAATTTTTTAGCTTTAAAACAATAACTTTGTTTCTGAAATTCATTATAAAATTGACAAGACAAACTTTATTGTTAGCAATTAAGTTTTAGTGAAGAATGTTTTACGAAGAAGAAAAGTTTGTTATGGAAGACGAAAACAAGACATCTTGTTTTAATTTGAATGAGATACTGTGACAAGAGTAAATAAAATAACTTCTACCTAGGGAAAAACCGAACCATGGAGAACAGAGACTTGTTTGCCAAATACTTTGTATACTTTTTAATAACACATTTATGATCTAATTGATACTTAGATACTCGACGTTCATCAACAGATTTAATGTAAGTTATTATTAATTTTAAAAAATTATAATCACTTTATAATTGTAAAAATTGACAGAGTAGAAATAATTTTAAAATGTATATAAATATGGAGATAATTTTTGCGAGAATATTTGAATTGTGGATCAATATATAATTTGGTAGTTAGATAGAAAATTGAGAGCCCTTTCAAACGAGTACTCACATGACATATTTATCATCAATAATTTAAAAGATATACATATATTAATTCATTTTGAATGTGAATGTAGCAGACATGAGACAATTTATAAATTTTAAATAAATGAATTGAGATAATTAAATTTTAAAAAATGCACGTACTCTTTTCTCATTGATCTAAATACGCATTTTAAAATTTTTACTATATTTACATTTTATTTATTTAAAAATTTAAAAAATCCTACTTGTCGGCTACACTCTTATTTACAGATCATTTTTATCAAATAAAATTTTTTAAATTACATAGAAGTATGTTATGCTGGTACTCCTTTGAGAAAACTTTTAATTATCTCGAAAACTATATGATTAAAAATTTTTATACAGATATGACGAGTTGATTATTCAAAATATTATTGTACATTTTTTTTTAATACGAAATTAAAAGATGAGTATGAGTGTAGCAGACATCAGACAAATTTGAAAGTATAAATAAATAAATAATTTAAAAAATATTTATAGAAATTTTATTATTTATAAATTTATAAATAATAAAATTTTTTTAAATTTTATTTTGTTAATTGTTTACTCTATTTATTATAATTTTAAATTTGTCTGATGTCTGCTACATTCACACTCGTAATTCGAAGCCTCAAACAAGTACCAAAATGACATCATTCTTTTTATTAATACTTGTAATAAATATGTATTTTTAATTGTATAAAATAATATATATGTATACTTTAAAATTTTAAATATTATGAGAAAATTTTCGTGAATTTATAAAGTGATTATATTATATATTTACTTACATTAAATTAAAGAATAACTTACATTACATCTGTCAATTTTTTTGTCAATTGTGATCGAGTAATTCAATAAATAATTGTCGCAAATTAGACAATATAATTTTTCACTCATCATTAATATTGATGCTCATAATTAAATATTTTTAATTATTCATATTTAATTTATTATTTGATTCATATTTATACGTAAAATAATTATATGTAGAAAAGAAAAATAAATGTCTCAGATTTGTTTACTATTTCGCCATTTTGAATAAAGCGTCCTGTGTCCAAACAAGCGGGAGAATTTAAAACTCAATTATTTAATATATTACTCAATTATTAAATAATTATTTTGGTATAAAGTAAAATAATAAAATTATTGTAAAAACATAATAAATTATTGGATAAAATTTTATGTTCAATAAATTCAAATGAAAAAAAAAATTTGATTGAAAAAATTTTTTAAATTTACTCACTCTTCCCGCCATTTGCATTCTCTGCTGCTAGTACTCGTACAACACCGACGCACAAATTAATAAACACACAAACACTTATTAAATATATCAAATTAATATAACTTATTAATCACTAGACTTCAACAAACACTTGAGAATATAACTTTCTATAAGACACACACGTTCAAACATTTTTTTATTTTTAAATTCCGATAACCGACATGATGATACTGGAATTGGCTGACGTCTGATAATTTATCGATTTTTTTAAAGTCAATAAATTACAAAAAAAAATTATTTGAAAAAATAGCACCCATAGTTTTTTTAATTTTCTACATGTGCATATTTTTAGTTTTTATTTTTTTGTAATGAATTTGAAGAAAAAAAAAATACAAAAATTTTTACTTGTCTGCTAACTTCAGGATCATCCAACATGACGCTGCTATTTAACGTGAAATCGAAGCCGACACTGAATTTAATTTTTTTTAAGCACACGCTCACTGACACTAATAATTTATTATCACAAAATGTTTTTTAATTGTCCGATAATAATTTAAAAGTAAAATCACATTAAAAATTGAGTCGAACAACAGATATATTAATCAATTAAACGAGTTGAAGTGACAACGACAATGGGGCTTGGGTCGAGCGGGAGACTGACTGGCCCACAGTGCACTGCGCGTCTGGGGGAAGGAAAGCGTCCTGCGCACGCGCAGCCCACTCATCTCTACTGCGCAGGTCTTTCCAAGCGTCACTACAACTGCGCAAGTGTGTCCAACGTTCGTTAACTTGCCGCCATTACAGTGCTCGTGTTATGTCGTACTCGTAATTAAATAAATAAATTCAGTGTTTTTTTGTTTAAATAAATAAAAATGTTTGTCATTAAATATTCTCAATCGTTCAAGAAACATTTTGAGGCAATAATTTAATCGGTAGTTAACATAAAACGAACAAGGTGAATTATTTAATTAAACCGTATCATCTATTTCATTGTCGAATTACCAGTGCTCGGTGTCGTACGAATGTGAATGTAGCAGACAATTGACAAGTTTTTAAATTTTGAATTAAATAAATAAAATGTAAGTAAAATAAAAATTATTAATGCGTGTATAGATTATTAAAAAATCAATAATACTGAATTTAGCAGTGAACTAATTTTAGGATTTTTTTTTTAAAACGATAAATTATTAAAAAAAAAAAATATTCAAAAAAATTCTACCAAGAGTTTTTTGGATTTCCTACAAGTGCACTTTTTTTCTTTGTAATTAATTTGTTAAAAAAAAATCCGAAAATTTTTAACTGCCTGCTAACTTCAGGATCATAAAAATCTGTAAACACATTTTCTTCAATTTCAATTAATTTATTTATTTATTTGAAATTTATAAATTGTCTTGAATCAGCTGCCGTGTCACTCATCGTTGTCGTTCGTTTTCGTGATTGAAAATCCGGAACAATAAGTTATATTGATTATTATTCATGTGACAGTGTTTAAAAAATATCAGTACGTGTTTTGTGAACAAGTATTTTTTTTTGTTGAGTTATAAGTGTATAAATATTTTTTTTTTGCATTTTGTTGTGCCACCATCTTGAAAAAATTTATTAGTGTAATTTTTTAAAATCTTAATTGTAAAACCGGACTTCAAAAGTGAGTGGTATTTTTATACTTAATATCAGTATGTCAGTAGTTAGTGTGTGGTTTGAATCAGTGTAATTTATTGTGAATTATTATTTAACTGGTCAAATTCAGTTTTTAATCTCAGCTTCGATGGATGAATCACAGAGCTGCAAAATGTAAGTTTTTTTATTTTTAGTTTATATTTGGCATAATTATTTACTGATATATCTTATACTCGAAAAATAATTTACTTCTTAAAGTTAATGGCTTAACTTATGACTTACAATTCATTTTTTTTTTAATGAAAAAAAAAAAAAAAAAATCCGTGTGTTGGTTTGAACGAGAATCGGAAACAATAATGAGTATTCTTTTTTTTTTTTGGCAATTTTTTATAGTCTAGAATTTCCTATGATTTTTGTATGAATTTTCTTGGGAGAATATTTTGATAGGTATTGAAAGCTCGAATGACTATTTCCGGTCTAGACTATTTTCCGAATACAAATAAGGTTGTTCTGACAGAAAATATACATCACTATAAAAAATTTGCGGAGTAAACGCAGAGTGGATGGATTTTTATTTATCTCATTCTCTCGGAGTGAAATTCACTCCGGAGGAAAGTTTTAAAAAATATTAATTATCAAAAAATTACTAATACGTAGTGAGCTTAGGTCTTTGGTACTTTGACATTTATATTGAGTACGAAAATAATTAAATTTACTCCGCTCATGAAAAAATCTCTATTCACTGCACGGAGTAATTTTTTTTTAAACTCCGGCACTCCAAGTGACGAAGTGAATTCGGGTTGAAATAAAATCATCATTCGCTCTCGATTTTTTTCTGTAATTTTTTCTTCACGATTCAGTTTTCAGTATTAAATTGTGAATATGCACTAACTTAGGTTTGACGAAATATTTTTATAAAATATTTAACAGAAAATGATATTTCATATTATTCATTTTATTTATTTATTGAAAATAAAAATAAGTAATAAATAAAAAGTATAAAGTAGTATATTTATTTTTGAATTATGTGGGAGTAACTGTCTGGAAGACAAGTTTCTATAAATGTGAGCATGAGTCTTTTAAAATAGAAATTGTTCGTCGGTATAAGAGTGAAGTGGTGGTATAACATGAAGTTAAATAAAATAAATAAAACCCTAGTGTAGCATTGTACATCAATGGAGGAACAGAGGCGTAACTCGACAGAAGTTGAAATAAATCCTGTGGGAGCGAGTTTCCTGTTCCTGTTCGGTTGACACGTGTCGCCAGTTTCAATGCGTCGGATGTTGCTCCTCATGCGTAAATTTTATTTATTGCCCCATTCAGAGACGTCAGATCGATTGTTAAAGGAGTTGCTTTAAATTTTTACTTCGCCACACACTTATTTAATACCTCAGACAATAGCACTAGGTCATACGTATATTGACTAAATAAATTAATATACTTTTTCGATCGTTCTTCCATTATTAAATTTATTTATATAAATATTTTGATGTAGCGATTTTACTACAGTAGTAAATTTTGCAATACGTCATACGTGCGTTAGTTTATCGGTATTAATAAATTACAGTCTACGCTATTTTAATTTAATGTTACAAACAGTAACATTTTTGTGAAATAATTGCAGCTTTAATTAATTGAATTAATAAATTATTTAAGTACGAAAAATAATGTTCTTTTTTTTTTAAACTTATTAATCAAGTTCATTAGCAGTTATTAATTAAAAATTCGAGATTAATTTTAAATAATAAACAATGTGGAGGAAAATTTAACAGACCGGTTTTATATTGAATGCGAATTCTCTATTTATATAAGGAAGTACACAGAAATGTATGTAGAGACTGATACTTTTAGTTTTTCTTCGTGAAGTAAAATTTAAAGTTTACCTGAAAAAGTTTTACTAAAATTGTTGAGAATTGTGTAATTAAATTGAATTAAATATTCGGATAATAAAGACTTTTTATGACAAGTACATGAAAAGTAAAATAAAATTCACGTTTTCAAAAATAACTAGATTAAAAAATTTCAAAAGTAATTTTATGAGACTAAAAAAATATGAATGGCACTAAAAACATGAATGCAATTATATTCAATAAACGTGACCGAAAAATAGCTTGTCAAGTATCAACACCGTAAATCCTTGAGTTTCTATTCATTTAATTATATTTTGATATTTCATCTGCGTCGTGTGAGAATAAAATTAATTTTTTTGTTACTAGATAAGAATTAATTTTTTTTTAGATACTTTTTAAATTCAATTACATACTTCTTGTGGCTTTGTTTGTTGATAGGAAATAGTAAACAAAAGAATGTAATTAAATTTTAGATATAATGAAAATTTATAACCAAACGAGATTGCCAGTAATTACGTTGTAGCAGGAACTGAACCTTTGATCAAATTATATTGACTGACTTCACATACTGGCCATGAATATACGCTAGTATTGACGAAACACTTGATAAAGTAGAGGCCATGGGTGAGGAGAACGATGAGTTTGTGTGAGTATGAGAAACGAGGAGGAATTAACTGACGTGTTGAGACTAAACACAGCTCGTTAAACGTTATAATGACCCTAGCATAATTTCATAGTAATTACATAGAGTCTAAAATTTCTGACCCTGTGTGTTGAGAAAATGAATGAATTTTATTTTGATGGGGATGATTGCTAGAGAATCATTAATTTTAATATTTTTTTTTGATGGTTTAAAATCTGTTTTGTCGATATAAATAAGAAAATATTTGTTTTGCTATCATTGAGGGGTAAATTTATAAGTAGAGAAGGGTCGAGCATAATGTTGACGCTAAAGAAAAATCTGGAAAACGTTTGATTCTGCAGGGTGAGATCGTAAATTTAAGCTCAGAGTTCAAAACGCGAATATATGTTTAAACACCGATCCCATAAAATTGGACTGAAATAAATAATTTATCTTTTTTATTTTTATTTTAATTATTCTGAGTAAGAAGCTAAAGATATTTGATAATAATCTTAATTGACAGGCGAGAATATTGGGGGTTTTAATTATTTAATGACTATACCATTTTTATTAATATTTTTAACTTGACATGGATGTTATCCAACAGTTTCGAAATATTTTATTAAGTAAATTCACTTTCAATATTTTTTACTAAAATAAAAAACAGTTAAATATAAAAATGGTAAATTTTAAATATATGAAAATAAATAGATGACCAGAAAAATGATAGTGTAAAAAGTATAAAGTAAATCCACAACGCACTAGCTGGACATCAGTCACTGGATCTAATTATGATAATTAGGAGTAATACGTGTTTTCATTCATATAAAATGGTGTTATTGTTTTATTTTTTATACACATATATGCGAGTAATTATAAAATTTTAATCAATTAAAAAGAAAAGAGAAAAAGTAGATTTAAATTGAGCAAAATAATTACTTTAACAAATTTATTGTTTACTCAAACATACACTTAGTATACAATTAGCAAATAGTGTCTAGTTGAAATGTTTTAACCGATGAGTTTAATAAGCAATATTAAATATAAAATTAATAAATAGCATTGAGTTTGTGGTTGAAAAGCAATAAATCTATAGAATGCCAATGTACCTGAAGTTCCGAACGTTCGTGCAACAAAAAACTAATTAAAAAAAAAAATTAGAAATATGCTTAGTGCCACACTGGATTTTTTTGAGAGGTGTCTTTTTAGCTCCTCGAAAACCCCAGAAAAATTTCATTTGATTTCATCCCCCGGAATACCTCTAGCAAACCATCCCCAAGTTATAATATTTTATTAAAAATAGTAAAAAGCTTAGTGCCACGCTGGATTTTTTTGAGGGTGTCTTTTTAGTCCCTAGAACCCAAAAAAAATTCATTTGATTTCATCCCCCGGAACGTGGACAGGTATGATCAGGCCCGAGCGTATTTTACGCTTCAGACATGAACAAACGTAGACAAACATGGACAGCTTTTTAATATTTTTAAAAAAATATTTTCACTTGGGGATGGTTTGCTAGGGGTGTTCCGGGGGATTTAATCAAATGAATTGTTTCTGTTTTGTTCTAGGGGCTAAAGAGACACCCCTAAAAAAATCCAGCGTGGCATTAAGCATAATTCTAATTTTTTTTTTAAATTATTTTTTCGTTACACGAACGTTCGGAACGTAAGGTACATGAATGCCACTTATTTGATGTGGGAAAGCTTGAAATAGCTATTGCTGATGGAAAAAAGGGAGAGCTACAAAAAAGCCACTCGATATTGCCGAGCAGGAACATGACTCTCAGTTAACTGTTAGTAACCAAAATGGTTTTCGCTAAAATAGATAGAAATGGTAGTCTATATTTGTCGATCGTTTTCTATGGCCACCTGTGACCGCATTTGTAAATCGTTTTGATCTTTAAATCTCCTCTATATATAGTTTAACAAAAATGTTTCATATTAACCTAAATGTGAGCATTTTTGAAAAGAATATTCTATATGTTCTAAATTTAATAAAATCACATTGTATTTTATAATTATGATTATCAATTCCTTTTTGTAAAATAAAAGTTTTCGCTTTAAAATATTTTTATATCAACTGCAGAACATTAATCAAACAAATATACAGTACTTTCGTGCTCATGTCGTCTGTATTGAGTCTGTGTTTTCTATAGTAGATTTATACAAGGCTTCTAAAATAACGCTAGGACATGAAAATGAAAGAAAATAATTATTTTTCCCAATGTCGAGCACCGAGTCTGTATTGAGTCGGTATTGAGTCTGTATTTCCTATGGAAGCTTTAGACTAGGCTTCTAAAATAACGCTAGCACATAAAAATGATAGGAAATGATCATTTTTCCCAATATCGAGCATCGAGTCTGTATTGAGTCTGTATTGAGTCTGTATTTTCTATGGAAGCTTTAGACTAGGCTTCTAAAATAACGCTAGCACATAAAAATGATAGGAAATGATCATTTTTCCCAATATCGGCACCGAGTCTGTATTGAGTCTGTATTGAGTCTGTATTTTCTATGGAAGCTTTAGACTAGGCTTCTAAAATAACGCTAGCACATAAAAATGAAAGAAAATGATTATTTTTCCCAATATCGAGCACCGAGTCTGTATTGAGTTTGAAATTTATATGGAAGCTTTAGACATCGCTAGAACGTAGAAGTGGAACATAATATACCACTAAAATAAAAAATTTAAAAAAAAAAATTTTTTCAAGAAAAAAAAACATTTCAAACAGAACAAATTTTTTTTTGAATATTTATGTTTTTGAACGACTTTAAGAAATTTAAGAGACCACGAAATGCAGTGAAGGAACCGTGTTAAAAATGGTTGGGCGTTGGTCTCTAAATTTTTTCAAAGTTGTTCAAAAAAAAATAAATTCTCAAAAAAAAATTTTTTATTTTTTAAAAATTTGAGCACTGTTTGAAACGAAAATGTGGCCGAAGCTCGGAAAAATTTTTTCTTTCATTTGTTGAAAATTATGAGCTTTTCAGACCGAAAAACGTGATCCTTTAATTTTTTCAAAAATTCGATCAAGTGAAACAAAAAAACGGCTGTTTGGATTAATTTTGTTCTTTGTAGGGTTTTTTTTTTGGGCATATTGAACTGTAAAATGCACACTCAGCATTATTGATTTTCACAATATTTTCGATTCAGCGCTTGATTTTCCAAAAAACCAGCAAAAGCTCTTTTTTCGTTGCATTTTCAAATTTATGTGACGAAAGCATTAAATTTTTTTTTCGAACAAACAATGGCTAATCATTCAAGAGAATTTATTTTAGTTTTTGAAAGCCACCATTAACTTTCTGTGCGATCATTGGTTGCTGAGATATCGATAATCAAAGACAACGGATCCTTTTCTATTTGAAGACCGATATCTCGGCGACAAGTAGACGTATCAAGGTCTATAAAAAATGAAATTAAAGCTAGACAATGAAGGTATCTGATCCTTAGAGTGGTTAAGCGAAAAAAAAATTTCCCACGCTTGTAGACCAAAAAAAAAAGTAAAAAAAATTTGAAAATTTTTTTGTCGCTGGTTTTTCTAAGATTACTTAAAAACCACTGATGATAAAAATCTTTAAAGTTCTAATCCAAAAAGTAAACACTTGGAGCTACAATTTCTTTTTTTTTTTCCTTGTACGACCATTTCTCTCGAAGTTACGGCCTGTTGAAAATCACCCAAAAGTTTGGAATTTTTTTTCGATCCTTTAATTTGTTCCAGTAGTGTATTAATACCTAAATGTCGTCAAAAATTAAATACAAGAAAAAAAAATAAAATGTCTGCATCAAATACGAGAACATTCGTCACAAACGCGGTTTTTGATGTATAGTACATACCAATAGAGTTTTAAAAAAATCATGGTCCAACACTTTAAAGTTAATCGGGCTTTTGTTTTTTTTACGAAAAAAGGTTGGAGTGAATGATTAAATAGATTACCCTTAGTCCTGATGCTTTTCTCTATACATAGCATATTGAGTTCAAAAAGTTTCGCATACACGTTGTACCTGTCAAATTCAATTATAAACTCTTTCAAGTCACGGGATCCTATTGTTTCGCGTCCCAGCTTTTATTAAATTAAATGAAAAAATAAATTCTACCTTTCATATTTTCAAATATATATTTATTAAAAACTCATATTGTGTATTCAATACAATATACGTTTGGTACATAATAATTTTTATAAAATTTTTTTTTGCATTCTATACTTTGTTATTTAATTTTACAAAATGTCGAATCATTATTCATTACGAGTCCAATTAATTAAATGTATTATATCCCAATTAGGATGATGATAAAAAATATTTCATTTATAATTTCATATGTTACAAATAAAATGATAGAAACATTTAACACTGATTAGATTAAACCAAAAAATTAATCAATTTATATTAAAACATTGAAATAATTACTGGTGTATTCCATTACTACATCCAAATATTTTACATACCAATTAGTAAATGGATAAGTATTGAATTTAAAATTCCATATAAGTTACATTAAAATAACGAACGAAATAATAATAATAATAATAATAATAACAGTTACAAATTCGATTGTGAAGCAAAAAAAGGGCAATCGGTTAATTGAGAATCAGTTTCACTCTTATGATTCCTTTGACTCTTTCACTATTGTGTAAATGGTTTTGTATTTATCAACAGAAATAATTATCCCTCGGGCATTATTATTTACTATCTCACTTACTCTTACCTACTAAATACAATGTACATTACAATGCAGTACAATCAAATATATATATACAATCGATCTTGATAAATGTATTGTACATTATTACTCAGTAGAAACGTACTCGAATTATGTGCGTATTCAGCTCAACAATTCTGACGTGAGTTGAATTGAAAATTGTATTCACCTGAAATGCATTAAGGCATCTACTGTTACGTGGTTCGATTGTCCGTTTGGTCATATTAGAATAGTATATCTGTCTACTGAAACAAAACTGTACACAAAGCATCGACATTGTGATCACTAATGTGGGGAATCCAATTAGGCATCGAAATCCAATAAAATAATCGTACTATAATAGTGCATTGCTATTAATTATTGTGAGGTATTATATGTTATATAACAATGATAGTAATAATTGAGTATTAATCTGGGAACACAGATCACGAGCATTACATTGGTTTCTTTTGGATATTTCTCGAGCTACTTTGCTGATGAATCTGGTATACGTTCAGAGAACCCGTAATGGGGCATTCATTCAACTTTTGATGGTGTGCACGGTAAATGGGTAAACGAATTTCCGTGAAACCTGAGAGCCAAAGAAATGAGAAACGTGACCCCGAAGAACACCAACTTCGCGGTTGCTAGGACTCGCTCCCTCGTTTTTCTTTTTCTTCATTTCACTTCCGGCCACGTTTTTCTTACGTCGCTGCTCTTTGGCTTGTATTATTTCTTCTCTTATCCTCACTCTCTTTCTGTCGAGTATTATTTGACTGTGATATTGAGTCGTCCTTTCGGAGCATGAAAAGCAGGCTCGACAAACACTCAAACGACACTTCATTTGTGTGAACAATGTCTCTTTACTATCATCAGGAAACCAAAGAATATTTTACGCAAACTTTTTTCAGTAACAAAGCAATCATAATTTATAACAAACTTCTTTATATACACATTTTTTTTTATTATTTACTCCTCATTTTTTATTTATAATGTTTTAATGATTTCATTTTGTTTACTAAAATATTCTTAAAATAAAATAAGTCCGTATTGTTAAAATTTTTTCTTTTAATTATTTATAATTTAACTTTGTTTAATTTTTTGTGACTCATGAAACTAATATAAAGGGTAAAAATATTTAGCCTACATTACGCCGAAATCATAGAATTTTATTCAAAGAGGCTTTAATTAAGTTAACTGATAAATTGAATCGGCAAAATTTCGCTCATTACTCGGCCTAGCTAGTTTTCGATTTTGTGTTCACTACCTGAGGCTTTTGTCTAGTTAAAAATTTCAAAAAATAATTTTTCATTAAAAACAAAGCTTCCATTCAAGTGGCTTTAAAAGTTACCCCTTAGCGGATGCGAATAATACTAATTAAATCAAATAAAATACCAGAACGAAACAATCAAACTCTGATTTAATTTTTCTACGTATGGACAATGCCGATATCAGAAATAAATAAACTCTATACGTTTCTCTTGATGAAAATAAAAAATAAAAATGTAAACTTCATGCACCTTTATAACACTCGCAAAGTGAATTTTAATTATCTACATTTTTCCATTCATTTCTGCAAGAGTAAATTCGAATAGTAAACGAAACGTAAAGAAATCCTCTTAAAATAAACGTATTAATTATTCTTATTTAAAATAATTGAATTATTAAAAATGTTTTTTTTTCTGCATATGTAGTTTGTTCATACAAAATAATATATAATATATAATTGAATGGCATTCATTTACCGATTACATTTCATGTGCCGGATGAATGCCTCGTTGAACTCGGGAAAACATGTTTATTCGGGAAAATTTATGAGCAGTAGGAAAATTTGTTTCCAGATATGTCAAGTTATCCTAACAATATCAAACATATGTCCACAGTGGCGCAATTACAATCCTCCAAATTAAAACGATTTGCTTGTCATATTATATTGTCTCTGTTATATAATACTGATCAAGTGATCCCCATTTATATTATTACTATCCATACACAAATATATACATCATGTATAATCCTCTGGCATTAATAAAAAGTTAATCCCCATTTTAACTTTTACTTTATTTTATATTTTTGTTTTAATACATACGTTAACTAGATAACATTTTCATATGGGCTTTATTTTGAATTCCCACTTTTTTATTTTTTATTTTAATCTGATAAATAACAATGAATATTTTTTTAACGAAAAATATTTTCGTAAAATTAATGTGAGGTGAATTTTTAATAAATAATTTAGTGAAATAAAAATACAAAGATTCTTAAGTGAATCAAGTTCGATTATGTCAGGTACACTGAGCGCATGGAAAAGTTACTGAGGGTGAATGATGTCGTAGGTCGGGTCGCCGCACTACAAAGACAAGGATTTGAGGCACAAGCAAGGTCGATAACCGTACTATAAGTAACAGACAAGATAAAATAGTACACTATATATATATATATATATATATATATATATATATATATATATATATATATATATATATAGGTGACATGAAGAGGATTAAAGTCATGAAACAGATATATCAATTCTGATATATTCTTAATCCATAAATATGTATAATTTTTTTTTCCATAAAATCTGTTAAAAACAACGTCTCTGTATAATTTTTTAAGAATACTGAGTAAAGTTTTATTGAAAATAAATATACTACTATACGCTGAAAAGCGTAGTGTAGTGTGTTACACACCGAGAGAGGAAAGTGGGACATTTCAGTCCGCGTGTGTAACTGCCTACCCGAACCGAATGCCAAACTCAAGCGCAATTGACTTGGTTTAGACTTATCCGACTTGAATTATAAGTGAAAAAATTCGAAACTAAAGTGAAACGCGAAAAACATATTTTACACAAAAAAATACTGGTTACTTATTACGTGGTTTAGCAAGTCTAAAAGCGAATAAACAACTTTTTTCGACTTGGTTCAGCAAATCAAAAGTAAAGTGAGTGACTGTCGTGCTCAAAGTGAAGATGATCGAGCTGAAACTAAGATCATAAGTGACATAAATTACCAGTTGTATGTATCAGTTTGAAATATATACTTTCAAGACCAAAACTATTTATTATATAAGTCTAGATATTAAGCCGCGCTCTTGAAGTCGAACTTTAATAACTTTCGAAATTCTTTGAATTTTCTAAATTCTATAATTTTTATAATTCTTTGAATTTTTTGAATTTCACAACTTTTGAAATTTCTCGAATTAAAAAAAAAATTTTCACATACTCTATTGAGTTAAATGAACATAATAATCTTAAGGCAATTATTTTTTCATCCCGAAATGAGAATACTTTTTATTAATTAATTAATTAATTAAAATATTTCTGATATTTGTCTCAGATAAATATACAGTACTATGAAATGCGATTTTGTCATATTCAACATAATTTTATAAAATGAATCCAAGGAATTACATACATGAGATGTTCCTAGAACATTATAGCTGACTTTTAAGCTTATAATGAAGCTCTTGTTCTACAAATATTCATGTAAAATCTTAAACCACTTACACTCGTGTCAATATTTATATAGTCTTATTGAAACCATATAATGTAAGTTTATTATATTTTATCTCATTATGTCATTATACATATTTTTCTTTTAATAATTTATTAAATCACTAAATTACATTATTATTTTCAGCCACAGTACTGTGGTTTTAATAGGTTGAAAATTTTTTTATGAAGAATCGGTTATTAAAGTTAAAAATTTAATTTTTCTTTTGATAGCTTATCACTCGGAAAAACATCGCGCAAAGCCTCAACATTATTTATTCAAAAGAAAAACTAAAACTAACATAACATGAAATTTAAATAGTACAAAAAAAAATTTATTTTTTTAACTATTTTTCTAAAAATCAGCAAATAGATACAAACTGTGTAAATATTTAGCAACGAATTCTTTTAAGTAAAACATTTTAAAAATGATTAAAAAAATTTTCATATACTTAAATTTCATGTTAATTAAAAATTAATGAATATTGAGTAATTAAAAATTTAATAAATCTTGACATCTAATAATGTTAAATTTAAATACTCTGTAGATAAAATGACAGATTAAAAAACTAGTGCTTTTCAATGAGAATGTCAGAAATTAAAAATAAATGGTCAAAGCGACTAGTCACCGAGACAGAAAAATTTCCCTCAGCTGAGAGAAAAAAGATTGAAAAATATGTGCTATAGTTACCGTTGAACAAAAGCAACGAGTTAATTTTATCATAGTCGAAGAAGAGAATGAGTAGAAATAATCATTGTATGACCCAAAGTAATTTTTTTCTTCCGTTCTCTTTTTTTTTTTTTTTTTTTTTTTTTTTTTTTTTTTTTTTTTTTTTGAGAGAGAGAGAGGATGGTAATGTTCTGATAACAGAAGCCTGAAACTAGAACGCCAAGTCTGAGACATTATTAGCCACAAATGCATGACTGGCTCAGTCGTGTGAGTAGCCTATATATGGTTGCTTTCACTCACTTTATATGCACCCTACGAAGTTACATCTCGCACAAATTGCGTTCGTCAACAATGGCTAATTGCCTTTGGGAATATTGTTTAACTATTAAGTGACTGATAATAAACTTGATAGAAACATGAAAATTGTATTACAATTAATGTCAAGAAGTCTAAGTGAAGAGCAAATGCTTCATCAACATATGACATTTACTTATGAGAGCTTACAATTTAATTAAATGTTAAATTTTTTTATTTTCTTGTTACTTGACAACTATTGCGTCAGAACAAATGTAAAATATATCTGAAAAATTTTTTAATTTTTTTGTTTCACCAATTTTTCGAATCATTTTAACATTACTTGTTCATTACTTTTTTATTGCTCCACATAAATGAAAAAAATAGAAATATTTCAATTCAAAAACACGGACAATTGTTTTTTTTAATAAATAAATTTTTTCACGAAATATTTGCAATGTTTTTCCATTGATAAATATAATTGCGTCATCCGCTAAAAGTGATTGAAATAAAATTTATGTAGAAAATGAAAAAAAAAAAAAAAATTTTATTATAACTTTTCTTTTGAAAATTGTAAAATTTTTCAATAATTTTAGTCGTTATTTTCAATTATTTTTAATAATTTATTGTTATATTTGAAGAAAAATTATATCAGAGAATTGTGAAGGTAAAAATAATGATATGTTAAAATAGTAACACGCAAACTGATATTTAGACATTTACTCACATCCTATATATTGTTGGTAGAAAAAATTTTTTCAACTCATTTTTTTTTTTTTTATATATATTTTTTACATGTACAAATCATTGATTCATTCTGAGAATTACACAAGCACCGAGTAATCATACTGAAGTAGTGGTTTTTTTTATGTTAACCAGAAAATGTCGAAGTAGCATGCAACGAGTAATTTAGTCATTAAAATATGTTCTGAGGGTATGTGCATAGCGAAATTAACAATCGATTTTCCCTCGCGTTATACTTGTTTTAATTTTTTTTTTTGTAAACATAATTAAAGAATTTTATCTTATAGTCAATTGACGTAAAAAATTTAATTTTTATTTCAAAACATTTGTAAAATAAAACTTTCACATACGTATATCTTTAAAAAATAATAAATATATATTTATAAATAAACTAAATTTTAATATGTATACATATATATTTAGGTTATTTATTGCTAACAATAAAATTTGATGAGAACAATAAATCAACTTACGTAGTAGGTACAATGTCATAAACAAATAGTCGTCAGGTACTTTTACGTAAATACAAAAATGTGTATTCCATTGTTCTTCATTTTCACTGACAACTTCTCTTTTTTTTTATAGTTATTTTTTTCGTGAACGTAATAAAAAAAAATAACTATACAGTAATAAAAATCGACTTTAGATATTCTCGAAAAAAAAAAATAATTACAAACTAATGAGGCATAATTAAATCAACGTAGATTTAATTATAAAATTTAAAGTTTTTATAAATCTATTCAAATCTTCTTAAGCCTAAAATATTTTCGATCATTATTTTTTACACTTGACACCAAAATCTCATCTAAAGTAAAAATTTCAAATTTATCACACTATGATAATTTTTTTTTTAGCTTTAGTCTAATCAGATCTTAACAGGTTTTAATAATAATAATAAATCTAAATAATGGGAAAAACAAAATAAAATTCAAATGTATATATGTAGTTTTAAATAATGTATGTAATCGAAAAATCTTTCTTGACAATCAATGTGAGAAAAATAAAAAAAAATTTAATAAATGTAAAGAGTACGCGGAAAAAAGAGTAAGCAAAAATTACTGTGTGGAAAATTACCTGAAATCACTAATGGGATCCTATAGCTTTTACTTTTGACAAACGTAAAAAACTATTATTCCATAAGTAAAATATGCTATGATAAATTAAAAAAAAAATTACTGAAGGTTTATATTTTTTACTTATGGAACAGTTTTTGATGTACACCGAAAGTAAAAGCTGTCAGATCCATTAGTGGCTTCGAGTTACCTTTCACATAGTAATTATATTTAAATTTTGAGACACGTTTTTCCTGTGATATTAATAATTAAATCGAGTTACTAAAACTGCAAAAATTATAATAGCTTTATAAATTAATATTGATGGAAGACTAACAGTTATTAACAGGTAATCCCTGTGTTTTAGTTATTATTAAATAGACTTACCTGTTATGTTTGAAATCCTTGTTATGCTACTAATAATAAATTTAGTTCTTGTTCATTTAACTTATTCGTGACCAAAGACAATGTTACTATGGTCGCTTTGAAATTATAAGCTCAAAAGTTAGATATTTTCAGATTGGTTTAAGTAAAATAATTTAAATTTAGGATAACAGAATAGAGAAACGGCAACTAAAATTTTTATGATTAAATGTATTAAGTAATCAATTTTGCTCGAGCTAATAAATACGCCACTCATCTAATACAATTCCGTACTACAGTAGATTGTCTATTCACTTATAACCTCATGTCCATTAGACCTGAATCATGAATTAATAACAAATCTCTATACGACTTGCCTAGACCGGACGAGCCTATTTTTGGGATCGCTCGCGATGTGGTTATGGGTCTGCATGAACTTACTAGCCACTGGCTTTCGTCAGACTTCACACATCCCCTAGAGTATTATCGATATATCGTATATACCCTCAGTTCAATGTGATATTTTGTATCAGGCTCAGCATAGAAGAGTGAGACTGGTAATCTTAATCATGATTAACAAATTAGAGCAAGAAACGGTAAGTTTAGGATACAATTCGTATATACGTTTTTTTTTTAACACAAGTTTATTAATTTTCTGTTAGTTGTTCAAAAGTTTCTGATTGTCAGTTTTTTAATTATAATCACGAACGCAACTTGAAACGGATACTCCTCATTGCTCGCAATGTTAATGATCCGAACTTTGATTATAAATATCTCGAATTAGAGATGGTCAATCGACTTGAAATTTCAATGGTAATTGTATCTTAATACCCTTAATAAGTTTTAAATTTTAGAATCTTCTGACGCTGCTCATTACCCGACAACTACTTTAAATAAAAAAAAATTTATCTTGGATAATACTGACTCAATGATGGACTAGGAAATTGAAAAACTTTGGTAACATAAATTTCTAATGAATAAGTTTAAATTGAATAACTAAGTTAATAGAATATAAATTTAATAATGATTAATACTTATTTTATTTTTTCAATTTTCAGACACAAATACTACAATCAATTGTATTATAGCTTCGACGACAAGTAGAGATGCATATCTTTTAAGTTGTGGAAGTAATATATGTATATGCATATATATATATATATATATATATATATATATATATATATATATATAAATAAAAGGTAGCGAAACCCGAATAGCTTTGGCCAGTCATGGAAAAGTATAAAATTCTTATTCGGACGTAAAATATTGCCCCTGGCGATTCAAGCTCGTTTACCCGCTGATACGGAAAAGCTGGATAGTATCTTGCGTGCAAGCCAAGATCCTTTGAGCTGAGCCAGAATCTCATGCTGTTTCCTATACCCTCCTCATTCAGCTCGTTAAAGTTGCACTGCTCGCGCATCTACGTGCCAACTACGTGAGCTTTAAATATATCTACATACATATATACTTGACAGTAATTATCATTAAATTAAAACTTTAATTCGTCTTATCTATTTCAAATAGATCCTCTTACAATTTTTCCAAACTACATGTACAGGAGAGGGGTGGGGGCATAATAGGCCAAATTTTAATTTTTTATTTTTGGAGCGTATTGATTTCGAATACATGACAGAAGACTAGAAAAAGTAATAGGGCTAAAAACAATTATTAAAGATTTTTTTGTAGGGCCCAGTTTGCCCCCCCCCCCTTCCCCTTTCACTTATTTATTTAATCATAATTGCAATTAATAACTCTTATTATTATTATTATTATTATTATATTTTTGTTCAGTTATTCATTGTTATAAATTGTTGTTATAAAACTTAAGAATTGTAATTAACGTTTTAAAATCTCGATTATAAACAAAAGGCTTATTATGCAATCTGTGGAACAATGCCAGCGTCGTTTAACTATTTTACAGTTTAGTGTGTTGAAGAAAAAGAAAACCGTCGAAAAGATGAAGGGAAAGAAAATTAAATAAATTGCGAGTCGTGAGGAAAAAAAATAAAATAATAATGACCGGAAAAAAAAAATTAATATGGATGTCGTTGTGAAATCGTGCAGCAATTTAGCTAGTCAACGAGGCTATACACTGGACTCTGCTCTAGATTTTCAGGCAAAAAAGGGGAAAAAACTAATGTATGTACTCTGTTGCAATACAACAGTTATCAAGTTCATCTTTGATTTTCTTTTATTTTTACTGTCGATCACTTTACATTCATTACGAACTTCAATTCGCTTACTTCAGAAATCGGTACACGGTGTATGGTAACAAAAAGTCGATACAGATACTCTATTTTTTAATATTTGCTTTGTTGTATTTTTTTTATGTTATTTTTAAAGTTTTTTAGGTTTTTGTCTGTGGTAAAAATATTCTTGGGTATTTTATATTTTTCAACGAGCCCCGCGGCACCTGTTAAATTTTATAGTCATGGATATGTATTGATCTATGAATAAAATCAAGGATACTTTATCTTTATTTTTACTGTATACTTGATCAATTAAAATATTTAGACAGATGGTAAAATCTGTCGAGCATAAATTTATAAATACCAAAAATGTAAAAACATTTTTTGTAAAGGCGCATACATTCAGACATTATAATATTATGAAGGCTGCATCCTACAATATAACTTTTAGGGTTAAATACTCACAAGTTATCTTACGACTAAGATTTACTATTTTGTCTCAATATGGCTTCAATGAAATATGCAAAATATCAAATCTCTAAAGCCTTGGCAATATTTATTACAGCTTAAAATAGAGCTCTGTTTTAGCATAATTATTATGAAAGAAAAAAGAAACAAAAAATCTTAATTAATTTTTCGACATTTAGTAAAACTTTTTCAGTGAATTAAAAAAAAATCCTGAAATTTATATTGATACTTATAAGTGATTTAATAACAACTGTCATATTTATTTATTTTTATGATAATTATCTCCCGTTGATTTAAAATTTTTCTCAACAGCCAAATTTTCTCATAAATTATTTTTAAATATTTTTTTTTTTTATTTAATTTCATTATTAAAATCATTAGTAAAAAATTAAAAATATATGCTAGCTTGACGAGTACTTATATTTTAATCAAAAAATTTATTTTTTTCAAACAAATCTCAAAGTAAAGTAAGATTTATTCCACCAAGAAAATGTTGATTTGATTTCAACTGACAAAATGTAATTAAATTTCTATGTGAAAATAAACTAATTACTCAACATTTTTTAGAAACGAACATATGTAAGAATTAATTAATTAACTTAATTAAATAATACCATAAAAGTGCATTAAAATAATTAGACTTCTTTGTAAATAATCTGAAAATGTCTTTCAATTGTAAATATTACATATGGTTTTACTGCGGTTGTAAAACTCTAAAAGAAATATAAAACTATAAAAAAAATACCTTTCATATTATTTAATAGTAAATATAATTAAAGCTAATTATAATCCGTATATTCATTCATTTATAATTGAACTGCAAGATATATTTCAACATAGATGTATAAAATCTAATTGCTTTCTAATCACAAGCAAAAATATTTTTTAAAAAATGGGTATTGATAAAAGCAAAAAAAAAAAAAAGGTGTAATTTATCTGGGCATGCTTTTCTTGATAATTGAAGAAATAACTTAGGTTACAAAGTAAAGAGCGTGCGTCGACTACTCACAGCAGTAGTAAAGTCACGCTACGCTCCGCCAACCGAAGCCTCGATAATGAATCGTAACCGCCAAACCAAGAGAAGTCTTTGCGTTCTTCTCGCCACGTCACTCACGGTTGGAACAAATACTCGTTAGAACAGTAAATAGAGGAGAAACATTATTCTCCAAGTAGCTTTGCTACAATACACCATCACAAAGAGCTAGTGCTTTCATACCGACACATTTCTGTGTACACTTTCAATTACTGAAGTCCTTGTTTTTTTGGTTTTTACCGGAAAAATCCCTTTGATACGACACTTGGTATTTATTTTGAGATAAATAGTATTTTATAGTTGACATAATAATCATGTTTGATTTTTCTGTTAAAATCCGGGAGTTTTTTTTAAGCCAAAAGTCCATTTCGCCAAATCCAGATTCTCTATCCGTTATGTCATCTTGAATCTTAAGAGATAAGAGGACAGGAGAATAAAAGGACCTGAGACATTTTCAACATCCGAATCATCTACTTCCGTTTACGATGGGTAATGGATGAAAAAGTAACCTTTTAGCAATGTTAGCAAGTAGTACTGTTAAGGCGATCTACATCTGGATCAAAGAGACTTCAGATATTATATGAAAACATTTTTTTAAAAATATATTTTCATACTTCTTTTTTTTTGTATTACACATTTATTGCTTTTTTATACTGTAAAAAATCGGGAGTCAATTCGGAATAATTACAGATTTTATTTAAATTACTCAGAGTTCTGGAGTTTCAGAAAAAATCACTTCGTGTACAGAATAAATAAGGAGTTTGATTTTCGCGCGAAGTGATCTAGAGTTCATTTAAATCCGCATTTACTCCAATCCAGAGTTTCAACATTAAAATAAACTCCACTTCAGAAATTTTTTACAGTGTGTTTAAATAATAAATATAATTTTTGATACTGAAGGTTACTAAAACCTGAAAAAAATTTCAGGATAACGATTTATGTTTTATATTCCCAATTTATACAGACATACTTTTATTGTAAATTTCAACTCACAGTTAACGAATTTTTAATTTTTTAATTTTTTTCAAAACCATAAATTATAAAAAAATGCACTTTTAATTTTTATAATTTTCTACATGTGCATATTTTCAGTTTTTTTTTTTTTTTTTTTTTTTTTTTTGTAATTGATTTGTTGAAAAAAAAAATCCGAAAATTCTTAACTATCCCTTGACTTCAAAATCATATTTCTTAATTATTTAATTATCTAGAGAGATAGTAAATTCTTTCTCAAATTTTTTTTTTATGACACATGCTAGTCGGTCCTTTGTTGGTTTATCAGACCTTAATATAGGTCACCAAAAATTCTGAAGACGTAAATACGTTTGCCGTACTCGTACAATACGAAAGAACAGAGGCAATAGGTTAGGGAAGAAAAATAAAAGATGTGAAGAAAAAAACTCCTGTTTCTGATCCGCAAGTGTTCCTTTGCAGATAACATATCCGGTATTTTCACAAAAGAGTCACTCTCGATGGATTTGAGAAGACTATTTCAGAAGAGTATAAAAAGATCTTGTGTCTCGAAAACTTTCGGAAGATATTCTATAGAAACTTTCTTATCCCTACAATATTGTTCATTGTTTTATCTACTTAAAAAAAGTATATCTCAGCATAAAACAATTCAGTAATTATTTATTTATAAAATATATTTTTTAGCACCGCAATGATTTTTTCAAGCCTTTGTCGTATATTCAAATCGATAGTAAACCGCTACATTTTATAGGAAAGTCATTAGTCTCGTTGCTTATGACGTTGGTGACTGATACAAAAAATATGGTAACGGATCTCTCATGGATATTATGTATAACTATATCCATATATATGTGTGTGGCTGTATATATTCGGTTAATCCCCATCCTCTTCAACTCTTTCAATCCCTTTTTTTTAGTCAGCTCACGCATGGTAACACAGACCTGTATTGACCCAGTTGACGTATTGGTCATAAATTATTTTTCGCTGTCACCAGTTGAAATTTTTCTGCCTCTAATAATAATACCTCTATAATATTATTATCGTTATTATAATTATAATAATAAACTGATTTTTTTTTATCAAGAACATGCAGTAAAAATTCTTAAAAAGATTGAAGATAACAAAGATCACTTAATAGAGATAGCAAAGAATATCGAATTCTTATGTCATACATGTGTACATATCCATATATAGAACGATAAAATACTACCCATCTGTGGCTTTTTCCAATCTAGATATTTTACTCCCACTACATTGGTTATTCAATAGTTTTGATCGCTTTCAAACATTAGATACCATTTTTTATTTAAAAAAAAAATGTCTCACAAAAGAAAAAAAAATTGATAAAAATCATTGCGCTAATTTAATGTACATGGAAAAAAAATTATAGTAACTGTTCCTAGTACGTTTATGAAATATCATCCCATACCATTATGGTAATGATTACTTGGGATTATGGGATATAGACCCATACTTTCTGGGAAAGTTTCCATAAGTATGGGAACAATTCCTATCATTATGGTAACAGTTTCCATATCGCATGTGAAAGAATCATGGTAATGATTACCATACTCATAGGAATAGTTTCCATAAGCAAATAGGAACCAATCCTATAACCACATTGTAACGGTTCCTAAGCGTATATGGTAATGGTTACCATAATATTATGGTAATCATTCCCATAATATTATGGTAACTATTACCATAATATTATAGTAACCATTACCATAGGTACATAGTAACGATTATCATAATTCCATAGGAACTATTCCGATACCATATGGGAATTATACCCATAATTATAGGAATGATTACCATAATATATATGGGTGCCGTTCCTATAATCATCATTTCAAAAAAACCGATTACCATGCAGTATAAGAACCATTCCTATAATATATTGTAACTGTTACCATAATTTTCTCTCTGTGTACTTATAAAAAAAAAAAAAAAAATTCAAAGTATTCAAATAAAATAATAGCGTTTAAAATAATTTGTCTTAGCTGCGATAGGAATAATCCCATGAGAACTCTAAAAAGTTAAAAATAAATGTTTCAATTAGAATAATGTAAGAATATCCTCAAGGATAACAAACTACTGGTGGTCTGGGTTAACTGATAAACGAAATCACAAATCACTCTGGCGTAGAAAGCTCGCTACACTGGCACAACTTTAAACTATCCAGTGTGGTTTCCCGTGCGCCGTGTATATAAAGTCAACCAACCGAAGCGTGACGCGCTTTTTTTTATCTTTACTTTCCTACATTCTTTCACTTTGTTCAAATGTCTACGACTAAAGACTTTGTTTCTTTATTTACACTCAGATGCATCTCAATACAAAATCTCAGCTCATTTTTTTACTTTTTTTAAATTTTAGCTTTGCAATAACTATAAACCAATAAATAAAAATATATTATTTTTATCAATACTTCCTCAAGTAAAGCAGATATTTTATTTGTGAGAATTTATATTCTGTAAAAAATTTTAGGAGTGAAGTTTTCATTTATTCATTCGCCTTCGGAGTAAAATTCCAGATCGAAGTGAATTTGAAATGAAATAAAATCCTCGTCACCCCGAAATCTCTCCGCTCAAAAAAAAATCCCTATTCACTCCTCATGCGGAGTAATTTTTTTTTAAGCTCCAGACCTCTGAGTGACGGAATTAGTTCGGGTTTAAATTAAATGCAACAAATAAATTTTTTCCTTTCAAACGAATTTCTCTTTTGGAAGAATAAATCTAGTTCACTATCAAATATTACGAACGTTAAAAAAAGTTTAAATCGTCACTTCTTTTATCGTCACTTGTATCGTTTTTAAGAATTTCAATGATTGTATTAATGAATAGGATATATGACACTTGACGATCAAAACTGTATGATAGTAGTAACGTTAACGATTAAAAGAATATCTTAGATAATTTATTGCAATACTTATTATTTGAAATTGCAATAATTCCTATCATGCATTTATAAATAACTTAGCAATGCAGTATGCAAATCATTCTTATCTTGAGAAGAATTATTTAGTATACCAATGAATCATTAACTATTTCTCATATAGAAATATTTCAAAGCCCATTTAACATTGGCCTGATGGCTGATTTATTTTACGATTTACTGTGATACTTAATTTTAATGTAAATTTTTTGGATAAACAAAGGCATAAAAAAAATGATACTCTAATGAATGATGACTTGACTACACGCAGATGATTTTGAGTAAAAATTATCCATAAAGCTTGGTACGGTAAGGACATCTATCCAGTAACTAAATTGTTACTATGTCGTTAGTTTAAATGGCACTACATTTACGTGCTATATTGAGCAGTATATTTTACAATATGCATGGGAAAAATTTAGATATTTACCACATGTCCCTTCAGTACCAAACTTTTCAGGTAATTTTTACTAAAAATTTATCTGCATGTAGGAAAGAATAAATAAAAAAAAAAGAAATAACTAAAATTATTTAAAACCTCATTACATTTAGTCATGCGGTCATTCTCATACAACATCAAAGAACTTAAACAAATGAAAATGAAAATAAAACTATTCACCGAATGTCGATGACATAAAAAATGAAGCAGTATGTGAAAAATAAATGGAGAGTAAAAATGATTGGACTGAACTCAGCATATAGGAGTAAACTACATCCACATATTTAAATTAAAACACATGAATTGGGATGTGATGGTACGAATGAGAAGACTACGGCGCCATTACTACACTCATCTATACAGAGATTGTAGACTATCGAACGTTTGTTTCATGCTTGTTTTGATTTCGAATTTCTCGTTTAGTCTGTACGATTGGCATCCTATACGATGTATAGACATACACATATTACAATACTGGTGACGTGTAGTGCAGAATATAGCTACTGCAATCGGCAATCGATTAGTGAACTCGACTCATGGTACTACAGCAACATGAGCATGATGGCGAAGCCCCTCGTCATCGCAGCAATATACTATTGGATCGGCTCTGTATATCGGCAAATAACATCAAAAGGATGTAATTTTGTCATCAAACCGATTTACTGATACCTCACACAGAAATTGTTAGTGGATGAGTTTCGAGAGGAACGAGTGTTGGAGTAATAATAAAATAAAGAGGGAAAAAAACGTTAAATTGGAGAGCATGTCAAGAGAGTGGGAAAAAAGAGTAAAAATATGAATAAGAGTAAAGTGTATCAATGTGGTTGGAAATGATTTAACCCGATAAATGACGTCGAGGTATAGAGAAGGAAGGAAAGCTTGATGCTCTTCAGAGGAAATGTCTCGATGTGAATTTATTGAGGTCGTTTCCTCTTTGGAAGCACTACTTCCGTTGTATAGATATCGATATATATATGTGTAGATTGAAAGAGAGGATGAGTGCGAGGAATTCTACCCCAAACCTGTTACGATACATTCAGCAAGACCTGTCGTTATATGTCCGCCCAAGTACATTATACACATTGACACATGTGGTTACTATACTACTTCATTAGTAACTGCTAATACGAATTAGTATTTTATCATAAAAGAATATTTCCTGATTAAATTATCTCGGTATAGTACAATGGAATTTATAAATACAGTAAAATTTTTGAAAAAATATTATAAATTTAAATTATTGTGTTCTGATCTTTGATGAAGTGATTTTGGGTTAGGGCTTGATGTAGATTTTTGAGCTAAAATTTTACGTTAAATTTTTAGTGGTGATAAAGCTTTAAAGGGTAAAATAGAATGAGGCAATAGAAAATTTAGTAAAAGATAAATTAATTAAAGTCATTAATTTTTATTGATGTATCGTTGTGTAAGATCTTCAAAGGGGAATTTTATCTGGGTTAAGATAATGTAATTATGTGAAATAGGGGCGACGAATCAAAGACTTTGATCTTTATATTCAATTTTCATTGAAACAATTTAATGAAATGTTTGAATGAATAATTGAAAGTAAATTTACAGGGACTTTGTTGAACTTTCAATTCATGTGTAGAAATATTTAACATTACAATTAACTATAATATATCAATATTACCTATTTAAATTTAAATTTTAATTACAGCCAGTTTCATAAACCAGAAACCTATTTTTTTTTTTTGCCAATATTGTAGATGAAAAATTAAATGTTTTCGGATATATTCATACGCGCATTTCCAATCAATTTAATACTGAAATTCACTTAAAAGTATAAAAAAAAATTTTTAAATACTTTCTTTGTTAATTACTCTACTATACCTCGGAAAATAAAATTTCATTTTATTTTTCAATCTACATTTAACTCGCAGAATTCCTATTTACCTTCACATACTCACTATTTTCTGGCCTTCCCACTTCATCTAAACTTCTAGTTAAAAAAAAAATAATTAAACATCTTGTTCTTTATTAACAAGATAATATAAGCAAAACAGTAGTACCTAATTAAATTGCTCGGGGCGTGAAGCCGCGTATTTGTTCTAGCGTAGTAATCTCGTAATTAATTTGAGCATAGGTAGAGAGAGGTTGAACGCTCATCTGCCATACATTTACGTCCCTCTACTCTCTATATCTACGTACACATCCGCATCCACATTACATAGGTACATGCAACTTGGAAAATACTCCAGAACCCCTCACCTCTCCTCATAGTTACCCCCTGTGGGAACACACTTCCGTGTACTAGTGTACACGAATCAGTGCTTCCCTACGCGCTACACCATGACGTCAACCCACAAAAGTATTAACTCTTAGCATTATATATACAACACAAACACCCCTTACCTTTCGACGTGTACCTTCTGCCTCCAGTCTTTTGTTCCTCATATCATTCATACTTTATATATACATATAATAATAATAATAATATTATTATATTCGTTTTATCAGTATATACATGAGTATTTTCATTACTCGCGACGACCCGACTTTTTCATCTTTATTTTTTATATTTTTCATCACCTCTCCAAGCCATGTCGCGCACAATATTCACAATCTAGTGCATGTGTTGGGATTTATTAACATGCTGAAGAGTGACGATAGAAGTGATGAAATTTAATGACACTTCAGTTGACGCAAATCCTCAGTTTTTATATTTTTCATTCATCGTCCGTTAATGACCTAACCCATCTGGACTAGTATTCATTTTAAACATCAAAATAAGACGCTGATGTAAATGCTTAATAAGTATATGCAATTCTGCATAAATCAAATTACAAGCTTTTTTAAAAAAACCACTAAGTATTTCTTTAATGACCAACGTCAGTTTGATAGAAAAAGCAGACGCCTGACATGAGGTCGACGAATCGAGTCTACCTCAGGGACTTTCTCTCGATACTTAAAAAGCAAGAGTTATTTTCTTAATTGCTTAGTCACAAAAATTATTTTATACTCAATTTTATTATTGGCAATAATTTTTTTCATTTAATAAAAAAAAAATATTTTTAAAATAATTGACACAATGAAGGAAAAGTTTGAATATTCTGAAAGAATCAGACCCAAATTCATAAACTTTCGGATACATTTCCACTTTTTTCTTCACACAAATACGAAAAATTTTTTGCTATGAAGAATAAAAGAATAACTTTTGAATGATTCGATGTAACTTTTAGTTATTTAGGTAGATGCACACAGAGAGAAATATACAACAAGTATACAAAATAAATAAATAAATACATCTAGATAAAAAAATACAGCAGTGTTTACGAATATCCAGCGTATCAACTATGCAGAGAAGTGAGAAAGTAGGAACTTGTTGAAATATCATATACATACATACGTAAATCAACTGCGCACTCTACTCGATGAATTTGTCATACGGGAAATCACGCGTACATCCCACCGCTGGCACTCAATCCAATAAATATTTAACTATTTCATTGCTATGCTGTTATACATATTCAAAAAATAATCTATACACATCCATATGTAGCAATCCATGTCCATGTAAATAAATAAACGTACCAGCAACATTGTCCTCCAATATTGTATTTGTTCTGCATACCGCTAAATATTTTATCCATCGTTCATAATTTTCGTGCCAAGCACCTCCACATTTCACATCGATCGGTGCTAGAAAAATTAATTTGCTTAAATTTTGAAGTAAATTGATGAGTAATAGGAATTATTGTTATGACAACGAACAATTATCTGTTATATGTGAACAAGGAATTATTGACAAGATCACCGAAGCATGCCAGGCAATTTTGTAAGCGTGTATCTAGAGTAGTATGTCGATTCACTAGCCGGGAAAACTGCAAGACTCAGCATGCCGATCACGTACCACCGGAAATCTCAACAGTACTACTACTATGGCAGTGCATGGTCCATAGAATTTATACTCTATACTCTACACTCGCACGACGTTCAAACGTCCAAGATGGGAATAACGTCTGCTTCAATACACGGATCTGTCTGCCCAGAAACTCGATCTAGTTATCTATAAAGAGGGTTACACTATATGTTGTGTGCTATGTGCTATATATATAAAATATATATGGCATATATGTACGTTGGTACGTTATCGTCGTGCTATAGTCGTCCTGGCCGTCGACTCCGACGTTTTGGAATTTCGTTAATGTGCTGTCGAGTTCAAATCGTTCATGATGTTCAATTTGTGCGCGAGTCGACATTGTTTATCGAACGGATATTTCATATTTTTGTTTAAATTCAAATTTTTTAAAAATTAAACATCACTAATTAGTTCGATTTCTTTTTTATGAATTTTAACATAAATCTGATTAATTATCATGAAATAAAAATTCATAAATTTCTGGAGGCTTTGATTAAATTAAATGTATAAGGATATGATGAATTTTAATTGTGTGCTAATTCGTAGGTAACTAAGTACTAAAATAAGGAGAAAATATGAAAAGATCAATAGATAAATTTATTTATAAAAAGTTTATGTAGTAATGATTGAAGATTTCATCAAAATTTAAACTGAAAAAGGTTAATTTCGTGCTGTTATGACCACAATAACTTTTGATCAGCATCATATATATAAAATTCATGACATTCCACTAAAAGCCAATTTCCATAAAGAATGTACGGAGCTCCGTGTACGGTAGGATTTTCCAACCGAGAAACTTTATGTTGTACATATGCAAAATATTTTATTGAATATTTATACTCATAAGTGATCTATCTTTTGTAATACTAAGCAGTATAAGTTAAAGTTATACACTGTTACATTGCTCACACGCATAGAACAGTGCCGTGACGACTCCGTGAAAGGAACATCGATCTTTCAGATCGGCCAGGCATCGCAAGCATGCCTGACGTTAAAGATCGATGCGACTGGAGAGCCGAGGTGACAGCTCTCACTCCGTTTTTCACCCTCGATTATTTATCGACGTGGCGATATCTCGCTCGTGCCTTCATTTATCTTGATGAATCCAGATAACCATTTGCACGCAATTTTTTTTATCATTTTCCCTTTTATTTTTCGGTTTTATTTTTTCTTCTCAAATTATTCTTTATACCTATAAGGCATTTGTCGTAGAAATTATTACCCGAGGGTGATGATGGATGAAAAATTACCATTATTATTTTTATAAATTGATATTATTTTATATGATAATAAGGTTCAACTTTTTTTCTTTTAAATTTTAAATTCTGTTGTCTTTTTTTTTTCTCAATAAATCGTATCACGGATGTCAGCAGGGTGAATATTTTTTTTTTTTTACTGATCAACTTTGAAAAATAAAAAGTCGTCAAATAAATTATTTTATTAATTTTAATTTTTATTAAATTTTTTTGATTCGCTCCCAATCCACTTCGGCGGTACTTTAGGTAAACGATATTCTTGTGAAATCTGTAGCGCAATTTTATTCAAACTTGAATTGAAAAAGGGATTTTTAATAACTGTAATATTTGCTGACCTGTCCGGTAGAAATGTCAATATTCAGTGTAGCGAAAGAGCATCATAGAAATTTTAAGAATGACATCGTATTGAAGAGCCAGTGTTTACGTGTGGAAAACGATCAATGACGAGGTTCAATGATATATGACATGACGAGATAGAACGAAACTAGACAGAGTGTGTTTTACTCGAAAAACCAAGGATGACATAAAAAGTATAGAAGTATAAAAAAATGAGAAAAAAAATATAAAATAAAATAATAGAATAAAGGGAGCGGCTTGAAGAAGAGCTTGAAGACTTTAGAGATAAAAGTTGTTAGAAGCTTGACTAGTTGATCATAGTTGACATTATTCTACTACTTTGTCATTGTATATGTTCATTTATTTTTGAAATTTCATCTTCTTGTCCCACTGAAATTTAATAGTATATTGTGTCGCAAGGGATGAAATAAGCCAATCTCAGACAAGGGTGAAATTGACCGTTCTAGCCGAAACTCGCAGTTTCAATGCAGGTGATATGAAAGGTAATTTTTGCTTTTTATCAGAATTTATTCAAAAGTCAATACAGCTTACATAAAAAGTAATTATATTAATTATATATTTATTAACAGTGATTAAAATCAAACTTACGGTCCGTGAAATTTACCAGTGAATTTAATTATAGTCGTAATTGATTTAAATTAATGTCAATCATAAATATTATTGAAAATTAACGTTTGAAGTAAATTAAGCCGGAATTTCAATAAATAGCAAAATAAATTTTTAATAAAGAATGTATTAATAAAATAATTAATACACGGAAATAAATGAACTTTAAAAATCGTACTTGGACTTAAAAAATTTATGACACCTATTATAGACTTTATTGTTTGGAGTGTTAAATTACCTATATTGACACTCCGGTTCCGGGTTATAATTTTAAACATTAATTTTCAAAGTTTGTTTTTTTCTGTATGCACTGTAAAAAATTGGAAGTGATTTTGGATTTTATTAAAATCTATTCTTCGCGTACTGAATAAATACAGTGTAAAAAATTTTTGGTGTGAACAAGAACTTTACACAGTCTGCTAGATGTGGATTGACGGTGTGAAATATCAAGCAGTGTATTTTTAACACGGTACGAATATTAGTTAACACTAGTACATCATTATTGTTATTGATGTAGATTATTTTGAAATAAAAATTACATATTTAGGGTTAAAGTAATGGAGAATTTTGAATAAAGAGCTAATCTATTCACACAATTGATGGTGCGTTCTAATTCACAGTTCGAAATTTAACATCCTGCGTCGTGTAACTTTCACACACGCAGTGTTGAGAATTTTAACACCAATTTAGGGAATTTTTTCTTAGTGAAATAATTTCGGAGTACTGTGGATTTTATTTCAATCCGCATCCACTCCGATCGAGAGTTTTAATTCCAAAATAAATTCCTCTCCAGAGTGAATTTAATTCCAAGGGATTAAAAACATGAAAAATCATCCCTCCGCATGTATGCATATAATAAAAATTTCTTTGATTCAAAATTTGAAAGAAATTCCATGTTAATTTTAATCAATAAACAATATTGTGAAATGGAATTTATTAATATATTTCATTCCTGTACTTCTGAATAGTAAATGATTAAATATTATAAATTTATTATATTAATATTGGATTGCTTTGTCAATCAAAAGTGATAAATTTTACATAAATACTCAATACGTATGCCAGTAATAACGTTTTGTTATTTTTTTATTCTTCAAATAATCGATATAGGAATACTTCAATAGCGATAGATTTCGATGGTAACTGAATGATAAAAAATTCTTATCAAGTTTTACTCGACGTGCCGAAAAAGTGGACTTTTGTAGAAGTCAATTGTAATAATTTTATATCAAAATTTTGAACTCCACCAATTTTCTATTGACAACTTCATTTTTTATTAAACTTTTAATATTTCAAAATAATTTATTTCTATTATTAAATCAATTAATCTCAATTTCCAAATCCTTATTGATATTTGACGTTACAAATAGTGTTTTAAAATTTATTTCTGTAAGATTATTTATTTAGTGTATTTTATACACTGGGTCATTTTCCAAAAAGTATTTTGATTTAATGATGATTTTAAAATTAATTCATAAACTTGAAAAATCGATGCTCTCGCTTATTTCTAATGCATTTTTATCGGCAACTAAGTAGAGATAAAAATTCGTTAGTAAGCTCGAAAATTTTTTCCAAAACTTTGCTGACGTTTGTTGCCAAATTCGAATGATGTTTTTACTTAGACTTTTTTTTTATTTACCAGCTTGTTGTGGACAAAAAATTCGTCTAAACAATCAAGTGCCACATATTTTTCATATTTTTCTCTTGAATTCAAAAAAAGAAATCTATATTTTCATTATTTCAAAAGGTGGCCCTTTTAATAACTTTGGGATTAACGGTTAATAATTATTAAGAATAGATAATAAAAATTTATTAAGCATTAATTAAAGTGATATAAAAACTGAATATTACAGTAACATATCATCGATAACATTAATAGCTGTACCAACGTAAATTTATCTCCATCGCACTCTTTATTGGCTCATTTGTCCAGCAACAATAGTATCGTGTTTATTACCTACTAAATTATTTGTACCTACCAGTCTATTGGGACCTACAATTGACCAACGTACAGCAGGTAATATTTAATTATTTATTTTTTAAAATAATTATCTATTAATAATTCAGTAAACCGATTTCAAAAATTTTAGCGCCAATCTAAATTTTTAAAAAATTTTATTAAATTATTTAGCAGTCATATAAATTTTTATTTAATTAACGAAACACGAATACATTACAGGTATAAAGAGCGAAATTATTCAAAAATTGCATGCGGGCATAAAATCCCCCGTGTACTCTTGCCCGAGGTTGTTACAACGCGCGCCCTTCAGGGGTTAATACATAGATATTTATATTAATGCTCAAATAATCTGTTTCTTAATGACAACGCTTATCTTTAATGGCCCAACATCAAGGGCATTATAGAGTTTATGTATTTTTGGAATCGCCGTTTTTTAAGTTACTGTAAAAGTAGTATTTAAAAAATCGTTTTTTAATAATGCACCGGTAGTAAAAATAAAATAAATAAAAATATGTATTTATATTGAGCCCGGGAGCGATTGTTGGTACAGCTGTTAGTTTATTTTTAATTACAATAATCGGATGTATATTTCTGGTTACATTTAATGAAAAATAAAACAAATAGTTTGTTACCGTTTATTGTTTCGGAAAAAATAATAATTTTATTTAATGCCAATAAAATCTTAATAAACAAATGTAAAAAACATTTTTATGAAAAATTTTATATATGCATTGGAAGTATGAAAATAAATATAAACAAAACATCGAATGAAATTATACAAGAAATATTTTATTAACGTCATATCCTCCGTGTCTATTTATCGTTCGTGAGTTTCATTGCCTGAGGGCATTGATAACCGTAATAATTAGATTTTCAATTATTGTTTTAACTATATTATGTCCAGTCTCTATTTAGTTTTTTTTTTTTTTATTAATTGTCAAATTTTACTAAAAAGTAAAATAGCTGAGACCTCTTTCGTAAAATTGCAAAAACGCAGCGTAAGCACGTTTCTACATGCCTTTATTCGTTTTGACCAAGGTATTGCAAAAGTGACGGATCAATGAACAAATGACAAAGGAAATCAAACGTCATTTTCCATTAATTAATTATTCCCCATAAAAAATTTAACAACAGGTATAAAAACACCTGAGCATTATAGACTAGAATCTTGGTCAGAAAGCTATTAACTCTGCATCCTTTGACCTGCGCGAATTGGCCCTCATCAGGACCGTAAACACAGAAAAAAATAATTTTACTTGCCCTACATTGAAAAATTTTTATCAACTTGATTTATATTTTCAAACGTTTTACTAACGATGGAACAAGTTTTCCTATAGCGAGTTAGTTTAGAGTTTCCTATAAAAAGTTTTTCCTAGTTCTCAGAAGATTTTTGTATTCATTTCACAAACAAAAATTTTTCGTACACCAAGGAATCCTTTTTTTCTGTGCACCGTTTGCATATATCTGCACGGAGAGAAATTTCAAGTAAATATGCCTATACAGCACAGTAATAATTACATTACTCTATAGTTTGTGCCCTGCCGCACTTATATGCAAACTATAGAGCAATGTAATTATTACTGGGCTGTATAGGCATATTAACTTGATATTTATCTCCGTGTATCTTAGAATGTGAGGCAATATTTTATATTTCTTGTCATTGTTCCATACTGTAGATTTCTCTAACTGATCAGCAATTCGTCCCCTTTCTGGGTAAACCCCGTAACTGCAAAATTATAATTTTTTCAAAAAACATCTATTCTGTTACACGTGCATTAATGGAAATATTAAAATTCAAAAGTCTTTCGAACATTCTGTTATAATTATTCAAATTTGAAACTTTTTTTACGCAATAGCATTACTAAAGAATGTTTCTCACTCATAATTTTAATTATGAAAAAAAACAGTTACGAGGTTTACCTAGAAAGGGGACGAATCGCTGTGAAGTGATCAATATTGTTGTAAAAAAAAATCGTTGACTCATGGATAAATGAATGAATGAATGAATGAAAAATAATAGGTTTATAATTATTAATTTATTATAAAATGAAAATAAATATACATACTAAAAAATAATAATTGACATTATAAATAATTGATATAAAGATTGACGCGGAATTTATTTAAACCGGTCGCAACACATAAATGCATTTACACAAATTTACAAAGTATTTAATAACTTACTTAGTAATAATTATTTAATTAATTAAATTCATTAAATTACTTACTTGTCATCATGTATAAATAATATACATGAGTGAATGAAAAATAAAAAAAAAAATGTTCACTTTGTTTTTAAATACGATTAATTTAATTTTTTTCATGTCAATTGTCATTTAACATTTATTATAATTATAATATAAATAATTATTGAATTAATATAGAATTTATGATTCATAAAATTACAACCATTAATTTTGATAGTTTATATATAATAACAATTAAATATTCCATTACATAAAGACAGTGAGAATTTGTAGTTGTTAATTTATTTTTTAATATGAAAATTTTCCGACAGAAAAAAATGTTTCCAAAATAAGTGATACTATATAACATAATTTACAAATAATAAAGTAATAATAAACGATAAAATAATTATTATATACACGATTCTAAAAAGTATAAAGTGTCGTACCTTTGAACGGCCACCATCGATTACGCTTAAATTTGTGAAAATATTTCGCATAAAGGTAGAAGGTTTTAGAGTTTTTAAAGTAATTTAGCACTTATCATATCCTTTTTTGATAAATTCATTTTCTAAATCCAATAACACACGAGCCTCAAAAATTTAATCAGTGAATTCACTAGAATATTAATGATTTAATTTCATTTTATAACATTCACTGCGCTGTTAGCGAAAAATTTCCAATGCTATTGATATTTCAGTTAAAATTTTAGTCGAAAAATTAAATCAACTTTTCACTGATTTAATTTTAGAGTACATACACACTGACTGGATTCGTTTAATCGCTTTATTAATTCCAGGCGGACATATTTTTGTACACCCTTTTGGCTTTAGTCGATAAGTTCAAAACCAAGTGGGCGTATAATTTTATTTTCATTGCTTATTATTTTGCAGATTTATTTTATGGCTAAAAAATTTTTTTTCAATTTTTGGCTTTAGAATAAGTCTACAATATGATTAGCAATTAAAAGAAAAATTTTACGCCCTTTTGGTTTTAAACTTCTGATGTACCTGAAAATCATAACATTTTTCACGCAACGAAAATTAAAAAAATTTATATAGTTTGACTGTTTAAAAGTGGTTTAAGGGGTAATATGGGTGGTTGCAATTATCGGCTGACATACTGGCACCTATGCGAAACATTTCCGAAATCTATATCCAGTAGATTTTTTACTTTTCGTTTTATTTTTTTATTTTCGTTTCGCGAAAAACGTTCCGATGTTCAGGTACATTCCTTTTGGAATCAGTGACGCGAAATATTGATTGATATAAAGTGAAAAACCTCGGGATTAAAAAAAAAAAAAGTATCTAACGAGTGTAATAGACCTTTGAATGTTGAAATTTAAAAATCGCTGGAAAAAGTTATCATATGAACCAAATTCTTTAAAAAAAAAAACTTTTAATAAATGTATATATGTGTACAAAGAGGTGTAGGGTAAAATGGGTCCCCTTAAATAAAAATTACGAGTGTTTTTTTATGGACCTGAAGATCAGAACGTTTTTTGCGCAACGAAAATGGAAAAATTTATGACATACTAGCATTTGTGCGAAACATTTCAGACATCTAGATCCAGTAGATTTTTTACTTTTCATTTTGTTTTTATTTTTCGTTTCGTGAAAGTCGTTCTGAACTTCAGGAACATGATTTTTTTTTTCACTATTTTTACTTTTTTCAGTTCGGTGTCAACACGACCCAGCAAAAAATAAATTTAGCCTGGAATGAAATTTTGACGAACAATTAAGCATAATTTTGAGTAATTTATTTTAAAAAATCAAATTAAATTATTAAAATAAAAATTTTCAGAGCTAATTCTAAATTTCGTAATTTTTGGTAATAAATTTTTCGTGGCCTACATGACTGTAATTTTAATTTATATAAAATGATCCCCATTTTCCGTTGCCCTCTTTCGCTATATACATATTTTATACCCTTATATGAAAGTTTTCCGCAAATTTTCAGCTGAACTGGTGGTAAGCAAATCAAAACCACACGCCCTACTTTATAGTAGTATAAATAAAAAAATTTTTTTTTTCAATTTCAATTAATGCAGCTGCATTAATAATATTTATTTTGCATTTTTAATTTATACTTTTTATAGTCACAGCTTTAGCAAACAAAAATTGTCGAATCTCTGACACATCATTTAATAAATAATGACATAGAGAATAAATTCTTGATAATTCAAGTTAATTTTGATCGATTAAAAAACTGCATCAGTTAGAAAATGTATCAAACAGTGTCACTCATACTGACTCGGATAAAAAACTATACACTGGAAAAAATTAGCGGAGTAATCCGGAGTAAATCTGGAGCGAATGACTGCTTATTTATTTAATTCCCTCGGAGTGAAATTAACTCCGAGAAGAGTTTATTTTAATATTAAAACTCCAAATCGTGAATACAGATTTAAAAATCCAAATCACTCATCTGAAAAAACAAACTCCCGATTTATTTCGTATGCGGAGTAATTTTTTCAAACTCCGCACAGTAAAAAACGAATCGTCAAAGTGTAAAAAAAGTGCGTTAAAATTCTGAGAGTTGAATTTTTAACACTTTTGTGTATCAACTTAACACACAATATTTATCTTGTTTGAACTGTCGCAATCTATTGATCTTTTAACAAAAAAAAATGTTATTCTATACGAAAAGTAAAACTTTTTATGTTACTGTTAAATCAACACACAAAATATTTAAAAAATAATGTCAGCCGTCCTACGACATGTTAAAATGTATAAAACATAAATACATGTAAACCGTTCGTTTTACACACGATATGTATTCATTTTGACGGATCCTTTTTTACTGTGTGTAACAGAGTGAATTCGGGTTTTAATAAAATCCGTAATCACTGGTAATTTTTCACAGTGTAAAGAAATAAATTTCGACTACGATTTTTTATAAACATGCCAAAAATTTTCAGTATAAATATCAAGTTTCGATCATTACAAATACCAATTATTTAATATTTGTAACTATTAATAAATTGCACATGTATATAAATTACTGTGTGAAATTAGCTCATTCATAGCACGATTATGCATGTACCCATACTTGCATACATACACATACAAATATATTTATATGTATATATTTAATAAATAAATATATATAAAGGATATTTATTATTCGTAAACAGGCCATAATTTAAATAATAATTTTATTCTGGCCTCTACTTCCATTCGTTCATGTACATAAATTAATGTGCAATTGTAATTAATTGGTAGATTTATTTTAATTTTCCACGTGATTTATTTTATTTAAACATATTTTAATCCTTCAATAGCTAAAAAGCTTCATTGGTGCTAGAAAATATTTCATTTTTTTAAATTTTATTTATAGGTTATGGTCTCATAGCAAATTTATTGCGAGTTTAAAAATACAGTTCGACGCAAAATATCAATACTTTTTAATTAAGTTTCCGATAATTAATTATCTATATACTTTTTATTATTATAATCAACTACAGGGTGAAACAATGAAACTGCAAACACCCGTACTATTAATTACGTAAAATTTTTAAATATATTTCCAACAACTTTTTATTTATTTTTTTAAATTTCGAAAACTCTCTCGTGAAAGACAAATGCTTTTAAATAATAAAGCTGCGCAATTAGCATAATATTTATATATTTTCGTATATATATTTATATATTTATTAAAAACTATGTCGCAGGTATGGATATGCCTAAGTTTCTTCTTTTGTTTTTATTGAGCAGTTCATGATTCACCCCATTGTCGCGGTTGTTGCACTTATTTTTTTTATAACGTAATTAAAAAAAAATTGTTCAATACTCTAATGCTTTGGAGTCTATTCAGTTTGTTTACTGTCATTTTCGTTTTGTACTTGCGAAACAATATTTTTCTTTTTACTTCTAATACGTCGTTATAATTAATTAATAATTTCACTCATCAATCAATTAAATAATGACATCGTGTGATGGATTATCTAGTATATTGTTTATCATACAAAATATTACTTTTTAGTTTTTTTTAAACTTTCTACTTATTGACGGATTGATTAAAAAAATCAGTGAACTTTTTAATTGGGAAATTAAACTTTTGAATCATAACAATAATTTATTTTTATGAGTTCACTTATATAAAATTTTCAGTAAAAATAATTATCTTTTTTAATTTATGTAACTTATCAAAAAATTTCGTTAATTAACAGACGACAATTTTGCAATTATTTAAAAAAAAAAAAAAAATAAATAAATATATCAATCCGCGGATGTATAGATAAGGGCCTGTTCATAAAATACGTCACGCAAAATTTTACTTCCGCCCTCATCACTCTGTCACATTTTCAACGACCCCTGTTAATATTTGTTACAAATGATAACACTCCCCTCCCCGCCCCCTAAGTACGAACGTATTAATGAACGGCCCCTAAGATTAGAAATGAAAAAAAAAAAAAAAAAAAAAAAAAAAAAAAAAAAAAAAAAAAAAAAAAGATCCTGAAGTTAGAGGACAATTAACAATTTTTTTTTAACAACAAAAAAAAAAAAAAAAAAAACTAAAAACATGCACATGTAGAAAATTAAAAAAGCTATGGGTGCAATTTTCGCAATTTTTTTTTTTATAACTCATCGTTTTTAAAAGAGTCCAAAAATTATTAACCGTCGGTTAACTTCAGTATCATAAAAAAAAAACTAAAAAGCCTATCGTATTTTCCCAGATGAAAATTTACAATTTGATGACCATGAAAAATTAATTTATTCCTCCCACTATTTATAAACAAAAAAAAATTCTAATTTAATAATTGTCACTTATTACGACGTATTAAAACAAAACATAAATATGCAAAGTACATTTTGTTGACCTTTTTATTTAAATTCAATTGATAAATTGACACGCTACACCTATTAAATACTGTCCAATGTGTAAGTACACTGACAAAAAATTTTACAATGATAGATTAATAAGCATCAATGGCTCACTGTTAAAAAAAACCTAATTTCGCAAAACATACGATAGCAATCGATCACTTAAATAGCTACTAATTATTTACAGTCGCTACATATGAAGTAATTGAATTTATTTATGGAATTAATGAATAATATATATTTATATATCCTAAGTCCTAAATATATGATATATGTATTTTAAATAAATGATACTGTTTATCACGGGCTATATGATAAAACGAATGACTTAATTAGACAAAGTTATCAAGTGTCTCATGCAGTATAAAATTATTCAATTGTTAGCTGTCGTTGGCCTGTGTCTCAGCTAAATCATTACTGTTGTTAGTAAATTTAGGAGATTGACTAATGTCCATGGTGAGCATTTGATTCGGATGAATAATGGGTGCCGTTGTTTGAACGACATTGCAAGAAACTGGAACAGGAATCGGTGGTAAACTTACGGAATTGTGGGTCGAGGATGAAGTAGTACACATGGAGGTTGACATCGTCGGTATTGAAGGTCGTTTACGCTCTAAACTATTTGTCGTAATTTGTTTTCTTGTGGCTGTTGAATTTCTCTCTAGACTATTTGTCACCATGCGATGCCGTCTTTCAAGACTCGACATCGGGTTAGTGGTAATGTCATTAGCTGCTGCTGATGGTGTACCAGGCAGTGAACGGTCTACCGATTGTCCAAGTCTGTGTAACACATCGCCGCTTTGACTCTGACGGAATGATGTCGTGTCAGATCTTTCTGTTGATTGACTGCGTCTCAGCAGTAACTGTTCACCTGACTGACTTGAACGAATTATACGATTCTGATGCTGATTATTCAGATGCTGATGTTCCGGCGTTGATTGACGTGAATTACTTATTGTCTCGTGCTGTCGCTCACATATTTGATTATCTACGTATGGATAACGTATACGGATTGAGTCGATCACGTCCAGCAAATTTTTCGCATCCATCGCTAATATATGAGCCGCTGATAGCATACCCCTATTAAATATATGAATCATAATAGTTTTAGTGTTAATAGTTTCTTAATATATATATTCGTTTTGATCGGTACTTATAATGTCGGTATAATTAAGGGCGTTCTCAGACAGTGCTCCCCACTTTTTAAAAATATTTAATGACTTTCAATTGCAATAATCGTATTCAAATTTTGATAGTTAATTAATAAGAGTTGAAGCATTGATTGATAAAAAGGCTGCTCAGTTACAATTTCGCCGAGACATAGATTTTTTAAAAAATTATTTACAATTGACGTCAATTAGGAGTTAAATGAAATTTGGGGAATAAATTTCATGAAAAACTTTATATCAAATTGATGTCAACTGTAAGTAATTTTTTTAAAATCTATATCTCGGAGAAATTTTAACTACGGTACTCTTTTTTCAATTAATGCTTCAGTTTCTGTTTTATTAATTAATAAAAGAAAGTAATTCAGTTTTTTAAAAAATTGGTTGGGGGGGGGGGAGAGCACTGTCTGAAAATGAACTTAAGGTTCATATTAACTAGTAGAATTTATCTGAAGATGCTGGTGCATGGAAGTGAAATATAATCAGTAAATTAATTACTGATGAGGATCGGATGTGTTGTTAATTGTATGACTAAAGCCTATTATTTAACATTTAAATAAACGTACTTTCGATACTCAGCATCCAAAGTCGTTGAACTGTAATTCTGGGCCAATTTCATAGCAGTGACAAGATCGGCCATGTCTTTGCTTAAAACTTTGTGAGCCATTTCAACTTGACGGTGTGCTGTAGCAGGTAATACATCAACAAGAGCGTCTACTGAGGAAAGCAGTGCTCGTAATTCAACTCCGACTCTTCTCACTAACTCTAAATACTGATCGGCTTTACTTTGCTGAACTCCTTGCGATAATGACATCACCGCACGTACGACATTCGTCGTACAGTCGTAAACTTTGTCATTTGATCTGTCCAAATCGGCAGTTGGAGTTGGTTCCATTTTCTTATATCAAAATTTTTTAGTTAATTATTTTAATCTCATTTATTTTAACCATTGATTTTTTAATTTTATTAGTTATTTACCTTAACAATAATTACTTTATCACTACTTTTATCAGAACCAAATGAACTTGTATTAGCACTATGAGTCTCATGACTAGGAGATTGAGTCATTGAACGTGGAACTGGTGGACTAGCGCTTTCATCACCACTTGTAGCGATAGACAAACGCTTCTAAAAAAATGATAAATTTGAAAATTATTTATTTATGTTGCGTTTCTACCCGAGTAGCACACTTGCCTTTGTGACATCTATAAGATATCAGTTTTACGGCTGTTTTTAATGTATCGATAAGGCACTAAAATGTTGACAAAACGATCAGAAATTTATGTCACCGAAAAAATATCTACTAAAAAGACTTGACACAAGTAAGACAAACAGTAAATTACAAATAGTGGTAAAATAAGTCATCTAAACGATTTTTTGATTGACATAAGACAGGAAAAACAACAAAAAATTTCTGTCTCGGGAACCAACATTTGCATGTCTTATTTATACCAAAAAAAGGCGACTGAGAGAAAAATAAAATTGTCTTATCCTTTTAAAAGACATCTTTAAGACATCTTAAAGTTGTCTCTGTGCTACTTGGATAATTCCAGACAAACATATTTTTATACGCCCTTTTTGCTTTAGTCTATAAATTTAAAACCAAGTGGGCGTATAATTTTATTTTTATTCCCAATCGTTTTGTAGACTTAGTCTATAGATAAAAATTGAAAAAAAAAAAATTTTTGAAATTAATTGTACGCCCTTTTGGCTTTCAAAAATTTATTCCAATTTTCAGTTTTAGTATAAGTCTACAATATGATTAGCAATTAAAAGAAAAATTTTACGTTTTTTTTTTTAAATGCAATAAGGTAAAAGGCTCATTACCCGCTCACTTTTTATTAGAGTGAGATTACACACTTTATTTGCTGTCAAAATGTATGTGATATTAGTGAATCACTTACTGCTTCTATGGAGTTCTAATCAACGAACATTAAAGCGAAAAATCGCTGAGTGCGATTTTGAAAATAGTCGAATTTATAATAAATTATAAAATACTTTGATACGTCATAAGATAAAAGACCCAGTACCCGATCAGGGAATTAGTATTATTCACAAATAATTACTGATCGGGTTTAGGGTCTTTTACCTTAGGCAAAACTTAACGGCTAACTTTTTATCTCTAATAAAATTAGTAGATCTTTAGAACAACTTTAATCAAAAGTTTAATCTAAAATTTTTGTTAATTTACTCTTTAGAATTTTAATGAATTTATTGGATTAACAGACAATCACTGTTGATTATTTCCTTATCAGTGTTAAAAATAATTAATAACATACTTCCTCTCTCGCAAGCCATCGGCTGTCCTCTTCTGACTGTCTCTGCTGTTCAAACAGCCGTTGCTCCAACAATTTTTGCTCCTCATCAATACTGTTATGAACATTATCCGTCATACTTTCGAACAATTGTGACTGAGCGTTTCTCTGAAACTGTACGTAAAAAAAAAAACGTTACTAACAAACTATCGATTAATACAAAAAAAAAAAAAAAATATATAACTGTGATTAATTTGTTGTTGGGTAATGTGGAGTTAGGAATTGCCTTTTTATCCAATGCTCTGGTAGATAAATATTTACAACTTAAAATATAATAATTGCAATGCCAAGATTAAAGAGACGCATTAAATAAAAACTTAAATAAATAAATAGAGCACAAAATACCTTGTGCATGCAGACTAAACAGCAGACAAACACATTCACCATGCCCAAAAAATCATCATACAGAATAAATAAATAGATAAATAAATAAATAAATAATTAAATACTACAAGTGATTCTAATAATAAAAAAACACGAGTGTCAGCACGTGCGTGGTAATGCGTATCGGAGTAAAATAAACGGTGGTGCAATTAAAAATAATAATTGTTGAGCCAAAAAACCAGTAATAAATAAGTAAAATAATTTAATAATCAATAAATAACCAAATAAATAAATATAAACAGATGCTGTTATTCCTAGTGTTGGGGAGGGCAAAGCCAAACCTGATCTTGCTGCGCGTCTTCCAGTAATGACCCGCTGGATGACATGACGCTGTCGCTCACAGCTGAGGAAATCAGTGAACTGGACAGTGTGCCGTCAACTGAGCTCACTAGCTGTTCTTCTTGATTTGAATTAACGAATGTTGTTATTTTGGCGACCCCAGTTGCCAGTTGAGGGCCAGCATTTGATCGGGACAATGCTCCGGTATTATTTATTACTGTCTGTGGTGAGTTTTGCCCTGGGGCTGCTGAACAGCAGCTAGCACTTTGCTGGTGATTGTAATCTGTCGCAGTGTTGGAAATAGATGACACATGTTTGATGGGTGATGATGAGTACTGCGGCTGATTAATTGGTTGCATTGACACTGCGAACTGCGGGTGAGATGAATGAACGATAGCTGAGTACTGCTGCTGATTAGCTGGGTTTTGTGTGATAGGTTGCCCGTAATTTGAATTCTGGATAATTATTTGCTGATCAAAAACTTGTTGAGGCAAATGCTGCTGCGGTTGTTGTCCACCGGCCATAGCAGGTGTCGCATGGACAGTGTAAGTTGGAGCGACACCATTTATTTGACCGTGTACTGAATATTGAGTTGAATTAATAATACCAGGCTGCTGTTGATTAACATTGGGAAGCATGTTTCCAACATATTGTGCTCTAGAAATATCATGAACCCCTTGAAGTTGATTGGCTTGCCCATAATTAACAGTGAACTGCTGCGGCTGGTGCTGCTGATGTTGCTGCTGATAACTCGGAACTGGGACATGGTGATGCAATTGCTGCTGCTGCTGCTGTTGATAATTTTGCACAGGTGTCGGACTGTAAACACGCGCGCAAGCATTTTGTGCATACGGTAAAGCAGCGCCGGCAGATGTTGCAGACTTGGGCTCGACGCAGCTTTGGCTGTGCGCAGTTTGTGCGCGAAATTTTAAAACAGGACCATACAGACATTCGGTACCGCCAGAAACGACCGGCAAAGACGAGTTAACAATAGTTCCTCCACCAACACTACCACCACCAACACCAACACCAACACTACTACCACTAGCAATAACGTTATTTTTATTATTATTAATAATAAAGGAGGACATTGCAGGTGAGTTCTGACCGCCACTTTGCATCGCCATAGACACCGCAACAGCATTCTGGGACGATAATGCAGCAGCTGCGGAAGAACACTTGACAAATTGTCCAGTAAAAACAGATGAGTTTTGTGCAACATGCTGAGATATCGACGAGGACATCATACTAGGCGATACTTGGTGGTGACTTGACACACTTGACAAACTATTGGGCCCTGAATTGTTCAGTAAATCAGTATTATTGTCACTGTAACTGCTACTGATACTCGAAGTTTGGCTAAAATTACCGATAATCGCGGAGCTCTGAGTGAAATTTGTCACGGGCCCGTAAATTTCACCGACGGTGGTCACTACGGGCACTGGTATTGCCGCGGAAACATTAAATTTTTGTACCGGGGAGTACAAATCACCAGACATGACGTTACCACCAACCACTTTTGAACTAACCGCGTATAAATTTTGCATCTCTTTAATCTTACGTTGCGCTTGTTGTTGTTGTTGTTGTGCTTGGACTTGTGGTGGTGGTTGTTGTTGTTGAGATTGTACTTGTACTAGTGATTGTTTGCGATTAACAGCGGGTGATTGTGTTTGTATTGGATCTGTTATACTTAGATTAGATATCATAGATGACATTGTATCAGTAGAGTCTAGAGAATCTAAATTAGCATCAGAATGATTAGATGAGTCATTGTGAGTAGTTGTGATAGACGTAGTAGAGGGGCATTCATTGTAACAAATGTTACTTAGGGTTGAGTCGGAGGAGAGGGGGTTTGGAGGATCGAAGAAAGGCAAGTCTGTGACAGTAGCGGTAGTGAGAACTTGCTGATCGTCTTGAAATTGAACCGCAAGCGTATTGAAGGCAGAGGCAGGCGTCGTGTACACAGAGGGACATACCCCCCGAGCTTGGTTGTCCTTCAGCAGCTGGGCCAGGACTTCTGGACTCTGGGCTACGATGTACGTCGACACTGGCGCCACTGTTGACGGCTGCACTTGCTCCGAGGATTGCGGCTGACGAGACGGCTTTGGTGGCGGCACTTCGTCTGCTCCTACACAGACAGTCGTCATTGTTAATTAAATATTTAATATCCAAGGTATAATAATATTTGTTTTATGAGTTATAAATATATATACCCCATGACATTGCTTGCACTCGACGGTTTTCACGTTTCATCGTTTCCTGCTGCTGATGTCGTTCTTCCAATAAAATTTCACTGCAATGTCATATTTATTTACATTTTTAATATTTACTGTCAATTATAATTATTACAAGAAAACGTACTGTAAATTCTCTCTGATGTCCTTGAATGTCGGCCGTTTACTCGGCTCGTAGCTCCAGCATTGTGACATCAGTGAATACAAACGCGGAGGACAGCGATCAGGAAGTGCTAGACGTTCTCCATTCTCGAGTTTACGAATCACTTCATTATTTTTAACTCCTTGGAATGGTTTTACTCCCAGCATCAATATTTCCCACATGCAAACACCTGTAATTAAATAATATTTTATTTAGTTAATGGTAATAAACTATTTATTAAAAATAAACCATAAGAACTAACCAAACATCCATACGTCAGATGATGTTGTAAATCGTCGGAAATTAATACTCTCAGGTGCCATCCATTTAATCGGTAATTTACATTTGCTAGCGATGTAGTAACTCTGGTCTTCGACCCACCTACTGAGTCCGAAATCCGCAAGTTTAACGCAGGAATGCGAGGATACAAGAACATTACGCGCAGCGATATCTCGGTGAACAAATTTTTTACTCTCGAGATAGGAAAGCGCTGTGCTCAATTGAAAGGTGTAGAGTAAAAGTGTCGCAAGATCGAGCCGGTGTTTGTTATTTTGTAAGTATGCGCGCATTTCACCCAACCTCGCCAGCTCCATTACCAGCCAAATTGGCGCCTCAGAGCATACACCGATCAGCCTTATAATATACGGATGCTCAAACTGCTGCATTATATCTGCAATACATTTAATACACATAAATTTATTTATATAAAACTTTCTAAAGATTAAAACACTTTTTTGGTAAATGAGTCTCCATAGCGTATCAAAATTTTATCAATTGATAAAAAAAAAATTAAAACCTTACTTGAAAAAAGAACAACGTAGTAGTGAATTCGCCGAGGTATAGATTTTTAAAAAAAATTACTTCCAATTGACATCAATTGCAAGTTAAACGAAATTTGTAAAATAAATTTCAGTTAAATCTTCGTCAATTTTATAATTTGAATTTTCAAATTTTGTAGGATAAAAAATTATCAAAAAATTTCGTTCAATTCTTGATTGATAACAGCTGTAAAGTAAGAGACCTAGTATCCGATCACTCATGTATTTGTATCTATATTTAGTAAAATTTAGAAAATATAGATCTACAAATACATGGTGATCGGGTATTGATCTGTTGCATTACGTATTTTTTTTTTTAATTTTATATCTCGACGAAATTACGACTGCATTGTCTTTTTTTCAATTAAGGTTTTAATTTTTTTTTAAAATGGAGGATAATGTCTGAGAATGCCCTTAATTTCAACATGAAAAGTCTGTTAAGTTTACAAAGATTTCCTGTAACAATAACAGATTTTGTGTTGAATTATTTAACAAAATTTCTAAGTATATAAATATATCATGTCAAATTTACTTTCATTTCGGCTGCACAGCGGCCTTTTTTATTGATATTCATAAGTATACTCACAAGCTTCCTCTAAAAACTTTTCCGCCGTAGCAAGATCAGCGTCAACTTTGCAGGTTTTAACAGCAACAGCGACCGTGTGACCATCTCTACCTTTGTATGAACCTTTATGAACGTTACCGAACTGCCCTTCACCTATTATTTCACCGAGTTCCACTTGATTCCTCACGATTTCATAGTCACGAGCTGAAATAATTAAGTGATAAATTAAATATCAATTTAAATAATAAAGAATAATGAAAACTAACCAGCAGGTGTTGAATAATCGCCCTCTTCATCAACAATTTCAGCGTAATCTTCAGATAAAATAGTGCCAGTTTTACCAGCGTTTTTTTCAGGGCTTCCATTACCTTCTTGTCGGTACTTTGGTGGATGAGCATCTAATAAAAATAAATTAGTATTATTATTACCTTATTCTTATTAGCAATAAAAAATTATTGATATTATAAATATTAAATGTTATATTTTTCGTGGGTTAAAAGGGAAAATAAATAAGCGCTGATTCAGAAAATCGCTTCGTCTTTAATTAATATCATTTTTTCTCCAGCTCAGTGCGACTCAATTATCAAATTAAACTTTGTAATTATTTTAAAAAATATGTTAATAGCAGATAAATTTTATTAAAAAATATTTCACATCAGCATTTATTTTATTTTATAATAAATTTTTAATATAATTTAAAACAAGCCTAGAAAAACTATCATTAAATATTATAATTAAACTACTGTAGCTTTAATAAAGTTTATAAAAACACATCTCCTACCTTTGCAGGGGCAAGGATAATTTTTCCAAGAAGCAGCTTTAAAAATTAAATGACAAAATCACTTGATTTATATATTTTTCTTTTATGTAATCTCCATATTTTATTTATATATATTCTAGACTAGATGTATACTATGTACATAAAAAGGAAAAATAATAAGACAATAAAAATATATATATATACCTTTTCTATTCCACAGCGAGGTATTGGATCCCGTAGCAACGCGACAATAACCGTCAATCAAATCCGCAAGACTTTCCGCTTGATCTAAACTCGAACATGTTATACTCAGTGTTTCGGATGCACCAGCGACACGTAGTTTTATACAAGCCTTAGCATGCTCTTTGCAATCTGATACAAGCGTCTGGATCGATTGTATTTGAGAAAACTCAGCCATTCTCGTTGGCTATAAATATAAATTTATATCACTATTTATCTATTATCTATTATCATATTATCATTATATATATTTACAAATATAATCCATATTGATAGGAGGATAAGGAAAATTTTGTTCCAGCCATATCTATTTGATAGAATTAGTTAATGTTATTAAAAAGGTATCGTTCAAAAAGTCTTGACTTGAATTTGTGACTTTTCGTGGTTTAAACTCTTTTTTATTGCCAAGTTATCAAGAAATAGTATATTACACATCAAGAGAGGATAGTAGGACATTCCCCGTGTGTAAAATTGCCTACCCAAGCCGAAGGCTAGTCCTACTTCCTCCGTGGTGTCTGCACATGAAAGTTTAAATTTTTTCCTTTAACTATGGGAAGAATGGCGCATGCACTAATTTCTATCGTTTGTATTCTCACAAAAGAAAAGAATAACTTTCTTCCCACTAAATAGGGAATTTGAACTTTCGGTGCAGAAATTTAAACTTTCGGTTCAGGTGTATTCAAAAATCTATTAGACGACTACTCAAAAAGAATTTGACCGTGTAGATTTTTTTAAAAAAATCTCATGATTGTACAATAATCGAAATCAATAAGTTTGCGAGTTAATGATAAGATCTGTCTTAAATTTTATGATCCAGAAGTTAACAGACGATTAGCAATTTTAAGACTTTTTTTTTTTTTTTTTTTTTTTTCAAAAAATCAATTATAAAAAAAAAACTAAATAATATAATAATATGCACATGTAGAAAATTTAATAAACTATAAGTGCAATTTTTTTGAAATATTTTTTTTTTTGTTGAACAACAAAATAAATATTTTTTGACTTCGAAGAACTCAACAATTAGCGAATAATAAAGTTTTCGAGCTTTCTGAGCTCGAAAACAGCGGGAAGTTTTAGTGTTGGACCACTGGGTCAACCGTTTTTGAGAATTTTCAATTAATTAAACCTCAAAGAACAAGAATCATCAGTATCAGAACATCTTTTTATAATATTTAGATTGCTGCTGCAATCTCATATCTCACTGACATGACGTTAAGCTTCTTGAGATTAAAAATTTTTTGGGTGACCGCAGGGTCTAGCAATAAAATAAAATCATAAATATTCATCAAGTGATGAATATTTACACTAAATATAATTACGAGTAATTAACATCCGTAATAAGTACCAAGTATAAATTATTATCTATCATAATACCGTAATATTGTTACAGATTTAATGATAAAATCTTTAAACACATGAAAAAAATAAGTAACTAAAAACATTACATGGCTATAATAATATGATAATTGATAAGGATAATGTATAGATAATAAATAAATATAATTACCACTGTTCCGCCTCGATGTGCCATATAAGAAATCCCGAGATCCGGACCGATAACTAGTTCAACGGGTATCGACCAGCTTGACTGATAAATCAGATAAATAAAATTAATACAACGTTGATTAATGATTGAAAGTCGATCATGTAAAAACATAAACAAAAAAAAACAATAATAATAATAATAATAATAGTAATAGGAATGATAATAAATAAGAACAGGTTTAATTAGCTTACCCCCAATGCACAAATGAATCTCTCCTGATCAAATCTGTAGTGTGAACGTAGAAGATCAAAGAATTTGAACATGCACTCGAGCTCAGTGAGAGCAGCGACCTTCTTAAAGTGTTGCTGAATGAGCTTTCGCAATGTTTTTGGTTTCACACCGTTTAACACAGAGCGTGGAAGGAATTTATGCAATCCGACCTGTAAGTACGGAATATACATATATATTTATAAACATCTGACATTCAACACGTCGTGATGGTTACTTCTGATACTTAAGAACATGTATATATATATATATATATGTGTGTGTGTATATATGTATATAATTAGAAGGTAACATAGTTTTAATAGAGACAAGCATTAAGAGTACTTGAGTTTTTTAAAATTTCTAGTATTAAATTTATTGGAGTAGCTTGTAAGTAACTTGAACTGCATTAAAGAAAAAAAGTTACCTCTCTCTCCAGGTACTCCAGGTTACTCTTCTTGTCAAGTGCTACTTGCGGCATATCTTTGAAGAAATAACGTATCTCTAGGCAACAGAGCTGGACGGCAACATCTTGATCTAACGTCGAATGATTTGCATTAAGATAATCATTTCTCACCTATATTAATTATTATTGAAACTTAGTTTTTTATTTACCGCAAATTTATTTACATAATTATGTTCCTGAAGATTGAAACGTTTTTTGCGCAATGAAAAAAAAATTGAAAAGTAAAAAATGTACTAGATGACTACACTGAAAAAAAGATTTATTTGAGCCAAAGATATCGTGTACTTAGATTTGGTCGAATAAATATTAAATTGTGAGAAAGGTATAACTCAATTGAGCAGTTTAATTGCGTGAAATGAGTGATTTATTTGGGGTAAAGAAATGATCCAATTGCTGCAAATAAAGGCTAGTTGGGCCATGTGCTTAAGTATCATCAAATTTTCAGTTATTCGTCGCAAATTTAATATCTTTACCACAAATATATCACTTACTTACCACAAATAAATTATATGTTTCATTTACATTATAAAATTATTTGAATCAACTGTCATATTTAGTTGTACCAAGTACATTTATTTGTCATCAAGAAATATTAAAAAAAAAGCTACAAATAATTTGATTTATTTGGGACAAATATTTATTTTTTTCAGTGTAGATTTCTGAAATGTTTTGCATGTAGACGTTGTGTATCAGCCGAAAATTTTAGGCCGTCTAAACCTCCAGAATTGCCCCTCAGTTGCCTTACATAAATTTTTGTAACCTTCATTGCGGAAAAACGTCTTGATCTTCAGGTAGATAAATAATAATCACAAATACCTGATCGTAGTAGTAATAGAATGTAACTTTATCTTTTTCATATAAATCATTTAAATTTTGTGGTAAATAACGCACGCGTAGCTCGTACCTCCACTCGGAATGTGGATGTTTACGCTCATATTTCTCTTGAACCTGAAGATACGTTATAATGACCAGTTAGATTTTTGTTTTTATTTTTATTTCTATAAAATGACGGACGGTGGAATTTATTTACGCGCTTACATTGTAAGCTAGGGTAAGATGCACGTTAATTTATTAAGTGAAATAATGCTGAGAGCTTTGTGCTTAATACTCACTTGATACATTGTAGTGTCTTGGTGCAACCAATAACTCTCACCAGACCCAGGATGATGAAGTCTCATTGCGTATAAACTTTTGTAATGTCTATTACCAACGGCTAAACGACTTGTTACTAACGATATTATTCCTTTTACGTCAATTGCATCTCCAAATTTAACGACATTAAAACCACCTGTTGTAATTATTTTAATTAAATGAGTGTAAGTACTTGAGTCGTTATTTATAACAGAGTACAGAGTAAACATGGCATCAGAATAATTTTTTTTTATTCCTGTTTTCAACTTCTTTCTTATTTTATGATATAAGATTGTTGATAATAAAAGTATTAGAAAAATTTATAAAATATTCTGTTTGATTACATATTGAGTTGCAATGGCAATATATCTAAGAATATGACTAATTAATTACAGTATGTAAATATTAGTACATTTAATATTGTCTGTATTTTCATAGTGTATTTTCCTTACGGAAAAGATTTTTTTTTATTGCAATATTTTTTTTCGCTCGGTTATTTATTAGTTTTTGAAAAAGCCATGAAAAGTTTTACTTTTCATTTATATTTTAATAAAATACTAATTTTTGTTTTTTTTTATTTTCGGGTAAAATGAGATTTGGAAAAAAAATTTTTTGAATATTTTTTTTTATAAATTTTGGGTGCCGCATTCTTCCCCGCCTTTTTCTATTTATTTTAAAAAAATAACCATATCTAATAGTCATATATTAAAAAAAAAAAAATAATAAGTAATTATAATTCCTAATTACCATTTGGTAAATGAACTTTCAAGGTGGCTTTATCCATTGGTGTTGGTGAGCCATGTGGTGGCGTACTTCTACCACCACTTCCACTCTGGATACCTCCAGCTCCATCACCTCCAGCGCTCATTCCCTCATGGCTGCAACAAAAAATTTATAAATTCATATTTACATTTTCTATTCACCCAATAACCATATGAATAAGCATTATTTTTTCATTCGCCTGTCTCTATACTCCTTCTCAAGAGTATTTTTTTCTTACAAATAATATTCTTCATAAGTTCATTTTGCCCTAATCTCCTTGCGGATAAAACTGTCATGGGAAAAACGTCACGATGCGTGACTCTGTCCGTGAAATGAAGAATAAATTTTTTTTTAATTTTCTCACTCATACATTTAGTAGCATACATTCACTCTATAAGTATTTACACATATGGAGTTTATTAATTACTAAAATTCATTTTTATTTGTTAAGTAACTTCAACTACTCCACTGCTATTCAAATAAAAAACACAGACTGCTAAAGAATCAGTAGATATTTTTAAACCTAAAAAAAAAAAGTATTGAAGCAGGTGTAATTAAAAATAAGTAGACGTGTTGCTGTAAATGTGTCAGGAGTATTTTAATCAGTAGTAGTATTTGAATAAATTTAATTCACCTACAATGTTAATGAGGCAAAAACTCAGTAGAAAAAATTCGCGGTTGGATGAGTTGTGTTGTTGGAGTCACAATAATAGTTATAGTTTTAGTATTATATATTATGCAGTTAAGTTTCATACGCGACCCATTTTTCATTTTTGCAGCCCTCGCGCCTTTTGATACGCACGGCTGCACTGAGAAATTTTCTATAAGAGGGGCAGAAAACACGACGCAATCTCTCTCTCTCTCTCTCTCTCTCTAGTTATTTTATTTTATTATTTTTCTTTTAACATTAGTGGGCGTTAAAGGATGTCAGTGGTGAGTGAAACAACATATCACACACACAGTGACTCGTGAACTTAACTGGGAATAGCAGTGAGATATAATATAAGTAAAGAGAATTTAAGTTAAGTTGGAGCTAAAAGTTATGTTCAGTGAGGAGAGGATTGAATAGCAGAGAAGTACAGAGGTAGAGGTAGAGGTAGAGGTATAGGAGACAAGGCTGGGGAAATAGCATCGCGTGTCCACGACACATAAATGCAAAGGGAATTCTCTGTATAGTACTTCCGTAGATGGGGTTAAGAGTCCACCCAGGAGGGCACATCATTCTGGTTCGTGATGTGTGCAAGGAAACCACCTTCTGGGCAGGCAACCACACACCGGATCCCCGGGCGTTTCCGCGATACACGCATCGCTTGCTTCTATCCTACGCTATACGATACTATATAGCTCCTGAGAGACATTAAGACTAAAGAGATACGTGATTACATGGCATTCTCCTCGTGTTTATCAACCGCAAATCCACGGTCACTGGTACGCAGTCAATATATATATAATATATACATAATATCCACGCATATTTGTATGTAATACAGGTAAATTTACCTATTGATTTACATGAAAATTACTCGTGCATTATTAAATTCATGTTGGGTTTTATTTAATTAGCAGAGTAAATTTACAAGTTATTAGTTTTTTATTAATTAAACATTTTTTAATTAAAATTACTGGACACGTGTTTTTATTTAAAATTATAATTGATAAGGAAATTGGAAAAAAAATTTGAAAACGGCCTGACCCTGCCAGCTCTGAAACTTCTCGCTATTTTCGAGCTCGTGAGCTTCTTTTTTTTTAATTTTCAATTTTCTGGCGGGAAGTTCAAAATTTATTGTCATATTTACAGCAATTTTGTTCTGAACAAAAATATGTGTATGTGATATACTTATATATCTTTTTTTTTAATTTTCAATTTTGAAAAAAATTTTAAATTTTCTGGCGGGAAGTTGAAAATTTATTGTCATATTTACAGAAATTTTGTTCTGAACAAAAATATATACATGTGATATATTTATATATATTTTTTTAGATGAAAAAAATTATTTTATGACGGTAATAAATGTAATGTTTAAATGCGTTCAGATAGTAGTAATTTCTCAATCTTACGGTACACTTTTCTCCCAGACTAATAAACGTAACTATATATTATTTTTTTAAATTAGAGAATGTGACAAACAGAGTAAACCCATGATAAATTTTTTTTGCGACTCACGTCAAGAAAAAGTGTCGGAATTTTTTTACCGCAATATTTCAAATTGTAAAAAATATTTAAAAAAAAAATATTGAATTTAGTTACACTAGACACAAAAAAAATTTGTTTGAATAAGAGTGTACATTAATTGATTGATTGAGTAAACTTAAATGAAACTATTGAAATAATAATAAAATCAAAATGAATTATCGAAGCGATTAATTACCATTTGAAATACGCAGCCATGTGCATTGTATCGAATGTACATTAATAATAAATTATTCTAGTGCATTAAATATACAAAAAAGTACTCGACGCTCCCGGCAATAATTCCAAGCTTTTATTATTTTTAATTTAATCAACTGGCAACTTTATTAACTAAATTAAATTAATTTAAATTATATTCCAACAAAATAATTTATTTCGTAAAAATAAAACACTAGAAAAATGCTTAATCTATGAAAAAAAAAAAAAAAAAAAAAAAAATAGCAATCACTTGGAACGAATTCAAAGTCGTTTAAATAAAAAACCATTTAATAGCACTTTGAGTTTCCATTTACACAAAAAATAAAATAAAATAAATTAAATGTCATTCTATTTAGAATGTATCTAACGGAGATTCGATTAGATATACTCATAAAACTGACATTCGAGCGTCCCTGAAGCCTTCATCGGCTGTTCTCGCCACGCACCTGCATCGTCGCCTACGCTCTTTACCTTTCCCTGATACTTTCTCTATTGCACTTTTACATCGTCTGCTTATTGCGATAATAATTACATCTATTTCACCCAATAAAAATATCTTCCCTCATTTAAAACGTTTACTGAAAAATTCCGAGTGATAACCGATTTCATTTAAATCCCAATTCGCTTCGTCACTCAGCATTCGGAGTAAATCAGGAGTTTGTCTTTTCAGGAGTATCTGGATTCTATTTAAATCCGCATTTACTCCGAACCAGAAGTGAATATTAAAATAAACTTCCCTTCGGAGTAAATTTCATACCGAGGAAATTAAATAAAAAGTCATCCGTTGCGCATTCACTCCGAAAATTTTCTACAGTGTATCTATTATTTTGTTAAAATTTATTTAAAAAAAAAAAAATGGTAACACTACATCACCTAGGGCGTGTAATACGATGATACTTCCACGTTCCAATAGTATCTGGACTGTAGTGTGAATTACCACAACCAAATTGACCAAGTGCACAAAGTAAACCTTTGCTATTACGTTGCCAATAAGAGGATCGATGTCTTACTGGTTTATTCTTTGTCGCTGTTTCTTGTCCCGATGACGACGATCTTCGTAATATCATATTATCACCGCAAGGCTCTAACTTGGACTTTACCGTCTTCAAAAGTTCTTCTTTGTCATTATTACTATTATTATTATTATTATTTATGTTCAAATAATTGGGATGAGTTGCCGCTGGCCATGACAGCCCACTTGTTTTACGTTCTACAAGACTCAACATTTTATATTTCACATCGGACTTTTATAATTCACTAATAAATATATATGTACATTTATATATATTTAAAATATATACTTTTGCAATACATATTTTAATTAAATTAATTTATCTTTGTGCTCTTCTGATTCTTATTTCGTATGTCTTGACCATAATTTATTTTTTCGCCTTCTTAGAATCGCTCCGAAGAAAAAGCAGGTCATCTAAGTCTTAAGTTTTCAACGATAAATAATATTTCCGGTGAGTGGGTATCGAAAAAAGGCAAAAAACATTTTTTAATACTCAGTGGGTCAGTATAATAAAATATTAAATGACAGATTTTATTAGTGAGAAATTATTCAGATTTTGATTTTTTTTTTTTTTTTTTTTTTTTTTAAGGATACCATCAAGATATGTAATTATAGAATAGTATAAGAATATTTAGTAACAGGTGATACTCATCGGTCGACAGACTTATTCGGAAAAAATCAGTAGGTGTCTTTAATTATAGATTCAAGGATCAAACTTAATTTTTATTAAAACATCTTTTGATTCCCACACAATCAATATTTATAATTTTTAGTAATTTTTATTATTTCACTTACTTCACAAATTTAATGATAAAAAAAAAAATTTTATTTGAATTTTAAAATTCCAGTTCTTGTTCATTGACAATTGTATTAAATTTTTTAGTAATAAAAATGAATAATACAAGGAAGCGTAAGATAAGTTGAGACGTGTGGGCGCCACTTAAGTTGTTTCAAGTCTACGTAATTCTTTAAAAAAAAAAAAAAAAAAAAAACCAATATAAAAGTAAACGAGATTATAGTACCGCGTGGATGTTGAACTTCGCGGTCTGACGATCACGCCGTGACCTGAGTATCTTAACTTATAGATTAAAAAAAACAGCAATCAATAATTGAATGTGTTCCTTACATTCAGCGAAATAATAAACTAAACTGAATTAATGATAGTGATTAAAATGTAATTTTAATTAACGGAATAAAAGTCAGATCGAAAAAAATAAGGAAATTAACGGAAAGTAATGAAGGTTTCTTTACGTCATAAATAAACTTGGCATAAAAACATTCCACGTGAATGACGGTATCCTCATTCTGATCAACTTGTGTAGTTGATATTGACGTTAATTATAAATTATGCCTCGTTGGGGGAGTGTTTAAATAAAAATTACACGTTACTTTGCTGGTTATCGTAACGTCATTCATGCTGTCATAGATATTAACAACCAGTGACTGTGATTGATTGTTAATATTGTAAAATATCACTTTTATATTAAATACAGATGGATAGATGCCTTTGTGATACATTTTAACACTCGCGTTAACATTTGCATGCTCATTATTTCGTTAAAAAATTATTAACTCGACATATAAATTTTATTGAACGATGGACTGTCAATAATAAATAAAATCGCATTGTAAATAAATAGACATAACTTTTAATGGAGTATAAGTTGATGAAAATGGTTAAATTTTTTTTATGATGCTTAACAAATTCGCACGCACGTTTGTATTCGACGTCAGGAACAAACTGATCAGACACGACATGGCTAAAGAGTCTTTCTCGACTACACTCTCCCTCTCTTATATTATTATATATATATATATAAGCTCCTCTCTTTTTCTGTGTCTCCTTCGTACTGTCTCTTATTAATGCGTGGGCCGTCACACGATACACCGTTTGCAAGTGTTCCCATGATATAACTATAAATGTTAAGACTGAATTAACGTTAATATAAAATATATTTTCAACGGTTGATTTTTAAAAAGACGATAGAGAAAGGGATGTAAGAATAAGTTGTGTTAAGTTAAAAAACAAGATATAAAATTTGTCGGGGTATTATCTGAAAAAGATTTATCATTATAAGTTGTTGGTGAATAAAAAGAGTAGCCTCGAACGATGAATCATGTAGGAGCGAATAAGAGTTTTTATTTTTGTCTGTTTTATTTAAGATATTTTTTAGAGTTTCAGGAAGTAAGTCATGTCAGCTGGTATGAGTGTGATTTTTAGAGACGTATTTTAAGAGCTATCTTATATTAAATTAAATAAATAAATACTTGGAGTGAGAATCAAAATAAATAATTACTTATTATCTAATGGGAAATAATTTACTGCGAGTTATAATTAAATTTTTTTATATTTTTATAATTTTGTGTTAATTATAATATTTGATGAGTTTAAATTCACGGAAAAAAATGAACTATATAAATTGAAAAACGGGAATTAATATAATGATAAAGTGATCAGTAAATACTATCACTCTTAAGAGCAATTCTTTAATTTATAATTATAAGATAAATGTTAAAAATTATTGTCTATGCAGGAAAAATAAATATTTGAACTTCAAAATTGTAACTTATACACTGTAAAAAATCGGAGTGATTACAGATTTTATTTAAATTTGAATTCGCTCCGTCACTCAGTTCTGGAGTTTTAGAAAAAAATTACTCTGCATACAGAGTGAATAGGGAGTTTGTTTTTCCACTGGAGTGATTTCGGAGTTTTAATATTTAAATAAACTTCCTTAAGAAGTGGATTTCACTCTGAACCAGAATTTTAACCCTTAACGGCCACATGGGGTGACTAGTCACCTCAGGCTTAAAAAAAAGTGGAATTAGAGGTCTTACATCTTTCGAATAAATTCGTCAAAAAACTTTCAAAAAAAGTTACCCCGTGTGGCCATTTGTGGCCTGAGTCAGGTGTGGTCGTTAAGGGTTAATATCAAAATAAACTGCCCTTTAGAGTGAATTTTACTTCATTCACTCCGAAAATTTTTTAGTGTAAAAATTTATGATACGTACTATAAAATTTATTATTTCGAATGTTAAAATTTCCGGTATTGACATCCAGGTTCCAGGTTATAATTTTAAAGTTTTTTTTTTTTTCGTGTGAATTTGGGGGGTATAAAAAATAAAAGAGTTAAAAGTTTGATGATGAGCTAATTAATTTTTATGAGGATTTTTAAAAAATACAAATTCAATTTTTAAGATTTATCAGCAGGATTAAGAAATTATTCCATGTTAATAACTGTTTATAATAATAATAATAATAATAATAATATTAATTTAATTGGTGAAAAAAAAATGGAGTGAAAAAATTCCTTGACCAAGATTGAATAATTAATTATATTATACCGTATCGCGAAATCTACGACATGGATGTAATACATCTCAATCGCGGCTTCAAACGGTTTACTAATAATTCTGATTAAATAAGCTAACAACAAAAAAGCAATTTTTTTTTTATTCAGCAGTTGATTACCGACTACTTGGTCGCAGTGTGTTTCTTATTTTAGCTTGTGTTAATTGTTTACAATCAATAATAAATAAATAAAAATATAAAAAATAGACAAAAATGTCAATTTTGAAAAGTTTAAAAAAATTAAATCTACTGTATATTGGATTGACAGTAATTATACTCATGTTTATGATAAATAGAGTAAGTGGTATGACAAATATGCCAGCGCTTCCATCAGAAATTCAACATGATTTCGAAGATGCTTATGACATGTACGAAATGATAACAACCGAGGCTACTGATAATGCGACTGCTGAAAATAAAACAGATAAACCAATTGTCGGTAATTATTGGATGATGAAAATGGGTGAGATTAAAGAAGATTTATTGCGTGTTCAAGCTGTTGTTGTTAAAGATGAAGATGCCGAAGCGGCTTGCACTGAAGGAAAATTAAAAACGTGAGCATAATTATGAATTAACATTTTGAATTTTGAATCTCAATATAATCTCATTGTTATTTTTATTCATTACGATAGTCGACGTCGTTTTTTGATGTGTGCTGGGTCTATTTTGCACCGCAATCGTGTACTTACGACAGCTTCATGCTTACATGAAGCCATGCATATCAAGTATTCAATTAACAATTATTTGGCTTTAAAACTTTTCTTTTTTATTTCGTCATTTATTTATATATCTTAATTTTTTTTTACTAGACACAATATTCGTGCACCACTTGCGGTAGTTATTGCACCAATGAAGTCATCAATACAGATAATTAGAGTTGCTGAATACAAAATTCATCCGTCTCACAATACAAATCCTTACAGTGCAGATCACATGAAACATAATATCGCTATTTTGAGTTTAGCTTGCAGAATTTCAAAAGTCAACTATTATAAAATAAATTTACCAACAGAACCTATGACACACATTTGTACTGAAGAAAATTGTGTACTTGCTATTTTTAGAAAAACCAAACATGTAAGCTAAAATAAATTCATTTTATTAAAATACTTCCATTGAAAAAATTTATTATAAAAATATATGTTTCAAAATATATAAAAAATATATTTTTAATTTAACGAACAGAAAAAAAATTATATATTTTTTTTATATCATCATACTGATATTTTTTTATAATTTTAAATATCGACAGTAATTATATTTTTGAAATTACTATAGGAAATTGTGATTTCTCAAATTCAAGCACCCCAAATTCCATTAAATGACCGAAGACGTAGATCAATAAATGTTACTAATGAATCCTTAAATATAAATAACATCAGCAGTTTGATTACAAACAATAATTATAATAATATGAAAAAATTAGCAAAGAGATCTGCTGATGGTACTAGAGGTTGTACACAAACTGGTGCAGCTGTTATGGTTAACCGTACACAGGTTAATATTTTCTTCAGTTCTTTTTTTCATAACTATAATTGTCTATTTTAAAAATTATTATTTTATTTTTATTAAAATTTAGACAGCAATTGTGGCGATTTCTTGTGATGACCGCCAAGAAGATGGCAAATGGTTTTACACGGATCTTTTTCATAATAACGATTGGATAAATGGCGTTCTTAATGATTGGAATAGATCACATGAAGCAAAATCACCTTTGAGTAATGGAGTGACCGACTCACCATCAAACGATAATTCTACAAATGCCCGTGGCTGCGGAAATTGCATTTTCAATTTCTACATATCTGTTGGATGCAAAGAAAAAGGAAATTGCCCAAAAGGTTCAAGAGTTATGACAAATGTACCAACAGTAAATCATAATGTACGACAAGTTACAAATAGTGACTTTATAGACAATTGGTCGAATGCCAAACGAGATCCTACTACATGGAATAAACAAGCGGTTTCTGATGATAATATACTCAAGTTTTCGCAAGAACTTGCTGACAAGTGTCCTGATAATTCTCCCGAATGTTCAGAGTCAGCGAAAATTAATAATCATAATTATAATAAACCTATTTACAGAAACGGGGATCTTCCAATAGTAATTAGAACTTACAATCAGTCGGTTATTAATGGGAATGGTAAATTTTATCGCAACAATGATGGGTTTCAACATTTTGGTAATCACTCATGGGTTTTGAGGAAATTAAAAAGAATCCCGAAACAAAATCTTTTTGCTTTAAGAAATTCGGAAAGTAAAAAACATGTTAGAGGCGAAATGGGTAATTGGTTAAGAAGAAGACACATAAGTTCTTCAGTAAAAAATAATAAAAGAGTCAAAAATAATAAACGTAGTGGATCTTAATTTAATAGATAATAATTCTATACATTGTAATTTTTTGGTGAAAAAATAAAATATTAAAACTTTTTAATTTACGTTTATTAAATTTATTTTTAAAAAACTTTAGTTTGAATTTACGTAATTTCAATTTAACGAGTGCCATAATTTCCAGTATGACGATAGTAAATAGTAAACTTTTCATGAATTATGTCAACAATTTTCATGTTCGCTAATTATTGCTTGAAACATTTTAATGACTCAATGTAATAATTTTTTATCGCGTAAATTTAAACGACAATAAAAATTACAATTGAATTTAAACAGTCGTAAGACTGTTTTGAAATGGTTATTTTAAAGAAAAAAATATTTTCAACTGGAGTTTTTTAAATCTATCCGGTCTCTTGAGTATCGAGTAACTCGTGAACTTTAAACGTTACTTATTCAATTACCAAAGAGTAAATAGCATTATGTTTTTGCGTCGGTTTATCTTCGTGACTATACTATTGTTGTTATTATTCGTAAACAATATTAAAATGGAAAATGATCCGATGATAAATGAAGAAAGTACAACAAGACTATCATTTGAAATTGGTGATACCAGTGGTTTGAATTCAGATTTAAGTACAGATGTAGATAGATTAAGGAAATTAGATATCAGTACGCAAATCAATAGTTCAATAACAAATGAAACGAAGAAAGTTTGTGGAGTTAAAAACTGTACGGATAATCCGATGACACGAAATTCAATGAGTAAAGAATCAAACGAAGAACAAGAGACGTTTTCTTTGGCTTTCTCTCAGCTAAATTCATCGAATGTTAATAACAATAATAATACGTCCTTGGAAAGCTCATCACCTTCTTCCTCTTCTTCACCGGCGACTTTCCACCACTTGCCAGCAAATTCCGAGCAGAGAAAGTCTTATAATTTAAATACTATAAATTCTCTTCATCAAACATTACAAAAAATTATAATGATGACTGTCAAACGTATTTCATCGTTGTATGGATTCAATCCAGATAAAGATACGGGTTCGAATAAATTACAAAATGGAACTGAACATATTCGCGAACCTACAGAAAATGTCACGGAAGTTATTGCCAACAGAATAAATTCCACAGTAAATGATGATAAAAAGTCTGATGAAATTTCAAATTCAAATAAATTTTCAGACATTGTTTTAGCGACTGAATTTGATTTAAATTCAACAGCTACAACTTCTGTATCAACTAATATAACAGAAGACGAAAAAAGTGTTTCGCCTAGAAAAACTAAAAAATATCACGCCAAAAAAGTTAAACGCAGTATTAATAAAGACCGTTGGATAACAAAATTGGTTAATAAAGACGATGGAATCGTACAGATGCACGCTTTTGTTGTGAGAGATGAAAAAATTCCCGAGTGTTGCAAGCCTGCATTATCTATGACGTATATAATAAATTTTAATTATGAACCAAAAATATAAATTTATATTAAAACACATTTCTTTATAAAAATAATTCAAATAATGAATATTTATGTGACTTTTTTTTAGCACCAAAAGATATTTCATGTGCAGCGGTGCAATTTTGACTGTAACACACGCCATTACAACAGCGTCCTGCATGCATTTTGCCGATTTATACGAGTATGTATTCATATAGTCAGTTTTTTTTATTATGTTGTATAAATGTATAAATATATTTGGATATTGTTTTATTAAATTTACGTAGTAGATCGTAAAACCTTTGTAGAACTAACTAAATTGAATTATTTATAACCTAAACCCGATGGGCGTGATATAAATTTTATAGGCAGCACATCAATGCTGATCTTGCTGTTCTCGTCGGCGCTTCAACAGGAGCGCCCCATGTCATCAAAATAAATCGTTATGAAATGCATCCGAGATATGTTTATAATGTTGATAGTCCCGAACACCCAACCAATAATTTGGCAATTTTATTTTTGAATTGCGGGTAAATTTTTTTATTTCTTCATAGGATAGAGGTACCGTTTTTGGCCAGTTTATGTCCAGTTTTGGACATTTGAAAAATTAAAATAAAATAATTTGTTAAAAACGCACTATTAAAATGAAAATTTTATTTTGTACTTTTTCATTAATTAAAATAAAGTACTAAATGTTCAAAAATGGAGCAGTGGCCAAAAATGGTACTTTTACCTTATAATGAATTTTTATTGGTTGGAAATTGAAAAAAATATGATTAAAATATATATTATTGCGATCACAGATTTAGCTTTGTTACGGGTATTGTCACACCACCAAAACTTCCTAAAGGTATTTATGATGACATTGGTCACATGTGTTGCAGCCAAAAGTGTGAACTTATTACGGTTATACAAAAACCAAATGTGTGTTTTTATTAAATTAATTTAGTTTATATTTTATGATTAATAAATTTCGGTTTTGCAGAATCACCATCTTATCAAAAAAATAGAGGCTCAACATTTGCCTCCGCCGGTCCATGACGACGAAAGATTAACAATATTATCTAGAGGTAATTTCGGATTACGGAGAATGTACAGACTCAAAAGAAATACGTTTTCGTGGATAAGACGAAAAAGAAATACAGTTAAACTTGCTCCAGCACCGTCATTTTTATCAAAAGATACGTCTTTGTTTGTTGAAAATAACAATGGCGGTAAAAAAGTTCAAACTAAACGACAAAATCAAGTAACGAAACGTAAAAAGAAAACGAAAAATATATTAGACTTAATTAATGACGCTAAAAAAGAATCTAGTGGTAAAAAACAAAAAACTTTCAATATTAATAACAATAAAAGTATTGATGGAAGACGAAAACTTGTTGGTAAGTTTATACTATTCATCATTTATATTTTTGTTGTCAGTATAAATAATTTTTTTATGATTTTCTTTAGAAAGAATAGCAGCTAGTCTGATGGAGGTTGATGATAAATTGACCTCGGTAGACTGGAATAAAGTTGAAGAAAAAATGGAGTCGAAAATTCCTAAATCTGAACAAGATAAAATAGAAAATTTTGCTGAAAATATTGTTGGCGCGACCATGGCTCGTTTGGGAAAAGTTTTAGGTACTGATTTGACAAATGCTACGAGAAATACTAAACAGGAAAATAAAGAGTCGGCTTCGAAACAAAGTATTTTGCTATCACTTATGGGCGATTCTAAAGGCAATGAAACTCTTGAAAATTTTGCTGATGTATTTTCAAATGTTATCATGAGTGTTTTACCTCCGGGTAATGTTAGCCGTATATCAGTATCATCGGATGTAAACATAGATGAAAAAGATTTGACTCTACCACGATCAAAATATCACAAATGTCCACCCCTTGGTTCACCAGTATTTAGAAACGGGACATTAGTAAGTTTCAAAATTACCTTAAGATTGATTAATTGAATGAATTTTTTAAAAAGTAAACCATGTTGGTTATTACAGATTGCAATGGTCGCTTATACGTGTGATGACGTCGAAAGCTGGGTTGAATGGAAATATGTGAGTATATCAAAAAATTTATATTGGATTCGTCAAAGGACAGCGCAGCCTCAAATTCACAAGCCAATCCTGTGTAATTCACAATTTACCGAAACTGAACTCCCTGACGGTGACTTGAGTCAAGAAAACCAGCCCTACTCAAGGTCTAATTTGTACAAAAAACAGTCACCAGACTACTTTGAAACATTTAACAATGTATATAAACCGCTGAACGAGCCACTAAAAGGCGTGCGAGAAATAAATTACAATGATAATTTTCCCACAGCGTTTATGAGGTCCGAGGTGGAACCGAAATTACAAGAAACCTGGTCACCCAAGCCCAACGGTCTGACAATGAATCCTAGACCTTTGTCAGTTAATAGTAATAAAGGTAAATTTGTAGCAGTAAGTAATGTAAATTCAAATACTTGTTTCACGAAACCCGATGGATCAACAGACTGTCGAACAGTCTCCAACACATACACGCTTGAATAATAATTCCAATTACCGTTCAATCTACTCTTAAACATGATGTATCTATACTCTAGGTAACAATACCCAATTAAGAAGCCTTTCATTACATTAAGCCAATTTGTATATTCATTTTAGGACTATCTGCTTGTTTGTTATTAATTATCATACAAAAAGCTCGTAAATTATATTCTGAGAAACAAGACAATCAACTTCCTACTTTATACTTATTTAAGATTTACGACAAACAATCAATCAAATACAATCGACAGTCTTTTCAATCATTTTATCATGTATTATATTTAAAAAAAAAAAAATATTTATAAACTATCACATGAATTTAAAGTGTTTCACTGTTATCAATATCAATATCACGATTTACATTTGTGAATAAGCTTTAGTAAAAGATCTCATCACCGATAATAATTCACCACAACAGTATATATATACATGACTTGTACAATACTTTTTATATCTTGGTATCATCGATGTAACAGGAGCACAAGGATCCTGTTTCAATATCTTATATCTCATAACAAGACTCCATACTTGTCTTCCCACGCGTAAATCATTATGTGGCTACGTTTCGGATGAAATGCACTTCCTGTCTTTCTAAGGCTGTCGACGCCGATGATCATTATGTTGATGATGATGATGAGGTCAAACCAATATAAAATAAATCGTTACATATATTCGTGAGCTTAAAACCTTACATTCAACCTACTAAATTCACCTTTTCAAGGCTTCAGTTACACGATAATCTGTTACTCAGTTTCAAATTATAGGTTAATTTAATCGTTGTACACTACTTTGTACTTTCATGAAATATTTATATACAAATTAAGTCATAAACATTAATTAGCCATCGTTAGCTTTCATTCCTTGTATAAATGCTACGGTAGTATTTGAGTTTTTACATTTTCCGCTAGGTGGCTTATTCTTCTCGCACTTTATGCAGACAACTAAATTACCAAAAGGACTAGTTAGTCACAAGATAAGAGATGCAATAATTAAACCATGCTGTAGTATAATTAATTGCTTTGATGTCAATAAAATAAAAAAAAACTGTTGTATAATTTATTTAAAATAAAACAGGTGTTTTTTCTTTCCTTAGCAACTCAATTATTTAAATTAGTACTACACTTGTGCATAAACAAAAGAATTAATTAAAAAGTCTATTCAAATGTGTAAGAAGATTTATCAGCCAGCATTAAAACAATTATCATGACATGACATCTTAATTAAATTACTTACTCGCTTGTTTCGAGATACTGGAAAACACGGTAGACAGGCCGACGATACATGAAAAGATGACCCTCCACACGATCCACCATCATCCTAGATTCACTTAATCATTCGTACTTATCAACCGTAAAAATTTAAAACAGCACCTTTACACAGATCTCCGTTATTCAAATCGTTCCTTTTGTAACCGTTATTTTTTCAATGTGACTTATTGTTCGCATCACTATCGATCGCAACACACAGTTACACACACAGTTAAATCAGAAATTTAAATCCATCATTTTCCACTTGATAAATCACCACTAAAAAAAAGGAAACAGGTGAAAAAACAAATAAAATAACTCTTACACAACAGCAATGAACAATTTACGTTAGGACGGATTTGAATCGTGATTTAATACCCAGTATACATAAAAGGTTTTTATCAATACAAAATATCTAGCAACGATTGAAAACCCGATACTTAAATGCAACCAATCACTACCAGCAATTACTCTGTACTTAAACAATTTAAATTTAAATCGATGGAAACAGGACGACGCCTAAAACTCGTGTACAATTTAATAAAAAAGTAACCGTGTACAGGCGATGAGGAAACCTCCCTCCTTCATCCCCGTCGAGCAAGTTCAATGTTTCTATCCTCTCCTATTCTATCCAAGATACATGAAACGTATTCTCGCGGTCAGTGCCCCCTTCACACACGCCATCCTAAATTTACGCTAAGAATCCCAACTCACGGCTATTTAAACATCAAAAAACAATATTATAAACCTTATTCCGCATTTGAGTTACTTAAATAATCTAATCTACCACCTGATTATTTACACCAGCTGTCAACAATCTACTAGGCTATATTTTTTCTACCAGTCATCTCGATAATTTTTATCAAAAAATATTTGTAGCGACCCAAAATCCTGGTAAAAAGAAAACGAAACCCCTTTTAATTGTTAATTGTCACAAAGAAAGGCAATATGAGAACTAAAGCCAAATTATCCTTAGTAACCCGAACCGAAACTCGATCCTGTAAGTCTTGAGTTTAAAAAAGAAGGAAATCCTCACCGGAAATCTTCTCGCATAATCACTTGTATAATAATAACTATATTTTTTAAAAGCCAACACTCTAATAATCCAGGAACAAAGTGAAGTATATAAGATAAAGAGAGTGCGAAGAATGAAGCACAGACACTTACACTTGGCAACAGAGAAGTAACAGAGAGTTTTAAACGTGGACAACTGTACGTCCTGGCAGCATGAGGGAGCAGGCGCTCTGCTGGGTGCGGCAAAAGCTGCGCCGCGACGCCCGGCGTCCTCCAATCCCTCTTCTCCAAAGTCCAAACCGGCGTTATACTATCACATAGATATATATATACATACACATATATGTTATATAGATATATATATATTTAAACAAGTTGTTTGTAATTTTTTAGCCAACTACTTTTGCTGCCAAGTATTTTAACTGTCACTGCTTCAAAACTGGATATTTTATCTTACTCACGAGGATTAAGGTGCTAACCAGATCCGATTGGCTACGCATCCCCTGTACTATATATAAACAGACACATACACACGTATATTTATAGATATACCTATACGTAAATGCGCAACCCTCTTGTCACACAACTACGCGAACACTACGGCAGAAGGGATGTTCTGTGTTCAATGTCGAACGTACGAGAGCAGAGGACTGGGGAGAAAGTACAGTCATGCCAGGGAACTCGATTATTCTCTTACTTTTTTTGTAAAATCCATTGTTCGTTACAACAAAATATATTAATAGTAAAAATATATATTGATTTTTAACGTCGTATAGGTTTTTTTAGGGTATGTTGTTACATTAGATGATTGAATCAAACGATCGCGTGATTTGCTATTGACGTGTTAATTAGAGCGATAAAGTATTGATAAGGGAGTTGATGAACAAGATTTATTGTTTCGAGATCAAAGTAAGGTTTTTTCAAGCTCAACTTTTAGTATTTTTAGATTACGTTTTACTTTTAGAAGAATATAAAAAAAAAACCACCCTAACCCCTGAAGTTGTAAATTGTGAGCAGGACAGAAGGCAACAGCTCCGCCTTTAAATCTCAATGACTGAGTATTTTTTAACTTTATTCAAACAACTATTTTGAATGCATCTCCTCAAAATGTGCTTGTACTCACACAGATTCGCACACTCCTCAGGCGCTTTGTAATGATGATGATGACTTTGTACAAGTTAAACCGGGCGTTAGTATCCTCTTTGTTATGAATTGAGAATTTCAGTCCCGGCAGAAAGAGAAAGTAAAAAATAAGCTCTTTTTTATTCATGCTGTGTGCTATCATATAATTCCCATATTATTCTGTTGGGTGCATTGATGAATTTCTGTTACCGCATCAGAGTTAATTCAATCATAGCGTAGACAATGGTGTATTCATATTTAAGGGTCACACTCCATTGTTTCTCGTTAACATTTACACGGATGAAAATTCTGTTATTGATAGACGAGAGAATAGTTATTATTATTATTATTATTACTATTTTTTTTTTATATAGATTTTAATAAAAGAGAAAAAGTTTTTTTACAGTTGAATATTTGTATAAAACTATTGTGATGGAAAATAGTTTGGGTCTTTAAAAAGTCATTTTCAATATTTGCTCCAAGTAAAGTTAGAGTATTATTGGAAAATATATATGTATATATATTATCGGTCTCTTCAAGAAAATATTTTTCTTCTTAATATCTTTTTATAACTTTCTTCATGTAAACTCCGATATTTAAGCATTCAAATATAATGTCTCAAAAAAATATGTCCTTATCGATTATAATATTCTAGTGTATGATATATATTTCAAAAATAACCTATTGAAAAAATTTAATTCAATTATGAAGTGTTTTATTAATTAATATTTTATCGAGTGTTGATAAAAGTTTAAATATTTAATAAAATTTAATATTAATATGACATTTAAGCTTGAAATGTCTAAAAGTTATCAGATTTTCCCTCTCCGTTTCCCCGAAATATTAGTCTGAAAAGTTTCTCATTACCAGCGGAATATTTTCATAAATTCGAAGACTAAACTTTAAAATTCAAAGCGTTAGATTAGCTTTGAAATAAAAGATAATATTCGATAAAACTTTTTCCTTGTTGATGGCTGGAAAAATTTCTATGAACTTTATGTTATTTTATATTTTTTATTCATTCACTTCAATGTCATCCGTCTTTACTCACTCGGAAAGCTTTTGCATCCCTTATATTCACACGGGAAACCAGTTTCACGATTTCATCGTCGCTTATTCAGAAATGTATACCTCTTATATATATATATATATATATATATATATATATATATATGTACATAATAAGGGAGAAACTAGTTTGTTACGTCTCGTAGCAACGTGACTACGATAAATACATCCATTATATATATATATATATACATAAATATAAATGCATGAAATGTAAACATGCATATCAGACTAATTATGGAAACAGTCGTTTAAGTCAACTGAAATATTGATCATTCAATAATAATAATTAAAAAATTATTTTTTTCAAAAAAATTGAAGTATTTTTAATAAATTATATTTTTTATCCAAAATATTAGCTCAGTAATAAGTCTAATCACTTGTAAAATTTAATTAAAAAAATAAATAAAAAAAAAATGTTTAAAGATAAAAGGAAGTAAATAAATAAACATGGATTTAATTTAAAATTTAAATTGAAGTTTGCTCTTGAAAATGAAGTAGTTTGCAATATGACGGGATGAGTGTAAGCACAAGAATGAGATAAAAGAAAAATAAAATTGTAAAGAGAGATATAAAAATGGCCACAATGCGGATGTTAAAAAAATAAAAAAAAAAAAAAAACAGAAATAGAATGAGAGTATTCAGGAATTGTGTAATGGACGTGCACCCTCAAAAACGGAGTAGGGACAAGACCCTTTTTGAGATACCCTCGTCTGATACGCAAAACTCAGTATAAACGTTCTATTGCTCTTAACGAAGATCGCGTGTGTATTGCATATATTGTACACTATACTATATACTACTATTTATGTGTGTACTTATATTGGTAGTGTAGGTATGTATATATATAAGAATGCAGTAAATTCAGTTTACTTGGCACGAGCCTTAACGGACCTTTATGCGGTCCAATAAAAGTAATTAACATAACGAAGGACAGAAAGAAATCCCTGTTTTACTATTGATTATTACGCGGGCTTGCAGGCTTCTTCACTTGATCGGAAAAAAAAATTAACCTATTTCCACCCTACTTTATTGGCGACATAAAATCATGTAAGAATAATTAATTATAAATAAATGAATGAATAATTAATTATTTTAATGGTTTCTATATAATTAAAGTAATATTTAGAATTAATTTTTCAACTTGGCAGTAAGTACAGTTGTTATGTCTTCCAGCGAAGCTTCTCTTTTGCCGAGAATATTCTCCACTCGGATGACTAATGCAAAAACGAGCAATTACGATGGGTGGCTATAATCGAGCGTCGCTGTGTGTACGCTTCTACTGCTGTATATATATTCGCGGTCTTTACTTTACTTCCCCTGATTCATGACGTTGAAAAAGTACGACGGACTCCCTGTCAGTCAGTTTAAGATACTCAATGTGAATAAATAATTATCAAAAAAAAAGAAAATAATAATAATGTTGATAAAATTCTTTACAATTTGAAAAAAAAAAAAGTACATAAAAGTCGGTTTAAATTATCATCATTAGGTTCCTGCCTCACAGTATAAAATAAAAAAAATGTCTACAATAAAGTTATCATTTAAAGCATAAAATTTAAATAGTAATTATAATTGCTGATAAAAAATTATCAACTAATTCGTTTAAACATTAATTTATTTTCTGTGTCATGATAATTGATACCTGATATAATCATTAAATAAAATAAATATAAAAAAAAGTTACACAAATAAAAGAAATGATGAAAGTATTTCATTATCAAAGAGACAAAAGTATCGACAAGTTCATCGCACTAACGTAAGACGGATATACAAATTGAGTGTCAGTCATAACACACATGTATGTATATATATTACACATTACTTGAATGAGCTATAGAATTAAAACAGATAAGCTACTATTGCCCGAACATATACAATTTATTTTGTATCTAACTTTGAGCTACGATGCGACTAAAATTCAAAACCGTCAATACTTTACAGCTATCATAGACTACCAATAATATATCTAACAATTGTATGGACTATGAACGTAATGGTGTAATTTACGTACAAAAAAGAGCAAAGACACTTGGAATTCCTTTGCGTTGCTTCCTGTCTGGTCTTTCATAGGTTTAAAACATACAGCATACACCATAAGCATAATAGGTATGTTTATTATGTATATATGGATATAATATTTATAAGTATACACATACACACATATATATATATATATATATATATACATATATATATATATATATATATATATATATATATATATATATATATATATATATATATATATTGCATTGCATTTATTTCGAAGACTAGACGTGTCACCACGTGAGTCTGAGTTAAGTTAATAATTATGCCGCGAGCATAACTCGTGTGCATCCGTAAAAATTTTTTTATTTATTTGCGTTAACAATAGAATAAACATAAATGAAAAAAAATAATCATTATAATTATAAAAAATTAAAAATCATTCTTTTCGACCATAAAAAATTAATTTTGGTATTTTATTTTCTGTACACAGAAAAAGAAACTTTTTGAAATATTGCATTTTCTTATTATAAAAAATTATGCCATTGGAAATTTTCAATCTTGTATATTTTTTGTGAAAAAATTTTAATATTTAATTAAAAACCATTTTTTAATTCGAATACTGATAAAAAAGTCGACTTGATTCAACAGCGAAAATTTTGAACCAAGAATTCCATTTTGAAGAAAATTATTTTCTTGAGTCAAGAAAAAAAATTATTGAACCAAGAGAAATTTACTTGACCCAAGAATAATTTCTTGGTCCAAGATTCTTTCTCCTGAATCAAGTCAACTTTTTTATCAGTGAATAAATTCGAGCTCAGTTCGAGATATGCTAATCCCTTTTTTTTTGAAGTACAGTCGAGTCGCGTTATGTCATCTTAGTGTCTCCCTCATATTAACGCGAGTCTGGTTAAAAGAAAAAGATACAAGCCGGACTTATAACGCGACTCGACAATACTGTAAATAAATAAAATTTTTTTTCTGTCAAGAAAATTATTCTTAAGCTTAAATATAGAATTAATAATTTAATAATAATGTGATGTAGTCTAGTTAATCAAACAAATCGATAATTTAATTAATCGAATTTTACAGAGATAACTAATATACAAATTGCGGCAATTTAATGGCACGAGTTTATTGATTGACAATCTGAAGAGCGTCATTTCGAGTGCAATAAAATAAAATAAATTTAAAGAGCATACGTGCAGATGCATTCGTAAAATGCTTATATATGTTCATATATGGCTGTATATATGTGTTCATACTTATATTTATACTTATGTGTATGTATATTAGTATATGTGTGTGTATGATAAAATCATGTACTATGGAAAGTAAAGATACTCTTTAGGCCACAAGCACGTTTTCATGTACGTAAATTTTATAAATAGACACGTTATCGAATTGTGTGTTTGAAATGCAAATTCAAACCTTCGAGTTCACTGTCCATGTTTTTTTTTTCAATATCATTTATATCTATATATCAATTAGTATTGTCTGATAAATTTTACGATTTGTTCAATAAATTTGATTGTTATTAATAATTAAATTAAATTATTTGACAGTTTAATTGAAGTAAAAAATAAATATTTATTATTTTGAATAAGATATGAGTACGTAATATTAATATTTTAAATGCGCTTTATAAAATAAACAATAGGAAATGAGTATAAACAAGATAAAATGTTAATTTTGATTATGTGAGTGTTGTCATTGTGATATTTTATCAATGCGTATTTGCGAAACGGAAGTTTTCTATTCTATTTTTATACGAACAAGTCTCGAGAAATTTTTTTGTGTCGCAGCGAATTGATTTGCAGTGCAAGAGAAGATAAAAAAAACGAGTATAAATAAAATAAGAAAGAGGAAGACAATCAGAGGTCTTTAAAGAGGGAGAATATTTATGGGTTGATAGCGAGTACTCGACACCTGTGCCAATGTCACTCAGGTCATGTACTAGAAGATTCTGTAAATCGATCCCACCCGATCCTACTTGGCCTCACCTTTTGAGCCCCTTGGGTTCCGGGCATGCCTCGAGTGCCATTTCACCGGCAGCCAACCATTCATTAGATTCAACATCTATCTCTACAAAGAATTCAAGCCAATTTTCTAATTACAATCTCTTCAAACAATAAAAATAAATAAATAATCTGTTAGGTCTAGAAAAAAAATATATCACCAAATAAAAAGTAAATCATATTTGATAATCAGATTTTAAAAAACTTCAAAGAAAAAATATATATGATTTACAATTTCTTCAAAGCCAAGTCATGATATTTCCACTAAGTCAGATAAAAAAAAAAACGTCCTTGAGGTAAAAAAATTATTCAACCTAAAGGTAATTGGAAAAGTTTGTTAAAAGATTGAGGAAACTGATAAGAATTTTAAGTATCTACCTAACATCAAAATTTGAGTAAAATGTCATTGAAACAATAAGTTAAGTACTTACGTCAGTGACTACAGCACGACAAAAAAATAAAAAAACATTTTAAAAAAATAATAAAGACATTTAGTATTTCAAAACGACCCGGGAGGTTTAAATAAATCAACAGCTGGATTCGTTTGGATCCTAGCACATGTCTAAGAAATTATCCAAATATTTTTTGCCATTTAATTTTCTCAATCCTCTTTACCCTTCACATTGCACTAAGCTCACTGCAATTATCTCTAACTACTAAATACATACATACATACATGATGAATAAATAAAAATATAAGAAAGTAATTTACTAAGTAGTATTAAATTAAATAGACGTTTTTAGTATTTTTAAAAATTACCATAAGCACCAATTATCGTTTGAATAAGAGTTTAATATTATACATCAAACGTTATTATCATCGATCTGGTAATTCTCACTGGTATATTATAACGACTTTTAAACCGCTCTTGTTATATTATGACGTCGTGTAGAGTGTTGGCCCTGGTGTACAAAGTATGGTAAAAATACATTTTGTATTTTTGGCTACAGCACACACATCTAAACTCATACAATCACACATATAAATACAGACACATGTTTGGCCACCGCGATGTGCATCTTTTTCATTCGGATTATAACCTATGGTATATAATATTCCGTAACAAATTTTGTGACTGTGTAGTGTAAACGACGGTGTAAAAATTTTTACACCGTTGAGAAAAATAATCACAAAAATTTTCAAATATTCAAAATACTGTTTAATGCTCTCTAAAAACGAATCAGTGAAAATCACGTGACAATGACTATTTGGCAGTGAATAGTCACTTATTACCAGTGAAAAATATACAACTATTTGAATTAATGACATATTTTTCAATAGTAAACAGTGAATAGTCACTATTTTCAATACTTCAAATTTAAGAGTGTCTAAATAAAATTAATATTCTTATTGATTTATCAATCAAAATCATACGAAGTAACACAAAATGGTGTAAAAAAAGTAGATTACACGGTGTTAAAATTTCCATGGATAAATAATTTACACCATGGTTTTTTAACATTCTTATTTCACACTATTTGTCTGTGTAAAGTTCTCGGGGGTCATTTTTACACCAAAATTTTTTACATTATAAAATCCGACGACCTAACATTTTATAGATAATTCTATGGCTATTAAGTTTTTTCTATTTCATTCTTCTCTTTCCTTCGATACCCATCCAACGAATTATCCGTTAAATGCCATTAATTTTATAGCACACTGGGATGCAACGGATACAAAAACTACTAGTTCCCTGTATACTATAAACTATATACTAAACTATATTGTAATAAACCCTCCTGTACCCTGTACATCTATTTATACGGATAATTCTTCCTTCTATTCTTTTATATTTTCATTGAATTCTCGAGCTAAGAGTAGTTTTGACTTTTGTACCGGGTAGTATTCACACAAACGAGGTTACATCACTCCCACGTATCACTTTATACAAGAATTAATCTTATAACAATCCTACTTTAATAACAATACCGCCCTATGAATTTATATTGTGTTATTGTTATTATCAACTTTTATTATATCTTTAATTCGGTTATATATTTTTTTTATTGTTTATAAAATGCGTTACATTTTTTTATTGCGACAGTTATTGTTACATTTGTGTACATAATAATTGTATCACAAAATAAAAAATGTCCAGTTGATAAATAATTTTGTTTATTATTTTTTCTGAGTTTTTTATAGAATATATATAAGTTATAAATTTTGTACATAAATAATTTAAAATTAATCATCTTAACTGAGTAAGCTGTCAATAGGATAATAAATAATTGTCATAATAATAAAATAAAATTAAGTATCGACTGAATCCAATGCATATCAAATGAACAATGTAAAAAAAAAATAAACAATGATAATATAAATAAGAATCAGAATCAGAGCACAAAAGTTTACTATCACGTATTCATTGACTCGAATGACAACCAGGGAGCGGTAATCAGAGTCTTCGGATGACAAGACAATCACCGCACCAATAATGCAATTTTTTTACCTCCAGAGATATAAGGCCAAAAAAACATTAAAATGTTTTTTAAACCCTTTTTGGGAAGATTGACAAAAAAAATTTTAAATTCACCCTCTTGTTGACCGACACTCCTTGCTGTTAAAATATCACTTTTCCGTTGAAAGCAATCATTTTTTATAATGTATTGTCACACACCACTCACTCAAGGGTTGCGCAGTACATATTAAAAAAGAATCCGTAAACAAGTCATCACAACGTGAAAAACGACCGTGGGGGTTGTGTAAATCAAGTAGAGTAAAAAAAAATAGAGGAAAAAAAACTGAGTTATAAAGAATGACAGAAAGAAGATTGTTGATGTGATCACACTCACTGCGAAAGAACTACTGTCGTTTTACCATACACACGATTCAAGCTCATCCTTCACTTCTCTTTTCCCTCTTTCTCTCTATCCTACCGAACCATTTCCCTCTCTTTTTTATGTTTTATTCTTTTACACTTATACAGTATACACCACTCGATTGCCTTATCTACTGAGTACTTACACTCACCATTTATATATATATATATATAACAAAAATACTTATAAAAAAAATATATATAAGTAACGCCCTCCTCACACATCCGACTGCTCCCTTATCCGTTTGCACGCGACTTCTTGTTCTTTGTTTATTTATAAGGTGTGTGGATGATCATAAAAACTGAGTAAATATTATAATAATAATTATCATTATTATTATTACCATTTTTACGAGTCACACTTTGAACTTTATTATTAATTGAAACCATACTGCGGTCAATCATCTCGGTGTATTTTTAAATAAACTTTTTTAAATTTATTTTTCATGTGATAAATACTCATCTTTATATTTCATATCGTACCTTCGTTATAAAGAAAATTAAACCCTACTAATATTCGCTAAATAAAATATTAGTTATGTATCTGTGTAATGATTAGTCAAAAATGACCTAATGAATTTTAAAATGTAAAAAAAAATTTTGAATTAGTGAAAGATAAGAGTTCATTAAAAATTTTTATCTTCTCATTAGGATAAAGTTCAATGACTATCTCTGCTATCAGAACATTACGAAATGAATTTGAAAAAAAATACCTGACTACTTAATTATTTATATTTTTTTAAAAATCGAAGTAATGCAGCGTAAAATTAAAAAAATTTCAGATATTATTTTATAAGCATAAGTAAACAATGAATGTGTTTTTGACCTGCAGTATAAAAAATAATTAATTATCAAAACGGTATCATAAATGTCATATTGAATGTAAAAACTTTTTTCTCTATACGTTAATTGCACAATTTTTTTACAAAGTCCCCATGTGTGACTATAATTAATTACCTTTTATATTGAACTGCGTGTAAGAATTTAATATTTTATTTCTAGAGGCCATAAAAATATATTTTCATTTAAATTAATAAGTGTAAAGAAAGATAAATTTGACGATGAAAGGTTCGACAGGCATATAATCATTTAAATTTATCTATAAAAAAATAAATTTGTCAAAGTTTGAGCATAAATAAAGTTTATAAAGATGCATCATAAGCGATAATCAATAACTACTGTATCATAAATCATAAAACAATATTATATTTCCTGGTATATCTATCGTATCAGCGCTAACATAAACAGATCAACGTGCATCGTAAGTAAAATATAATAAAGAGTATCCTCGAGAAATAGTTAGCGACATATAGCCAAGGCAATAACACCAATACCATACAGCTTCGTTACTATCCGACTGACACCAACAAGACAATCCACCCGTCCATATATCATATATATGTGATATATAATAATAAAACAGTGGCTGGTGTCTCGCGCCGTAATTACACACATCATAAGCATAAGTAACATAATGTTAATGTAGAAGCTCTACACCAGACCCAGTCTCAGTCCCAGTTTTACACTGGTGTTATTCCTTGACTCAACTCTACATATATGTTGTGCATTATACATATATTTGAGTTGTGTTGAGTTGAGTCATATTTATAAAGTAACGACCGCGGGCTGACGACTAACCGACGCTTTGCTTCTGGTAACTGACAAAGGAGGATTCAGACAACACTGGACTGGGTCTGCTGGTGCTTCTGCTGGACAGTATGCATCTATATAAAATAAATGTACAATGTAAGTGTAAAATGTAAAACCCTACTCGTGTATTTAGCCACGAGGCCACGTGCTACATGTTATGTTTAACATACTACTACTTTACACCAATTTGTACTCTCTACTACTATCATACATTCACTATCTTTGTACATGTATCTGTATATATACGGTGGACGGAGGCGGGGGTAAAACGGAGTATCTCCAAAATTTTTTTTAAAAATTTTTTTAAAATATTTCAGTCACTTTTGTAAATATAATTGAGCATTATTTTGACTTTGTTTCGTTGAACTTTTTCAAAAATGAGTTAATGGCTTGTTTTATCATAAAAACTATTAAAATTTTTTTTCCTTCCTCTGTAGTCAATAATTAAGTCAAATGTAGTTTTTTTTTGTGAATTACTTACAAAAAAATTTAACAATAATTAAATTTATTTAATATCCATACATTTTTTTTTCACATTATAGGAGCTGCTCCATTTTGCCCGCATAAATAAATTTTTTTTTTAACGGCAATGGAAAATTTTGTCTATTTACTTTGAATATCATCAGCAAAAAAAAATTTAGCGTATTTGAGTCATCAAAAATTTAGTATTTTCTTTACCTCGTTTGCCCCCCCCCCCTCCTTCCTCCTCCCCTATATATATATATATTAACCGCTTTATTACTCCATATTATTAATTTATAAAAAAGGATGTCCCATTGTTCCTTTCCCATCGTTCGCTTTACAGTAGATCCATGTTCCAACTAACCCACGATAAAACTCCAGCCAATTTGTCTTTTCTCTTCTTTGCGTAGGTATTTATTTAAGTTATAAAAATTCTAAGTTAATAACTTAGAGAGATTAAAAACAATAAACGTTGATATGAGTAACGCCGTCAGTAAAGCAATAGAGAGTAAAGTAAAAGAGTTAAGTTTGTACTCTACTCTATGTCACGTTTTATATTTTTTTGACCGGATTTCCTTTTTTGTTGAGTATTAACGTTAAGTGTTACAAATGTCTTGTAAATTAACAAAATATAAATCCACAACAATAATAGAACAAAGAACTATAAATTATTTAAACATTTACTACTAAGGCAAATATTAAATTGCAAATATTTGCGATTATCGACGATAAGGAGTTCTGATTGATAAATTAAAATAATGATAACAAAATCATCGATAACAAAGACTATAATGACAATGAATAAGATATACATGTGCAGGTTGTCAGAGCATCATCAACATCGTCATTGTCACTGTCATTGTAATGAAACTGGAGCATTAGTCATATTATTTGAATACATATATATTGTGATTACGAGTACGGTTATTGCGGCAGGTGAAAAAGCATAGACATCAGAGATCCATTGAGTTTATCGAGTCGTTGCTAATTGCCGTGGTAAAGTTGCTGATACAATCAAGCTAACAAGTGCGATGGTATACAGTGTGCATCAAGGGTTCTTGGTTTTGCATTGCATCGCACCGTGTGTAGTGTCGGTGGGCTTGGAATCGTGCTAGCTGCTAACATGGAGATGGTTTGTTCGCGCAACGGAAGTACTAACGCGAGAAAACCCTCACCTCAAGAGTTCTCTGTAACTATGAAACGTTATCTCTACACCAGTTACCATTATTTCTCATTCTATAGACTTTATTATCTCTCCTGTCCTTATTACTGACATCAGTTTGTTTCAGTTTGCAAGCTCGTGTTACATTCATTTATATTATAAACTTTTGTTTCCCACTTATAAAAGACGTCAAGCAATTGTCTGATTGGCTCTTCGATTCATTTGATGCAATTGCGAATAACATCCAAGTATTCAAGTATTTATAAGCAGATGTAGTGGGTTTGACTTTGTCAATTTAACGCCAAACGGCCAATTAAACTCTCGCCTTGCTCATGTATATTGTATTGCGATTCGAGGACTTGCTTTTTTTTTTCATCCCGAGATTCTCAATCATGGTCAATTGATTTTATTTGTTTGTAATATAAATTATTATTATTATTTATTACTTATTTTTAAAATTATTTTCATTCAATAAAGACAATAGGCTTGAAGTAACGGATAAATTTTATTACAACTTGGATGAGTCCGGGAAAGCCACTCGATCTTTATAATAAAAGGTTATAAAGTTGATTGATAAAAAAAAATGAGCATATGAGAAAATCGTTCAAATATAGTGACCAGCTTTTTTTACCGTAAGTCCATACATATGTATGTATGTATATATATGTAGAATGGATTGCGCAATCATTCGAAGTTTATTGGATTTATCTCAATTTCCGTGCGGACAAGATTGGGTACAGGAGGAGGCATCATCAGCAACCAGCGGTGCAATAGTACAAGGCGAGAGAATAAGAGAAAATTACAGTGAGGCAAGGATAAATCCCTGATGCCTCCTACACACACTTTGAGAATATACACAGACAGTATGTATGTATATATATATATGAATGGAATTCAAGTTTCGTCTCGTGACAATCTATAGCCGATAGGAAATAACTCGACGATGGACACACAATTGCATCCGTATAAAAATGACCCTTTTGGTACATGTACTCTAGTATATAACGAGTTGCTTTATAGAAACGGATATAAGATAAAAAATTTACGCTAACAATACACACCTGACACACCAAAGGAAGACAACAAAAAACCGGAGGTGTCTTTACACTTGACCACATCCGTTAGAATAAAATACTCTACATGTTCGACGAAGAATAATAAGTTTTTAGTTCGATATTGTGCTTGTCAATATAAGGTATCCTTATTAATTTCATATTTTAAATACATACTAACACTTTTACATCAATGGCATTTTTATTTAAAGTTCTTTCTGGTCTGACATAAATTTAATCTATGGGTAAAAAGTATTGACATAGATCAAAATAATTCTTAGAAGTTTCTAGTATATAGTGACCCAATAACTAAGAATAGAGCAGATGCAAATATCTTGACTGTGCAATATATATTAATTCTGACACCTGCGTACGAGAAGATTTTACCTATTGGCCACCTCGTGGTGATTTCATAATTTGGATCAAAACTAAATAACTTCATATTGAAGTAAATATTTAATCTCATATTTAATACTATAAATAAGTACTAAAAATAAAACAAATTGTAGTTCACAATGAAGATAAAAAATTAAAAAAAGCCTAAAATAAAAATAAAACAATGACTTGTTTTTTCAAGGACACTCTGAAAATGGACCAAACAACTTACACGTTAAACAAAATTCCTTTTGAAATAAGTTTTAATGTTTTCACGAGTACAAAAACCGGCTCAAGCATGCTATACATTTATACATCCTTGAAATTGTAAAACGAGAAAATAATTGTCGGTTTAATTTCAGCGGATACCGGCTCAATTGCGGCTCCACAATTTACCTAGGCACAATAGTAGTCATTTTATTTGAATATACGATCATCCCGCCAATAAACCACAAGACAACGGGCCAGAAAAATTAATTAAAAAATAGGATTTCATGTTGAGAACCGACAGCCGTAAGGAGACACCGTCCATGCGTGGCTTACTGTCATTCCTTCATCGACTCTCATCAACCGTCTTATATATGTATATCTTAAATTATATTTACTCTCCCTAAAACCCCCTTGCTTCCTTTCCCTTTATTTCCTATTTATTTAAATATTATTGCAGTCACGGAACATCAGCACGACTTCCGAGCAGGTACGCGAGTTGAAATTATTGTGTAACTAATTTTCGAATGACTCTTTAAATTGGCCACTTAATACTCCTAATAAACACAAATAAAGATAAATAAATACTTGTGTAAATAATATAAGAGTTTGTATAATTTGTTTTATTACAATATCTACTAAATCAATGATAACAAAACATAAATTATCTGTTATCACTGTAATCTCTACTATTTACTTTTTTTATTGTTATTTCTAAATTTCAAGTGTAGAAGCGCCGTAATAATTTTAAAAAATGATAACCACCAATTTTTTTTTCAAATAATTAACAAGTATCTAAAAAGCAGAATTTAATCCAACATATGAGTGAAAAAAAAAATATATACATTGCTTCAAATAAAATATAAATGAATGTAATCTAAACGTATTAGTAACCAGTAGGTCAATTTGCAAGGACATTTTCCAATTAACAAGCCATCATATATATATATATAAATATACATATACGTAATACAATCAACACAAACTCGGTTTGTCAGCAAAAACCATCGTCCGAGTCTGAGATGTCTTGTGATCACTGATCGGTCTTATTTTTTATGACTCATATTACAGTCTAGACCTTTTTAATAAGGACAGCCCATCATAAAAAAACTTACAGTAATAATGATAATAAATATAAAAAAAAAAATGATGGAGATTTTTTGTCCATTTTTCCTGCAGTCATTGACCAAATAATTTATTGTAATTTAATTGCTCCGTATGCAGAGTAAATTAATTCACTAGTCTTATTACAATAACTAATAGATAATTGATGATGATAATAATGACAGTGATGATGAAGATTAATAAAGAAAATATGTAATAAGGGATTTAAAAAAAAAAGGGTAATAAGTTAAGCCCTTAGTACTCAATCTCAATTGACTTAATCGAGTCTGGACAAAAGATTAATCAGCAACAGCAGGAATGAGATAAAGATATGATGAAACTAAACATCATTATATATGATACGGTGTACTAATAGAAGGTGATTCGAGCTGCTGCAGGTGCAGCACTTTATGTAACATGATTCGCGTAATCGGAAATTATACCGGCCAGGAGATAAGAATAAATAAGTTATATCAACGCTAGTAGTAGACAACTAGTTTGGAGTAGGTATTAAAATAAAATAATCTGATTAAATATTTAATAAAAGGATGTTAAATATGGCGGCTTAAATCCTTCGGGATAAAATATCTCGCGAGGTCCATTGACCCCAAGAATTTAGGACAAGGGATCGATAATTCTCATCTCTGCTCTGATTCAACGTCACTATGAATTGTTTTACTATAGAACTCGAGGATTATAATAAATGAATAAATATATTAATAATAATTGTGATTATTGATATCATAGTAAAATTAATAATAAATATTATTTAAAAAATACTCACGATTTTTACTCCGACACGACGTTCAACAGACACTTCTTCCCAGATCCTTTTGTTACAATTTTAAAAACTCCACTAGTGTAAAAAACGTCAAAAAAAGTTAAGCAGAGGTAACGTGCTTTACTTTTGCTTGGAATTTAAAGTAACAATTCACTCACCAGATTAATACTTTTAATTTAAAAATAAATATTATAGATTTATGTAACTTATTATGTGTTTTTTTTTACTTCCCCAGTAATTAGAAGTTGTCAGGTGATTAATTTGTAATTTAAATAATGTTATAACGACGATCTAAAGTGCACACGAGCACGATTTCGACTAACAGTGATCAGTTGTCGTAAACACTCGGCGCCATATTCGAATCGCGATCTGTCAATAATAAAACCGATGACTTTGAAGTTGAAATTTCGTCAAGAAGATGGCGCCAAAAAACAAGACATCAACAGAGGATCACCAGAACTGTTTTGACCGACTGTGAGTACATTCTAAAATGTACCACTATTAAGTTCGCGCGGAAATTTAAAAATTTTAAATAAACGATATACCAAAAAATTGCTCTCAGATTGCTCTTTCAGATTCCGCAATTGCTCCAATCATAAAATCAATAATTAATTAATTATTATCAATTGAAAGTATGGAACTCATTTTGGAAATTCGTGTATTTTCGTGCATTTCTGCCATTCATAGCTATTGAAAATTAATTTTTTTAAAGGGGTCATAAAAAATGGTGGTTTCTTATGTCTTAAGGTACGTACTATCACGTAGATACACGATATCGCTAAGCGAAGCCCCTCAATTTTCCCCAAGTCCGTCTAAACTTGGAAATCAGCAGATTTTCGTGAATTTCTGCCTTTAGTAGGTTTTGAAAATTAATTCATTTATTGAGTTATACATAAATTTTAATTCCATGACTTGAGAAATCGTGGATTCTGAAAGAGCATTTTAAGAGCAAGTTTTTAGTATATCGTTCATTGAAATATATTAAATTTCCGTGCCAACGTCGTAGTGGTCTAAAATGTGCTGCGAGCAACTGCAGCTTAACAGCAGACCGTGCAAGTGCAGCATAAGAGCAGGATGTTATTTTTGCGTGAATCACTTGCGTGTTTTTTTTTTTAAATATTTTAAATATTTCTGTCATATTCTGCCGCCATTTTATTTACGATTTTTAATTTCTCTCCTATTTCTAATGATATTTTTCGATTGTTTAAGTTTACCGCGCAAGTAATAACAAAAATTATTAAATTATTAATGAAAAATAAGAATTGTTGGCCATATTTTTTCGTTTATTTAATAGATTATTGACACAAATAAATTTTAATAAAATTATTAAATTTTGAAATTTTACGCTAAGGTGGCGCTACTGTGCATCGTTGTAAAGTGGGGGGAGAGAATCGCAACATCGATTGCTTTGTGTCAACTGACGGTTTAATAGCGGCAGTCAGTATCATCGCCAATGGCAGTTGTAGTCCAGATCTTTCTGTACGTTTGAATTGAAACGCAGTATTGCAATGGTGTCGTATAATTACTTATAAAATTCGTTGCTCTTAGTTATTGTTTAATTAAATTGTGCAGTGGTTGTAAAATGTTAATTGTGCAAAGTGTCTGTGGTGTAGTTGAGTGTTCAGTGCTAGTGTAAAATGTTGCTGATGGCTGACGCTGATGGCTTCCAAGTTCCTGGGCAAACTCATCTGGCATCGTCTGGTGGGGAAATAGCAGTTAAGTGACGTTCTTTTAGCTGCAGTACGCTTGGAGCAATTTAAATTAAATCTCCAAGTGTATTTGGATACCCTTCTGCATATTATTTCCCCGCCAAGGTTTGTTCAAACACTCAAGTGTTTTTTTTTTAATTTATTAAATATTTTTCTATCATATTCTGTCGCCATTTTATTTCGACGTACGGTTTTTAGTTTCCTCTAATTTCTAATAATTTACTTTTCCAATATTTAAATTTACCGCGCAAGTAATAAGAATAATTAATTAATAATTATATGCCCTGTATGCTTACTTACCGCGCAGACCGCGTTGAGTTTTTTGAATTCCCGCTCTTTTTATTAACAGTAGCCAGTAAAGAAGATTTTTTTCATACAGCTGATGATTTTAGGCTCGAAGCAAAATGAAACCGCATTTTGGCGGTTAAAGTGTTGTTAAACATATTGTGATATTTATTATTTGCTTGTGTATGTATAAGATAAGTAAGACAACAATTATTAATTATTATAAAATAATAATTTGTTTTTAAAATGTTCGGAAAAGAAGCATTAAAACTTATAACAGAATTGGAACTGTCTGAGGACATTAAACCTTTCAATGTAAGTAAATAACCTTTAAAATTAAGTCCTGTGATAATTATTTTTAAAAAATAAAATTTTTTTTTTCTATTTATAAATAAATTTATTTTTTTAGGAAAATTTAGTCCGTAAAGTTATGGATGAAATGCAATCACTTTATGAAGCTAATTTAGAGGATGTGTAAGTTATTGACATATATTTTATATTGTTTTATTTTTTAAACTGACATTTGAAGTAACAGACTCAATTATTGACGTAACTGACAATTTTTTAGTTTTTATAAAATAATGAGTTTAAATGTAGCCGACAATTGGCAATTTTTTAAATTTATGATATTCAAGTTATCCGACGTCTTACAATTTTTGAATTTTTTTTTCAAAATGATACATTATAAAAAAAATATTTAAAAAAATTGCGCCGATAGTTTTTTAAATTTTCTACACATGCATATTTTTTTTGTAACTTATTTGTTAAAAAAAAGTCAAAAAATTTTTAATTGTCTGTCAATTTTAGGATCATTTTAAATTTTGAAATAAATGAATAAAATGGAAGTAGAATAAAAATCAAAAAATGTATAAGTAGATAATTGAAAAATCAGTACATAAATTGTCTCATCCTTCATATTCTCAACTTTTATTGTAACAAAATTAAATTTATCGATTTTTAAATCTGCACAGTAGTAATCAATGCATTCAAGCGATCATATAAATTTCAATATATTTATTAGCAATAAAAAAATAACTTGTTAATATTGAATATAAAAATTAAATTATAATATCTAACATCTAATTGAGGCTTTCATTGTCGTCATTAATTAAAATAACTAAATGTACTTATAATTTTTAGAAATACAACAGTATCAGATTCAGATGATTCAGCATCGCGTTATATGTCTGTCCAACTGAGACACGCTGCTTTAAATCGCAACAAACGTTGCCTTCTGGCGTATGTTTACAACAGAATGAGAAGACTCAGACAAGCTCGTTGGGAATTCGGTAGTATTTTACCACCAGAAATAAGCGTCAACATGCTGAGTTTAGAAACTCAGTGGTTCCAGGCTTATAATAAATCTCTTGCTACTTATATGAGATCCATCGGAGATAACCAGGGACTCAATCTTACTGTCGATATGGTACCACCCAAATCTTTGTACATTGAGGTTCGTAACTTGATAAAACAAACAGTAATCGTAATAAAAAACATTAGTACTCGATTAATTTTTTACATAAATATCATATATAAGAATGGAGACATTGATAGTCTTAGAAAAATTGATGAACATTTGCTTTGTATAAAAAATTTTTTGGTCAACTCATCACAAGACAATTAATAGCTTGGGTTTATTTTGTGCATTCGATGTGCTGATTCTGTTGAACAGATAACTGACGTTTGGGATTTTCAAAATTACAGGTCAGGTGTCTCGTTGATTATGGAAAGTTTGAGCTAGATGATGGGCAAGTTATCACACTGAAAGAAAATACTCATCATTTATTACCTAGGGCTCAATGTGAGCCTCTAGTACGACAAGGAATTTTGGAGCACGTCAATTCATGATCAAACAGAAAAAAATTTCGTAAGTTTAAAATGTACTTAATAATTAATAAATCATTGGTATTAATTAGATTTTTTTTATTTATTCAAAAAACAATTTATCATATATACGATGTCTATTATTCTGAAAGTCTAATCCGTCATTAATTGTAAGTAAAATTGAATACTTTTTCAAATTAGTATTAGGAGTATGCGAATCGTGTTCGAATAAAAAATTTTCGAATTATTCGTCACTCTTCCAGAATTCACGAATAATTTGAACTAGTTAATATTTTTAAAAAAGTTATCTTTGAATTTATGATAAAAGATATCAACAATTAGCAGCTATTAGTGAGGATTTTACCATCCAAAAAATATTAAATAAATATTTTTATTATTCTACTATTACTTTTGAAAAGAAGAAAAAAATCAGTCACCGTATTCATCATTCACTTGAAAACTTACTATTACTACTTTAGTTTCCTTTATTAATAAGGATTCTTTAAGTAAATTAAATTTTCCCGCTAATTTATTTCAATAAATCAAACTTGCAAAAGTATAACTTTTATATATTTTAAAAAAATTTTATTTATCAATTCTTTAGTACATGAATTAATAATTAAGTGTATAAATTATTTATTAAATGACAAGCTCATACAAATGTTTAACACAAGACTAAATAGATTCATACAATACATATGGAATAATAAATAACGGAGTATGATTGAAAGTTATGAAAATAATACAAAAAGGGATATGAACATAAATCACAAACTATTATTCAAACATTTGTCGTTAAACAATTGTTTGTTCTTTAACTACATTACAATAATAATAATAATAATTATGATAAATGAACGTTACTACGATTATTAATTCGACAATGATTAGTAAATGAATACCAATAAAATATGACAATAATAATAATAAAAATACACGTAATACCGAATACTCATTAGCATTCAGATTAAATCTATAATACTACAATAAATAATAGTTTCTATTTGTGCAGTCTGTAAAAAAAAACTTTTACTTAAAAAAAAAAAATTAAAAATAACATGGAAAATTTTAATAAAAAATATTAACAAAAATTCAACAAATTAATTAACCATTAAAATTTATAGGCACGCAATGTATCTGCACATTTACTTATTTACCAACTGGCAAGATTTATCATACTTTTAGTTGATCAAACGAAATATGTACTCATGTTTTTTTATAAATTAACTTGCCGATTTAATCGCACGAGTAATATTAAAAAATTTATCTCATCGCTAGTAAATACTTCGGATAAATTGCCATGAAGTTTAAATTAATAATGAACAAGTGATAATTTTGTCTAACTGTCAGATGACAGTAAAAAAAAATTTTAACTCAAAGAAAAATAAAATTATAAATTATTTATTTTAATACAAATAGTTTTTCGGGTCTTCCGTGGGTTGTCCGCAAATACCGTGGTACAGTTTAGTAACAAGACTGCGACTGCGACAGTTTTCTATCTCTAGGAAGCATTCGTTGCTGTAAGTCATGTTGTCTGTGCCACAGACGGGGTCATAGTAGGGCGGGCAAATTTTCTGACATCCGCGGAATACAAATCCTTGGACACATCGTTTCATGGGAACGACGTACACGTGTTTTCTGTAATAAAAAAAATATATATAGTAATTAAAATTAATTTTATCATAAACATTTTTTACTAAAACTTTCAACGCCACAAGTCCAGATAAAACTTGTGAGGAAATCTTGACACTAGACAGAAGATAAATACTCTCGAGTTTTATTTATAAAATTTTTCGAATAGTGATAGTGTTGAGTAGATAATTCTCACCCGCAATTGTCTCTCTTCATCTCACACTCGTTGCGATAAAGCTTGTTATCGGAACCGCAGACAAACTGCCGCTCACCGCTGCATATCTGATTGCAGAGGGCTGTCGTACGGCAGTGCTGAGCTGGCACGGCAACCACCCTTTGGCCACAAGTATCTCGTCGTAAATGGCACAGGGATCTTAATAAGAAATAAGAGATACGCGTTTAAAGATACAATTTAATTAACGATTTATTCTCTGATAGCAAATCATTATTAATTTATTAATTTTCAATGGCACATTTAAATTATCGTTAATATCAAAGGTAATATAGAGAAAAAATTTAAAACAAAAACCTTTTAAGGACTAGAAAAAATTTCTCGACGCAGAAAATTTTTTTTTGCCAAAAATTTTTGTCTTCAATTTATAGCGCAAAAAATTTATGATACTAAAGTTAGCTGACGTCTGATATTTTTTAGATTTTTCTTAAAATGATAAATTATAAAAAAAAAAAATATTTTAAAAAATTGCACCTATAGTTTTTTTAATTTTTTACATGTGCATATTTTTAGATTCTTTTCATTTTTTATTGATTTGTCAAAAAAAAAATCCGAAAATTTTTAATTGTCTGCTAACTTGAGGATCATAAAAATTTGTTGGGGCAAGTAAAAATTTTTTCGCAAATAAATTATTTTTTTCCGTGTAGTAGAGTTGAAAAATAAATGTATGTATCATACTACGATGATTGTTATAAAATAAAGGACCTAGAGATAATCTTGGGTTTTTAATAAATCTTGAATAATACCCGGTACTTACCGGTAAACGTTTCCGTCACTACCGCAAACAGGTTCTTCAGCCTCATTGCTGCAATCTTCTGGGCATTGCTCAGTCTCTTTCAAGGTCGTACATTCGCCAACGTGTGCAAGTTGAATTCCTTTCCTGAATACAAAATTTCGTTAACTAAAACTTAATCTATAAATACATACACACTTACACATACAGTTAACTATTAACTATATATATATTTATAGAAATATATGTCTTCTAGTATGTATTTCACAACAGTTATTATAACATTTTGATGTTAAATAGCTCCGTTTTATTAAATCTTAAAACCCTGACTTACATACAAATCCCAACATTTAGTTGACACTGATTAGGATACGTGTAAGCATCAGTTCCACAAACTGGATCAATATCATTACTACATTTTTGCATTTGTTTTGAGCACTTCAAAATACGTGGTTTACATTTATCGAAGTCTACAACTGTTATTTTTCTTCTTGACTGACTGTAAATTTTATGATAAATAAATTAAATACAAGTTTTAAATATTTTAAATAATTGATAACTCTGAATGTATAATTTATTTATGTAAATAGTAATTACCCGCAATTAAGCATTTTTAATTCACATTCATTTCTGTATACGCTGCCGTCAGAACCACAAACTTGGACCTCTGGTTCATCTTTACAATCTAACGGGCAAGCTGTACCAACACTTCCGGATGTTCTTTCTCGTGATACGCAGAATGACATCGGGACTTCAAATACGTGTTTACTGAAATAATAAAAGCGAAAAAAAATTTAATAACATTTGTTGTAGAGTTTAATTTAAATTAAATTTAATTTTTATCGCGGTAATTTTAATCATGATCAAGAGCCGAGTTAACGACGCGGTAGTTAGGCAGCTCATGAATTATTCAAGTTCAAAGATTAGAAAGATGAGCTAAAAAAGGGAGCTAGCGAGATTTTTTTTTGTTTTAAATAATTTTTCAAACCCGTGTGTACAATAAAGATTATAATTAAACCTGATTCTTCATACTCAGGGGTGACGTGAATTATAAAGGAGAGAGGGTTGAATGTATACATATTTAAATACAGTTTGTTCTAGCTTTGTTAATAATTATTACCCGCAGTTTTTCGCTCGCATTTTACAAGTGTTGGCATATAAAATTCCGTCGCTCCCGCAAGCTGGCTTGGCACCCCGCCAGCACGTTTCTCGGCAATGTCTCGTTGTCTGGCAGTGCTTTTTGTTTGTTCTTACAACTCCTTGTCTAAAAAATAAATATATATACATATATTAAATTTATATAAAATAATCTAAAGACAAAACTCATTCAGATCAACACGGAAAAATTAGTTTCAAATAGCAACAAAGTCTCTCTACTTCAAAGTGTCAAAATTATATTATTTCTTGGCTTAAGAAAATTTTCGTTTTCAATTCATAGTGCGAAAAATTTCTTAGAGCAAGTAAACATTTTTTACGCCAAGAAAATTTTTTTTTTTCTGTGTAACCGAGGGTCTGTTTTTTCACTAAAAACTATAATTTTTCCACGTCTTTTTTCCGTGAACTTAAATATTTTTTTTTCTTTCACTAAATAAATAAAATTTATATTTAAATTAATAAATATAAATTATATTTTAAAAATTTCTCAGACCAAAAAAAATAAAATTTCATTAAAAATATTTAAACTTTTATAAATTGCAACATAGAAATGAATGTTATCATAAAATTTAATCTGTAAAATCAAGTTTGATTTAACACAACATAACATTCTGTCAATAGCAGCATAAGGAACCAACATATTGTCTAGTTGAACGATAATCAAAGTCACATAACCAACGGTATTACTATTTTATTTAAATTTATAGTTATTTAATATGTCAAGACTAATGCTCAAATTTAAATCCTATTTCAATGACACAAATAATCTTTACGACTTATGTACGAGTGTGTATGTACCTGCATGTAAGAAGTTTCATTTGACATGTAGACTTGTAGACATTTCCATCACTTCCGCAAACCGGTCCATCCAGTGGCGCAAGATCACAAGAAACCGGGCAATTTTCACGGTGAGCAGATATATTATTGCAAGGTCCAAGATGGGACAATTCAATACCAACCCTGCAAATCTCAACCCTCAGCATGCACTTATTTAAATAAGTACGCCCGTCAGTACCGCAAACAGGATCCTGATCAGCCGGGCATCGGTGCTCGCACTTACTGCCCGACGATCGTAAGCAAGCCGTTTTATCTGGTGCTACAGTAACTCCTACAATTTAAAAATAATTATTTCTCACAAATGCGCTATCAAATAAAAAGTTGTTATTAACGTCTTAATGACAATAATTAATAGTTATTTATTTATTTTTATTGCTCTCTTAATTTATAACACCAGCGGTTTTAATTAAGTTGTAATTAGTATCTTTGCGTAAATTGTATCTCATCATAAACCAGAGCGTAAAAAAACTATTTATTCCTTCATAAATTCAGTAATTTAACGTCTACTGTCCCGGAAGATCTTAGAAGTCCTTGGGATTCTCAGAGAATAAAGCTGAGGGCCATGCAATTATTCTAATTACGAGGTGGCTTTTAAATAACAGTCAAGTATTAACTACATTACTATTACTATAACTACATAACACTAATTTATTACATTTTTTAGTAGCATACAATGTAACAAGTGATCGTTTGTGTCTCTTTTATATACCTTTTCCGCACATCTTCTTCCGCATTTCGCACTGAGAAGCGTATATGACCCCATCACTACCACATACTGGTTCTCCTCCAATGGGACATATTCGTGGACACGCACCTCCGACAAATTCTATAAAAAAAAATAAAAACAGATTTATTAAGTTACTAATTTGTTGACAATTACTTTACAATATTTGTATAATATTTTAAATGCGAACCCATTGTTCAATTTGAATCAAATAATTCATTTTTTCGAACTTTTTAATTCGTACGCTATTCGCACACATCTGCTCAGAAAAAAAGATATCTTGTCAAGAAAATATTTTGGAAGACAAACGTTTTAGGGCACCAAGTCAACATTTCAAAATATTTTTCAAAATTTAGATGTTTCTTATAGAGATAAAGATAATTTTTTTGTAGAATTGAAAATTTTTTTCAAATTTTGAAATGTTACTATACTGAAAAAAAAAAAAAATTGGTACTTGAAATTTGTTTCTTATCCTATTGATTTTACAGGAGCAATCCTCTACTACAACAGAATTTTGTCCTGTTGCAGTGCCTATTTTATTTTTTTCCGTGCATAGGAAATTTCTACTTTATTCGAGAAAATTGAGATTTTAAAAAAAAAAATTCTTGAATCAAGAATATTTACTTTCAGTCAAGAATTATTTTTTTCTGTGTAGTATATATATATTTATAAATAGATGGATAACGATTTCCGGTATTTTATCCTGCTTAATAATGTATATATATATATATATATATATATATATATATATATATATATATACTCTTGTATTTGGTACGTTATTGGTTTCGGTCCAGCGATCTTAAGGTCAACAGCATTTATAGATTTACAACATCAACAACTTTTATAAATTTATTTCTTATATTTAATAAAATAAACAAATTAAATAATTAGTGATGGTAATTTTCTAGATTATAGATTTAAGATGGTAGATTGTATACCATAGATTAAAGATGTTAGATAAGAGTTTTATCGAATAAAAAATATCAATAGTGTATTAATAAAAATAATAAAAAGATAATTGAAATAGTTGGTATTAAAATATAAATAGAATATAGTAGTTGTATATAAAATAGAAAATAAAACATTGAGAATTTATATGGCGATAGGACGAATAAGAATAAATAAAATGAAAACTGTTAAATACAAGGTATAGAAACATGAGTGCCGTTATAATCAGCATACAAAAAAATATTGCCGGTTGTTCTGATTCATTCACGATCATTAGCAATATACCACTGTCGAATTAACAGTAATTGATTTTTTTTTATTTTTTTTTTTTTTTACAGACCTAGACCTCAATCACGTACACAAATTAATTAATGATTAATATACTCGTGTGTTTCATTATTGTGAAATAATGAGACTTTCAATTAAAAAATCTACCCGGTTATTACGTGCACACAATTGGCGACGTTAATTAATTTACTTATTATAAAAAAAAAAAATTACATGCATTTTTCTTAATAATACTGTTAAATAATTTTAATGAATTAATTACTCGAGATAATTAAGTAAAATCTGTTACTTTAATTATATTGCACGCAGGATTGGTGACTAAGTGCGATACATTTTTAGATTAATATGTAATTGGGTTAATGTGGTTTTTTTTTTAAATAATTAAATTAGCAGTAGATGCGCAACAAACAATTTTTTTATTTATCTGCGAGACGTTGAGCGTATCGCAGTTGATCCTCAATAACGCTTGTATATTTAAATAATTTATTTATACATTTGTATGAAACAAAATAAAAATAAGAGCTCAGATAAAGCCTCAACTCGAGAGTACCAGGATATCTTAATTAAATTCTCAACAAGTATTATTATTATCATCATCATCATCATCATCATCATCATCGTGATAGAATTTAACCTTGGATTTTCGCGATACACTCTCATATTCTTACTGTACTAAGATGTTATGATTTTATACGAAACATTAAAATAATCATAAACAAAGATTAAGCTTTACCAGTAACATATGTGCGAAATTATTTATTTTATTTTTTATGGCAATGATAAATAATTTATAATTATTATATTAAACGTGTTATTTATAATTCACTTATAAATAAATTAGCCAATGACTTCTAATCAGTGCTAAAATAATTTAAAAATTTTTTTTAAATTTTAAAAGAAAAGTATTTTGAATTGTAATAACGTGAAGTAACAGTATAAAAAAACAATGACAGTTATCGGGTATTAATAATGTATAGAGTAACAGTTAACACATTTAACATTTAAACAGAGTTGTAAAAACATATCAAATGGTTGAATAATTTAACGAAATAAAAAGTTTAAATGATAAAAATAAAGTCTGTTGATGTAACAAGAAGACCATTGATATAAAAGTGATGACTAAAAAAGCTAATAAAATGAATCAATTATATGTATAAAAGGCATTACTGTTGTGAATCGTGATTTCAGTTAATGCCAGTCGCCGATGCCGGTTCCCGGTTACTGTTGATGCTGATATACGGTGCACATGCATCCAAACATATATATATATATATATATATATATATATATATATATATATATATATATATATATAACAAGTTATGTTGGCTGGGTGTATTTAATCTGAAAACGAGGGTCGGTGAACCTCCCACCATTTGGTGGTATGTACCAACCGCCAAAGTTTACTTTTTTCCACGAAGACTAATTTTTTTTTCTCTGGTCTTGTTTGAGTGTATCGTAGTGTATAATGAGGATGTACGGGAACACACAAAGGATGCATTAAAGAAAGATTCAATCGTACGATACGTAGGTCAGCGAACTTAAATGCTTACTCGTGGTGTTGGATACACTTTACAAGAAAAGCTACGTATATATATGTATGTGAATAAATAAATAACTATATAAGTAATATTATACCCAAAAGAAGGTGGATCAGATACATTACATTATGCGTGAGTTTATTCAAAGTCTGTCTCAGATGTCTTTTTATTAAGTCCCATCAACATCGCGAAGCGCGGGTACGGCATATACCAGTCGGTAAAGTATAAGGATCTGCCGGGAGTTTGTTGATGAATTTAAAAGGGGAGTGTCTGAATGTGGAAATAATAATCGCTCTTTTTTGTCCAAGACATGAGAAGAAGATTAAACATTAACAGAAATATATCCTCGAGGCTTTTGATGAAAAATTGAACAAGACTCCCCTGGCATGATCTAGTCTTGACTTAATACATTCTGGACAAAAAACTTTTAACTCACGGCTAAATTAGTCTACTTTGTGAAAAATATCTAGACATTTCTTAATTATTTTACTAACATCCTTATACGCAGAGAATTTCATGGCACGAATTACCCGAAAATTTTGGGTAATGGTGGGATAGCTCGATATTCTTGCGAATTATACTGTTTGTTTCAGTAATAATAGATGACTATTTTTACTATGCTACATAGTAATATTTCTGACATCAAAAAGTCCATTTGTTTTTATATTTACAATAAAAAAATAAGTTCCAACAATCAGTTTAAATTTAATAACTCGTCTTCCGAAATATTTTCTGAACTCAAGACAACTTTTTTTCTGTGTAATTAATTACGATGCATCTAGTAAATATTCTAGAATAAAATTAAATCTGTTCCCTTGTGAAAATTACAACACGCATTCCCTATCGAAAAGTTCGCATGGAATTCATTCAGATGTCAAAAACCACATAGAATTTAATAGAGGTATTGGTTTCTGTGCGGTTTTTAATCCATTGCAGGGAATTCTTCGAGAACTTTTAGATAGGGTTGTAAATTTTGTTTGATGTATTTGAAATTTCTGTTATCGGTAATTATTACCATCATTACATATTCATGCTGCTATTACCATAGTAATTTTTCAATAAATTTTTTATGTAAAAAATACCGTAGTTCTCCAAGCGAATAAATCTCGTCTTTATGGATTTTTAATTTCTAAAGTAATATATAATGCTAGATGCTGCGGATGATCTAGTTATTAGTTTACCGATAGCTGTAATGATGGTAATAATAATAACAACAATAATAACAATAATAAAGCTATTCCGGGGGCGAGAATGACTCGGTAAATCGACAAATTGCTCACGATGATCAGCTTATTTGAAAGAATAACCGTTTGAATTGTTTGTCTACAAGAAAGTATGTGTGTGTGCGTTAGTAAAATGAATGAATCTATTAAGCTGAGAGTTATTGTAAAGATGTTTTATTATTAAAAAATTTTTTAACGAGCTCTTTTTACTTCTAATAGTCATCTTCGTCATCTAACTGACGTTACTGGAAATTAATATGCAGATTATTTTTATAATTATTATTATGAATAACAATAACAGTTGGCATACTTTTTTTAAAGTTAAATACTGGGAAAATTTTTACATAGTAAGGTTTTGTGTTCAAAGTTATTTTTTTTTTTTTAAATAATTGTTGATATTTGAATTTTTGTTTCAAGCATAAAAACTTTTACATTCAGATATTTTATGAATTAAATTTAATTGAATTTTCGGAATAAAATTTTGTTCATAATGAATTTAGATCTAAATTTCATTACGAAACTCAGATCGTGACACAAATATGACTTATCATTAATTTACTCCGATAACTTTAATTACCTCGAAATTAATACTCAGTCAAATTTCTATTAAAGTAATCCGAAGTTGATTTCATACACATGATAAATTGACTTCATAATCGATACTGACTTATTATGAATGAATTTATTGAAAGATTTTGAATTGAAAAGTTAACTGAACACTTAGCAAAGTAAGAGCTAGTACCCGATCAGGAAACTAGTACCTGATCACTCATATATTTTTATATCTATATTTACTAAATTTTACTAAGAATATACAAATATATGGAGTGATCGGGTACTAGTTCTCTGATCGGGTATTAGGTCTTTTACTTTATAGTGAAAATTCAGTCAAGTTTCTATCAAAGTAATCCCAAGTCCAATTCAAATGTAACTGAATAATTATAATGCTAAAAACCTTTAGCACTTCGTTTCACTGGCGTGTCAAAAAAAATGTTAATTATTTTTATCGAATCATGACAATTTCAATTAAACACAAACAGCTTGAGTTCATTCAGCCGTGCATATATTTAAAACTGGTCAATAGAGTGTGATTTCCAGTACTCACTTATCGTCAATACCAATCTCATTTCCTTGTGCCTCGATATTGTCCCGCTATAAAATATAAATGACATTTCAAGACCGCAAGATCACACGATGTATACTTTCGAATTCTTCTAACACAAATAAACCTTATTCTTATATATATTTTTTTTATATTTTAGGTCAGTTTACTTTGACATCTCTGCGAAATGAGTAAAGACAGTCTTAAATTTCGGTGCCGTTGCTCTGTTCGGACATTCAAGCCTTTGAAACTCACCAATGTCCGGAAGATTTTACAAATCAACTTTATTTTTCTGAGCAAATCATAATTTCGGTGATGAATTTTAAATTACTCAGTTTTTGCGGCAATTTAAAAATTATTTTCTCAATGAAATGTGTGGATAACGTTGTGATTTAGATAAAAGAATATATTTTTTAAAATTTAAGTAAATACTGATGCTAATTGTAAGTGGGATGTGTGCCAAACAGGGCGTTTGCTTGGAGCGTAATCAAAGAGAACGAATGGTAAGTCAACTTTACGAGGTAAGTCCTGTCTCATAAATTGTTGCGATCGGTTAAGTGGCAAGTAGTAAGTGGAGTACTGGGGCGAAAAACTACCTCCCAGACCGTCGACTATACTTTTATTGGTGGTCATCTTTATATATATAATACAAGTATATACTATACAGTATGTATTACACTGGCTTACTGTACGTATGGTCTTTTCCAGCTTCTTCAACACAATCTTATTCAGTTAGTTTTACGCAGTAATCCAATATATATATTTTGCAAGAGAGTTGTACTGTAGGCCCGTTAACTCGGAGAAATTTCAATCGAGTTTCGCATACTCACTTATTTTATTATTTTTTATTTTTACGTCTTCTATACTTCTTAAACAGGACTTTTGTTTCTATGGTAATTTTAAATTATTACCATACTATCTTACAAGCGATAATTAGTTACAAAGCTATTTCTTTAAACCGTAATAATTAGTTACATAAAAAATATTTAACCATTGTTATGCTTATTAATTACTTTTTTTTTAATAAGTCGTGTTAAAAATCCCTTATTAATATTTATAAAGTGAAAATTCTTTGTTTTTTTACTAACAATTATATTTTATTTTTAAAAAAACGATTAACGGAAAAAAATTTTCTATTGAATCAACTCTTATTCGATTCACTGAACACCCAGTTATACATTACGACTGTTTGAACATGTACGTATATATGTATGTACAGTTATTTAAATTGACGAATGAGATACACGAGAAACCCACACATTTGATATATATATATATATATATATATATATATATATATATATATATATATATATATATAGAAATGTACAACTCTGATCTTTTATTTATTTATTTATTTATTTTATTTTATTTTTTTTTATTTTTCACGTATACGTAATTCTGCACACGAGTAATCGTGCAATGAATTTTAGCATTTCATATAAATCCTTCACAGAATTTTAAATTAAACCTACTAAAAAATCTATCATATTTAAAAATATAGTAACAAGTTTTTTTTAATAAAATATTATAGCAAAGAATTTTTCAAAGCATCATTTAATAAAACATTAAATTTCTCAGCTAATAAATTTAAAAATGAATATGAATTATTTCTACGCTAACTATCGAGCTGTTAACAAAATTTTAAATTATAATTAAATTCCAAGGATTAAAACACTACTTTCCTTAAAAAATTTAAAGCATGTTGAAGAAATTTATCTTATTTATTTAGTATTTTCGACTTTACTGTACTAAAATACAAACAAACAGATATAAATTTATAATGAAATTTAGGTTTTTCATTATCAATGTAAAAATAAAAAAAAATAACATGAATAGTCTCGATATAATTATAAGCCATGTACGGGGGAGTGATTGATTGATTCATGTGTGTAGCATTAACGTACAGTCGTGAATTAAACGGTATCATTACAATAAAAATAAATGAGTAAAAATAATTTTAAAGTAAAAGCAAGAGAAAGAAAGAGTACAAGTTGGCAAAAAAAAGTTAGAGAAAGCTCAATAATTAATGATAGCCTAGTCAAAAGATTATATACGAGTCGTCCTTCCCGATAAATAAATGCCAGTAATAATGAGCATGGGTAGATGAGCACTTAGTACCAGTAAAGAGTAAACACTTGGCAATGGCCTCGACCTTACCTCCATACCTACTTCCATCAGCTTGGTTATGTAGGAAAGAAACTGCGAATATATTAAGGTTGCTATTGCCCCGCGGCTAATGATAAAATCGAACCGTGCATCATATCTCCACTCAAACTAACATTATGATTATCACATTATGATTATTATTTCCACCGGACCTAAGATTCTTCATATGGGTTATTAGGTGCACGACACGATTCATCTGCGTTTTCTCTTACAAGGCCACTTTTCACCTGGGAAAGCCTTTAATGCCCCTCTGTGCAGTTGCCTTACTCATATCACTATTATCATCATCATCATCATCATCATCTTTACATTCATTTCCTTACTCACTATTTCGCTACTTTCTCAATGCATTGCAATTATCACCAACTGGTAGTGAGAATCATAAAAAATTATATTAAATCATGCAGAGTATGGAGAAAATAATACACCCACGTTACAATTTTTTCATGGTAAAATTTCTCAAGTGAAAACGATGTCAATGCAAGTTATTTTTCAAATCAATTAAACTACTTTTTATTTACAATATAATTACTAGTAATGTCTATCAGTAATTGATTGTTATTCAGTTACCAAGTAGATCGTCTTATGGCCGATTTCTTCACTCGCAGTCATCCTTCGATTAAAGTTAGCCGTTAGTTTACTGGAGATTTCTTTTTCTTCACTAGTTTAAGAAATAACCCTTGGTTATTTTTGTCCTAAAGATAAATACTTGGGTTGTATGACTAAATATTTTAGGCTTTCATCTCAGAATACTGTTGGAATAGTTTGCATTCTCTTATGCTAGCATTAACAGGGTATCAGATATTTTCGGCTGAGTTTTTTTCAGAAGAAAAATCTCTAAATACAATCTACAGACCGCACATTGATTCACTACTGTCTAATCTAGTAAAGTGCGCTTTAATTTTTTGATAATATTCGTTTGTTTAAGAGAAAAACTCGGCCAAAGTTACCATTTACTGCGCAAGTGCAATAAAGATAGTAACGTTCGTGGACTTGAGTGTAATAGGGAATAAAGTGCAAGCCCTTCTTAACAAATAATAAGTATCTATCGACTTTTATTAGTACGAAGTTGAAGGTAGTAGAGATTCTTTGTTCATATGTAAAATTTTGGTCCATAGGACCCCTATAACTCACAACATACGTACACGACCAGAAGACAGCTGACCCAACGGTCTGTTGAAGACAAGCATTGAAATTTAAAATCGGGAATAAGTTTATCCGCCGAATAACGAACTCTAGTTTATCCCTCTCATGAATAAATCGGTCATTAGACATAATATGATAGTGAGAATTGAGGAAGCAAAAGAAAGTCTTTTAAATATACGTGTATAAATATAAACATATATATATATATAAATAAATAAGGATTAAAAGAGAATGTTATTTAGGTCAGTCGTGCATTCTCAATTACTGTAATTTAAACCACGGATTTCCAACCCATTAAACTCACGTGCCTAACAAAACACAAAACTACAAGACAAAGAATCAAACAAATAAAAGTACCACGTGATTAAATGATTGTTGAAATGAAATAAAATAAAATTTAAATTCCACAACAATAAGATTCAAAATTAAACTTTGAATGAATAATTTAAAAATGTTCTTTGATTATTCGAAAGCGCGAGAGTAAGAATGGATTTCAAAAAATTAAAAGTATGTTGTCTGTTAAATTTCATCCGGTTAATAAAGTTGCTAATTGAACATGTGTAGTGTATGAATAATATATAATAGTATGGTATTGAATGTCCTATCACCTTCATCAGTATGCCATAGAAGAAAGTTTAATACGAGATGAGATGAGAGTACGATCATGACACAGAATACAGAATGCGGTGTTTTGTTTCTTTTAAATAAAGAACAAGAGAAGAGAGTAAAATGTATAAATTGCTTTAAGGATCAAGTATTACACAGTTGTGTTTAAATTTTTGTGTTAATGCCCGAGGCCTATTCCTCATAATTTCTCGATTATTAATTTTAAATTATGAGTTTAAAGAACCGTTGATGAGAAAGAGTGGATAAGGATCACTTTTTTAAGACATTTATTATGATTATTATTGTAGGAAACATTTGGATGTAAATCTTGTAAAAGGTAGGATCGATTTAATACTGCGTAGAGTTTGTAAGGATAAAAAATTATTTTTAACTACCCAATCAACTCAGTAGATTGGATAAAAAAAGAAGAAAAACAAGGAGAATAAACTAAGAGCAGAGTGGCTACATGTCAGTCAATTGAAATTCATGAGGGCATGGCTGACTGGGTCTCCAGGTCAGTGAAGTAAGTCAGTTGTTGGTGTTGCCGTGTTTTAAACCATCTAATAATTTCTTTAGACAGACTAGACAATTTTCTCTATGGCCGACAGACATGAGGTACAGAACGTGACAATTATCTTAAACTGTTATACGTAAAATAGCGAATTTCATCAATCGAGTTAGACAAAACAATTGTTTTTTTTTTTTAACTCTTTAACGATAGTAATTACATCTATTTATGTAGGTGGTATTTGTTTGAATAGTGTTTATAACAACGAATAACGTCCCACACTGTCATTGAGTCGAGTATTCGACTCTACTCGCAGAATAAGATGATTGACCGCATCAACGCGCTACAAACCACAGATGAAAAGATCATTTTGTTATTGATTGTACCTCGTTTAAGTGCACTTGTATATGTGGGTTGGTGAAAGGAAGACCATGAAAATTTAATTTATCATGACACTGATATTATTATCACTCGAAAACTATTTATACTTATTTTTTAACCAAAAAAATAAATTGCTAAAAAATAATTTCAGTAGGCTGTAAAAAATCAGGAGTAAATTCAGAGTGATTAAAAATTTTTTTTCATTCCGAAGTCACTCAGAATTTGGGTTTTTGAAAAAATCACTCTGAATATAGAGTAAATAAGGAGTTTATTTTTCCTGTGGATTTTAGAGTGATGCGATTCTATTTAAATTCGCATTCATTCGAAACCGGAGTTTCAAAATCGAAATAAACATCCCTTCGAAGTTAATTTTACTCCAGGGGATTAAATAAACGCACAGTAATTCGCTCCGGATTAAATCCACGATCACAAATTTTTAAAAATAACTAACGTTCATTGCCCTAGACTCACGAGACAGTTTTTAAAATAGTAATCATTATTATCTAAAACTAGTTGCAACTGGCTCGTAATCATCATACTAAAATGATAAGAACCTTGCTATCATATATGTATAAATGTCACTGGATATTACCGGTATAAATCCCTATTTGAATCTTTACAACAATTTATATCATATCATATCCAACTATACAGCATATAATAATAATTTATATTACACTTAAACTTGAATTCCTTCTTGATTATTTAAAAAGTAATAAATAATAAAAAATAAAAAATTAACCATCAACTTTAACAGACGATCAGAGGCAACACATTACATTTGTAATCACAACACGTGCATACGTAAGTGCTAAAACGTTAAGCGATTAATCTGGTTTGCTGTTAAAGTGAGGGGAATGAGTAATTTACATTCGAGCATGTTTGTATGTCTCCTTGTCTTACAGTCTACTTCCACTTCTTCTCATTATCATTCTTATTCTCATTCTCATTCTCATTCTTATTTTTTTTATTTTGCTCTCCGCCACCACCACATTTATAATAATAACAATAATTACTTTTAAATGTAATAGTATACTGAGTAATAAGTATACTCTACGAAGATTACAGTATCCATAGACTCAGATTGAGTACTTAGTACTCGATACAGCTATTTAAGCTGTGTATCGAATACTGGTATTACTTTTTAATAGTCAACTTTAAGTGTTACTGAGACTATTTTGATAAGAATCTTGTGGCACACAAGAGTGTGGCTTTTACTGTAACGTTTAAGCTTTTTAGCGCATTACTTTTGAGCTACTGTACTACTAGTTACTAGTATCTCCAGTAACGCGTGACTATCACGACATAGAACGATGAACAGCCAGCAAAACTAAAACCGAGACTACGACAACTGGTTCACTATAAGAATGTTAGGAATAGATAAATATCTTGTTACCCGACACGTATGATGGTCTGGTCGTTATAGTCTACAGTCTACTGATTTACAAAAATAATATTTTCTTGAGATGTGAATCAATAGAAATCATTACATGGTTTATTATTTACACATTTAAGCTTAAAAATAATTTCCTTGACAGAAGAAAATCCGAATTTATTTGCAGTACTTTGAAAAATAAGATCAGCAAATCTCGAACTGAGCTCGGATTTCTTCGATTAAGAAAATTATTTTTAATTAAATCGTAGAATTTTTTTGTATCAGTGTATTTTTATTGATAGTGAATTTACTTACACTGTGAAAAATTTGAAGTAAATTCGGAGTGATCGAGATTTCACTTAAATCCGTATTCGCTTCAATTCGAAGTTAAAATTAAAATTAACTCTTAGGAGTAAATTTTACTCCAACCCAGAGTTCCAATATTAAATTAAACTTCCGAACTTCACTCTGAAGTCATCCGCTTCGCATTCACTCCGGATTTTCTTCGCGTTCATTCTGCTAATTCTTTACAGTGTAAAGATCAGTTTTTTTGAAACTTGTTATTAAAGGAATTACAGCTTTCCTGATCTACTTTATTGACAGAATAATTTTAAGATTCTACTTCGCCTGAGTGATCGCTTGTGGATATCAATTTAGTAAACGCACTGCAAAATACAATACATATATTTTTTATTTTGTCTGATATTTCACAGTGCGTATATCGAATTATTATCCACTGTAATCACTCATGCGAAATGTAAAATCTAAAAAAAAATTCTGTCAGTTAAGTAGTTCTTCAATAAAAAATTTGGTTATTATTTTATTTTAAAAATAATTATCTAATTACTCCAAGTTTAAATAATTTAAAAAATTCAAAATTTTATTAAATTGTCAAGAGCTGATAAAAAATTAATAAGTTATGAAACAGCCAACCATAAACACTAATGTTGGGAATAATATAAGGTAAAAAAAAAGTCATAAAATGTGTAGAATAATAAGCGCAACGATAAAAGGTAAAGCGAGAAATTGAAACCTATTGCCAAGACCACATACGCGTGTGTTATAATGGATAGAATCTTAATGACCAACATGCACATCCCAGGCATGACGACCAAGGTGATTATTTTTTTATCCAAAGATTACTCCACTAATAAAAACGTCACATTGATCACTAAATTTTCCACGTCATTCTTTTTTTCAACAAAACTAACTTACTTTTTCTATTAAATAATAAAGTTATCGCATCTCGCTTTGAAAAAAAAAAATTTTATTAGATAGTGCGTTAATTCGACAACTCAATTACCACTAATAATTCATAATAATAATTAATGAAATTCCATTCAATAACTTAATTATGAATTAGATTGTAAAAGTGTTACAGTTAGTGATTAATTATGCCGTGTAATTAATTATCTATTTAAGGCTATTGAAAATTTCTCATGATGATTTAATTACGATACCAATTATAATTAAAATTACATTACGAAGATTCTCGATCAAGTATATACAAAAAAAAAATAATTTCTTGGCGCAAAATATTTTTATTCGCCCAAAAAATTTTTTTCATTATTTTTGAAAACGAAAAAAAAAATTTTTACGGGAAGAAAAAATTCTAGTCCTAATAAAATTTTTGTTTCAATTCAAAGAGCAAAAAATTATTCGGGACAAGAAATTCTTTTCTATGTACGAATTATAAACTTTCAATAACTTATTGACATTATCAGTTTATTGATGACATTGATAGATAAATAAATAAATATATCATGTTGCTTATTAATTTTAAATCAATCTCTACGTCTCAATCAATTTCAGTTTATTTCTTTTTATTTATTTCACTGCTACTCATACTTGTATGTCAAGTTAATTTTTTTTCCATCAAACTTAATTTCGTTTTATTACTCGATAAATATCACCGCACATAAACAATCCGTCAGATCTTCTCATTAATTTATGCACACATACATACATATATGCAGACATAAAATTAATATTTATAATTACTATGAATTATCAAGTGGAAGGTTTAAAAAAAGTATAAAATAAAATACAACAGACGGATTATTCGAGAGACTGACGAGGACCCTTTTATCTCAAGTGCCAGAGTATAGTGGTCGGTTATAAATGCACGAAAGACTGAACTGCTCAACCATAATTCGAGTGCAATCATATGCCTCAATGCTCCGATCTTAATTTTTTACCGACCAATCGAGGTTTTGTTTAAATATTTAACAATAAATTGATAATCTGACACATTTATTTATTCATGAACCAGCGAATTGTTTCAAATAATAAATAAAATAAATAAAACTTCTGAGAAGAAAATCCCTCAGAGATTATTCTAATGAGGATAATTTTTTTTTTAGTTGAATTGCTAAAGGATCAGCTCAACTCTCTGTCGGATTAAAAACTTTGTAAGATGGGATCTTCATGCGAATCTTTAGCTCTGAATATATCAACTCTTTTTTATTTTTCAACGACTAAATAAATAAATAAACTTTTACTATAATAATTATTACTATTAATTACGGAATATACGAAATATCAACACGCTGTAAACAAGTGATAAGATAATATGTAAAATAAAATAAAACTGACCTTGAAGACAGGAAATAAAAAAGACACCAGCGAGTATGTAATAGCGCATTTTGTATAAATGGTGAATTTCTCTTGCAAGAAAATGTCCCAAGTTGATTCACGTGGTGATCCTCCTACTGGTGCTCGTAAGATTGCGGAAGCAGTCTAACAACAGAAAGGCACTGCACCTCGGTTAGTTCTCTCAGTACCAAAGATCCCACACGGTTTAAGTGTTGGATTAAAAAAATCGCTGGTACAGCAGCAGTAGCAGTTGCAGTAGCCGTCGTGGTCGTGATCGTGGTCGTGGACTTGGTCGATAGTCAGCGTAGTGTTCAAGAGCAAGGACGTGGAGAAAGGCGAGAAGAGGAGGAAACGTGCCCTCTTCGACCTCTGTCGTCCTTCGAGGTTCACGAACGACTGAGACAGTCGGAGCACTGTCGGTCTGGCTATAGCCTCCCCTTCCTACTTTCACAAACGTGCTCCCATTTCCCAAGTTAACTCCTATATTCAATAACACCATACCATACTCTCCCCAGCACGAACTCTCCTCCAACTCTTCTCCAGCGACCAACGACTCAGCTACTCCTCCTATCCATTCTACATCACTTGGACCACAAGTGACCGCACCACATACGCTCGACTATTATCATTATCATTGCCAGTATAATCGTACTGACTGACAACAACCGACAAAAATTACCACAAGAAAAGTAATTCAAGTAATTTAAGTTAAACATCAAGATGAAGCGAAAGAAAAATAACTAGTTCCAATGAATCTTAAACACAAGACACCTCAAGCGTTAATATTTAAGTACTAAGTGTTTTAGAATGACTACCCTGGTTTCTAGGCCACCTCCTGCCTGTATCTTTGCATCAACATTAACTCGCACCCAATATCATTCTTTGTATATTACATTTTTTAGTTTTATTATAAGTTATTACTATTATTATTATGTTGTTATTCCTTCTGGTGGAGAGTCGCAGATCGGTTCCATGAAAAAGATAAGACTTAACGTAATCGGTTATTTATTCCTCGATCAGTTATATTATCCAATTTCTTGACTTAACTTTTTTACTCTTTTTATACTTGTTCTGGTTATTCATTTGCGTAGAGTTACGGTCTCTCGGCAATTGGGATCGATTAATGCAGGTGGTGCAGCCTCTGAAAGACCACTCTGATATTCAAGTTCTTAAAATTATTGCACCGTAAAAATTTCGTGGATCCCAAGCAAATCAAGTGCCGTTGAAAAATATAAATTATAAGACGACCAATAACGTACAATTTTGTTATGATTGACCGGGTTTATTTATTATTTATTTATTTACTTTTTTTTTGCTTTTTATTTGCAACCTATACTCAGAGGCCCTTAGTCAAATTTTTCAATCGAGGTTAATTATGCACTGACGTTTTAACGCTTATGAATAATTTTATTAAACTCCACATTTCTTTTAAATAGTTTTTATAAAATTAATAGTTAAATCATCGAATCGACACACGTGTATTTAATTTAATTTATATTAGAGATTATATGTGCAGAACAATAAGAGAAGTAGATAAACAAATACTGAATATATAATATATGTAATATTAATTTACCGGTTTAAGTGATAATATATTTTATTTCATTTTAGATGCGATAAGAACTAAAATAATAATTGAGGACTCGGCTGGATTGACATGAAAAAGGGCAAGGATTTCATCCGCTACTCAATAAGTTCTACATTCACGGATAATTTACGAGATCTGTATTCGTACACCTGCAGTGAAAAATTTGTATGGCACTCTTGTGATGCTGTAGATACTATTATTCAGCACATTTGAGTATCTTCCCCTTTCAAAAAATTTATAAAAAAAAATATATGCTAAAATATAAATTATGGACAAAAAATATATTTTTAATAGCTAACTTTAACCGATTTTCATATATATTTTATATATTTTAAATGTAGTATAAGTATATTAAAAATATATCAGAATATATAAATACATGTAATATAAATATATGAAATATCTACGAAACTCGGCCAAAAGTTGGCAATTAAAAATATATTTTTAAATATTTTTTTTTCAGAGGGGTTATCCAGCCTAGCACCTGTAAGTTTATTCTACAAGCTGTAAGCTACGAGTCTCAATGTGAGCCTTCAGCATTCAGCAACAACCAACTTAACAAGTAACCAAGTAACCAAGCTTCCAAGCACATTCGTCAAACTGCCTTTCACCTGTTTTTCTTTCGACTATTATAAATGCATCATTTACCCAGGAATCTATCATTTATATAGAGAAAGACAAATTACCGGCTGCTATTTAGTTATTTCATAGCTCTCTGCTCTCTTGAAGTATCTTGTAAAAAAGTACTATCATCACTTTGAGAAAGTCCAACTTTAACTAGGCTGCTACATCACTGCTTTTTTTTTCATTCATTATTCAAACAGAAAAAAAAATTATTTCGTTGGATCTATGAATAATAAACAGCACAGTAAATAATATAAATACATAAATATATTTACAAACAGCAAATAATATATAATACTTATATAAAATATTAATAACGTACTGAATAAACATTTTCCAGTGTCAAAAGACAAGTTGGTGTGCCGAGTTGTGGTACTACTCCATGTTCGTGACCATATTTAGAGGATCGTAAAGTATGTGACTAGACAGGGGTAAGTACGTGTGCAAAGAACACACGTACAATGTGCACTGCATAAGATATTAAATGTGTGTGCGTGTGTGCATGTGTAACTGATACTAGTATAATATGAGGAATATAAATATATACTATGAACATCATTTAAATTACGACCTAAACCTCGATCACCTCTGCTTATCCTGGTGTGTAACTACCAAGAGGGTGGGATATCGCCAAAGATAAGCGTGCTGTTAAAAAAAGTGCAAGCGAGCTTTTACAATTGTTGGCTACTCGCCCACAGAACAAAAATTTTTTATCAACTTTCGCACTTGAAACCCACACGGAAATTCTTTAAAAAAAAATTCCTTGTATGCAAAAATTCTGCTGAGTTTAAAATAAATATATTTTCCGGGACTTTAATTAAAAGGAAGAAATTTTAAAAATTTAAAAAACGAGTAATTGATAAGGGAAACATTTGTTTGTAAAATTGCTGAGAAAACTTTGAAAGTGTTATTTTATAGCTGTAAATAGATTCCATGAGAGTTTAATGATCAAGTTAAATTGTCGAGATGCCAATGTGCAAAGAAGAAAAGCCGAGAGATACACCACAGAGTAGCATCATCATCAGATGATAATAATAATGAGTGATAGCTGTGGAAGAAACAGTAGCATCATAGGTGGTATTATACACTTAAATTGATTGATGCCAATGAAAAACCGGAATATCTAGTGACATTTAATGGTATCGGTAAAAGAGGAGACAACCGAGTACGAGTGAACAAGATGAAATGAGAAGAGAATTAATCATTGGTAAAAGATGTAGTAAACAGACTGTAAACACAACATATGGTATTGGGCATGTCTTTTTCTTGTTCATGTTCTCAACTGTCACATATCGTCACGCCCGCAGTGTACGTCGTGTGTGATACGAGCTGTTTTATTCGTGTCTACTCATAACACCGCTTCTTTAACTCATCACGATGTTTACACACAGTCCAGCTGTCGCATTGACATAATTGACGCTCCTTTGATTTAATTATCATTTAAAAAAATACCGCGATTAACCATAGCTGCTTACTGCTGCATACCAGCTTCTACCGCATGATTAAGCCATAACTGTCATTTTTAAAATCCCTAATTTTATAGGCTGTCATTTATTAAAATATTAATATTTATACACAAAAAAGATATCTCGAGTCAAGAAAATATTTTTGTAGACGAACATTTTCGGAATCAAGTCAAAATTTTTTTGAGCTCAGAAAATTTGTCTTGGGTAAAAAAAATTCGTCTTGATCAGAGATGATTTTTACTTAATCCAATAAAATTGAGATTTTCAAATAAATTTCCTTGAATCGAGAATATTTACTTTCAGACGAGAATTTTTTTTTCTCTGTAACTAATTTTATTGGATACTGATGGATGGCTATGTTTGTTTTAAATTTAGCGTAAACAGTTTTTTACTTAATTTGATAAATAAAAAATAATAAAAAAAAAAAATATGCAAGTACATACAACAAATACGACACTTTCTAATATGTTTTATCTTAAACAGTTGCTGAGAAGAGTGATAAAAAATAAATAAATAAATGAAAAAAGGAACTAAGCGTTTAACTGCATCGAGGTCAAGCCAATGAATGAGTCCAATGGCCCGGTCTGGATACCTTTTGCGAGAAGACTTGGAGACAGGTCGAAGCTCACGCTCGCCGGCTCTATCTCAGATGTCAATAAAATAAATTTTTTTTTGTGGATTGAGCAAACAGTATAAATACTTATACGAGCTAAGTACTTTATAGATTCTACGAGGTGTCGTACTTGTAAAACGATCGTAAAGTGTCATGTAGTTTGTACTTTTACGCCTCGGTCGTGGCTTTGCTTTAACAAGTCCGGCTGCTGGGAACTCGGTCGCGACCATTGCTATTGACGCACGAGGTGACGCGACAAAAGACGCCACCACGAGCTCAAGACGACGCAAGAAGACTTTTGTCGAGACATAATCCAACTTTTGGAGTCGCGATGTCTTGCTAACTTGGATTCGCTTATTTTATTTAACCGTTAACACAGTCTTCTTTTACATTTTTTCTGTTATTAATTTACTTGACAATCCGATTTAATAAATTTTTATTTTATATTATAGATTTATAATGATTTCGAATATTAAACTTTAAAAGTTTTCATCGATTTCAGTTTAACTTATTTAAAATCTTCCGAGTTGCATTAATCTGATTGAGGTATTTCAACTAATAGTGTATTATACTTAAGGAGAAAAGTCGGACAATGCAACCCGCGTGTGTAATTTACTAATTGAACTGAAGGCAAGGGTGGCAAAAACGCGAATTGAGATGACTTCCTTCCTTGGTGATGTGCATACAATTTTTTACTGAACCTGCGCCTAAAAATTAAAATTTTTGCTTTTGAGCGGATGTCTTTTACACAGATCCCGATGACGCAGGTGTATTGATGATCTAGATCCCGATGACTCAGATTGATTTTTTTATTTAGCGACCGTAGATCTTAAATCAAAAAGAAAATGGCGAATTTAAGTTTTTCTATAGATTTTCTTAGCTGGTGAAAAGTCCTGGTTTTCATAGATTTTCTGTGAATTTTCTCAGGCGGCAATCTTGATCAAAGTAAAAGATAAATTTTTTTTTTCTCCCAGTCCTGATTTTCTATGGATTTTCTTCGGCGGTAACCAAAAAAACCAGAGTTTAAATTCAGAAATTAAAATGAAACTTTTGACATCTGGATGACATCAGTATATATAAAAAATTGAAATTTTTTCAGTCCAACTTTTTAGATCTCTCATACGTAAAATAACAAACAAATTTGACGTAAAATTAAAGCTGCTTTTTCACATCAAATTTATACGTAATTTTACGTGGGGGAGGAAAGCAAAAAGTCGAAGTGAAATTTTTTACGCGTACTATACCTCATCGAGATGTCAAATGTTTCATTTCAATTTTTGAGTTAAAATGTTGATCATCTAGAGAGCTTTCATCGAAATCAATTTTTGCTGTTGGTTGAGCTCAACTGACTATTTGGGAATAAGTTCTCGTTTTCTATAGATTTTCTATGAATTTTATCTTCTCATCGAAAAAATTTTTATTAGATAATTTTTCTGTAATACCAACATTAAATATTTTACCGACAAAAATCATTTTAAATTTCCCTCCTAGATGTCAGCTTGGTGTCAGAAGAACACTAGCATATCACCCGTTCCGTCATACTTATAAAAACAGTGTTCTGTTTTCTGTTTTCGATAGACAAACACTTTAAATATCAGACAATCATTAATAATTAACTAACAAACAATATTTAGCCGCGTAGAGTATCGAAGTAATGAAGTTTTTTCATTCATTGACAGATATTACTCTCAAAAACTAACTGTTAAAAAAAATGAATAAAATTATATCAATGTCAGTGTCAGTGTAAATTTGCCGCTATGTGCAATCTGTCTGCTTGTGTTTATGTTCGTTCATCAACAATCTTTACTCTGAACCTAAACAAATCATCAAAACTACTGTAATTTAATATTTAAATTTAAAAAAATTAAATTAAATTAATTAGCACCTAAAAATGTGGTAAGATATCATTTTTAAAATTCAAATAATTACATTTTTATTTAGAGAATTTAAAAAAAAATTAACCTCTTAATTTAAAAAGTATAAGAGACACGAAATAGAGTAAATTTATTTACATAAAATTAATAAATTAATTAAATGCAACAAGAGATATCGGATTTAAATGAATGCGCTTTTAGTTTCATGAAATGTGATACTGAATAATGAATAAATTATATATTTAATTAATTTATGATTTATGAATATTTAAATATTATCATTTGAATTCTGAAGAAAGAGTTGATAATTTAATAGTTTTTTTTTTTTGTTTATTATTTTTACAGATGAAGATCGATCCTGAGCAATGGCACGATGGTCTACGGTATTGTCGGGAATATTTTTGGCCCTATCCATGGTGCTGTCACTTGGTAAACTTTTAATGCTAGCTGCTGGAAACAGCAACAATGGTGACTTAACTGAAGCTGATCAATGGTTAATTGAAAATGGAATGCCGCAATATCGACAGCTTTTTAAACAAAAAGGTAAGGACTATTATTGTATTACTGATAATCGTGACATTCAATAATTTTTTTGTTTTCATTAACAAATTATACATTTACATTATCAAGAAAAATTATCGAAACAATGCGCAGTTAATTAAAATTTAAAAAGTCCGTATGGGTTTATCAAAATTATTTATGAGTAGGATTGTAGCAGAGATGAGACAATTTATTAAATTTTTTAAATTATTTTTAAAAACAAAACGCGCGTACCGATTTTTAAATTATCTAAATACGTATTTTTTAATTTCAATTCTATTTACATTTAATTTTTTTTATTGCTAACGCAAGTGGCACAGAGACAACTTTACGATGTCTTTTAAAAAAACAAGAAAATTTTTTTTTTGTCTCCAACTCAGATTTTTTCTATAAATAAGACATACAGATGTTGATTCTAGGAGTCGTAGGAAATTTGTCTTCTTTTTTCCGCCTTAAAAAGTCATTTCAATTTAAAAATCGTTTAGATGATAACTTAGTTGACCATTATTTGTAGTTACTTTTGTCGTCATTTGTGTTGTCTATTAAGCAGATTTTTTGGTGATGTTAATTTCTGATCATTTTGTCAACATTTTGATGTCTTATCGATGTGTCAAAAACCCTAAAAATTGACATCTTATAGATGTCACAGTCAAGTGTGCTACTTGGGAAATTTCGAAATTGCCAATTATCAGCTACATTCACACTCATTATTATATTTTATTAATACGACATTGTTTATTTGAAAGTATAACAATTGTTTTTTGTCTGCTGCTTTTACTATCATTCATTTTTTTACTGAACAAGTATTTTATTACTTGGCAAAAATATGTCTTTTATAAAGGAAGAATGTATTTATTATTATGGTAATTCATATTTGTCGAGATGTACAGAATGATTATAAGGGAAATGCTCATAAATGGAAATGGAAAAAAAATAGTAAACACAGAATCGATTAAAATATATACAAGAACTTATAAAAGTATTTTTAATTGGTAATGTGGGGTGCAGTAGGGGGACAAATTATTTAATTTGTGGTCCAGTAGATTTGGTTATGGGAAACAAAAATTTAAAAAATAGTTATTGGTCTACGAGTTGACAAACAAATAGAGCGAAAAATAAACTATTATTTTAAGAAAAGTGTACTCGAGTGTTCTTGAGTTTTGGTCGTAAAAATCTTGACCCTGATTTACTATTAGATAGGGGTAAGACTTGGAAAATAAAAGAAAAAGTAGAACAAAAAAAAAAATGATAGAAAATGTGTGATCGAGCTTCTTTGCCTTTGATATAATTTCCGCTGTGACCGAGTCATCAAAAGAAATAGCGAATTTTATCGATCTATGAAAATCACTATTTTCTGATTCTTTTAAATGTTCGTAGACTTCAACTGGGTGAAGAACAAATGGCTGAAGCGGGAAATAAAAAGGCCATTATAATAAAAGACATGAATTCAAGTTTCTCTGTATTGTTTTCTTGTAATTTCCGGTTCGCTAGTCGAGTTATCGAATCAAATGATAAATCTTATCGTATTGAGTATCTAATAGCCTTCTTTAAAACTTTTTATTGCCGAAACCAATAAGAGTTCTTTTTACATTTTAAATTTTTATAGCGAAAAGCTTAAAATAACTAATGAAAAACGTAAATAAATATAAAGAATACAGCAGCATTGAAAAAAGTATAACAAAAATTACGAACTTCATTAAAATTTTTTATTCATACTTCAATGATCTGGAAATTAATTAAATTTTTTTTTTTTTTTTTTTTTCGAAAAATTACATTTAATTTTTCAACGTCAGTAAATTTAGATTCTTCGACATGAATTTTTCTTTCCTCTTAAATTCTGTTCATCAAAAATTAAAATGTTAATTTATGTACAAAAATGAAACATTATAAAGAAGTTTTAAAAAATATTTTTATACGCTACTGAATAAAGTTCGGCAATTTATCAAGGATTACACTTCATATATCAACGTTAAAATCTTTCATACTTTATTACATGAAATGATAAATTACAAGACAATTTTTTTTTTCTTCTAAATAAGAAAAATTTTATTTTATTAAAAAAATTTCAAATATTTACAGTCAAAAATTTGCGGAATGAACGAGGATTTAGATAAAATCTAGATCCGATTTAGATATAATCTAGAAATTACTCCGCTGGAAAAACTCCGTATATGGGGTGATTTTTTCTAAAACTCCGAAGCTACGAGCGACTGAAAAAAATGATTTCTTGGCGCGAAAACAATTTTGCATTGTGAAATGAAAATAATGAGTTTATGAGGATTAAAAATAATTTCTCGCGTCAAAAAATTGTTCCTCTCTCCACGAAAATTATCATTTTTAATTTATAATGAAAAAAATTTCTTACGGCAAGTAAAAATTTTTCGGGTTAAAAGAATCTTTTTCTGTGTGATCACTCTGAGAATTCTCTTCCATTTTTTTACGGTGTTAAAATAAAATTACAGTGTTTATAAAAAGAGAGAAAACATTTTTAAAGATTCATTTTATTACAGAATTAAAAAATAAAGAATTATTTTTAAGTTCAAAGTTCCGTCTGCTCAAAACTTATGCTATTAAAATGGCAATTATTAAATTAGCATTAGTTTTAACTTACTGTTGTAATAACCTAGTTTTCTTGCCTAATAACTTTGTCAATTAGATTACCATTTTATAAAATAATATTATCATCTGCCATATATCTTTTTGAACTTTTCTCTCTGAAGCAATATCTTCTCATGAAATTCTACAGTATAAAAATTTGATTTTAAGAAAAGCAATAAACTAAATAACATAAAATCTATACCCCAAAATGTCGACGAAACGAGTTGGACTTTTTTACTATTAATATTTTATTATACTTTTTTTTTATCGTAAAAAGTTTTTGAATTTATTCTAATCCATTATCTTACTTATCAAGATAATGTATTTTAAATGTATAATATTCATAAACTTTTATAGAATATAGTATATGAAAAAATAAAAATATGAATTTGATAAACAAAATGTATGATCGAACTACGATTTCTTTACCATATTTTTTATAAACCAATCAATATTTTGGCTCCGTTTTAATTACTCTCAACTAATTGCATTTATTCAACAAATTTTGAACAAAAGAATTTCTATATTTTTTACTTACGGTATCCATTTAATTATTTTCTTTTGCTACCTAAAGATTTATTTATTAATTACAGTCATAATTTTCGAAACAAAAATTTTAATTTATCCAATAAAAAAAACTTGAATTACTGTATTATTCATAAACCAGCAGTATGATATTTTTATGACGTTATTTTATAGCTCACTAAATATGGTGTGCGCGCGAATTTTATTGTTTCGCATACACAAAAGCAAAACTTAATGCCTTATAAAAATAATATCACTTATAAAACTTGATAATAAAAAAAAGAAAATCTTCAAGTCAAAAATTTGAATTAAATTTGTTAAAAAAAATATATTTGGAAAAATTTGACCGATTTGAACGTCTTTGCGGCAATCGAAATTACTTTTGAGATTTAGCTTTGATTGAATTTTGAAGAAAATCGATCGAGCGGTTTACAAGTTATATGAAAAAAGCTTCAAAAACAAATTTTTTGATTTTTATTTTTCGTATAACTCGTAAACTACTTGACTGATCGATTTCAAAATCTGATCAAATCTAAATCTCGATGAATCCTTTCGATTACCGCTAAGAACGTTCATTCGTTTCAAATTCGTATCAAATACAAAAAGATATCGTACGACAAAAATTAGCTTATAAACACACACACACACACACACATGCGAACATTCATCCAGTAATAGTCAAAGTAGCATCCTAGGACCTCAAAACGTCGAAATCTGATTGAAACTTCATTTTTGACATTCTGAACAAAACCTATAATTTCCGTTTTTTTTTTAAATTTTCAATTTTTGTAGCGGGAAATTTAAAAAAAAAATTCTTACATATACAATTATTTGTTTTTATTTCAGTCCAATTTGCTCTACATTAAAACTATACGTCAAAAAAAAAATATATATATATATAGATACATATATATTGAGCGCTTGCGCAAATATTGATGTAAATTTAGTAAGCTTTATTGGCGAGATGAAGAGCTCATTTTGTCGACAGCATTAATGTCACTGTGCCATGTTTGCATATATAAAATACTACCTATCCACCCACCCCCTCTATTACCTGGTTTTATATTATACTAGTTCTCCGATGTTGTCATCCCAAGGGAAAAATAGAATGAAATAACAAAACCCGGAAGATGTATTATAGCTGATCGAGGAAATTGTTGGAGAAAATACGAACAGTAAAAGTTATATCATGAAACTTTATATTTTAAATTAAAATTCAAATGTATACTTTTGATGTTCTATTACACTCAATGCATACATAACTGGTAATATTTATTATAACGAGGAAAAAAAATTTTTGTAACCAGAAGATAGGAAACCTACCGCTATCAAACTTCTGCCTTAATATACGGATGACGAACAATTCGTTATGATAACGGTGTTTTTTTAACTAGCGAATTATTTCTTGTACCTAGCAATGGTTTGTAATTGCGAAAAAACTGTTGTGTTACAGTAAGAAAAATCTGTCTATCGGTTGACGTCGCAAGCCAGGCCTAAAACTTCCCGCTGTTTTCGAGCTCGAAGTTTTCTCTAGGATTTCTCTAGGATTTAACCTATGGTTCCATGGCTAATATGTTCTCTAAGCTTATCATGTTTGTTACTGCAAAGAAATTGTTCGTTCTCCCGTTTTGTGTTATGAGGACAAAACTGTCTTCTCCGTAAACTTTTTCTAAATTGTTATGATACATAATGCGGAGGAATTAAACTGGAGTTAAAAAAAATTAAGTCGAGTAATAAGGCATCAAAGGCTGTAGTATTTGAATTTGTATACTATTTACGAAAACTATTGCATTGTACTCTTGAAGTTTTCAAGTAGTAAAGAATCTCATCATTGCGACTTGAGAAATTTCTTCAATAGCATTTTTTTTTAATTATTTTATTTCTATCCTGAGTACCATCATGTACACTTCTTTGCACTTTTTTTAATTAATCAAGAGCTCCTTTGTGAAATTTTGAAGAATATAGCTAAAAATAAAAATAATAACAGAGTACGCTTGCGAGATCTACCTTTCCAGTAGACAACTTATTTAAAAAATCCAGCTCGATATAATCATTTTTCTTTATGTATTGAAATTCAGCAAAGTAAGTGAAATTTTTCCAAAGCTCAATTGACATTAAGCCTTAAACATTTACCCATTCACACATAAACATACATAGCACACATACTTGTTTATAATACAATCAAGAACAGAGTCTACATAGAAGCCGTTAAAACGAAATCACGAGCAAGACGAATAATTAACCCACTGCCCTGTGTCTTTATGTATACAGTATTTTGTGCAAAGTGACTACCGTGTGACTAATCTGATTTACTACGCTTGAGTACACCCTACAAATACACACAACATTCACTCTTGAAGTGACTCTCTTGACTTAACATTTATCCAATAAACTTTAACATGAATATCTCGTATTATAAATTTAAATGCTATTATACTTTCATTACAAACTCGTCGGTAATTTCTATAAGACTCTTATAAAAAAAAATGACTTTTACATTGGAAATGAAAAACAAAATAATGCCACTGAAAAAAAACTAAATTTCAAATATTTTAGTAAAATAAATTTTTTTTTTATTTTTAAAATTATTACCTGATATTTTAAAATATTGAATTAGAAAAAAACGATGATAGCCATGAAATATTAAAAGCTGGAAGATGATTAATAGGATGAAGCGTTGTCGCATTTGCGATTAGATTGTGAAAATTATCTTTCAGCTAGGGTGTGATTGATACCTGACACGACGTGTGAGGGAATAAAATTCCCTCCCCTAGGAAAAAAATCATGGTCACTATTTGACTCGTAGGATTAGGATAAAGATAAGGGGCATGGGTGAGCATGAGCTATGAAGGCGAGAGTGATAAGACTTGCCACCACTGTATGTATATTTTCTCGTGGGCATATAAAGGTTGATGGGGATGAACACGCGCTCTGTGTGCAATAGCACGATATAAAAAGAGTTAGATAGTAAAAAGTATAGGGTGAGATAGAGGAAGAGGAAGAGGATGAAGATGAGGATGAAAAGGTATATAGTTGGAAAGCGCAAAGTGGTGGCAACTTTAGCTGGTGGGGACAAGGGTTGCTCGAGCCATGTAATCGTATTGTATGCAGTCGACTAGCGTGACTCTACACGTACAGATCGCGGTATTATCCGCGTGTCTATAATTTTGAAAAATAATTTATATTTTTATTTTATTATTATTATTATTATTGTATACAATATTTTAAATTACAATTTAGTATTCGGTATTTGATGATAGATAAAAAATATTAAGATACGTGATACGTGACTTAAAATGTTTGATTTAAATTATCGATATGTAATAAAAAAAAATTTACTGAATAGTAATTTTAAATTTAATAATACGGTGATAGTTACACGCCTTTGACATATTTATTTCGAGACATTAGAATTATTTTAATTGTGAAATTAAAAGAATTAATAAATTTTGATTTGAAAAATTGATTAATAATATTAATTAAGGGGCCTTGTTAGATTCAAAAATTTAGAACTTTTTTTTACTTGATATAAAAGTAATTTTGAGGTGATAAAAAATTTCCTGTGCCTGTAAAAAAATCTAAATTTAATAATTGAAGAATTATAAAGTTTTACATCTTATTGGTTTTATGTTTGCACGGCATTTAAGCCGTTGATAAATAGCTTCATAAAATTGCGGTTGTCATCGTGACATATTAGTAGTGTAATCTAAAGTATCCGGTATACAATGAAGGTAAATCATTTTCTCAAGTGATTTGTTCAATAAATCATTTTTTTTTTTTTTTTTTTTTTTTTTATTATTAATTACACATATATATATTTCCATTAATTTTATCTACCGCCATTTAATATTTAACGAATCAATTACTTTGATTGCTACAAATGTCACTAAGTAATTAAATAATAGTTAACAGAATATTATATATCTCATTGCATTACTATATTTTATCTCCTCATTGAAATGAAAAAAAAAATTTTTTATTAGTAAACTTCTTTTTAAATTTTTTTAAAAATAATCCCATAAAATTTATCGTATTATTCAACAGAATAATTTCACTATCCAATTTAAATTATTCTGTATGCAATTAATATGACAAGTGATCTGTTAAAAAAATATTCATAGAACCGAAAATAATTAAATATCCAATAATTGAATTCGAGCGAGTAAAAAATGAATAAATTTTTAAATAATTCAATATAAATTCAAATGGCAACGACTAGACTCACGTATAGATAACATAAATATGTATTAAGTTAACGAAAAATGCTGTAGGTAAAGAAATTGGAATTTGCCGACAGCGAATGTAATACACAATATTATCGAATTAGCAATTAAACCATATCTACATATTAAAGCACATACATATATAATTACCCGCTTATCGTTCTCGTTTCCTTATCCTCCTTTGGTTTGGCCTTTACCTTTTATACCGTAATTAAAATTACAAAATATATATCTATATATACTAAATGAATCGTATGCTACACATATATGTAAATTCTTAGACACGAGATCAAATTCTGACGTCATAGTTTCGATCTTTTAAAAGTTAACCCACTATAATACGTATATATATAATATATAGACATATATATATAGAATATAAACTTAAGCTGTGTTGTTGCGACACGATCAAGATCTGAACTTTTCACAAGTTTTACTCGAATTTACGTTCGTTCCATAGCAAGTCAGTTGTGTACACACTTGGTCTAATTCTTCTGCATTGCAGATATATCGTGTTATTTATACATAAATAAATTTTCAAGTGCTTGTTCTTGACACTGCTATTTAACGAAAAAAAAAATATTAAATTTTAAATATTAAACATATTCAAATTATTAATATTAGTATCTACCGCAATTATTTTCCATATAATTTATTCGTCAGAATCTAATTCACAAGCTCTCGAACTTTTTTATTTTATTTCTTGTTAAATAAATTTTTTTAATGAATGCAATATTTTTTATTTTAGAAGTAATAGCGCTTATACTCGACCTATATGGTACGTTTTATTATATACATCGTATTGCGTGTATACACCTCCGAAATCGATTTTTTCAAAAGTTGGCCGAGACTTTGTACATGCACATGCACCTATATAAATATATATATGTATTCCAAGTCCACACATCACTTGAATTCAATCTTTTATGCAGAACGAATTTTCACGCTTTTGATAACTTTTTCAGAAGCCTTTTAACTTTTTCATATTTTTCACTATTTGTTAAAAATTCATACACGTTTAAGACTTTACAGTTTTCATTTTTACTCTACTTTTTTTTTTCTTATCAATTTAATCTTCAACTTTTAACTTCAATGAAATTTTCTTCTTCCACAATAACATATTTTAGTCAGGATATATATTATTCATGTATTAAAACATGAGTGCAAAAATTATCATAAATACTTTCTTGAAAAATGAAAAGAAAATAAAAAACATTTCTATTAAAATCTCTTAATAGCTTATTATTAAAGTGTCTATTAGAAAAATGATTAGAAAGTTTCATAAAGTATAAAAAAATAAGTGTATAAAATAAAAATAACTTAATCTCTACAACTAAATCCCAGTTACAGTGGAAATGATGAAAATCTCGTTTAAATCTCATTCAAACTTTTTTTATTCCCTCCTTTTTATCTTTTTCAATCAATTTCTTTTTTATTTCCTACTGTGATTTTTAAATTGAATGATATCGATTAACTCTAACGGTACACACACACACATACATATATATATAAGAATATAATATATATGTTTTTAAACAATGGACGATGAATAATAGTCTAAATAAAATTCACGTTATGCTCAATAATACTCAAGTCCAGTGTGATAAATCAACTGCAACTATAGTGGATTATTAATGCCACATATATCAACCTACATTTAACATTTATACATCACCCATCACACTTTCACAAGCACAAAATACCCTGTAGACATTCACACAGCTTTACAAATATTTACATTTCGTCCTCGTGTCCACTAGAGGACGAAAATTCTCTCGAGATTTCCATTATATCATAAACATGACATTATTTCGCGTTACATTGTCTGTAACAGCACCTCTACTTCGCAAATCTTATAAGACATAACTCGTGCCTATAAACATATCAAAAACAAGCTTCTCACTTTCATAAATCTACCCCAAGATCAAGCTCAAACTAAAACTTTTTTATTTTCATTTATTCAAATTTAATCAAACATTAATCTCAACTTACCGCCTCAATCTGGTAATCCTATTAATTTTTTTTTTATCCTACCATTTATTTCAATTAATTATTGACCGTCACTTTTATCTTATTCGAAGTTTCATAAATCACTCGTTTAAGCTCATACTTTTTAAATTTACCTAAAAAAAAAAGTTACAGAGAAATCCATTGAGTTTTTCTCAACAGAATTTTCCACTAAAGAAAAAGTCGGTTTGAAAACCAACTCGGCATTAGGGATGAAATCCCAAGCTTCGCGGTTTAGTATACATACATACATACATACATACATACATATATATGTAGTATTGAGTCCAAAAAGCATGTTAGTATATAATGTATAAAAAGAGCATATATCCAAGAATTTTTAAATCGATTCTTTCGTCAGCTCTCATAATGCTCGCGCCAAGTGAAGACTACCCTCTCATCCATAGTCATGAGTATGTGTGACATACATAAGTCGTACTTTACCTTTTTATCTCTTATCTTAGTCTCTGCCTATATATATAGCGACTCATTCTATTGCATCTTGAAATTTATTTCTTCTCACTCTCGGGTCTTTTTTGTCTCAACACAACCCCTTTTTTACGAGCACTGTAATGCTCTGACGATACCAACCTTCCATCCCTCAAGCACACACATTGCTGAGAAAGGATCGTTAGTATCTAAGTAATGTCGGTAAAGGATATCTATAGTGAAAGGTCAAGAGTCCACGCGAGGTCACGAGGCTTTCTCTGATCGTTACACATGCACTTTTGGTAGTAGACTTTTTGTGTAATTTTACATTTTATAAATAAGACGGAAGCCGAGCTTGAAGTTTAACGGAGGAAGTTTACCCCTTAAACTTGAAAACTCTCGTAATAATACGATACTAATGGTTATTATTATTATAAATTTCTTACTTGAATTAATAACTGCCGGCAAGTATCGACAGCTTTACTTACAGCAATTAACGTGTAGTATTTCACTGACAACTTTAATTATTTTCTGAAATATTCATATTTTTTAACAATTTTTTTTAACTTTTTTATTTCGTTTTTTAAATTTTTCTCTCCAAGACTTACGATATTTACAATGTGTTGACAATTATTGTTGTTGGGAAATATATGAGTGCTTGACTTGAAAGCAAACGGAAGATCAAAGAACAAAAAGATAAAAGAGAATAGAGGAATAAATAAAGAGAGAAATAAAATAAAAATAAGGTATAAAAAAAAAAGGAATTTTGATTAAATTGAGTTATGCCGGACAAAAATCCGGGAAATCGAAATGGGCAGCGAAACAAGAAGTTCTTTGTCGATGAAATATCATCGATTGGTATGTCACTGCGACCGAGTGGCAGTTCCTCGTCCGGTGAGTTTTAAATTCAAATTTTGATCATTTTTTCATCAATTCTTTTCTCAAGTTTCATTTTCCTTAAAGTTATTATTCTTAACTTGATGAAAACTTTATGTTGTAACTTATATTGACTGCATATTTTAAAAAAAAAATTCATTCATTCTATCAAACATTTCTATAAATTTACATATTTATCATGGTTTTATTTTTCTTAGTCGTTTTCATGACTTAATTCTTGAAACTTTTAATACATTGTATATTCTTTACAATGAACATAATAATATACCACCTTCTATTATTAAATTGCTTTGTGTTATATATTTTACTATTAAAACACTTCACTCTAAACCAATTATATATGTACATTGTATAATGAAACCATAATTGATGTTTTAATTTAATAATTCAAGAGTTACAGATGCTAAATTTATTACTTTTATTATTACATCTACTCAGAAATTTTCTACTAGAAATTACTCTGCAAATTGAAGAAATTTTAGGACATGTGTTTTAAAAATTGTTTTTAGTCTTTTATGGTGAAAAAGATACTCTCAATAGTACACCATAAAAAAAAATTGTAATGGCTGATGTCTAATGCAAAATAAAAAAAATATCGCAGCAAGTTTTAATCAAGCAGTTTTTTTTTGTTATTTACATTAAGTATTCGTTCTCAGTAAATTTATCTAGAAGTTTATAACTGTTGTACTAGATTATGCCGTCTATATAAATTTGTATGGAAGAAAAAAAAAGACTTGAAATAAAAAAAATATATATAAAGACAATGATAAATTATAGTATATACATATACATTTATATTTAAGCGCAGATAAAATTTTAGTGAATTTTACTTGTTCATTAAAAACAATGAGTAAAGCGTATGCGCAAATGAACATTAAATAATACAGGAGAATATTTTTTTTTTACCACGGGTCCCGTAGTTGAGAGCTTTTTACTCCAAACGAGTCATAACCACTGGATAATTGAATTTATATTTTATTATTATAAATTACCCATTTTGTTATTTTTTTTATTATATCAACTATTTAATGCTCTCATTATTATTAATACTATTTAGTATTTATTAATTTAAATATTTGATTACTAATTGCATAAAAAATTTAAACACCGCCCAGTTATTTTTAAATTATAAAGGACTAAAATAAATACATACAAAAAAATTTTACGAATAGTATTAAACAAAAAATATAATATGTATATGTTTTGCACAAGTGTTATTTTCACTGAGACAAAATTAGTTATCTTTTGAAAATCATTTACTATTTTTTCCACATATATTATCTTATCCTTTATTATTACTTTTTTAATATAATGAATATGTCCTAGTTCAGTTTTTAAATTACTTAATCAAATATTGGAATGAGTTGTTCTCACGACAATTCATCGTCGTGATTATGATACTATCGATTTCTGGTATCCATAAAAATTAATTACCATAATCATGTTTTATTTATAACATCATATAAAATATATTGTGCATAGACTTTTTTACATTATAATTTATTGATTACGAAAAGTTATTAATAATATTATTGTAGCTAATTATTACACGATGACGTTATTAATATTAAACAAATTTAATATGACATTAAGTATTAACATATTTTATATAAATTTTATATAATATAAAATAAAAATTCGAGAGGAATTTGATTACTATACAAAAGTGAGATTTTAAATTTTGTAATGTGTAAAAATACTTTGTCATTTTTCAAACTCGGTTTGGTCTATGACTCTGAAATATTGGTGATACTGAAATTAGCCGATATCTAAAAATTTTTTAATTTTTTTCAAAACGATAAAATCTAAAAAGTTAGTTGTCTACTAACTCCGGGACCATAAAACAATATGGTAAGCAATTGGGCATATTATCTTTAATTAAAATTACTAGATAGCGGCCTTCTTTTTCTATATATTTTTTCTTATACATTTTTTTAAATTGTCATAATTAACATACAGTTTAGTTTTTAAATATTTTTTAATTTTCCACCTTCGCGTTGACTTGAAAAAAATGTTAAAGTTTGAAAAATTTTGTCAAAACCGAAAAAAGTGAAGCCTCACTCTGAAATATGACTGATTTATTTTTCAATTTGACTTCGTGAAAATTTTAAACCGATTTTATTTTCTTAGAAAATAGTAGTCAAGAGTTAATAAAACAACATTAATATTACGGAAAAAATTTTCTTAAACATTCTATACTATTGTTTTTAGTAAAGGATATACTTTATATAATTTTCTATACATAAACATTGATATATTTGAGTAATTCCATCCAGTAGTAGTACAAGTTCTAAAATTGACAGAATTTCGAATAGCTTACGATATTGAAACAATGTCTGAACTAGCCCGCTGGTGCCAGCAAAATCAAATTATACTTTGCTATAACAGTACATTATACATAAAGCTGCTTGTGCAGAATAATATCGCGCCGAAATCAACACGATCGATACAACAGTAACCTTGGACCACAAGCAAATGTAATAAACAGTTACTCTATATTCCAAGACAATCTCAATGAGTATTAAATCTAGCATTTCGGTTGGATTCATAAATACCCGCATATCGCCTACAATCTACCATATAAATTATATCATGACGTTTACGATAACTTATGCCCTATCTCAATCAATACCAAAACCCTCACAAATCAATTCACAATTACCTTCATACATAAATTTGAATCATACGGAGCCATTCTATTCGATAATTCAAAAAAAATTATTCAAATTCTTTATCAATAGTTATAAAAATTTAAATGAATTTCTTACGATCTAATTCTACTATAAACTGTTAATCAAACTCAACCATAAAGTTTTTACTTGAAATTAAAGCTATAAAATTTATAATTTATACTTCATATAAAAAAATTTGTAATCTAAATATCGTAAGGATTACATCTATTTTTTAAAAAGTTCAGAGGTTAAGGTTTATAAAAATAAAATAAACACTGCCAAGTTTATGAGAGCACTTTAATCGATCTTGGTATCATTACATGATGTCAAAATAATTTATAGCATATCGTAATCTCTGAAAGCATTATACATTAACATTATTGTCGGTCATGAGTTGAGTTACTATTCATGATTATGTGATCAATAACTCATTTAATATTACATATGATACTACATAAATAGATATATATATATATATATATATATATAGATTGAGTAGTTATTAAGATGAAATAAGATCATAACCGAATTTTAGTAGATTTCTTCTTCTTTTTTCTTCAGCGTGAAAAACACTGTTTAGCTCATCTAACCAACCTACAAATTTTTTTGTTGGTCATATTTAATTAACCCAACACGAAAAAAAATAAACTTTAAAAATTAGTGTTCGAAATTATAATCCGGAACCCGGGTGTCAATTTAGGGAATTTTAACATTCCAAATGATAAATTTTATAATACATGTCGTCAAATTTCTAAGAATCAATTACGATTTTTTGAAGTCTTCTGGAAGAATGCTAGCACATAAAAATAAAGGAAGATAATTTCTCAAGGATTTGACTATGTCAAATAGTAATTTTTCTTGCATAGACAATAAATTTTCATACTTATCCTGTAATTAATCACGTTTTAATCATAAATGAAAAAAATTACTATTTAGAATTATAGTATTTACTGATCACTTTATCATTATATGACTTGTCGTTCTCAATTTATATGATTCATTTTTTCCGTGAATGCTAACATCCAGACCTTAATTTGAAAAACAGAAAATTTTTTTAAAAATATTTAACTTAAGTGATTAATATTTAACTTAAGTAATTATTTGAATTAATTTAATTTAACTGAGAATAGAATAGAGTTGAAATAAAATATATATAAGTATGCTTGCATCAGTTTTCCACTTTCCAGCTCATTTAACTTTGTAAGTTATTGCAAGTTACAAATGAAAAGAAAATAAAAATGAAAAAATCGTGAATGGCACAACGCCAAGAGGATACTGTCCAATGTCTTAGCCAATTTTTAAGAAAGCTCTTTGTCGTTGTCTCTTTGAAATAATTTATTTCACGATTTTTCAACAGCGATAGTGTCAACTCTGAACAAAGAAAAAAGTCTATAGTACAAGAGTAGAGTCCGTGAAGCTATTGTTAAAGAAAATCACTGAAAATTCACAAGGGAAATTTATTTTTTCCTTCATAACTTGGGTCTCTGGCGGCATTTAAATCTTATTTAAGGATAAAACAATGCTTTGGTATTTTACGCGATTCACATTTATAACAAGTTTTATTTTTTTATTACTTTTGTTGCCCTAATTCAAGTTATTACACAAGTTATTGTTTTTTTGTTTTATTTTACTACGATTTAATTGAGGATTTAAAGCGCATTTAATGTTTTATAAATAAGTTTTGTTGAAAGTGTTTTAGTATTTTGTTATGTTTTATTATATATCATCAAGATGGATGTTTTTTTTTGCCTCAAGTGTTTTCACTGTTCAAATGCATCCTTATGAATACTTGAGATGTTGCAGTTCTCAAATTCAATTCTATATTTATACGTAAAAGCCTTGTCAATACTTGATAGAAAAATATTTTTTAAGTCTTACGAGCATTGAATTTTGATAAGAGCTACACACTGGCGAAAAACTATTGTATTTATGAAACAGTTTTAATATTTATTGTCAATACTTCACCTATTTTTTTAATTTTTCATTGCGAAATTAAAAAAAAAACGGCAACTTATTGATTTCTGTCCGAAGCAGCAGGAAGTTTTCAGGCTGGCATATAAAGTCAACAAATTTCTCGAGTTTTTAAATTAATTGAAGGAATTCTGTTTTAAAAAAATTTAATTACGAAAAAAAAAAAAAAAAAAAAAAAAAAAACATTGTTTTTAATGAAAAATTATTTTCATCAAGCTGTTTGAAAAGTAAAAAAAAAATAAAAAAGAATATTAAAATGTTATAGATTAAACTGACAAGTTTACTTCTAAAAAGTACTCTGAATTTTCATCTGTAAAATTGAACTCTTATTTCTTATTTTTTTTACCTTTAGGCAGCTCAATAAAATATGTTTCCTATTGAAAAAAAAAAAAAAAAAAAAAAAACTTTTTCAATTAAGTTTTTTCCAGTTTTCAATTTTTAATCTCCAGAAAATACAACCTTAATTATGTTTTCCTAATCTCAATTTATAAGATTACCAGATAAACAAAACAAAAAATACCATAGATAAAATATAAAAAAAGACAATGAAATTTTTTTTATCAAAATTGTGAGATAATATTTTTTAATCCTTCCTCAATTAATGCACTCGAGTATCTCAAACATATTTACCAGCTGACGCAAATTCGATAAATTTTAGGATACACAAAAATTCAGAGAATCACATACTCAGCGTTCTGATAAAATAGACGCTGATAGCAACCCAGCCAACCATATTACCGGCTATATACACAACATTTATATACCTCTATATATATATAAAAGGCAACCTGTATCTATCTTTATACGAAATAGACAAGATACAGAATTTTATATAGTCTACAGAATACCCGAGAAAATTGGGTAAAATGTCAAGATAAATTCTATTATGATGCTCAACTAGAGCATCTCTAAATACTTTATTTTTATCACAACAAATACTAATTTCATGTGTTCAAACTTTTTTTTTTTATACAGAGCGACCGGTCCAGTGAACAAACGCGACTAATAAATTAATACTATTTAATTTTTTAAAATTATTTAGATTTTAATCACAATTGCATAAAAAAATTACTTCATTGCTGTTTGATTGTCAACTTCCAGACCTTCAATTATAATTTTTCTGCATCTTCCTACATAAAAATATTAAAAAATACGACCGCTTTACTGACTCAGTCTCCCGACGTAGAAAAAAAATACTAGTAATATTAATAAATTCACTGAGATATAGATTAAAAAATAATTACAGTTTATATCAGTATTATAATTAGAATTTTCAAATTTTGTAGGCTAAAATTTATTTACCAAATTTCGTTCAGCTCCAAATTGATAACAACTATAAATCATTTTTATTTAAATCTATTGCTTTAATATCTTACAATTCATTAATGAAATTTGAATTCGGTTACGACAGTAGGAAGTCTTTGAATATTTAAAAAAAAATGGAAACACTGTCTGGGAACACCTTCAATCAAAAAATTTATTTTTGAAATGACGTTTCACTTTATTCTTGTGACTTTTTTAAATTCTGGAGCATTCCAAACAAAAATTATATTAATAAAACATTTTCCAAAAATTTGTAACTTTAGTAACAATAATAGCCATTTAAAAAGAAGAAATATAAAACATATTAATTTGAAATTGTATTAATCATTAGTCAGATTAAAATAAAAATTTAAGGATATCACCATAAAATAAATTAATTTTAGTGATATTTATTTAGTTAAGACAAATGTAAATTAAATGAAAGCACTGTTTATCTTTTGAAAAGGAATATCAAGTCTCGCAAGTTGTGGTGAAGTTGGAGCTTTACCGGAATTACCGCCACAGGATGAAGAACGTTTGCAAAGAGCAGCACGCCTGTTACAACAACGACTGGTACTACGACAGTGGCTAAGCGATTACGGTCTCAGCTCTTATTACCAAAAGTAAGTCATACTTATGTTGCTTCAGCAAACTTTATATGAATAATAAATAGCTATATTCTAAAATCTTATTGAAGATCCTTTCGATTTTCCATTACATATATACATATATATTCACGGATAAATACTATGTTAATGAAAATTAAATTAATAATGGATAATTTAGTGACGGTGATAAGATAGAGACGAAGAAAAGTTTAATTATTAATTTATTAATGTGATAACTTTGTTATAGACTAATGCAGATGGATGTGTTATCCTTGGAAGATGTATACTGGGTTGAGGATAATGAAGCGCGTACTACTCTTGGGAAAGATCTCCCAAGGTGGATTCAAGCACGTCAAACTTTGCCGACATCCAAAGACGATCTTGAGGCATTGAAAGCCGATTTATGGAGCTCGGTTGTTAAAAATAGTCAACACCAAGATGCCTGGACCTGGGGTAAATTTTATAATATTTATTCATGATTAAATTTATCAGCTTTTAAGTTTTGACTTAACTATCAAAGAAAATTATTAAAGAGATTCAAGCGACAAATTTAAAAGCTTCTGAACTAAAAAATATGACACGAAAAATTTTACTTTTTTAGCTATGTCGCATTTTCTGCGGCCCCTTATCAATATTGCGTCACTCCAAAATCATTCAGCTGAAAAAACAAACTCTCTATTTACTCCGTATAAGGAGTAATTTTTTCTCAAGCTCCAGAACTTCGATTGACAAAATGAATGCGGATTTGAATAAAATCCATATTCACTCTCGATTTTTTACAGTCTAACTACTAGGGCTTAAGATTGCTTAGAATATGTCGACAGAAGCTTATTCTTAATTAGACAATCGTACAAAAATTCAAGGAGAATTTTAATTTTTACTCATTTATTTGATAGTATAAATCGCTACTCTAATTCTTATATCGTAAAAAGTTTTTACACCCGGTAGTAATACACCCAGTTCTTACTGAGCAACATAAAACCCATAGTTCCAGTAGTATGTATAGATATGTTAGGAATGACGACAGATAAATGTGAAATATGATAGAAAATCATCGAATTTGTGCCAAGTCGTTGCAAAATTTACGCATGGAAACACAAATCATACATGCATACGTTTAAACTTTTCAATTTCAATTCTGACTTGTCGTATTCTCTTTTTATTTTATTCTCTTTAGAGTTCTATCAGCTCACGGAATAAAAAGAGAATAAAAAGTTTCTAGCGTATTCGTTTTATCTAAGAAAAAATAAAATAATTTCAAAACTGACCATGAAAGTCAAAGAAAAAAAAATTTTATGCAAACTACAAATTTCCATAATCGCATTTTCTGGAAATTGTTTTTTTCTATTTCACGCCAATGTAATTATTTTTACAGAAATTAATAATTCATTTAATTACTATTCGGGTATTAAAAAATAAAAAAATTGAAATATTATTCATATATTAAAATAGATATTCTGTTATACTTTTACATTATAATTTATAATTTAATATAATATTTCCCGTAAAACTTTAGTACTTATAGACATTAACATTATATTAATTTTTCGACAAAGATAATAATGCTCTGGATGTTATAATTCAGAAACAGTTACAAAGTTTATAATTAAAGTCAGAGAGTTAATAAACTAAATATTTCATTTAAAAACTGACGAAATCAACAAAAAACAAATAAATAAAATATTACAGAAAATAAAATACAATGAACGAATTTTTTTTACAGGGGGAATGTTAGTAGTTTCAGTATCAGTAGCGGGGTTGGTTACCCTCGCGGCGATGACCCAACCAGCATTGGCACCAGAGGCGAAGCACTCACTTCTTCAGTATGTAACTGGAAAATATTTGCTGCCGAGCAATTGCCGTGTTCATTTTGAATGGGAAGAACCACAGTTAGTTGGAGAAACTATGACGTTTACTGTTAAAGTACGTTTATTTATTTATTTTATTTTCATTTCCTCGATTCAAAAGTTTTTTTCATTGTACGCACACTGAAAAATCTCAAAAGCAGTGGACCCTATGAGCCAACCCCAAACTTCCCGCTGTTTTCAAACTCGAATATGTCGTTATTCGTAAATTTTTCATCTTCTCGGACTCAAAGGAAAACCAAAAAAAATCTATTTCGCTGAAAAAAGTAATTTTAGTCTGACGATATCTTTGGAAAAAATTGACCAACTTGCGGCAATCGAAAATACTATTTGAAACTTAGCTTTGATTATTTTGAAGCAAATCAGCCGAGTGGTTTACAAGTTATGTAACAAAAACCTAAAAAACAAATTTTTTTTTAAATTTTATTATTCAAATCTAATTAACTTTAAGTCTTAATGAGCCTTTTAGGTTTATTCGTTCCAAAAATATCATGCGACAAAAATTAACACACACACACATACACACATACAGGCGCCCATTGGAAAATAGTCAGAAAACTTTCCCAGGATCTGAAAACATCAAGATTTTATAAAAACTCGATTTTTAAAAATCGAACCGAAAATAATGACTTTTTTTTTTTTTAATTTTAAATTTTCATAGCGGGAAGTTTAAAAAACAAACTAGTTAGTAATAAATAAAGTAAAATCTGAAATTACATCATTGTAATTTATAATTAATAGTATATTTATTGAAAAGTACTCTTCAAATCATAATAATTATAATATGTTGAACTGTAAGAATACTATGTGAAACTATACTAATTACTGTTTAAAATTAAATTTTTTTAAATGGATTCCCGAACGCTTTACTATTTTCTCATCCAGTAATTTTGAAAATACAAATTATTTATAAATAATTCGTAACTAAAATTTCCAGTTTTATCAACGTAATGGACAACCCTACCCGATCTGCGACAAAGACAATCTAATAATAGATGTTTCCGAAGGTACAAGACGTGTAGCAACCCTAATAGATTTAGGCGGAACAGACCCGTTGGCTGCTAATACGGCTGTTGTTAAATTTACCGTACGACATGCTGGACAATATCGTATTGCCGTGTTAATTGGTTCATGTCATGTACATGGTAGCCCGTTTCTCAAAAATTTTCTTCCTGGTACGTTTCATTTATTTTTATTTATAAATTTTAAATCGATACTTTTATCACAAAAAACCCACAGTTTATTATTAAATTAAATAGTAAATATCGAGCTGTGGTTTTAATATTAAACTTGTGGTTCTCTGTCAAGCTTAGAGTTTATATATATAATATTTTTATTAATATAATTATTATTTTGGTCTGGTAACGTAACAGGGCCACCGGATCCTAATAAAACGGTATTTGTACGTCAAAGTTCCACTGTTGTGTGCACAGCTGGAATCGCGCATTCCATGACAATAGAACCCAGAGATGAATACGACAATCTGTGTGTATTTAGCTCTACAGATCATCCTACTGATGGATATAACGTCAATATTACTCAGGCAAGTTGATTGCTTTCATTAAAATAATCATTTTTTTTGTTTTTTTTTTTTTTACTATACGTAACTGATGACGGATTTATTGATTTTGGACTTTAGATTGGGTGCACAGAGGAAGGCCAAGCTGTGGTCTGTAATATACTGCTAGAATACGACCAACCGAATCAAAGAATCCGATTAAAAGTTGGATTTCCAAAGGGTGGGTGTTATCATGCAACAGTGAGTCTCGCCGGGCTGCAATTACATAATGGAGATTTCGATATTATTGTACTTGATAGTACGTTTTATTTTATTTTACATCGATATCTATTCAATTTTGTTAATCAATTAATTCATTTATTTATTTATCTGATTGTAGGTTCTGTAGCAAGAATGGTACACAATAATGTCGCTTCCAAAGATCCTGATATATGTTATGCTGCTAAATTATTAGGAATGCAAGGCGACAGGTTTTCGAAACCAAAAAAAGTATTCTGTTTTATATCACCAAAACAACTAACGATTAAAGAATATCTCTTAAAATTTATACCTAAACGTCTTGTTACATTTAGACTTTGTCCATCCACTAAGGTAATGTTATTTTTTTTATCAAAATTCTAAATTTATTTTATATTTTTAGTTATTAATTAACGACTACCAATAACTTTTCATTAGAATTATATTTTTTTCATATAATTGAAATCGGAGGGAGGATAAAAAAACATAAGAATCCTAAAAGGAATTTATTTTAATATCAAAACTCCGAATCAGAGTAAAGGCGGCTTTAAATAAAATTCAAATCACTCCGAAATCAGTCACCTAAAAAAACAAACTCCTGATTTACTCCGTATGCGGAGTGATTTTTTCTAAAATTCCGGAACTCAGAATTAATTCAAATGAAAACAAAATCCATAATCGCTCCCAATGTCTTACCGTGTACTCACTGAAATTATTAAAAATAGTCAAACAATTTGGTGCAGCACTGCAACTATTATTTATTATTATCACACATTCTTGTAACTTAATATTCAAAAAATAAAATATAAGTTCTGTGTAATTAAATTTAAAAATACCAAACTAACGCTCGGTGATTAATATTTATATACTAATTACAGTTTCATTTTGAAAATTCAAATAATGAATACGAAGGCTACAATTCATTTTCCATAGACGATGGGTGCCAGCCACCCGTTGAATTAATTTCAAACTACCGCGACGTTATTGCCGCAACATTTACCCTCTTCTTACTAAAAAATATCGGCGGTAGTGAGACGTTCGCTGACAAACAAGACTTTTTCTACCACGAAGTGAGGAAACACCACCAAAAACACTATCACGAAAAACTTACTATCAAAGTGCAACGAGATAAATTATTAGAATCAGTAAGTCCTCAAAATTAATCAACCAATCAATCACCCGCACGCTCAATTAATTAATAAATAAAAAAAATATTTTAGTCAATGAAAGTAACAAAAGGGTTTTCAATAAGCGACTGGTGTAGAAATTTCGAGATAACGTTCCAAGGAGAGCAAGGTATTGATCATTGATAAATTTAAATAAAATAAAAAAAATGAAATAATTATTTATTTTTTAAGGAGTCGATTGGGGTGGAGTTAGACGTGAATGGTTTGAATTAATATGCGCGGCACTATTTGATCCAGGAAATGGACTATTTGCATCATTCGGTGAATCACAACAAGCCTTAGTACATCCGAATAATAAAAGATCACAAAATTTAAAACTAAAACATTACGAATTCGCAGGACGTATTGTTGGTAAATGTTTGTATGAATCAGCTCTGGGTGGATCTTATCGGCAATTGGTCAGAGCTAGATTTACTCGCTCTTTTCTCGCACAAATAATAGGCCTTAGAGTTCACTACAAGGTACTTAAATTATCTCATTATCAATTGCTACTAAATATATTTGTATATTTTATAGTCATAAAACCAAATTGTTTTACAGTATTTTGAGCAGGATGACCCTGATTTATATTTAAGTAAAGTCAAATACATTTTGGAAAACGATGTTGAAGAGATGGAATTGTTTTTTGTTGAAGAAGAGTATGACAGAGATGGACAATTAGTAAAAGTCGCTGAATTGATACCAGGCGGTAGTAAAATTCGCGTTACAAATGACACCAAGTTGCGTTACTTGGACGCACTTGCACAGCATCGACTTGCAAGTTCAATTAGAAATGAAGTTGACTCATTTTTACGCGGTTTAAATGAACTTATTCCTGATAACTTACTTGGTATATTTGATGAAAATGAATTAGAGGTAAGAAATTATATTCTCAATACAGTTTTATTAAAATAATTATGATTGCAAAATAAAATAAATAATTTTTGTGAGTAAATTCAATGATGTTTAATTATTATACAGCTTTTACTTTGTGGTACTGGCGAATACAGCGTAGCCGATCTTCGTGCTCATCATGTAGTAAATGGCAGCTCACCGGAATTTTTACGCGTACTGGACTGGTTTTGGACGGCAATTAGTAACTTTACTCAAGAAGAAATGGCGAGATTGCTCCAATTTACGACCGGTTGTTCCCAATTACCACCCGGAGGCTTTCAACAATTAAGCCCGCGTTTTCAAATCACCGCAGCTCCAACTTTTGCCAATTTACCAACTGCTCACACTTGGTGATATATTTAACTTATATATTTATATGTTTCATTAGTTGATTTCGTACTTATACTTACAATTAAAATTTATTTTATTATTTTGGTTCCAACTTTCAGCTTCAATCAACTCTGTCTGCCTGATTACGAATGCTACGATCATTTCGAACGTGCACTTTTACTGGCTATCAGCGAGGGAACTGAAGGTTTTGGCATGATTTAAATTTTATTTACAAAAAATTCACGTCTTGATCATTAAATATCTAGTAATTATTTTTTATAACCTCTGTCTAATTCTACAAATTTCAAATCCTATTTATTTTTTTTTAATTAAATATCTCCAGTTCTAAAATTACGGGTCGATTATCCTTTAGAGGCTTAATTAACTTTGATAATTAATTTATTAAACGGTCAGTTATTGAAAATCTAGTCGCATTGACCAATAAATAAAACACTAGTCACTAGTGATATTAAAACTAGTTTGAAATTTTGTAAAAAATAAAAAAACAAAAAAAACATCGATTAATATTATATAAATCTGTCATTATTGTTATTTATATTTTTTTTAAAATTATTCCGATAATAATTTCAAATATTTTTAAATTCATTTGAGTATTTTAAATATTCAATGCTCGTTCGAGAGCTAAATTTATTTTATTGTTCTACAAATATTTAAAATAATTAAAATTAAATATAATTTTAATTGTCTCGTTACAGTATTATTGATTCTTGGCAGGCTCATGCTTTTGTGACTGCGTAGTAATGAATAAAAAATTTTAAAAATACTAAGTGTCGATATGACAAACGTTTATTTAAATTTTTTTTCACGTTATTCTTCGCGAGCCTTTTGCTCTATTTATCAAAAATAAAAAAAAGTAAAAAAAAAAAACAATAGCACTGAATAGAATATTTTATAGCTTACAAATTAAATGAACATTTTGTTGATTAGTATGTACGAGTAGACTTGAGAAAGTAATATAATTAAATTAATAATAACTTAATGAGGTAACAGATTCAATTATTGACACTTTTATTTAATTATTTATTTGACTTTCTTTATAATTTTTAAAAGTTATTAACATTCATATGCAATATTTAGAATTTTAAGAATTTTAGAAAAATGATTGGTCGAAAATACTGAGGATTTAACATAAAAATAATCGTAACGTCTCTGAAAACAACAATCAGTGATACATTTAAATGGTCATATAAAATTATCCGTTTCGTGACTAGTCACTCGAGGACAAAACAATCTTCATAAAATAGCCGATCGATATAACAATCGTGAATGTAAATTTTACATTAATAATTAGACATTATCAACAAAATACAATGATGTCAATTTTATAGTACATTGTGTGACAAGGAATAAAACGAAGCGATTTTAGACCAGAGTGAAGTTGACTGCGTAAGCTGTAGATGAGCGCCGACATCGCCTGTAATGTGAACTTACATTCTGTGTCACATACAGTATATTACGCACTTAGGGAGGAAAGTAGGACATTTCAACCCGTGTGTGTAATTATCTACCCGAGCCGAAGGCGTCCTATTGTCCTTCCTTGTTGTGTATACGATTTTTCACCAGATCTACACCAAAAATTTAAATTCCTCTCGTGTTTAAAGGAAAGGAAGTCATTCTTTTCTTGTATGAGAAGACAAAGGATAAAAATCAGCGCATGCGCCATTCTTATTACTAACAGACGCAAAAATTTAAACTTCAGGTATAGATCTGATGAAAAATCGTACACACAACAGAAAGTCGGACGCCTTCGGCTCGGGTAGATAATTACACCCAGGTTAGAAGGTCCTATTTTGCTCTCTAGGTGTGTAATATACTAATTATTTTATTTTGTCGCTGGAAACAGCTTATATATTTACGATTCTTTTTTCCTAGAGTCAATGTTATGGACCCAAAAGAATAGATTTAAAAAATCTAATTATTATTAAATATAATAAATAAATTATATTACTTCATATTTTTTACAGTGTCAATAATTGGAAAAATTTTGCCTCACTCATAGCATTGATACATTAAAAAAAAAAAAAAGAAAAAGAAAAAAAAAGTTGATACTCATTAAAATTATAAAATAGACGTGACTTTTTACAAAATAATTTACTATGCTCATTGATTCTAGATCTTAAAATCATGCATCATAAATAAATTGATGATACAAAAAAAATTGTAATCACCTTACAATAAGATAATCACAAACTTTTCTAATAGCTTTTGACAGCTGTATAAATACACTCTGTATTATAGATAAACTTGTACTTAATTGATTAGTTAATTAATGAATTAAATTATAGCTTTATAATCAAACGATAGGCTGATTAGAGTGTTTAGTAAAAAGTAAAAAATAAAATTAATAATAATTATAATGTATCGTCAAATAATGGCTGTTCAGTACTCGGTACTAATTACCGTTGGAAAAAAAATCCAATACGGTAACAGAATAATAATTAATAAAAAAAATAATCATTAGATTAATCATAATCATGTTAATTGATAATATTTTTTGAAATAGAATGTTTATAAATTTATTTAGCTCCACTGATAAATAATATTTAATATGAAACATAAATGAACAATCGATAATACTGTAAGCTTATCATGCTTTTAATGTTCCAATAGCTTGGAGTTTTTTTTTAATGACGTACAAAATTAGTCGAAATAGTATAAAAAAAATCATAAATAAATAAATAAGTTAGTAATGATGAATTTGTTAAAGTTATTTTATAATTGATCGTTAATACTCTGCATTAAAAAAATTTTTCGTGATTAAAATTTCAAATTACAATTATTTAAATTAAATTAAAAGAGTTTATTTATGTAATATGTAAATAATTTAATGCAGAGTGTAGTTGATAAAGTGAATATTTTTAAATAAATGAAATAATTATTTTATATTAAAATAATTATTTTATGGATAAAAAAATAAAATAGTTAATTGTTATTTTTGTTTATATAAATTATGTATATTTCATATTTTTAATTATCTTGTTACGTATACACATATATAGTTCTGATATAATGCTAGTATAAAAATATAATTAATAATAATTAATAAATTAGTAATTTAATTAACTTGATAATTTTTTACAGTATCCAATTTATTTTAGTTTCGTAATTTTTCAAAAATTTGATTTTTATTTTAAATCCGACGTTGACAAATAGAAATTGATAGCGGGCTTTTTTAAAATCGTGTTGTAAGTGGGAAATTTATTTGAATTTGTATCAAATATATGATGCTTGGTTCATACTTTTTTAAATTTTAAGACAAGTGTTTTTTTATGGACGTGAAGAAATTCCACCGAATGCTAAGAATGAAATAGTACGTAATATAACTCGCGGTGCTCTTACGACACTTCCTGCTATTTGCAAAATTTTACTACTCCAACTACATTCTTGGCTTTGTCTCATTAATTTTTCTTTTAATTCATTTATTTCAGTCCTGTATATTTATAGAATTAATAATATGTTCATAAATATTATTGATGGTAACAAATTAATACTTAAAATTATCAGCAATTAATTAACAAGTCATAGTTTAGACTATTACTTAAAAAATCTACTCAATAATAAACTCAATAATTTTTAAAAATACTTACGATTGAAAACTATAAACAGACTCGATCTTACGTAACGCAGCTTCACGATCACTCAACTGTATTTCAAGATTACTAACCCGCAAGCTCAATGCTTTTTCGCGGTCTTGACTCGCCGATAGACGTTCCTCAATTTTCAATTTTTTCTTTTCAATAATTTCTAAATTCCTTTAATAATTTTGTATTTTATTAATTAATCAGCTAATAATTATATGAATTAATTTAAAAAACAAACTTGTCAAGTTGTTGTTTCTCTTCCTTTAAACTTTCAACAATAGCCATGTGAATATTCAACTTATTTGTTAACTCCTCAACGTCGTTCGCAGCTTTGTCTGCTCGCTCTTTACGTTCACTTGAAATTTTTTCGTACGCTGCAACCTTTATAAATAAAATATTAATACCAGCAGATAAACTCCGTATTTTTATTTATTCTTTACACAGAAAAAAATATTTCTTGGCGATAAAAATTTTCATTCGCAAGAAAAAATTTTTTCAGTCCTAAGAAAATTTTTTTATCCAGCTCATGATCCTTTTTTTCTCTGTATAAATTTAAGGAAAATTAAATTTACTTATCTTACTTATTTTCAAGTTGCAATAAGTTTAGACTCGTAAAAGTTTTTTTAATTAAAAAAATTTTTATATAAAAAAAACGACATTGATTTCTAGTTCTGTGTCGTTATAGTTAAATTGGCGTTACGCGAGTTTGAGTCATCACGCGAAATATTACCGCATGAATCATCCCTTGGCTATGTACGAGTATCCACGAGTACATTGAACTTAACGACGATACGTCGCCCTTTCAAGTACACATTTAATTACCATAATTATAATTAAACTATTCAAAGAAATTTTTAAACTATGCTTTAAAAAAATTACTATAATAATTAGTAATTAATAAAATTATTAATATAAATTTTTTAAATTATTTATTTTATAAATAAAATAATTATTTTAAATACTAAGTCAATGAATAATCATAGTAACGAACAATCCTAGATCCTAGAATCACTGGAGTCTGAATCATCATTTCTTAAAACTATTGGAGGCAAAAAGTCACCCTACCGCCTACACCCTCTAGCCATTAAGTCTAGCTCACAATACGTTCTAGTCTCTACCAACCACCAACATGACTCACTCTTCTATTATATACATTAGCATACATTCGGTCTTAACGATCAATTGACAAAAAAATGTAGGTCGAGCTTAACGTCAATCCATCTTCAATAATCATTACACAACTTATTGCCAGCATAGTAAATAAATATAATAAATTACTCTCTACCCACAATCCTCGAAGTTAATAATAAATAATAATCGAGACAATTTTATTAAGAAAAGGGAGTAGTGTAACGAAAGTGAAACTGATTTTAAAAATTTTTGAATAGGATAGAGGTACCATTTGTGGCCACTGCTCAATTTTTGGACATTTGATACTTTATTTTAATTAATGAAAAGTGTAAAATAAAATTTCATTTTAATAGTAGGATTTTAAGTGGAGGTCATTGTCTGAAAATTTCCTTAACTGAAAAAAATCGATACCTTATCTAATAAAATTTTTTTATCATCTCGTAATTTCAGTAACTTTTCTCTGTCCTTCATCATCTGATTATCGACATTCTCTAGTTGATTTTTAGTATTAATCAATTCGTTTTTATAATTTTCAATTAAAACTCTGCGTTCTTCACTAATTTGATTAATTGAATTTAAATCATTTTTTAATTTTTCATTTTCCTAAAAAAATTTGTTTCAAATAAATATATAAATAATTATTTTAAATAAATATAAAATAAGTATATATATTTTACATTATTAAGAATATCCTTTTCTTTGGTAACATTATCAAGCTGTATTTTAGCGCGACGAACTTGTGTGCCAAGTTTACCGACCCGGCTATTCTCGGTGTCCAGTAATCGTCTCAATACAACAATTTGCAACTGTAAGTGATCTATTTGCTGACGTAGCTCATCAATAATAACATTCAAATCAATTATTTCTTCACGTCTACGTCTCCATGCATTTATTATTAATGTATGGCACACAATAGTCGCCGCTTTTTTTTTCATTATAATTTCCAAGTCTTTGTTATTTTTTACTTTACTGATATTATCATTATTATTATTATTACTATCATTATTATTATCACTATTACTATTATTGGCATCAAGCCAATTTTTTTTAAACACATCATTTAAGCCACAAACTTTTGAGCCATCAAAATCCTCCACATCAAATTTATCAGAATCTAATCTTTAAAAAAAGTATTATGATTATTATTTTTATAAGGTAAAATATAAAAGTAATTGGTAATAAAAATGTCAACGATTTTTAAAATTTATTATTAAAAGTCGAGAGTAATGAAGAAAAAGCGAAGGTAAGTATTGGTAAAAAAATAAAATTTGAATTTATATTTTAATTGTCAGGTTTTTTGTTTGAATTAGAGTGCAAAGAGAATCTTTGAAGTTTATAAAATAAAATAAAATACAAACGTACGACCATACCAAAGAGAAGTATCATGAAAATACGAGGACACTCTTGTCTCATTTGCTGAAACGTATTTAATATTGCTATTTATAAAACTGTGTAAAAGACTAAATAATAAAAGAGCTTTACTACTATACTGCTACTGATGCTCTCTGGTTTAACTTTTAACCGCTTTTACTTTTAATTTTTTGTGTTTCGCGAGCTTTATTTAGATTTTATTTCTCTATCTTTGCTACTTTGCTATACATGTTTACTTTTTTTTTTATAACAGATAAGAGTCGTAAAAAATGGTTGACATTTAGTAATTATTTACGTATTTTATGTTCCTGAAGTTAACAAACAATTAACAATTTTAGGATTTTTTTTTTTTCAACAAATCCATTACAAAAAAAAAAAAAGTGTGCACATGTACGCTGACAAATTAGCGAATGTGGAGTGGTGTGAATGAGTCGGTGTTAAAATTTTAAACACTGCTGGTGTAAGTTACACGACACGGTGTTAAATTTTAGACTGGGTAAATTAAAATATTCACACCACAAATTAACTCCCGATTTTTTCAGTATAGAAATTTAAAAAAATTATTGGTGCAATTTTTTTTTATCATTTATCTTTTTGAAAAAAATCAAAAAATTATTAGACGTCAGCTGGCTTAAATATCATAATATTTTACGCAATAATATTTAATATTTACTTACTTAAGGTAATAAACTTTTTAAATACCTATTGATTAATTTAGTATTCATTTTAGCTGGGGATAATTCAATCAATGAAATACTTTTTCTTGATCCAGTAATAGGAACAAGAGTCCGTGATGATGGGCATGGATTTTGTAAATTTTTTTTAATTGGTCTTGAGTATTTCATATTGATAATTTTAGTTGATGAGTACTGAGCTAATTTTCTTTGAGATTTTCCAGATAACTGAATCTTACTATTGACACTTTTAACTAATTTTTTTTCTTCATTTATTTCTGTTTCTTTTTTAAATTTTTTCTGCGGTAACTGGACCTGGGAGTCAGTATTTTTAATGCAACTAACTGATGTTGCTTGTTGCATCTTAGTCACTATTTATTTTTTTTTATTATGTCAAATTGTCGAACAAGCTTTAAAATTGATTTACTTTGTTTTTGTATATAGTTTGCCATGACGACAGATTTAATAACAGTTGAATTATAAATGTTTTTTTTTTATTTTTATTCAAATACTTTCAATTTAATTATTAGATTGGACATAAAAAATTAATTTGGTAAAATTTATTGATTCTTTTTTACTAATAAAAGTTACACAGGAAATCCGGATTTTGTTGTTAGTGTTGATACTAAAGGCGGGAATTTTTTTCATTATGAACTTTTTAAAAAAAATTATACGCCCTTTTGGTTTTAGACTTTTCTAAAACAAAAGGGCGTATAAAATATAAATCCTTTTGAAATTAGTAACGTGATATATTTTCATGACCAAAGTATCCACTAACAGTAAAGCCTAATAAAAAAACAACAATCTGATAATTAATTATGCACATAAATTTTGATATTTTAGTTTTAATTGTTTTAAAGTTTCTGTAATAATTATTGTAATAGAGTAATAAAAATATGGGCAAATCCATATAATCGATTACGATGTATCATTAATTTTATTATTTAATTTTCCAATATAGGAAGCAGTAAATTTAATTGTATTAATTACATTATTTTTGACATAAAACTACAACTTTTGTGCGACTTAATAATTCCAGATTATTCATATATTATATTTCTTAAATTAATTAACAAAATGTAAATCAAATAAAAATTTAAAAAAAAAGTTCATAGTATTCAAAAATAGATTTGGCTATTTTTTTCATTTTTATCTTTTTAATTACTCAATGTTTTTTTTTTTTATAATTTAAATTTTGTCTCACATCAGCTGGATTTAGTCTCATAGTTTTTAAATTTTTTACTTCCCGCTATAAATGAAAATTAAAAAAAAGTTTTATTATTTACCGTACTTAAGGACCCAAAATAGTTCTATTTAATTTCTTCAATTTAAAACATAAAAAAGAGGATAGCTGACGTTTTACCTCAACCCACATTTTCAAATTAAAAATTTAAACTAAAAATTTATTCTTCTAATTTCCTTCCAAGTTTAAATTATTTTAATTACTTCTACCATTTATTAATCAACACAATTTAAAAACAATAAAAACAAAAACTTTCCCGCGCTCATTCAAACACGAACAAATAAAATAAATCTGACCTTGAAGTAAATCACGTGGCAATCGACCAACCAATCAGCAGCTAAAAAATATTTTTACACATACATTGATACAAAATTCAACTATTACACATATATATGTTACCCACAAAGTATGTAGTACTTTTAAATGTATTTTACTTCCGTTTACTCTTATATATAATATTTTCTCTCTCGCCACTGACCATTCATTATTTCATACATATACATATATATGTAACAACGCATTTATTTAATTGAAATAAAATAAAACCTGCTCATAACTTTACAAACTGCGTTTCTTAAATAAATTAAATTTAAATTTAAAAATTCAAAAAGTATTTAAAACATTTTACGTTTTGAAAATTAATTCTTAATACTATTGACATAATTTGATATTTCATTTAAATAATATATATATCTTTATATCATACATATATATATATATATATATATACAAAATATGTTAATAATGTGAGCGTAAAAAATAAAATATATGAGAATGAGAAAACGCGCATGCGTATGTCATATATATGTGTGTGTAATAGTTAATATTAGTCAGTAGTCGGTACCAACACGTATATTTATACATATATAAGACATTGATATGTATTAAAAATATATAGATATATACAATTGTATATTTTCTTTCTCGTGGCTCGTGTTTCGTGTAATATGGTTAAGTGTTTCATTCTCATTCTGATTCTAACTTGATCTTCTTCACCATCTTCATCAGCTCATTTAATTATATATTTATTATTAATTACAATCGATAAATATCATTTTATGAAAACATCACAATCTTGACAAATAAATATCATTTTTACATTGTCAGGTTTTAAATCTACGTTCAAGTTTAGTGATCATTATCTAATAATTATACTAATTAATAGATAAAAAGAAAAAAATTTTTTTTTGCTTTTTGTTTTTAAAAAAAAAAATTTAAAAACGTTAAATATCTAAAGGTTGGAAAGTGATAATAAATTTAAAAAGTGAAGGGAATGGGACAGTGACTTTGGACCAAGTGATCATCTGTTGTTTGTTTGTCTTCGTTATAAAAAATAAATATTTTTGAAATTTAAAAAATGTGGAGTTATTAAAAATAATAATAGATTATTTTACAATAAATAAGAAGATAAATTAAAAATTTAAATAAATTCGCTATGAGTTTTAAGGCAAGTTCTCTGTTTTTTGCATTGTCCTAAGATAGTTTAATAATAGCCATCACCAGGACTGAGTTAAAGATGAGCAACTTTAACTTTACTCGAGAGTTTAAGACAAGACCTATACTAGTTTAGTTCAGCTAAGCCTAAAATAATTATTGGATCACCAGCTTTTACTTTACCTCATATTCCTTTTTTAATTTTCCCCTCGTATTTATTTTATTTATCTTTTATTTTCCCTCACCTTTTTTTCACACTTTGTACTCCAATAGTTCATCACCCAGAATATTTTTCATGATAAAAAATCAAAGACTTGTAAATTGTTTGTTTATTTTTTTTAAAGGAAAAGTTTAAAATTTTATTATACTGAAGTTAGCCAGCGTCCAGTAATTTTTGTTTTTTTTCAAAACCGATAAATTTAAAAAAAAAAAAAAATTTTTTAAAATTGCACCTATAGTTTTTAAAATTTTCTACATGTGCATATTTTTATTTTTAAATTGAACTGCTAAAAAAAATTCAAAAATTTTTAATTGTTTGCTAACTTCATAATTTGTTTAAATTTTAATTTTATCATCGTAGAGTTTATTTATTTAAATATATATAAATATATTGATGTGTTGGTTCAATAATTTTTTTACCTCTATTACGTCAAATACTTACTATTTTGTTTAATTTATTATTTTAATTACTGTTTATTTATAATTTAATACGCTAATTAAATATAATATGACAATTAAAATATATATTAACTACTTATTAATTATTGACAATTAATTTATTTAATTATATTTTTTTATAGATATTTGAAATATATATTGTGATATAAAGAGAGTGGAGGCATGGATCAGTATCATGATATGAACGATAATATTAATATAAGTGATGTCAGTAAGTACTCAAAGTAACTTGTATCAACAAATAATTGCGCTTAAATTTATTTATAAAGTAAATAACTAGACATAAAAAATAAATAATTACTTGAGTAATATAATTTTTTAATTTACGTCTATTAAAATTTATTTATTTATTTATCTATTTATAATTATTTTTTTTTAATGTGGAAATTTATTAAATTACAGTCGAAGTTATTCAGACAACAGATCCAGAATTTGTTGAAGAAAGTAGATGTCGAAATCAACAACAGCAACAAGCTTTGAATATGATGTCTGGTGGTGGTGTGGAAACAAGACCAGTTCTTGCTGGTAATACATCAGCCAGGGTTGGCTCTTATGTTGAAATCGTCGAACAACCCGCTAGTAAAGCCCTTCGATTTCGTTATGAATGTGAAGGTCGCTCTGCTGGAAGCATACCCGGTGTTAACAGTTCACCTGAGAATAAAACATTTCCTAGTATAAGAGTAAGTTGATTTTTTTTATTTTTATAACTAACGGATGTAAATTTTAATTATAAGAAAAATTAATGATACTGACAGCTGACGTCTAATAATTTTTTGATTTTTTTCGAAACGATAAATTATAAAAAAAATTAAACTAATAGTTTTTTAAATTTTCTACATGTGCATATTTTTAGTTTTTATTTATTTATTTTTCATTTTTCTTTTTTTTTTTGGACTTGTTGAAAAAAATTCAAAAATTGTCTGTTGACTCCAGGATCATGAAAAGTTATTCATAAATTTAAGGCCCAGTTTTTTAAACCGTGTATATTTTTATCGAGGTTTAGATTATTGCTAGTATATTAGTATATACATTGATAATATATAGATATAACAGCAATAATAATTAAAACCTGATTCTCTAATAAATAATTTTAAATAAAATATTTAATTTATTATTATAGATAGTAGGATACAAAGGACGTGCAGTAGTCGTAGTGTCATGTGTAACAAAAGATCCGCCATATAGACCTCATCCACACAATTTAGTTGGAAAAGAAGCATGTAGACGCGGTGTTTGTACTTTGGAAATATCATCAGAAAATATGACTGTGACTTTCGCTAATTTGGGTATCCAGTGTGTTAAGAAGAAAGATATTGAAGAAGCATTGAGAGTTAGAGAAGAAATTCGGGTTGATCCTTTTCGAAGTATTACATAATTACTTGACTGATCTATATATTTGTTTATAAATATTACTAATAAATTGTTTGAAATTATTCCAGCTGGTTTTGAACATAAGAGACAACCGGCTAGTATTGATTTAAATGCAGTCAGATTATGCTTCCAAGTATTCCTTGAAGGAACTGATAAAGGAAAATTTACTGTACCATTAACACCGATTGTATCGGATCCCATTTATGACAAAAGTAAATAAAATAAAATATTCATTTATAATTATTCATTAATTTTATTTGTCTGATGTTTTTATATATTTATATATTTATTACAGAGGCAATGTCTGATTTAGTGATATGTAAACTGAGTCACTACAGTGCTCCAGTAGCTGGTGGTATGGAGATGATATTGTTGTGTGAAAAAGTCGCCAAAGAAGATATTCAAATACGTTTTTTTGAAGAACGTGACGGTCAATTTGTTTGGGAAGGGTTTGGTGATTTTCAACCATCACATGTTCATAAACAGGTTAATTATTTTACCCATGTTAAAAAAATTCGTTCCTATAAAATAAGAGATGTGGAACTTTTAAAATTTATACATATTAGATCTTTGATCTTTTGAGTAAAAAAAGAAAATTTTCAAAAAGTATTTTTACCCTCGTTCCGTCAAAGTTCTTACTTAGTAGTAAGTTCTTACGTAGTAAATACTTGTTTAATAATAATTATTATTATTTATTGTTACAGGTGGCAATAGCGTTCAGAACACCGACATATCGTATCCAACAAGTCGAGCATCCAGTGCAAATTTACGTTCAACTAAGAAGGCCGTCAGATAATGCAACTAGTGAAGCACTACCCTTTCAATTTCTACCACTTGGCGCAGGTAGGCCCGCGTTTTGGTCATTAAGAAAAATTTTAGCTAAAAAGAAACCCGACCCCGAGATATTTAATAAAATACTATCTTCTGATACCTCCATATTCGGCGGGATTAATCAACGACTACCACGTAATTTAGATGAATTTAATAATAACACAAATAATAATAACAATAATAATAATGACAGTTTTGATTTAGCAATATCACACGGTAAAATATCAGCACTGCGTGCTCTTAATGATCTTTACAATAAAAATACAGATACTCTTAAAAAATTAAATAATTCACAGCAATTGATAATTAATTCCCCGTCAAATATTATTGATATTGATAATGAAAATAACGAAAATTTCAAGGCAATTAATAATTCATCTAAAAAATATTTAAATGATGATGAATTAAATAAAATTCCTTCGCAACATGAATCAACAATTACCGAGAAAAAAATATATACCGAAAATATAAATACAAATAACTCGGACATTGAATTGTTGCCAAAAGATAAAACTGATTGGTTTGACTACTCGGAAGTTGGCAAGTGGGTCCATAAAAGTAAAGAAGAATCTCTGAATAGCAAAACAGAAATTACCAATAAAAATAATGATAACAATTTACATAACACTGAAAATATTTTAAATAATGACGAAGAAACAAAATCATTGGATGAATTAATAACACAAGTTGCTGAGCTAGATGAAATTTACGCTGATACTCATACTAAAATATTGAAAAATAATTTATTGACACAGTCAAATTTTATTAATGATAATAAATATCAGCAGACATTTATGGATATCGATAATTGTGACAATCAAACCTACACGAGCTTGCAGTTAGCCATGAAAAACCCAATAGACATACGACCATATGACAGAATAAATATAAATAGTGAAGATGATCGCAAGTATGAAGACGTCGCGATACCAAGTCGCGAAACAAGTTTACCACCTGGTCCACCGCCACCATTACCACCATCGTCGTCATTGTTGATATCAAAAAGAGACGTTACTTATGCTTATGACGAAAAAATACCGCCTTTGCCGCCAAAACGTTTGCGAAAAATGACAACGTCCATGCCCACGTTGCCACGTTCATCTTCGCAGTGCAAGCAATTGTCAATAAATGACAGCGCGCCGCACAAAAATTTGCCCTCGCTGCCTCCCACTCTCACTAAGTCCAAGCAAAGTTTGTTTGCTAAATTATTTAATAAAAAGCACAGCAATAATTATGGTAATAAAAAAGATAGTGATAATAACAAAGAAATTAACGTGGCACGAGGTAACATATTGATAAGTGATAGAAATGGTTGTGATCCTGATGATAGTAATTCAATGTCATTGAGAGACAGTACCCAGGATATTTCATCAACGAATTTTGATTTACCACGAGCTAGTGTTGCCAGTGTCACTGCTGTTAAATCTTTTGATATCGATGGCGACGAATCACCGCCTTATGGTATTGAATTAACTGAAGCTGAACACTACGCTCTTTATACTGCAATGGCACCACATGCTACTGCTTCCGAGTTTGATGAATTGTCATTTTATTACAGCCCTGTCGAGGGTGGAAAAATTTTAACAGATACCAAAGAAACGTAACCCGTGTATAGATTATCAGTGACAAGAAGTTTGCTCTTGTAAACTTCGAAACACGAAATACAAAAACGAGCTTCTGTTCAAGAGGAAAATCAATGCAAGTAATTTCAGAAGTTTAAAAATCGTTTAAAAAAAGATCGTCATTGTGTCACATTTTGAAGTTTGAAATAGTCAGTTTTTTCAAAATTTTTTTACACGGGAATATCGTTTTGTTATTTAAAAAATTAAGTTTATTTAAGTAAACTTAATTTATTTATTTAAGCTAAAAATTTAAATCAATCATTGAATGAAGAAAAAACTTTTCGCAGCAATTAAATTTTAATGACTATAAATAATGAATTATTTATAATTATTTAATAGCTGGTTGGATAAAACGTCGAATTAAAAATTTATTTATTATTTTTACGCACTAATATTTTAAATATAACTTGAGATTTAATGATTAATTAATAAGTTATTTATTAATTAATTAATTACAGTAAATTATTTATTTAAAGTGCTTCCATAATTATTTTATTAAATAATTTAATGCGACCTTTTAAAAAAATTATATTTAGAAGAATATAATTGATTGATTTTTTTTGTTAATTACTGAAATTTATGAATAATGATTAAGTAATTAATGGGGTATTTATTAATTAATCTAGTCTTGAAGATTAATGGACAAAATTTTTTAACTTTTGTCATTTGCGAGTTTTTTTTTCTAGTCAAAATGCAGTGCCATAGATTGTTATGTTTTATTATTGATTATTAATTATAAATTATACGTATGAACATTAAGTGTCGAACTTGATAAACTTTAGTCTATAGAAGCAAAAAAAGTCTTTGAACACACAGATAAATTTTTAAATTGTTGTATCAAAGTTATTGATTTGATATTTTAAATTATAGTTGTTTTTATTATGCAATTTTTAAATGGAAAAATTTTATTATAATTGAGAGCTAACTCGATTTTCCTGAGCCAAGTGAATTGTCTTGGTCAGAGGAGATTTTTATTTTGTCTTGAAAAGGTTTTCAAACAAATTTTCTCAGCAAGAACAAATTTTTTCCAGTCCTCAGAAAATTTTTGTCTTCAATTCATAGTGCAAAACATTTATTGCGTTAAGAAATCCTTTTTTTCTGTGAATAATAGAGAGGATTTTTGAATTGCTTACTCTAAAATTTATGTACCAAGAGACTTTCTCAGTAAAAAGTCAAGCAAAATTATTTATGTTTTAATTATAAACTTAAATCATAATGATGATATTTGTCTTTTTGAAAAATTGCTCTAGCTTTTAATTGCTTTTATACACTGACTGTTTAAAATGGCCTTATACTTAATTTTATTAGAGTGAAAGAATTAATAATTATCATTAATTAGGAAATGGTGATTAATATTTTTTTTTTTTATATGAAAATTAATTTATAAATAAAAAAACAAAAAAATTCATAGATGATCCTGACTATTTAAAGCGAAAGAGGAAAAAACTTAATAACAGTCCTAGCTCACTTGTCGTTCGACATGTGCAAGCAGAATCTGATCAACGTGAGTATTTTTTTAAAATTTTTTTTTTAAGGAAAAATTTTTATGAAATATAAAAATAAAATAACCGATATATTTTTCGCTTGCCTGGAAATGGGGTACACATAAGGAATTTTTTTTTTTTTAATAAGTTATCATTGCATCACACATTCATATTAAATTATATACATGTATCTTTCTGAATACAGTCGAATTCCATTAACTTAGACACTATGGTTGCTTAGACAACTTGTCTATGTACTAGATTTCTCCCACTTTTCCTTGCGCACGCGCAGTTTATGAATAAAAGGTAGTGGGGGCACGCCGAAGTTCATTCTCTCTTTGATAGAAGTTCACGCGTATCTTTCCTTCAAAGCAATAAATTTGTTAATAATTATAAATGTTTAATGCAAAGAATATTGTAATTATAAATGAAGTCAGGATACCAATGGATGCTTTAATAATTAAATAATTATTTGTACATAGAATAATTTAATAATAAAATATTGTTGATTTTTATAAAATTAAATGATTAAATATTTTTAAAACTTTACAAATGTTTAAAAAAAAAGTTTTAATAAATATTTTGTAAAAGTTATATTTATAATTAATACATACTTGTACTTAATGCAAGCGGTTTAATTATTTTTTTTTTTTTTTTTTTTGGTATTTTCTATACTTTTTTATGAAATGCATTTTATAAAAAATAAATAATTGTCAATTTGTACTTTGAAAAAAAAATATTTACACAAAGGAAGTGGCCTTTATTATGAAATAAATTCATAATTATTCAAATTAATGAACATACTGATTTTACAGAGCAATGCTCAATTTTTTTAAAACAAACGTTTTTTAATAAAAAAAAAAAAAATTTTTACCATGAGATTGATCTATTATTTTTGCTCCTATTGTAATAAATTAATAGGGCACGCAATAAATAATAAAAAATTTGTCTTTAAAAAATGAATTATAATAATAAAATAAAATATTTTGTGCAATATTGTGCGATACTATTTTTTAGTAGAGCTTTTAAATAAATAAACAAATAAATATATATTGTCATAATTGTATTGATTTATCTATTGAAAATATATATATAAATATATACAACTTGTAATAAAAGTATTTATTATTTTTAAAATTACACGTCAATTTAAATATTTTCAGAAATTTTTTTCTAATTTTTTTTATAATAAATTAAAAGGTATGAAAAATTATTTAGTAAATTTTTTTTTAGTGTGGCGTGTGATTTAGTTTTTTTAGTTATAAATAATTAGTATTTAGAATATTTAGCATCCGTATTTAAATATTTATTTCCACATTATTTAAACAATGCATCCAATAATTATATTTACACAATACTAATTGCTTTGCTGCTTTAATTATATATTTTAATTAAATCTTGTTTGGCTTCTTAACCACTGCACGGAAAAATTATTCTTGTTTTTGCTTCTTATCAACAAACAGCTTTGTAGAATTTTTTATTTTAAATATTCATTAAACTGATAAATTTATTATTTAATTACTCAATGAATTAATAGACGGACTGGCAATACACAATCGGCAAATGCAGTACAACTTTAATCTCATAAAACCCGAGCCAATGGACACTTTATATCCTGGTGGGATGGCAGCAGGAGGTTCGTCACCATTGTATCCAGTTGGTAGTCCGATGTCACCTTCTACTTTACATACTTTGAGGTAACATTTATTTTTACTTGATCTAATGGTTCTAAATGTTATTCTAAATAATAATCTTTGTTTATTTGTAGACAAATAAGGTCTCCGAGACGTACACCATCGCCGATGGATCGTCTATCTTATTCAATGCAACCACAACCACAAATAAATTTGACACCACAGTATCAACAATCAGTATCGGGACATGCAAGCCCCAATTTGCAGCCTCAATTGATGTACAATAACCAGTCGATAATATTAAATCGAGTTACACCAGAACCACCTCAAGATTTAGGATTTCAAGAATCTCTAACTAATGCCGGTATAATTTATTTTTAATTTCGATATGTCGTGTTACCAATTCCAAAACTATTTACATTTTTATTCGCCCTTTCGGCTTTAGAAAACTCTAAAACCAAAAGGGCGTATAATTTTTCAACTTCCTGCCATGAAAATTTGAAATTTAAAAAGAAAAAGAAGTTATTGGTTTCGGTCCGATTTTCAAAAATCGAGTTTTTTGAGCTCGAAGAGAAGAAATTTTCTTTCATTCGCTTTTTAGGCTAGTGTTTTTCTCGAAGACTTGTCTGATATTCCTCAAGGTTTAAAAAAAAATTCAAAATTCAAAAGGGCATATAATTTGTTATGTGTCCTTTAGGCTTTCAAAATTTTTTTATTTAATTTGAAGCTTCAAGAAAATCTAAAGCCAAAAAGTGGAAATAAAAATATGTCATTTTGGAATTAGTAATGCAATATATTTTAAAGTAGCATTTTTTTTTTACAGTCGGCTCTTAATTGAAATTTTGAACGGCTGCTTAATATTTGGTATTTAAAGTATAAAGATGATTATTTGCTGTTTATTTTTACTATTTAGAATTTTTTTTTCTGACATCAGACATCTCTTTATTTAATTATTTATTTATGTCAAACGGATAACGAGACAACGATCTAATTATAATAACAAATTTTAAAAAATTGAAAATAAAATGGGTCGGAAATTAAATATATACATATCTAATATATAATTAAATAAATTTTGATAATTATAAAGTGTTGTTTTTATAAAATACTAAATGGTGATACAAATGAAAATTTATCTATCAGTTAGTTGCAGATACTACTACTAGAGTTATCATCCATGAAAAATAAAATAATGATCTTGTAAATAATCTTATGAGCTACAAAAAAAACTAAAACTTGTGGGATAAATTGATGAATTTAAAATTTTCAAAGTTAAAAATTCTATGCTTTAAAAAGTAGGTCAGATAAATTTTTAAATTTTTAAATAGTAAAAAAATAATACTTATATAAAAAAAAAAATTATATTGTATATAATATACATTATAAAAAAAATATATATATATATATATATATTTGTTAATAGAATTTTTTTTTGTATTATAGAAGGTGTTAACAATGTACTTGACCTTGACAATAATCAGTTTAGTTTTGATATGAATCAATTGGGCGGTAGTTTTAATCAACTAGACTCCGCTGAGTTAGCAGTACTAGGAAACGCACTTTCTGAAAATTTTTCAAGTGGTCTTTCAATATCTGATTCCCAAAATAAGGTAAATATATACAAATAAATTTTAATTCGCGATAACGAATTAGAAAACGAGATAAAAATAATCGTATTTATTTTTCATTGTATTTTTTTTTAGGCTCAAAAAGTTGAAGTAAATGCCGCTGGTGAAAGTACAAGTATGACCGATAGTTTTACACGATTAACTAACAATACCATACAAGAACTCTGCACCCTAAATAATTTATACAAACCACGAGAATAATTATAAATATTTAGATTATTTAATTTAAAAAAAAAACGTACTCATTTATTATTTGTTATAGATCTCGTTATTAATTTTCATTGAGATTAATTTAAATACTATAATATTTTTATTTTAATTAAAAATATTAGTCACCTGTACAACTCATACTTTCATGACAATTTAATTTAAAAAAAAAATAACTTACTTTTAATAATTTTACTTAATTAATTATCAATGATTTTTTATAAAAAAATATATGTCCTAAAAAATATATCAGGGCAGGATCCCTTTATTTTTTTATATCTAATCTAATCAATTAATATTTTAATTTATAATTACGTACTAAAAAAAAATCCAGTGAAAAAGTGCAATTACGCGCCAAGAAATTTCTTTTTTCTGTGCAATAGAAATTAAAATTTTAAATAATTGTTTTATGACAACACAAAATAATAACCGTGATTATACATATCAATGTCATAGTAATAAAAAAAAAATTTTCCGTACATTATTTAGTTTTAAATAAAATTTGTAAATATTCTTATAATTAATTAATTATCATTTATTGTATAATAGTTTTTATAATTGTAATTAAATATAAATGCTCATGTCAATATAGATATTAAATATATTGTATTATAAGTATGTTTTAATTGTTAATAAATAATTATTATTACTCAATATTAATTATATTAAAAAAATATATTTATTTAAAATATTGCCGCGCTATTTTGAAAGTATTAGCTACGAAAAATTAAGGAAAATTTAACATCTAAAATTTAGTAAGTGTACAATATAAATTTAGTGTGACAGGTGCATATTTTACAATTACAATGAACGTGTTTATATTTCCTACTATTGTAATTCACTTTGCGGACAGATATAAGTTGTAGTGAGTACAATTTTAAAATTTAAAAGTGACCCTTAAGCATGTAAATGACCCAGGCCTTTGCTTAAGTTTTAGTACCTGAGGCTCAAGAACTTGAGGGGTTTCTCTAAAGTTTAAGTGCTCAGCTTTAAATGGCATTAAATATTATTTCACAAAAATATCCTTACCTTTCTGTAGTGTTATACTTTATTCATAAAATTTGTCTATAGTATTGCTGTAAATTTAACTTATACATTTACAAAAGTACATGGCGACTAGGGTCTCAGTACTTAGTTCACTCAGTGCCTAGTCAGGAACACTAGCATTAAAATCACAAATTTATATTGAAAAATTTACTGACAAGAAAATTATAAAAATATTTCTTTCAGCGGACACAAAAAAAAATATATTTACTATCAACTATAAATATATAAATTTTAGTATCAAGTCGTAAAATTGTTATTTTAAAAAGTTATTGTGAAATATATTTTTTAATGGTTGTGAGATTAAAACTTATTGAGTGATTGTTAATATTTTTTCTTGTGGTTATTGAAACTATTTGAGTATATTACGGGTAATTTTTTGGGGTTTTATGTTTTTCTTTATATTACTTAATTAAATATTTAGTGTGATAATACGTGTAAGTGTCATAATGAATCAGAGAATACGTAATTATCCGTATGCAGAAATAATTGAACAACCTTGTAGTAGAACTCGATTTAGATATGAATGTGAAGCTCGATTTATTGGAAGTCTTGTTGGTTGTAATAGTACTGAACATCATAAAAGCTGGCCTACAATAAAGGTAATTTATTATTATTATTATCATATGAGTGTGAATGTTACTGATAATTATGAATTTTTTTAATTTTTGAATAAGTAAATAAAATGTGAGTATAAAAAAGATGAAGAAATACGTATTGAGATAATTTAAAAATCAACGCATGAGTGTGAATGCAGCAGACGTCAGACAAATTTTAAATTATAAATAAATATAGTAAATAATTTAAAAAATAATATTTTTAAAAAATGCATTTATTAATTTCAAAATTTTTTAAATGCCCATTTTTTTTAAATTTTATTTTATCAATTATTTGCTCTATTTATTTATAATTTTAAGTTTGTCTAAAACCTGCTGCATTCACACTCATAATCAGCGCACGGATTTTATTTATTTATTTAAAATTTATAAATTGTCTGATATCTGCTATATTCAAACTCATTATTATTATTATTACTATTATAAATATGTATACATTGTTTTTTAATATGTAAATTAAATTTAAAATTTTTTTTATAAATTATAAAATAATTTCTAATAAATTTCATATTTACAAATATTATGATTGAAAAAAAAAAATTTTCGAAAATACAAAAATTTATCTTATATATCAAAACAGTATAATAGTATATAATTATACATATAATAGATATGTATTGTCATCTAGTAATTGCTTACGTCACACGGAGGGTTGGTTTTTAGTTCTATTTAAATTTGTAAACTACTTCAACAGAGTTGCAAGAAACAGTTAGATACTTACTTAAAATATCATTAAGTTTTTATTTATCAAGAATTGTTTAATGTAATTCATTTTTTACAACAAACCAGTGTTTTAATTACTTGGCAACTGCTGCAAGAGTAAGTTCAATTATATGTATATACATATATAGAATATTATCAATTGTTCCTACTTTTTGCAGTATAAATACTCAAATTATTAGCAAATGACTTTTTAACTTTACTGCTAATCATCTACAAAAATTAATGCAGATCTCTTTAGTTTAAAATTTTTTTTTTAAATTTAAAATTTTTACTTTTAAAATTTCTCTCTTATATTTTGTCTAGATATGTATTTCCGGATATTAAAAGTTGATGGTCCGAATAAATCTAAATGATAAAAAAAAATATATCCTTGCAAATTCAAATTATTTTTTCCCGCCATTACTTGTTTTTTTTTTTTTTAATATTTATTTACAAGTTATTTTAAAAACTAAGTTACAATAATTATTTATATTAATAGTAACTATAAATATTTAATTATTTAATAAAACTATATAATATATTTATTAAAGATACACGGCCTTGATGGTAGTGCGGTAATAATAGTGTCGTGTGTCACCAAGGACTCGCCACATAGACCACATCCCCATGCGATTGTCAGTAAAGATAAATCAGACCGAGGTATTTATACCCACCAAACTGATGCACAGGTAGTATATTTTCCAAACCTGGGAGTCCAGTGTGTCAAGAAGAAAAATGTTAAAGAGGCATTGGAAAAACGTGAAGAGCTTCGTATTGATCCCTTTGACAGTAATTTTTTTAAAAATAATCTTTTGATCCGCTGTTAAAAATTTTTTCTAAATTCAAAGACAATTAATATGGAAAAATATAATAATAGTTAATTGTGTGACAAAGGATGAAACAAAACGATTCAGACCAGGGTGAAGTTGGCTGACACCATCCGTAATTTGAAATCGTGTTTCATTTTGAGTTACACACTAGATTTTTCATAATTATCTGCATTGAAACTCAGTTTCATCATCAGCAGCCAGTCAAAAACAAATTAATTTCAGACTAATGGTGTCATCAACTATTAAATTGTAATTTGCAATTTATAACTAAGCAGAAACTATAAATACTATTTATAATTTACACTAATTTTTATAAAATTTAATCGCATACAGAACTGTCATTTGTGTAAATAAAATTAGTGGTTTTAACTTACAATTAAACAAATTACAAGTATGAGAGTTTAAATTATGAATTATTACACTGAAAATTAAAATTTTTTCCTGTTTATAGCGAAAAAGTCGTTCTTTTCTTTTTATGGGGAAAAAATGATAAAAATTTGCCCATGCGCCATTCTTCCCATAAGAAGAGGGAAAAATTTAAATTTTCAAATGCAGATCTAGTAAAAATAGTATGCACACCACTTAATTAATATAATTAATTCGCAGCATTGGACTGAAATTAGATTCTTTTAAATAATTTACTTTAATTAAAAGGAAAATTTTTAACAGTGTCCTTATATTGTCTATTTATTAATTAAATATTAATCAATATAATTATTTCAGCGGGCTTTAATCATAAAAATTCAATATCTGATATTGATTTATCAGCAGTAAGACTTTGCTTCCAAGTGTTCATTGAAGATAGCAAAGGAATATGTAGCGTACCCTTGCGGCCTATAGTTTCTGAGCCAGTTTATGACAAAAGTAATATTATAATTTTTTTTATCTTTATAAGTAATTATAGTTTTAATTGTGATTATAACAATTAATATTTATGTTTACAGAAGTGTTGGGTGATTTGTCAATTCTTAAGTTAAGTCATTACAGTGCACCTGCTACTGGAGGTACACCAATGATACTTCTGTGTGAAAGAGTTGCCAAAGATGACATCAGTATTGTATTTTTTGAGAAGCGTAACAACAAAATTGTTTGGGAAGGACTTGCTAAATTTAATTCTAATGATGTTTATCGACAGGTAAATAATCATTAAAATTTGGTAGCTTTTTTTTTAATTTTTTAATTTAAATAATTAAATATTGATTTATAATATTGTAGATATCGATTGCATTTGAAAGTCCAGCTTATCATAATGTCAACATTGAAGAACCAGCTCAGGTTTTTATTCAATTACGTAAATTATCGGACCATTATGCGAGCGAACCGTTGCCATTTACATTCACTCCAGTTGGGGCAGGTAAAAAAAATGATTTTTTTAAAACTTGCTGAAGAACTGAATTATAATGTAAAGATATTTTGAATATTAAATATTATTTTGCAGACTCTTCAATTAATCTTAAACGTAAGAGGCAAAAATACAGTACATCCGGTGTAATAGACCTGGAGTCAGAAGCTGCACCATCTGTTCCCGCGCATTGTCCTCGCTGCAATTGCTTTACACGTTCAGAATCTCCTGAAGAAGAACCTATAACTGAAGAAGCTAAAAATATTGCCAAGCGATTGTTATTTTACCGACCACATAATCAAAATATGACATGTAAATATTATTTATACTTTTAAAGTTTACGATTTAATCATTTTTATTAATAAATTTTATTTTTTAAAATTGTAGTGAATGAAGTAAATAAACAATCAGCGATAGGTATAAATCTACATGATATGCAGCCACTGGATTTACAATGTAGAAAAAATGTAAATAATAACGATGATAATAATAATAAAAAGAAGAAGAAGAAGAATATTAATATTAAAAAAAATAATATTAATAATGTACAGCAACAGCAGCAACAACAACAACAACAACAACAACAACAACAACAACAACAACAACAACAACAACAACAACAACAACAACAACAACAACAACAACAACAGCAACAACAATCACTACCGCCACCAGTACAACGAAATCAATCACGGAATCAACAGCAACAACTAAAAGTAATACAACAACTAATACAACCGCATCTACAACAACTACAGCATCAACAACAACAACAACAACAACAGCAGCAGCAGCAAATACACCAGCAGCAACAACAACAACAACAACCCCAATCACAGTTATTACAACAACAACAACAATTACTACAACAACACAAATTACTTTTAATACAATCAATACAACAAAAACTACCACAGCTACAACGACAACAGCCGCAACCGCAGTTACAACAGCTACAACCACTACCACAACAACAACAACAACAACTGCTACAGCCACAACTTGTTCAACAGCAGCAATATAGAAAAACCTTCCAACCATTTCAACAATATATTCAGGAACAACAGCAACAAGAAAAACAATCACAATCGCAACTTCAACAACAGAATCAAGAACAACAACAACATGAATATCAATTACAACAACAGCGCCAACATCAATTACAATTAAACTACCAATTACAACAGCTACAACAATTACAGCATAGTCAACTACAACAGCAATCACGGCCGCAATTAATGCAATACTACCAAGAACGGCAGCGGCAACAAGTTCAACAACAGCCAGATCACCAGCAAGAACAATATTTAACGTCGTATCAACCTGCTATTGATAATAATAATTATGATGATGATGAGGATGATGATGAAGATAAAGATGAAGGCAGTGATGATAGCAATCCTTATTATAGCACACAAGTAATACCCAACAGGCCACCGGATTTATTTAAAATCAATAGAACTCTTCCATCTCAACAGACTTATACAGGTGATTAATTTATCAAAAGTTTTGTCGCTGAGATTTCTTATTTTTTTAATCATTCGTTTTTTTTTAACTTCAGGACAACAATGTACGGAAAATATAAATAATCAGCAAAATCGACTTGAAGATAAAGAACCGACGAATCAAAATTTTGATGATGAAATATCGGAACTCATTAATGGACAATTGTCGGAGACGATGAACAGTGGATTGTCACTTTTAGGAGACGAGGTAATTTAAATAATTGTCATTATTTTTAATTTTTTGTAATTTATTTGTACCAATAATTTGTATTTTTTATTTTTTAGTTTGAAATCAATAGTCAACCCTACCAAGTGACGAATAATAATGAACCTGCTTATGAAGATTTTTTTCTTCAATTGAACTAATGAAAAATCCTAATATTTGTTATTATTATTATTATTGTAAATAAATAAATAATTATAGTTTCTGCAAATTGTAATATTTTTAAACAAGTGATAGCTTGAATTTAAATTATTTACAAGTCGTGATGTTAATTTATCATATACTTTAAGTCAACGCAAATATACAACGATTTAAAATAATTATTCATATGAAAAAAAAGTTATTAATTTTTATTGTATATTATTTTTATAAAAAAAAAATTAAAAGTATTTATTAAAAAAACTAAAATCAAAAATTTCAATTTTTAAATCAAGATTTAAATTATAATTATTTTTTTCAGTTAAATTCACCTTAATACTACACAGAACAAACAGGATTTTTTTGGCTCAATAAATATTTTGCACTATAAATTGAAGACAAAAAATTTCTTGACGCAAGAATTTTTTTTTCGCTTTCTAAAATTTTTGTTTTAAATTAATAATGAAAAAAATTTTCTTCGAGTGAAATTTTTTTTTTGTGTATTCACTAATTCTATAAGTAAATAAAAATTCATGATAATTCTTATTTTTTTAAATATATTTACTCAACAATACAATTAATTAATAATTAACTTCAAATTTTCAAAATATGCAAAAAAAAAATTTTTTAATTTACAATAATGAACTTGAAATTTTTATTCTAATGTAATGAGACAAAACATACACTCGAATTATCAAAAATTAAATTTAAATTATGATAATAATTTTTTTTTGGTACTTCCTGATAAATTAATAAAAATTTATAATTCATCATAGAAATTAATAAGTAAATTATATTAGAAGTTATATATATATATTTTTATTAAAGGTGAGTAGTTGGAGCAGTCGGGACATATTTATCTCTTGGTTTAAAAAATAAAAAATTTAATAATAATAATTATTTTTAATTCTCTATCTCAAATACGACACGTGGAACAGCAGCAGCTAATTAACCATGTGTTTAAAATTTAATTTATCTAATGATTTAGTATATATGGTCATACACATGTATAAAGATAAGATTTGTCTGGCAAAAAAAATATATACATATATAAATTTAAACTGCTGTAGATATATCTAATTTATTATACTGAATTCCGTTTTTTTTTATTCAAATAGATTATCACTACGGATAACTATACAAGAAATTGAAACCTATGTATGAAAAAAAAAACAAAAATAATAAATAAATTCCGTATATTAATTTAATAAATCTATCGCCATCGTATATTTTAATTATCAACTACATTTCGAAAATATTTGTACATTTAAAACATGTTTAAACACCTTAGCGAATTGGCGCGTAAACTTATTTTTTTAAATTTAATTATTTATTTTTAATTTATTGTATAATTAATTAATAATAAAATTAATAATTACCGCAGCTAATTTACAGTTAACATTAGTGTGATATCTTCTTAATTAGACAGTTAAAACTAATTATTAAAACCATTTTATAAATTTTTATGTAAGAAGACATCATTACTTATGCAGTGCCACTAATTATTTAAATCGTAACGCATGTACACAATACATTTATCATTATTGTATTAATATTTTAAATCAGGCATTCATATATTTCGGCACAGTAACAAGTGACTGTATTATTAACTTGTACAAATTCAACTGTTACACTGAGCAAAAAAAAACAAGAAAATATTTTTATGAATTTAAAATTCAAATTTTAGATAAAAAATAAAATCTTATTAGAGTAAAATTGATACTGATAATTTTAAATTTAAATTTAATAACTCGACTTACAAAAATTATTTATGATACTGGAGAAGAAATATTAAAAAACGAAACACCTAAAGCGTTCGAGTTTTTGAAAAAAACCTATTTTGATAAATAAATACAATGAAACAATTTACAAAAAATCGTACAAAAAAAAATAAGTTTTTTAGTGACTTTTGAAATTAGCCGCGTGTAAAAAAATGTTCAAATCTATTTTTTAAAATTAAAAACTGTCTTAAATTTCCAAGCTCTACATATTGACTGATTTTTACATCTCAAAAATAATTTTTTACCACAAAAAATATATTTTATTGATTGTAAAAATAAATTTTTTAATCAACAAATATTTCATATTTCAAAATACTTTTTTTTTGCTCAGCGTATACGCGATAATTTGATGACATTTTATTAATTTTTTTCTTCCCCATAATTTATATATATTAATTAAAAATAAAATAGAATACGGTCATACATTTTACCAGTCAACGAATGTTTAATTCTGTTCATAAAATATGAACATGGAAGTATTCTCATTATTAAATAATTAATTAAAAAAAAAATCATTTTCATTTAAAATTCAATTCGATAATTAAATAAAAATTCGGGGTTCCAATTCATGAACAAAAATTTAAGATTTTTTTTATAGAATTTATACTTTTTTTTTGTTCTTTAATTAATAAACTTTTTTTTACAATTTAAGTCATCAGTATTGCAATTATCATACATATAAATGGAAAAGAAAAATAATAAATGAAAAGTACACAAATATTATAAAATCAATGTCACAGTAATTGAAATAATAGACAAAATAAAGTTAAAAAAAAATTATAACATTCAAATTTTCAAATGTTAGATTCAGAAAAAAAAAACAATAGAAAATACTTGAGTATCCAGGTCTAAATAATAAAAGAATTAAGTATTTTTTTTTTTATAGTTATTGTTGTCATACGTTACATATCGTTTTAATAATAAAATGTTCTTAGTTGATAAACTTTATACATACTATGTATAATTATTATGCAATGTGAGTCACACACAACTCATTCATACTCTCGAGCGCGAACCATTGCAATTAATCGTAACGGGTGTTATAAATAATTATTAAATTAAGTTAATAAAAAGGGGGGGGGGGCTAATGATTATGATTTACAATAAAACAAATAAATTTTTCTTTTTTAAAAATCTTATTATAAATTAATTGAGGAAAAATAATGAATAATTTACAAAAGCAAAAAAAAAAGTTGTAAAAATCATCGAACGATTGAGTGTTGCCATCAATATATATGTTTATAAATTTTATTTATTCATTTATTTGTAAATTTTTTTCATAAATTTTAATTAATAATTTAAATGAAAAAAAAAAATAATAATTCACACCCTTACGATACTATTACACTATTTTAATTATATATTTTAATTATAAATCAGTTTGAAAAAAAAAAAAAAAAATTATAAAAAAAAAAAATATTCATTATTTTTATTAATTATTTATTAAAACTCAGTCACGCGCACAATAATAATGTGATGGAGACATTCGTCGACCTACAAACGTAATTTGATTTCAAATGTAATAAAAAAAAAATCATCATCATTATCATCATCATCATCCACAAATGTTCATTTTACACTATTTAAATACAATAGAACTTTTTTTGTATATTTTATTTTGTTATAATTATTTAAATAAGTTTTATTTTTGTTGTTATTTTTATTAATTGTTTTGTTATAAAACTGTCTCGCAAAAAATGTGGCAATTGTTACAATACCAAGTCATTAAATTTTGATACGATAACCAAAATGTTTATTTTTAAATTAAATTCGTATTGAATAATTTAAATTTATTTATTACTTTTTTTTTTCTAAATTAAATTATTATTGATTTATCAATTGAGAGAAAAATTATTACACAACATTGAATACGAATTTATGAATAAATAAACATTTTGACGATTCAATTTGAATTTTAAAAAATAATCGGTTAATGAGACTTAAAAATTAACAGAATTGCAATGAGCCGAGATCAGTAATTGTGTGATTATTGATAACAAATATCAGCGCACTACAATTCTGTTTATTGCCTCAATTTATTATTCTTATTATTATTATTACTATTATTTATTTATTAATTATTATTATTATTATTCCCTGTTAGTTTTCGACCAGGAGGATTTGACAGATTGGTTTTAATTTCATTTTGTTACGGGTATGATAGACGTCAACATTGAAGTCAACCGTTTAATGAAGACAAAATAAATAAAATAATGATAAATTTATGAATATTGTTACTGTTATTGTTTCAGTTGTAAATATTTTCGTGATGGACGACGGCGCTATCTGTCAGTGCCTCCTTTACTTACTTAACAGTAACTTATTAACTTTTGTTTCTTTATTATTAAATTTTTATTATTTATTTTATTTATGATTGGTCTTCCTCATCTTCATCATCGGGCTCGTCTTCGTTTTCTTCGTTTTCTTCTTCCTCTAATTGAATAAACAAAAAAATATTTAATTAATTAATAAATAAAATAAAATTTATAAATGTCAGTGAATATAAATCAAGATTCAACTAACCCTCATTCTCGTCGTCATCTTCAGCTTCATTGTCAACTTCGTCTTCTTCTTCGCCTTCGGCTTCAGCGTCCTCTTCTTCATCGTCAACGTCTTCTTCGTGATCTTCATTTTCTACGTCATTATCACCACCGTTCTCTTGCCTCTTTGGTTTTTTTGTGTCTTCATTTTTTTCCTATTAAAAAAAAAAGTTAGTCATTAGTATCAAAATAATAAAATTATAATTCAAATTTATCATAACTTTTTTTTTTTTTTACATGAGTTACTAATCTAATATATTTTTAAAATTGTTTATAAATGAATGTTCAAAGTACTAATGATAATTTTCTTTATTTTTAATTAGTTTATGTGTTCATTGAAGGTGGCGTTATTTTTTATGTAGCAAGTACTTGAATATATGATTACGTATCAACTACTAATCACAGGGTTTACTGAGATAACCTAATGCTTTTTAATCATATAGATTAATATATAAATATATATATATATATATATATATATATATATATGTATAAGTAGGTAAATAAAGAATGTATTATTTGAATTTATTAATGAATTATAATAATTTAATCTTTAATTAAATCTAAATATATATGTGGAAATAGGATAAGTAATTGATCAATTAAAATAAAATAAATTAGTAATTAAGATAAAATAAAAACTAGTATGCAATAAATAAAATATTTTTAAAAAAATTTTAATATTTGTAACAAACCTTAATATTAAAAAAAGTATAAAGGAAGAATAACATAAAAATTAACATGACGAATGGATGTAATTTGTAACTTTAAGTAAATTGAGTATTACGAGTGATTTCTTAAAAGTAACCGGAGTCTATAATTAAAATCAGCTCGACCTGTTTCAATTTTTCCCGCCATTTATTCAAATATTAAAATCAAACTTTCGTCTGTCTATGTCAACTACAAAACTAATCCTTTTTAAAATTATCTTACTGATATATTTATTTAATAATTCAAATATTGGATAGGTCACTATAGGAAATTGATAAATCGATAATTATTGGAAATTAAATTTTGTATTTCTCATCAATAAATTAAATTAAATTAGTAATTTATTTATACTTTTTGCGTTAAAGGAGGTCATCTTAGGACAATTGTATACGAATCTCTAAACGTGTTCGCGCGTTATTTTCCCCTCTAAAAAATATATACATCTAGATATATGTGATCTTAAAACGTGTTGGTTGGATGGTCGTTCGGCCCTTTTACGCGGCATCGATCGCATAAAATACGATTGAGGAGCATTACTACTACACTACTACTACTACTACTACTATTACTCCTACAACCACATATTTATTACATGATACACAGCATTGACGACGTAAGAGTTAAGTAGTAGGATATGATTAAAGTGGGTGAGAATGTGTATAGTAGTAAATACTCCATACTAAAGTGAGAAAGAATTACATCGATAGAATTGGAAAGTTAAAGAGGAAGAGAGAAGTAGTAAATCATGTCGTATGCTCATCTTAGCTTGGAAAAGACGCCTTTTCCCACTACTATACAGAGTACAACACAGCTTAAACTCGGGGATTGTGCGCGCGCGTGCTTTCATTTTACTAATACAATAAAAATTATAATGTATGTGTACATATAATACACACAGTAATAAGAATGAGTACGAATAGGTGTAGAGTACACAGAGAAACAGAAACAGATAGAGATACAAGATAGAAGAAGTGAAGCCGCATTCGTTCCACGTCAAGTGTTCCAAGTCTACTACTTTTAAGAGAAGAGATGGGTAATACTGTTTAGGGGGGAGGGGTCATGAACAAGTACAAGTACTAGCTACAATAATAATATAAATGAGACAGAAATTTAAATTGAATATTAAAAAAAAGGGAAACGAAATTCAAATGAAAGTACTGAGGTTTGAATTTTTCCGACTCGTAATTATTACTCATGCAATCAGCAATGTCCCATTAATTTAAAAAATATGCTGGTCTTTGAATGACACAATCAACGGAGTACACATACCAGAATAAATTATTTAACTTGTATTTATAAAATACATATAGATATATTGTGTGTGTTAAATAAAGCGAAAAAGGAACGCGATGTTTTCTCAAAAGTTCGTAAAGTGAGGAGGCCGTGAGAGAAAGAGAGCGAGTTAGGATAAAATATATATAGGTAATGAAAGAAAGATAAAGAGAGAAACAAATGGCAAGCCGGTAGAGACGAGGAAGCCAACGCGCGCGAAGCGCCGACTGCCGACATCATAATACATGGCGTTGCCGCTTGCTGCGTGCATGTTGCTAATATTCAACAATTTTCAATGACTTATCACTAATCATTTTTTTTTTACATAATATATATCAATTAGACATTTACCTATTAATTTACATTGTCATTTAATTATAATTAGATGCTATCAGATGTAATTGTTTAATAAAAAATATTAATAAGAATTTGAAAGTAATAATCGATCTTAAAAGTACGCGCGAAAATAATTTGACAAATGGACGCTGTAATTTCAAACGACTCCGCCATAATTGTTAGCATTCATTAAATAGTTTGATAGCCGATGGATAATTGATAGATGGATTATTCTCAGAACAAGTAACGGAGTAAAAATAAAAAACGCGGGAGAAAATGGAGGTGAAGATTTAAACGACGCTGTTGTGTATACAGTAATTGTGACAGCGGTAAATTAAAATGGCGGCTGTACTAGCGTCTAGCGTCAACAAGGCTCGAGCTACGTGTTGTTACACAATTGGAGTATAAAAAAATCTAATCATTAATGACAAAAGATATTGATAATAATATTAATAATAATAATCGTGATAAAAATCGCATTAGCAGCTTGATAAGTTAAAAAATTTACGATTTTTTGAGCACATGGCGCGCAAGGCTCCGAAAAATGAATTTATTTATGGATTTTTTTTTTTAAATTAATTAAAACATTTAAACACCGTACTGATGACGGGGCTACGGGCTCAGCTTATCTGCTTTGATACATTCTCTAGTAACATAATATATAAGTACGGAATAGGTAATTATAGACGGCATTGTGACGATGAACGGACAGAACAGGGGTGATCAACCGAAGCCACGCGATTTCATGGCGTCACTTGGATTTAATATATAATATATATGTATATATTCCCCTCTACTTCTTCTAACACCTTTTTTATTCTTTTATCAATTATCTATTTGTCATTTAAATAATTTTTATCTTGTATGCATGTAAATTGTGGCTACTTCGAGATATGAGAAAGTAGTAGAATGTACTAGAAATATATATACATATATTTGTATATGTGTGTAAATATAAAAAGAACAAGGTGTTTAAGGATGGTAATAAAAAAAATATAAAAAAATGGAGCCCGGTGGAAAATGCCGGCCGGCATTTACTCCCACATGTCGTCGTCGTCGTCTTGGTAGTTGCCGTTGTCGTCGTCGTTGTCGGTTACCCGCGTAACTCCATTACTACACCATGCGCTCTAGTATTTTTTTTTTTTTTTTTTATCAAAATATATATACATATATATATGTTTGGATGTATATGTATACTGGAAACAAATAATATTCAAGTGAAATTCAAATTCGTATGAGAAATAATTTCCCGCGTCACTGGACGAGATACGTAAAAAAAAAATAATAATAATAAATATTGAAGATAAAAAAAAAAAAAAATAAATAAATAAATATGAAAATATTGAAAAACTTACTTCAGCCGCCCTCTTGATCCCTTTGAGATCGCATTTCGCGTCCCCAGTTGGCTTGTCGTTTTCCGTCTTCTTCTCAACGTTCACTGGCTCTTTATCATTGGTACTCATTTTCGTATTTGTGTGTTTTTTAAAACGCGTGATAAAAAATATACTTTTAAATAAATAAATATATATTTATTTAATTAATAACTTGGTTGGTTGGTATATATATGATATATACGAATGTATATTTATGGTTTATATAAATATATATATTGTATGTGTATACTGGTAATGCGCGAACGTGTATTTAACAGTACGATTGCGAGTAGTAATAATAATGGACGCGTTTATAAAAAAGAGAGAAGCACGACGAGGAGACTACTGAAGAAAAATGCGTGCGTCCTCACGCGGCGTTGGTTTCCGGCGAAATACCCGAGAGCGCAGCGTCGTCAGGCGAACCCTAACGAATAGCAACGAATAGTGACGATGGTACTCGCGCGAGAGAGTGGGAGTCGACGAATGAGTAGCGAACTCCTAGTACTCTATGTACTATATACATACCCTATATTCACTCATACATAACATATATAAATGTATATGTGTGTACGTTACTTAACATACAAGATGTGGGATTGAGAGTTGCTAGTAAAGAGAATGGGGGGGAGGGTTTTGACCAAGGGAGCGTGGGGTGAAGAGTTACTGAGTAGAGAAAAAGGATAATGAGCGTAAGAATGAACGTGTAAGCGAGATAATAATAAGAGAGGGCGAGTAAGTGAGAGAATAAAAGAGCAAGTAAGAGGACAATATTTATAATGTTTTATAGGGGAAGGAGTATGTGATAGATGTATATGGAAAAAGAGAAGGGGTAAAAAAGACAAGATAGGCCAAAGGCAATTTTTATATATATGTTTATATAAATATGTTATGGGAAAAATATGTAATGATTTAATAGAAGATTTTAAAAAATGAAAGATAGTATATTGTATTCATTTAATTTTTTTTTTTTTTCAGATATTTCTTTTTTAGCGCGAATTTTGAAAATTCAAAAATTTAAATGGGGAATTTGAGGATTTGTTTGATTACAGGATTTTTTTTAAGATTGTTGGAGATTGTTCGAGATTGTTGGTTGTTTGTCATTGTCGGTTGTTTGATGCTTGGGGGCTTTGTTTGAAAAATGAAGATGGCGCGCGTTTGAAACTCGATAAATCGCTGATTGGCTATATTTTATTTTAATATTTTATAGTTATGGATGGTTAATTTTTAGTATTTATAATAATTGTTAAAAATATATTTGATCGATAATTTTATTTATCAGCGGGTATTGCGGTATGTGTTAATGTGGTAAATTATATTTATTGTTTAAGCGAGGGGTTCGAGAGTTCGTTGGATGGTAGGAGCGTCTGGTTTGAGATTATGTCGCTGGATTCAAATAATCTACGTGTGCGTCCCGCATGCCGCCTTATTTTGCCGCTACTGATTATACCGCTTTTGTAAAATTACTTTTTCTTATCATTTTTCTATTAATAGCCGGCCAATCGATAGTCCTATCAATCCTTACTATTTATTGATCAATCTTTCTGTCGGCGATTTTTTTTTTTATTTAGTTATTACTTAATTTAATCTAGTAATATGAAATTGTTAGTTTATCATTTTTGTTTACCTAGTATAGGTGTCGCAATAGAGCGACACACACTTATATACATATAGGTGTGAAAAAGGATGATGTTTTCAAAATGTTTAAGATTATTGTGGTATATTCTCGATGTTACTCGAATAGAAGAAAAAAAATATATATATACATGTATGTATATATCATTACGACAATCACAATCATGTGTGACCTCATATGTTACCATTATTGACTCATCATTTTATTAATATTTTATTTTTTAATTTTTAGTAAATTTTCATTTTTTTAATATTCGCGGTTTTATTAGATAAAATTTTTAATTTATTTAAAGATTCAAATTCTAGGTTGAAAAAAAATAATTTATTAATTAAATATTAAATAATTATATTAATTAATAAAACAAAGTAATTTTTATTTATTGATATTTCATATTTATTTATAGAAGGAAAATTTTTATAACCATGTGCCAGGTTATTATAGCAGCGCATGCGTAATTCGAATTTGCCCGCGCATGCGTTTTAATGGAAATTAAAAGAGCGCGTGCGTGTAGTTAATTTTGACTTGCGTTGTCCTGTCTCTCTCTAGAATACTTCTTTTCCACGTCCCTCCTAAATAATCAAGATGGTAGGCTCTTATATTTATATTTTATATTTTTTAATCATTAATTATAACCACCATCTTATTAATAATAATTGTCATTAATTTATCAGAGCGTGTAAATGTTTATTTATTTAATTTAAAAATAAATATTTTTAGCGCAGTTTTTCTTTGAAAAGTTGTTGGGGAATGTCATCGTGTCCTAACCTTTTTTCTAGCCTGGAATTTTTTTATCATGATTATTTAATATTTATTTATGAATTTATTGATTTACTTATTATTTATTGATTGTGTTCAGGTGAACGTGCCAAAACAAAGACGGACTTTTTGCAAGAAATGCAAAGTCCACAAGCCACACAAAGTCACCCAGTACAAAAAGTCGAAAGAAAGACATGCGGCACAAGGAAGACGTCGTTATGATCGTAAACAACAGGGTTTCGGTGGACAAACTAAGCCTATTTTCAGGAAAAAGGTAAAATTTTATATTGCTATTGATAATTTGTCATGTTATTAATTTATTGTTGATGTCTAGGCCAAGACTACCAAGAAAATTGTATTGAGGATGGAATGTACTGAGTGCAAGTACAGAAAACAAATTCCACTTAAGCGTTGCAAGCATTTCGAACTTGGTGGTGACAAAAAGAGGAAGGTTTGTATATTTTAAATTCATTTATTTTATTTTATCTTCAACAATTCAATTCAAATATTAATTGACAGACTCATCCGTCACGTTCTTTGTTATTTATTAAATTTCAGTAGATTTAAATATTACTGAAGTTAACAGATAGTTGACAATTTTGGGATTTTTTTTCTACAAATGAATTGCCAAAAAAAAAAGAACTAAAAATTTATCGTTTTAAACAAAATTCAAAAATTATTAGTCGGTTGCTAACTTCAGTATGAAAAATTAAGTTGATATTTAAAGTTAATTAATATATATTGAATTAAAATTAATATTTTAATTGATTTGACATTTGTTGAATAATTATCGTACTTAATACTAATAAAATAATTATTTTTAATTTGTTACAGGGGCAAATGATCCAGTTTTAAGTTTAAGAATTAAATTTTAAAATTGGAATTACTGCTGTATTTGCTAAGAAAAATAAAAAAATTGTCACTTAAATAATTATAAACTATTTTATTTATATAATTATAGTATAAAAATACTTGTATAAATTTATTTTATTTATTATTTAAACGATACATCATTCTGGTGTATCAGAAATCTTAGGAATAAGATGTTGAGGATCACTATAAAAAAATGATTATTTAAATTCATTAATTTAAAAAATTGAAATATAAATAATACTTACTCAAGTAGAGATGGATCTAGACCTTCTTGAGCCATTTTTAGCTTAACTGCATGCTTCACTACACCGACATGTAGCATTTTAAAATATTTTCGGTAAACCGGATGCGTACAAATCGGTTCTAAATCATCAGACGGTTGGTTTTGTACTTGGGCTTGTGTACTTTCGGGCTCTGGTTCATTTATATCTGCTTCGTCGTGGCCCGACACGTTAACATCTTGGTTAGTGTTTGTGGTTTTCTCAGGATTATTATTATCAACAGTCTCGTTTTCTTTTTTCTCACAGTCTTTATCTGGTGATTTAACATCCAATCCTGGTATGGATGAAAGCTGTAATAATTTATTTAATTAAATTGATAATTACTAAAACTCTAGTTCTATTTAAAACATTTGATCTTATAAAATAATTTGAATTACCCTAGACTCAAGTATAACAACAGCCGCCTCTAACTTTTGCAATTTATTTTCAAAATCATAAAGTTTTTCCTCGCATGTCAATGCAAATTTATTTAAAAATGATACTGTCGTTACTATAAAATGATTTATAAATGATACTGTTCTTTTTTGATGAATTGGCGGTACCTGTAATTTGAAATAATAATAATTATTTATACTTACACTAAAAAAAAAAAACTTATTTCAAAAGTCAATTTGACAATAGCAATAAATTATCTAGTTACTTAAATCTCTAGCTTTTTATCACTTAAAAATTAACTCATTAGTAGATAAGATAAAAAATATTTTTTTAAAAAATAAAAAATAAAATTGATTTTTTAATTTAATAATAAAATACCTTAGTGTAATCAATTGTTGGCTCTACAATTGGTATGGTATTGTCACTCATTATTATTATTGATTATTTATCCATCACTTTTATATTATTATTATCTATACTCAAAAAAATAATCAAAATTTATAACCACTATTTTATTTTATTTTTTTTTTTATTTTTAACAGGCCTCAAATACACATGTGTCTATTTATTATTATTATTATTATTATTATTATTATTATTGTTATTATCTATGATTATAAAAAAAGGATATACATATTAATTTTTTTTATCGAACATATAAGTGTTGATGAACATGACAGCAACTTGCTGTTTGTGTGATTGTCAAATAAATTTATGTCGACGATTCAAACGCCACCGAGTTGTATTTACTAGAATTAAAATTTTTTAAATATTCGATTATTAGTTTCTACTTACCCGCAAATAGCACAGTGGCAACTTTAAGATGTCATAATGATGTCTTTCAAAAGGGGACAAGACAAAATCTCAAATTCAAGTTTTTTTTATATAAATTTTACACAAGTCTTGAACTTCTGTAAATTTTCTATAGAATTTCTTAGACAGTAATAAGTCTTTGAAATTTTTATGTATTTTTTGTAATTTCTTAGACAGTTCAAGTTACAGACAATCTATTATGACAGTAAAGTTAGCAGACATTTGAAATTTAAATAAATTTTTTTTTAACATAGGTAGTAATAAAAAAAAAATATTTCTAAAGAAATGCACCTGTAGAAAATTTGACAAACTATAAGTGCAATTTTTCAAAATATTTTTTTCAATATTCATTTTTTTGTTAAAAAAAAAAAAAAAAAAACAAATATTGTTAAGGCTAGGCCTTACCCAACGAAATCTTGAATTTAAGAACTCTAATTATTTATTAAGTAATTATCATAACAGCAATTTTCTTAGCTTCCGGCTAAAAGCAAAAGACGAACTTCCTCGGAAGATTTTCATCATCCGAGTCCCATAAATATTCAAAAAGTAATTAGAATTCTTGAATTCAAGATTTCGTTAGGTACGGCCGAGCCTTAAATGTCTGCTAACTTTATTGTCATTAATCTGTCAACTTAACCTCAACTTTTTGCTGTCAAGTTGACCAAATTCCGTCCGTAACTTGAAGATAACTTGCGGTACACACATGCAATATCCAATGTCGATAAGAAAAGGATATATCTTATCATCTAATAATTTCAGTGTAGTATTTTAATACATTATTTAAAAAATAATTTAGCATAATATTAATTAATTTAAAACTATGTACACAATACAGCCGTAGAAAATCTCAACAATAACTATTGTTCTGACACATCGTCTGAGATCATGTCAAAAATTGTGTATTTTTCAATCAAAACATTTAATATTTTCTCCGTAGACAATAAAAGAATCCACAGGTAATGTATATATATTCAAAAAAAATACATCATGTGTGATTGGATCCAAATTATTATCTTTAGCTGACCTATTCTTTACCTGCGAATCACACGTGAACAAGTACTACATTGACAAACCGCTCCAAAGAAACAAAATGCATCAGAAAGTGTGAAGTTGCGTCAGTTAACCCTGAAACGTTTATAGATTCACGTCCCAACGACCAGTATTCTGCGCTACACAATCATCTAAATTTTAACCCTGCTAATATCAGAGTGCACCAAATTTCAACATAAATCTCATCAAGTATCCAGTTGACAGTGACGTTTGCTGTTTATTTTCTACATTAATCACGCAATGGTTCGTTATCTATTTAACTTGTTTGTTTATTTGCTTCAAACCTTAATCTAATGGTATGATACAGCTGATAAATCATCAACTTAATCATTTCACACTCCATAGTATTCAATTATACCAGTCTCAATTATTCACACTTTTTGCGTGAAAGTCCAAAGTCCGTTTCCACCTCCACCATTATCACGTTGTTTTCTCTAATAGACAATCACAGTTAATCACAGAGTGTCACTCGTTAATTAACTTTATTACATTTTCCACAGTCAATCAACATGTTTGTCCGTACTTACAACAAAGTTAGCAAAAACCAGCTGTCAAAATTATTATCATCGCAGCAACGAAAATTATCAAGTCAACAGTCGGGAAAAAAATTTAAAGAAGTTGAAATTAAAGTACCGTGGGGAAAATTAGCTGGTAAGTTGATAAACAAAGGAAGAAATAGTTGGAGACTTGATAAATTAATTGATCCTTAATAAATTAATGTAATTACAGGTAAACATTGGGGACCAACAGACGCACCGCCAATAATTGCTCTGCACGGTTGGCAAGACAACTCATGTTCCTTTGATCCTCTGGCAGTTAATCTGCCATCGGACATATCTCTGATAGCTGTCGACCTCCCTGGGCACGGATTCTCCAGCTGGATTCCTAAAGGACTCATGTACAATACTCTGCTTTACGTCCAAACAATTCACCGAATCAAAGAGTACTTCGGTATGGATAAATTCGGTCTCATAGGCCACTCTTTGGGCGGCATGGTGACTTTCAACTACACGTCGCTCTTTCCTGACAACGTTAAGTTCGTAGTAGCCTTCGATTACTTCAAGTACCCATCGATGAATGCTGTAAAACACTTGCCGTTGTTTGCCAGGGAGTGGAACCAGTTCTTCAATTACGAAAAACTCACCACCCCTGTGCCCAGTTACCCCGAAGGAGAAGCGATAGACCGATGGATAAAGGCATCGAGGAATTCACTGGATGAAAAATTATGTAAAATATTAATGGAACGAGGTGTAACTAAAAAACCAGACGGTACACTTTACTTCCACCGCGATCCACGTGTTAAATTATTTTTAACCGACACGGGATACACTCACGACCATCTGAAATTACTGGCGCGGCAAATCCACTGCCCCTATATGATAATTAAAGGCGAGAATTCAAAACATAACGAGCCCAAAGAATTTTACTACGACGTACTAGAAGAAATCAAGGAACAGTCTGACGATTTTCGCTTCCATACCGTCCCCGGGACTCATCACTTTCACATGAGCAATGCGTCCACTGTCTCTGAGATTATGAATCCTTTTGTATCTAAATACGCTTAAATTTATAGTCATTAGACAAATATATATATAATTTATTAACTTAAATAATGAAATTAAATTATTTAGATTATTTTACACTTTGCTAAGTAAATAAAAACAAATATATACAAGTGGGAATATTTAATAAAACATTAGAATAATTTAAATATAAACATTACGAGCATGAATAATCGTAGCATAGATAAAAAGTGTTCTGTACATGATACGCGGCGCCAAGCCGGAAGAAAAAGACCCGAGTAGTCAGCGTATGTGATTGTGACGTAAGTTATATATATACATATATATCTATGTAATATGAACTTGAAAGATGTAAGTACTGGTGACTGGCGAGTACACGAGTCGCGTGATTTTAAGTAACAGCAGTGGGGCTTCTCAGCGGCAGTTGAGCTAAAAATCCGCTGGTTAACGTCAGTTTATTCTTGATATTTATCATAAAATTCGACTGCACTTTCTTTTTGAATCAGTAAAAAACCCCGGGTTTTTTAAAAATAAATTTAAATATTTTTATTGCAAATACAATAAAATTAAGTGACGTTTTTATATTAAGCTGTAGTAAATAATTTAAAATATTGCCGGTAATGGAATAGTTTAAATTTCATGGTCAACTTAGAATTTTTCAGGTTTCACTTGATCCAGTTTAAATCTTGCCAAGATCATGTGTATAAATTCAACATTTAAAAATTAAACATGTACTGAGTTTAATTATATATAAATGTACGTCTTTAAAATTAAATATAATAAGCGCAGCTAGCGGGGTTGTAAGTAAATTACTTACATACTTTTTTTTTATTATTATTTATATTATTACGCTCTTTCAATTGTGAAGTAATAATTTTTTAAGTGCGCGTGCGTTTGAACATTCGAAAGGCTTACAATTTAAAGTCACCACGCACTCTCACGAGTCTTAGCTCTAGCTCTGGTATCATCGGTTATCAGCAAGACTAAACTGGTACTGGTTACTAGTTTCCAGTGATCATTGCAAGTGTCATCACTCAATTGATAATAATAAGAAACGTTATATTTTAAATTAATAGTCAAAATTATGAATAATTTTAACTATTGCGATTGACCAAACAACAACACTTGATTGGTCTTGTCTTTGAATATTTGAGGGTTAGAAAAAAAATAATAAATTTTATTTTATATATATGTGATCTATTGATCTTTGTTAATTATTAAAAAAGTTTATTAAAGTATCTGTGTGATAGTTTAATTAGTGATAGTTTATTTTTGAATTTGAAGTGACAGTTTTTAAAGAAAATTACCAATGAGCAAGATGACTGATCGTAAAATCGAGGGGCATTATACACCACCGACCTCAGATACTATTCAAACAAAACCTTTTCCTATCAGAGGTATATTTATTTATTGTTCTTTTATATTTTTATGATCTGAAAGCAGCAGGCATTTAAAAATTGTTTTTTTTTAGGTACAAATAAGAGTAAAATATTTATGATCCTGAAGTTGGCAGACAATTGAAAATTTTTGGTTTGTTTTTTTAAAAAATTAAAAATATGTACATGTAGGAAATTTAAAAAGCTAGAGGTGCAATTTTTTAAATATTTCTTTTTTGTAATTTTTCGTTTTTAAAAAAATTCAAAAATTATTAGACCTCGACTAACCTCAGTGATACTGAAATTAGCTGTCAGTTGTAACTGGATTTTTTTTAAACGACAAATTACAGAAATAAAATTATTTTTAAAAATTGCACTTATGGTTTTTTAAATTTTCTACACGTGCATATTTTTAATTTTTTTTTTCTTTGAATTTTATTATCGAAACTTCAGGATCATAAATATTTACAGGAAACAATTTATGAGTGTTAATGTAGCAGATATCAAACAAAATTATAAATAAATAGAGTAAATAATTGATAAAATAAAATTTTTAAAAAATGCGTATTTAAAAAATTTTGAAATTAATAAGTGTATTTTTTAAAATATGATTTTGTAAATTATTTACTATATTTATTTATAATTTTAAATTTGTCTGATGTCTGCTACATTCACACTCATAAAAATTTCATATTAAAAATTAAAAAATATTTTTGCGCATATTTTAAAAATTTTATCTCCTTGTACATAACTTGTTTACAAAAATAAAAAAAATTGTCATATGTCTGCTACTTTCAGTATCACACAATTTTTATTAATATAAAATGCCAAGTATTTTAATCAATATAATAATGAATGAAAGTAGCTTGAGTTACTGTTGACACTCGCTTGTTGTATTTTCTATTGAGAAACTTATTTAACTAATAGATAACTAGTTATTGTATATATTTTATTTTATTTTTTCAAAGTATCGTTTACGTCAATTGACAAACAACAGAAATAATTATATGCGTATACATTTTCCATATGCGTTAAAATAATTGTCATTTTTTCTTATTTATGCATCACTGATATTTGTGAGTAACCTATAGCCTCATTGCTTACTTTATTAGATATCATATCAAGGACATTGAGTTTTTAAAATAATTATACTGTACAAACTGTCGACAAATTATCAAATAATTTTATTACATGTAATAAATTTTATATTTTATTTTACTTAGCTTTTTATTGCCGTTATTAAGTCAATCTTATCGCGTACATGGACGTTGGACGGAGTAATTTATCATATATATTTTTTTATCTTTATGAATGATAACACGAAACTTAAATATTTGAATAAATTTAATTGGTTTATTTTTAAAAATTAATAATTATTATTTTTTGACAGGTGAACGAGCTAATTTTGTAAACAAACCTCATGTAATAGCAATGGTCGGTTTGCCAGCACGTGGAAAGACATATATATCAAAAAAATTATGTAGATATTTAAACTGGATTGGTATAAATACCAAGGTCTTCAATTTAGGTGAATATCGACGACATGCTACCACAGCATATAAATGCCATGAATTTTTTCGTCCTGATAATATTAAAGCTATGGCTATAAGAACCCAGTGTGCTGTTGATGCTCTCAATGACGTTTGTCAATGGCTGGAGAGTGGTGATGGGGAAGTTGCTGTTTTTGATGCTACCAATTCGACCATTGAGAGGAGACAAATGATCCATAACATTGTTGTAGAAAAAATGGGTTTTAAATTATTTTTTGTTGAGTCTATTTGTGATGACCCGGAAATCGTTGAACAAAATATCATGGAGGTAGTGTATTAATTTATTTTAAGTATATACCCTAATAGCCACTTTAGCTTTAAATTGACATTAATTTGTTACCCGAATTTGCCGACAATTTGACAGCAAAAGTTGTAAAGAAAAATTTTTGGTTAATTTTTTCTCAATTTAGAAGTAACTTTTTTTTTAATTTTTCGTTTTTGATGGCAATTTGTATACAACTTTTGAAGTTAATTTGTATTATAATTCGGATAGTAAATTTATGTTAAATTGTATAGTAGATTGTCATCAAAAACAGAAAAACCCGTAGTTGACGAACATTTGACGAAAAATTAAAGAAAACTTTTTCTAAGCAAATTGAGCTATTAGGGTATTTATATAAAATATTATTTTATGTAATGATGAAAAATGAAATTTTTTAGGTAAAGGTAAGCAGTCCAGATTATGCAAATATGAATAAAGAAGAAGTACTAGCAGATTTTATGTTGAGAATTGAACATTATCAGGAGAAATATAATCCACTTGATGAAAGTAAAGAGAGCAATTTGTCATTTATGAAGATATACAATACCGGTGAAAAGGTATTGGTGTTTAAACATGAGGGTCATATACAAAGTAGAATAGTTTATTATTTGATGAACATACACATTATACCACGTACTATTTATTTGACGAGGCACGGCGAGAGTATGTTGAACTTGGATGGGAGAATAGGTGGTGACCCTGATCTCAGTGATCGTGGACGACAATACGCTAAAGCACTTGCCGAATTTATTGATGAACAGGACATACAGGGTTTACGTGTATGGACCAGCTGGTTGCAAAGAACAATTCAAACTGCTGCTGACGTTAATGCTCCTCAAGAAAGGTGGAAAGCTTTAAATGAAATTGATGCTGTAAGATTTATCATTTTTATTAAGAATTTAGTTTTAATATATTTAAGACTTAATTTATTTACTTTCATAGGGAATATGTGAAGAAATGACTTATGAAGAAATATCCAGTAAATATCCAACAGATTTTGCCGCACGGGACCAAAATAAATTTTCATACCGTTATCCAAGAGGCGAGAGTTATGAAGACTTAGTAGCGCGGCTTGAGCCAGTGATAATGGAACTTGAAAGACAAGGAAATGTTTTAGTTGTTACTCATCAAGCTGTACTGCGTTGCTTACTTGCTTATTTTCTTGACAAGAATGCTGGTAATTTTTCATCAATATCAATATTAATAGCTGACTAATTCACCTAATAATTATACTATTAAAATATTTATTTCCATAGATGAGTTACCATACTTACAAGTACCTTTGCATACAATTTTAAAACTAACGCCAGTTGCGTACGGTTGTAAGGTAGAACGGATTCGGTTACCAATAGATGCAGTGGATACCCACCGGCCAAAACCAAAGGTAGAAGCTAATTCCAATGCAATCGTAAAAAACAATGATAATTCTGTAGTTTAGATTAACTATCCGTAATGTATGAGTATGACATCGCACTACATGACGACGGAAGGAAAGAAAAAAAATTAAGCGGCGTACTTATTTCCAGCTTATCGTCATAACTTAAATTTTTTTTTATTTTTTTTATCAACCATTACTAATAAAAATACCCTCATTCTCAGCTTGTAATCAATCGCTCCTCATTGATTGTCTATTTTAAAATTAATTATAATTTTGAATAGAAAATTTTCTTTCCTTTCTTCATATTATTCCTTTCTTGTTATTCATGGCTTTCCTAACTCTCATAAATATTAATTATCTTTTTACCAATTAATTTTTTATTTTAACTTCACGTCATTCCACTCATAATCAAAACTTAATATAAAAAATAATTAATTATTAATTGGAAATGCTATTGAATAATATTTTAACTTTTTTCTTTTATTAATTAAATAAATAAATCTTAACAATGACATGAATTTTTTTTTAACCGACATATCGGGTATTGATTAATAACCCGAGAGCAAGTTAATATGCATATATGTATGTTTACATATATATGTTTAACGTACTATAACAAACAATATACGTCGTACGACAGAGTATTTTATTATCGAATTAATTTAATTGCTACATGCTTGGTTTTATCCATCAATTTATTATAATTATTATTATTTTTATTTATTCCTTCGCTAAAGAGTTATCAAAGTCATTTGTAACAATTGATACTGACCTAATTTATTGACCGCTAATTAATTATATCGAGTGATTACAGTAGAAAAAAGATATATCAAGATAAAATTAATTTCAGATCCCGGGATATTTGGAGGAACGATTCAGATGCAAAGGAAAAAATCAACACACCTGATAGCTATCGTAATTCATATTTAAATAAATTCAATCAATATCATTGCTAACTATTATTACCGATTTTACTTCACATTATTATGACTTTATTTTAATTACCATTTTTTTTTATTTTATATCCCAAATATTTACCGGATTTTATTTAAAATTAGCGGCATTTTTGAGGCAGCGGGCTGCCATTGAGCTTCATGTAGTGCCAAATTATTTTATATTTAATAATAATAGTTATAATTATATGATTAATTACTTGACAGCTTAAGTATACGAGTAGTTGAGATACCAGTGGTTTATATGAATATTTAATTTAAATGAATACGCGGGCATTTAATTTTATTTTTGCTGTTTAATGATGATGTGATAAAAATGCTCAAAGCAGTGTGTGAATATTTAAGGAATTCTCAGTTACTGCCCTTCACTTTTTAAAAAATTTCAATGACTCAACTGTAAGCTCATCAAAATTTTATCGATTAATTTTTAAATAAATTAGAGCGTTAATTGAAAAAAGGACAATTTCGCTGAGGTATAGATTTTTAAAAGTTGATGTCAATGGGGAGTTAAGCGAAATTTGAAAAATGAATTTTAGCAAAATCTTTATGTCTATTTTATAATTAGAATTTAAAATTTTTATAGACTAAAATTTAGTTACCAAATTTCATTTGACATCTAACTGATAAAAACTGCAAGTAATTTTTTTTAAATTCTATATTTCGGCGAAATTTTTATTTTCTTTAATTAAGGTTCTAATTTTTCTTTTAATTAATTGATAAAATTTTGATAGGCTTATGACAGTTGAGTCATTGAAAATTTAAAAAAAAAGGGGAGCACTGTCTAAGAATGCCCTTAATTGGTAATTATATTAGTATAAATAAATTTTTTTCTCTTGATTATCTAAAATCAATGTGTTCTCCACCGATGAATTTATTTTTACTAACAGTTTTAAATGCGCAGCTAATACTTCCTTCTTATTAAAATAATTATAAAAAATAGAGTCTGAAAGTTTTAAATCGTTTTAAAAAAACTTTAAATTTAAAGTTGGTGTTCTTTAAACAAATAAATATAAATCTGTCATGAAAATCCATAATGACAAAAAATCTAAACCAATATTTACAATTACACTTATTAAAAGTATAAATAAATAATATGTAAATTTTTATCAATACATTTTATCATATTATATACATATTATATTATTATTAAATATTTTTCCTCTTGTACTATAAATTTTACTGTATTAAAAATAAAGTAATAGGGTCTTCTTACTTATATAAAATACAAAAACAATATTATTGTAATGTATTTATTTTTTAATAATTATTATTGCTCAAATTTCCGTACTTTCATTACTGTATAATACTTTTCTTGTAGCAATATTAATAAATTAAAAAAATAAATATATTATATATTTTAATATATGAACATCAATCTGATGTAAACGATTCAATATTTAATAAATATTTAACACAATAATTCAAATATTTTATGTTTACAAAAGAACACTTTTTTTTTTTTTATCAATGCAGTAAAATATTATGGAAGCAGCAGACAACCGACGATGCTGAGAAAAAAAGTTTTCTTTCCCTTCCGTGTGCCTTAAATTTTACCAGGATCGCCGTCTAAAAAATTCTATAGAAAATTCAGTCGGGCAAAAATTGTTTTTCTTTTTTTTTCAGTAAAATGTACGGGAAATTTTGGGGTTGTCCTGCAGGTTGAACCATTTTTTAGATTTTTTTCGGTGTGTACACGGAAAAAACAATATAGTAGTGGCTATTCTCTATGATAGTACTGATTACTTTTGTGAAAAAAAAAATTTCAGACAGTACTGTCTGCTATATAGACTGTATTCCCTACTCTCTGGATAGTACTGAGTAAATAAAATGTTTTTAAGCAAATAAACATTTAATAATAATACTTTATTTGTACTTTATAGAAAGTGCCAAAGACTACTTTCAAAATGAAAATATTTAACACACACACAAGTATTACTAAAAATCTCATGTTAATACTTAATTAAAATATATATTAAACAATAATAAATAAATAAAATAATTAATCGAATAAGTAACTCCGGCTATTTTAATTACGAGTTTGTCAAATTAATTTAATAAATCATCGGGGACAACATCTGGAAGAGTAACACCCAGTCTTGTGACCATCATTCCAGCAGTTTTACATCCGCACTCTAAGCAAGACTTTGGGTCCCACTGAGAAAGCACTCCGGCTAGAAAACCAGCAACCAAAGCATCACCGGCACCAGTTGCATCAACTACTGGACTTGTTGGTTTTGCCGGCTGTACCTATTTATCAAGACAATATTTAATTATCAAATAAATAAATAATTAAGTTAATTTAAATAATTTAAATACTTGGACTGAATTTCCTTGTCCCCAAACGACAATAGCAGGAGCAGACCCGCCTTGTGTCATGACAAATATATCATTATCAGCTAACCAATCATCTTTACTTCGTTCAGTACTAGATACACCAACAGTTACACGCTTAGAGCTGTTCAAAAGAAACGGAATATCTGCTACGTTGTCAAATTTAATATTCAGCGCTTTTGCAAGTGCTGTCATTTCACGTGCGTTACCGAATACTATTTTAGATAGTCCGACCATCTCACATACTGCTGCATGATGATCCTTAATCAATAAAAAAATTTTATTTACATCTTGTAATAAACGTATTTAATTAATTAATGCATTAATTAATTATGTAATTTACCTGGACCATATACTCGCCATTGATATTAAAAGCGATGATAATATTTTTGTCTTGTGTCAATCGGACAACTTCTTTGGCGACATCAAGGCCATGAGTTAGAAAGAACCCTTCGATATAAACAATTTTAATAGTATCCCATGGCAAATTTGCTTTTTTCAAATCATCTAGTGAATAAACACCAGCAGCGCCTAAGTTAGCAATCAGACTTCTTGATGAGTCTCTTGATAATGACAGGGCTATTCCTGTTGGAAGGTCAGGATGTAGAGCATACCTTAAATAAAAATTATATTATTTATAACAATTGTAAGAGTTATCAGTGTCCGAAAATAATGAAAGACGTAAGCAGTAGATAAGTGATAAGATTAGAGCATGATAAAGATCTAGCCTTAATGCTTATTACTAAAGCTGACGTACTTCTTAGGTGCGGGTTAAAGTACAAGGATGATGAAATAAAATTTAATGATGACGAAGATAAATTACCTAATTAGTGACTATGGGAAATATTTTATATATTAATTTTTAAACGCATTATTTTATTTGATGCTTCTAATAATTTAATTAATTGATTTTGCTGTTAATAAATTCAATTTTCACATAAATACAGAGCAGTTTCATGTGATTACTCAAATGTACCAGTTACTGACATGTCCTAATTCATAAAATTTGTATATTTCGTGCTGAGTTATAAGCAAAAGTAAATTTTTCAGAAATATAAATTTGGATTTTCTACTGATGACTTCAATAAATAAATTTCTAAATTAGTTGAGTAAATAATTTTAAAAGTAAATAAAATATATAGCAATTGTGTGTCATATTTTTGAATAAATATTTTTAAATAGCTAGTGTTTTTTTAAATCTATAAATAATATGTGTTAATTATACCGTGTTTCAACCCCAGTAGATTTAACTAATTTTTCCAAAGTTGTACCGCGTGAATCATTTCCTATACCACCACAATAAATTACAACATGCGGAATTTTTGGACCACCACAAAGCCATTGTAAAATTCTTGCAGTATTTTGTGCACATCCTCCAGCAGCTACTCTTTGCTTCCAGCTGTCAAATAACAACACAATAAAATAAACTAAATTAAAATATGATTAATTAATTAATTAATAAATAACTTACTCAGTAGGCAAATCAGCTAAAATTTCCTGAATGATATCCTCCGACAGTTCAATTTCGCTGTCAACTTTAAGTTTATATTTTTCCAACAAATTATCATCTTGAATATTAGATACGACATCTAATAATGGATTACCAAATGCTACAACTGCTGGTAATTGCAAAGTTGCAATAACTTTTTCTAATAATTGTTTTTCTACCATTATTATTATTTATGTATTATATCACGTAGGCAGATTGTCACGTGCAGTGTTGACTTAACACAGTTATTATTAATAAATAATTTATGTTAAAAATTTATTTTTACCCTGTAACAATTAAATATTCAAGTTTTTAATTAATATAATTATAGATGTGAAAATATATACGTTAAAATTTCTGACCTTGAAGAATTTTTTTACTGTCAAAGGTAGAGGCGAGCAGATACGTGCGGACAGAACTAGACTGTGTCGGAGAATAAAAGACCGACAGACGTAAAACGTTAGACGTCCACACCCAGTAAACGTTCGCAATACAAACATGAAATTTCGTAATCACTGATGGAGATATCCTAGGTTCCTGAAATAGGACGTCTGAAGGTTAACATGAAAAAAAATAAAAATCAATAGTTTGAAAATTTATTTTGTCAAATAAAACTGATGAAACTTACTGGTTAATTAAATAATTGATGATTGGAATTGATGAATAAGTTGTTATATTTTATATATGGCGAAAAATTATTTAAAAGTTTAAGTATTTATTAATAATATATTTTTGTGGTAAAAATAGATGTGATAAGAATTTGAAGTTAGTTGATAGTCGAAGTCTATCGAATGTAAAATGGAATCATGCGTTCATTGGCTGGTTTTTAAAAGTACCAGGTTGCTATTGGTTGGAAGTGTTCGATTTTTAATTCGATAGATTTTAATTTTTGATAAATAGTTTATATATGACAATGAAATAATGATAGAGTTTGATATTTTTTAAATTATTTATTTGGATTGTAATATTTTTGTATGAATGTGAATGTAGCAGACATAAAAATTTAAAATTATTAATAAATAGAGTAAATAATTAATAAAATAAAATAAAGAAAAATGCACATTTAAAAAATTTTGAAATTAATAAGTGCATTTTTTCTAAATATTATTTTTTTAATTATTTTCTGTATTTATTTATATTTTTGAATTTGTCTGATGTCATTTTTGTTTGTAATAATTAACAGTTTGAATTTTGTCGCGCGAAAAAAATACAGGTTGAAGAATTAAACATAAAATTTTTGACTTATTGTTAAATGTAATAGTAAGTTGACAATTGCTAAGATTATAAATTATACATTGTAGCTGTTTCTTTTTATTTTATTTAATGATACTGAAATTAGCTGACATCTAATAATTTTTGAATATTTTCAATATGAGTGTGAATGTAACAGACAAGTGTCAATTTAAAAAATTTTTGAATAGAAAAACAAAATGTGAATAGAAAAAAAATGAAAAACTGCGTATTTAAATAATTGAAAAATCAGCGCGCGTATTTTTTAAAATTTCATTACTTTAATTAATTTATTTATTTACTTAAAATTTATAAATCGTCGCACGTCTGTCACATTGACACTCATATTTTCCATAACGATAAATTTAAAAAAAAAAATTGCACTTGGAGTTTTTTAAATTTTCTATAAGTGCATATTTTTTTTTTAAATTAAATTGTTGAAAACACAAATTCGAAAATTACTAATTGTCTGCTCCAGGATCATTTTATTTAAGCTTTACAAAATAAAATTCAATAAAATATTTTAAAGTTGATATATTATTTACTAAAAAGAATGTATACATAATTTATATACAAAAGTTTACTGATTTGATTCATTTTAAGTGTCCAATAGATCAGTTTTAGCAAAATATTTTTATTGGCAATCCCAAGCGAGATAATGATACTCAAGTTAGCTGACGTCTGACAATTTTTGGATTCTTTTTAGAAAAGATGTATTATAAAAAAAAAATATTTCACAAAACTGCACCTATAGAATTTTTAATTATCTACATGTGCAAATTTTTTTTTTTTTTTTTTTTTGTTATTAGTTTGTGAAAAAAAAGTCAAAAAATTGTTAAATGTCTTCTAACTTCAGGATCACAGAAAGATATTGATATATTTATTTATAAATAAAATATCATTTAATATATGGCACAATTTTATATAAATTTAATCCACAATTTATTTAATATTTTATCACACAGGTGATAGACGCGAAATATTCATAAGTGCTTTGAAAAAAAAAAGATCCTGAAGTTAGTAGACAATTAAAAAATTTTGGATTTTTTTTTTTCAAATCAATTACAAAAAAAAATCAAACAAAAAATATGCACATGTATAAAATCTAAAAAACCATAGGTGAAATTTTTTTGAATACTTATATTTTATAATTCACTATCTTGAAAAAAATCCAGAAATTATTAGACGTCAGCTAACTTCAGTATCATAAAAAAAAAATATAAATAAATAAATTTAAATTGTAGTTTATTATATCATTTATAATTAATTTAATTACATCAAATAGAATTAACTATCAGGGGAATCAATCCCAGTGACGAGAGCTATACATTTCTCGTAATATTTATAATTATTATTTTTTGTATCTCTGTTTTTTTTATTTCATATCTAGACTAATACATATATACAAATACATAATGATAAAGTTAATTTAATTTGTTTACTTGTCATTTTTTCTTTTTTTTTTTTTAAATTAATGATATTATTTATTTGATAATAATGTATATGTAGAAAACATCAACAGCTAACTATATCTTTTACGATACATACAGAAACATTTGATTAGACTTTTTTTTAATAGCTTACGAAAATACATTTTGACTTTAATCGATAAAGTCTATTGATACTGTATTTAAATTATTTATCACGTTTTTTTTTAATTCGTAATGCAATATTAATATTTACTTTTTTTTTTACTCAGTACCAATAATAGTATTTTAAATTTTCCTATCAACACTTTGTGTCATAATTTAATAAACAAAAGTAAAGAAAAAATAAAATATCTAAAGTATTTTAGCACTTTTTCGACATTTATATTATGATTGTTATTTTTAAAAATATTTACGAGCAGTTATAAGTGCAAGTAAAAAAAATATAGAAGGGAGTAAAGATTGACTTTTTTTTTATGAGGAAAGCGAACGAGAACGTGACTGCAAGTATGGGCGGACAACCACAGCGCCTGAGTGCCGGAAATGGAGGAGAGATAGCGATGAAATGCAGGATCAAGTTATAAGAAGCAATTTAGCACGTAAATTAATTCGTTCTTGAAGCGCGCCGGCCAATTCGCGGGTCAGTTCTTCGCATACGAGTCTCAGCTCGGAATTTTTTTCTCTCAACTCCTCTAGAGTCAGACTTTTACTGTCGTCAGTGTCATCTTTTCCTTCTTCTTCACCTTCTCCAGGTTCTAAAAAAAATTATTATTATTATATGTTTGTTATATATTGGGTGAAATATATATTTGATGATTCTTACTGGGACTAGGTTTACGATAAATATGGAAAGCACCACAAACTCCAGCAAACTGTTGACTTTGGTTCGCTGGAGCGGTCTCTAGATTTGCGACATCTTCGCTCTTGGGAGAGAAATGGGAAAAATCAGCAACGAAACTTGGATTTTCAGTTGTTATTCTTTGATCATCACATTCACTTTTCTGTCCGACTAGTTTTCTCGGTGAACTCTTAAAGTACATTAAAGCAGTTTTATAAAAAAATATATTTATTTATTATTTTTAAAAACTTACAACTCCTGGTGAGATTCTCGGTGGCACTGAAGGCGGAGCACCTAAAAAATTTTGTCCATTTTTACCTGACGAAATATAAAATTAAATAATAATAATAATTAAAAAAAAAATAATAACAATAATAGTAGTAATACTAGTAGCTTTTTATTATTTGTATATTGCATTTAAATACCTAATTTATTAAGATCGAGACTAGAGCTCCGAGTGTGAGTTCTGTACGGTCTAGGAGGTGGTGGCGGAGGTGGTTCTTTTTTCGGCGTGACGGCGAGACCGTCGTCATTTGAGTTAAGTGATTTTTTATTGAGCGATCTCTGTCCTAGGTTTACAGCCGACAGCAGAACATCTTCATCAACTAATCCAGCGGTGCTATTATTTCCATTGGCGGTGGAAGCCAAAATAGCGGCCTCAGGTGTCAGTCTGAGTGGGACCGGATGTAGAATCTTTGGATCTCGTTCAACTGCAGCTTTTTGTAAGTCAAAATTAACTATAAATTTTGGCTTTGGTCCGGGACTTGCTAGAGCACCCGCACTACCAGTTGGAGAATCAACAAATTTAGTCCATTCTTTGTTTTTTTCTCGGGTGTTGACTGCCGTGTTTGAGATTAACGTTGTACCAGTGGTACGTGAGTCAGGCGAGCCTTGAGTTTGAGACTGAGATTGAGATTGACTTATCTGCGTATTGGTTTGAGTTGGAGGTGTTGGGGGTGGCGGAGGAGGAGGCTGAGGAGGCGATACTTCAGCAGCGACAACTGAAGCTAAAGCTGGTAACGGTGGCGGTGGTACTGTCAATGTAAATGCCAAACTAGGTGGCAATGAATCCGGTAGTGGAACGTGATTTCTCCTCAGCACAACAAGATGCATTGCAACATAAAATTCCTGTAAACTCAATGCTCCGTCTCTGGTGACGTCTGCCAGCTGCCAAATCCGTCTCAGTTCAGCAACCGGCAGTCGCGATTTTTCAAAGAATGTCCTGGCAACCGAACCAGCCAACAAACCCTCCGGATTCGGTTGCAATCGTGAAAACTGGGCGGCATAATAATCTCTCTGTTCCTCACTGATAATCCAAACTTCTTCGGGTGGAAAACTCGAAGCATCTCCATCACCGTCAGCTTCATCGCTGCTGTGTCGCTCAGAACTTTCTTCCTCGGTACCCAGCAGCTGTCGTTGTTCTTCGGACACCAAGAGACCTTGCCAGCTACCAGAGGCTGAATCTAAAATGGTATCTCCAACCATCAATCCGTCAATTATCCGCTCTTGCGTTACACTATTCGTGGGCGTAGGTGAGTCAGTACTGCCACCAGTTTCTCGAGGAGATTCAGCGTCACTCTCACTCTCTGTAGTACTTTCAGGTAAATGTGATCCAGTTAATCCAACAGATTGAGCCAATGTTTTAGCATTAGATACCATACAATCTTTACTACGTCTTTCGCTTGTGTCCTCGTCACCAGACGTAGGCCACGAGAATCTCGGTAACGGTGTTGCCATTTCCAATGAATTAATAGTCATATCACGGTGTATATCCAAACCAGCTTGATGCGCAGCAACTAATTTTAATGCTGCGTAAAACTGCTTTCTGCCCATATGATTGTTTACTTTTGAACCCACACATATGTCCAGTATCTACGACACAAATACAACAATGATAATAATGAAATACCCACATAATATATTCAATTAAATCACCAGTTTAAGTAACTTCCATAATATAAATTGCGTAATATACAGTATTATCTCCAGCAATTACCTTAATAGTTATATCTCGAGGTAAATTTGCAGAACGAAATAACTCAGCAGCCTTGACAACCGGGACATTATCAGGATCCGTGTTGTCACAACAATACAAAAATATATCACCGTAATAACGTAATTCAGTCTCTGTCAGGTGAGCATTTGCTTCGGAAATAAATTCCCAATTCATTATGTATTTTTTTATGTTTTTGTTAAACGAAAATAACAGTCAATAAAAGAAACTCTCGTTAAGTGTAAAGTAGAGGCAGCTGATAACGTTGGCTCGTCCTACAAATCCACAAATAAAAATTAAATAAACCGGATACAATAGATATTTTAATAAATAATTAAATACCTACTTCCTACTGCGTAGACTTTTATTTACATGTAAATATTATAACTCGTAGACATAACTCTGGTTTAAATAAACTCACCAGTACATAAGAAAATTATCAAAATTTAAATACTTGTTTATATTTAATCACAAAATTTTTTATAGTTTTATTTAAGACACAACTACATGACCCCTATTACTCTAAACTATTTCCAACATCCGCCATTTTTATCCTCGTATTGATGATCAACTCGAGATCCATGTACATTTATACTGTTAACTTGGTTATCAACAACTTAAATTTCTTAGATTTAACTTTTATTTAATAAACGATTACGTCATTGTTATTATAATTACAAGTAATTAATATTTTTAATATAAATAAAATAATAACCATTTAAATGGACTTGGATTTTGGAGTTTAGAGCAAATTCACTAAACCGGTAAATTATCACTGTCAGCTGATGTATATACATGTATTGTATATATATATTTATATGTATACTATATATTTTTTTTATGATACTGAAAGTAGACAGACAATTTTTTAATTTTTATCAGTGTCAGTTGTAAGTAAAATAAAATTTTTAGACCATGCGCGCAAATGTTTTTTTTTAATTTTTCATGCGCAATTTTTAAAATTGTTTTCTGCAAGTATTTTTTTATTTAAAAATAATAATTTTTTTAATGTCTGCTACTGTCAGTATTTTTTTTAATAACTGACTACACTGCAGTTTTAAAATTTTAAATATTTTTTTTATAAAAATTTGGAAGCGCAATAAATATGTGAATGTAGCAGGCATCAGATAAATTTTAAATTATTAATGAATAGAGTAAATAATTACTAAAATGAATTTTTAAAAAATGTGCATTTAAAAAATTTTTAAATTAACGAGTGCATTTTTATAAATATTATTTTTTAAATTATTTATATATTTATCAATAATTTAAAATTTATCTGATGTCTGCTACGTTCACTCATTAAAAGATGACTGTTGATAAGAACAATTTCACAGGAAAAAATCCAACGGTTGGTAAACTAAATGTCATGTAGTGGCTCTAAAATTATATTAATGTCGAGAGAAATTAATTTCAAGAAAATATAAATGAAAAATATATTTATTTCTAGATTAAAATCATAATTAATGTCGTAATTGTTAAAAAAAAATAATTTAACTTATAACTGACCTATGCAACATTTAAAATTAATTTTTTGTAGCCTTAAATACTTAAAAAAAAAACAGGAAACTGTTGATGGAAAAAATGAAAGAGGTAAGTAATTAATTTATAGTTGATATTTATTGATTTTTAAAATAAAAATTAAATATCGATGAACAACGACGATAGGAAATACATAATGAATAGCATCGATGTGATTTAAATCAACTGTAATTAAATATAGTTGATAAAATATTTAATAATTTATTATTATTTAAACTGCTTTGAACTTTGATGATTTAAAATAATGCTTTCCATATATCTTATTATTATCAACTCTATTATTAACTGATGATGAAAAGCTTTTTAAACATCTGCTTCTCGCTGAACTTTCTTTTTCTCTCGTTCTCTCTCTTAAATTTTTTTTCTACGGCTATTATTTAATCGTACTCTCATCATCGCTGCATTTAAATGACAATCCATCATATCGATAACAATAATGACTGCTGATGAATCATCTCAAGATTTAAAGATGGAGAAATTTAATCTTTAGTTTGCATGTACTTGATAAGATCAATGACACGGCTAGAGTAACCGAACTCATTGTCGTACCAAGAGATGAGCTTGACAAAGCCGTCGTTCAATGGAATTCCAGCCTTGGCATCAAAAATACTGGAGTGGTTGTCACCGATAAAGTCTGATGACACAACATCGTCTTCGGTGTAGCCCAAGATGCCCTTGAGTGGTCCCTCAGCAGCTTCCTTTATCTTGGCCTTGATTGCGTCGTAGGTGGCTGGTTTGCCAAGACGGACTGTCAAGTCAACGACGGATACGTTTGCAACTGGGACACGGAATGCCATACCAGTGAGTTTGCCGTTTAATGCTGGGATAACTTTGCCAACAGCTTTTGCGGCACCAGTTGCTGCGGGGATAATGTTCTGTGCAGCACCACGTCCGTCACGCCACAACTAATATAATAAAATAGTAATTAGATAGATAAAAATTAGACAGGCCAAGGTGCTAATTAAAGTGTCACCCAAGGGTTAGAAAAAAAAAAAATCATCAATGCCATTGACATTTTTTTATTATTGATTTTTTTCCAAGGATGACTCCTTAAATTTAGTAATCAGTGATTTATTTAACAAACCTTTCCAGATGGTCCATCAACAGTCTTTTGAGTAGCAGTTGTTGCATGGACAGTAGTCATGAGACCTTCAACAATTTCAAAGTTGTCATGAATGACCTTAGCCAATGGAGCAAGACAATTGGTTGTGCAAGAGGCATTTGACACGACTTTGTTGCTTGGGTCATAGGTTTCATGATTTACACCGACAACGTACATTGGTGCATCTGCAGATGGTGCAGAGATGATAACTTTCTTGGCGCCACCTTCCAAGTGAGCCTAAATGTGAAAATAAATAAATAAATAAATGAAACAAGTTCATTATAAGTAGGAGAGTATTTATAGGTATTTAAAATAACTGAGGTGAGGCAACTGAACAATTAACTTACTGAAGCCTTGTCAATGGTAGTGAAGACTCCAGTAGACTCAACGACGTACTCAGCGCCAGCTTTGGCCCATGGAATGGCTTTGGGGTCGCGCTCGCTGAATACGGCGATTTTGTTGCCGTTGACAACCAAACATCCGTCTACTGCCTCGACGGTGCCCTTGAATCTACCGTGGGTTGAGTCATACTTGAACATGTAGACCATGTAGTCCAAGCCGATGAAGGGGTCATTTACAGCAACGACCTGATTCATTAATAGATAATAAAAAATAATGAATGACTAGATAAATTTAATGATTTATTTATATAATCAAGTGCTTATCACTGACCTGTGCACCACGTTCGATTGATGCTCTCAAGACGAGACGTCCGATACGTCCGAATCCGTTGATTCCAATTTTACTCATGATTTATAAGTTTTAGTGTCTAGAAAAAAAATTCCTGTTAATTTTTAAATTCGTAATTATGACAAAATAAAAAAAAATAATAAATAATTATCTGAAGTCTGACATAGAAATTTTCAAAAATTTCTCCGCCGAAATTCAAATTCCCTGACTATAATTTAAATCTGTAGGAAATTTATTTTAAAAAATATTTGAATACTCAAGACAAAACTCGACTAATTATTAATTACTACCAATTATTTAAAGTCCTTGAATAATTATCAGTTAAATCTTTTATAATTTATGATTTCTACTGGTACTGAAGTTTGAATTTCCCAGGAATAAAATATCGTATGAATGAATAGGATGGGACAGAGTTTGAAATTTACTCCTGATCTCCTTCAAGTACAGAGGTCGTGCAAGGTCAGATTTTTTTTTTTAACTTAAACTATTTAGACGTCAGCCATTGCCAGTGGGGCAGAATGTCACGGCGCAGATTACATATATATAACCCCCAGCTGTAACCATCTCTAGATCAATACTTCGAGCATGCCAGATGATGTAGTGTACCACGAATGTCACGTAATCAAAAAATATATATATGTATATATTTCAAAAGATTTTATTTTTAAATAACCACACCCCGTTAATTATAAACGTCAATAGATATTACTTTAGTTCAATTTTATTATTTAAATTTAAATTGAGATTTATTGGTTCACCGGTAGAATAAAATAAAATGTTGATTAAGTTTTACTTGATAGAGTAATGACGTGTCTATTAAATTAAATTTAATTATAAATCAAAACTATTGCGTCACAAAATTGTCAAATAATTTTGCAATGTGTCCTAGACTTAGATAACAATAGACTATGTCACATTTGAAATGAGTGTGAATGTTGCAGACATCAGACAAATTATATATTTTAAATAAATAAATTAAAATAATGAACTTGAAAAAATGCGCGAACATTTTTTCAAATTTTCAAATATGTGTTTTTGAATTTTTATCCTGATACATTTGAATTTATTAAAAAATTAAAAAATTGATAATTGTCAGCTACATATATTCATACATTTAATATATGGTTTTTAGATATTTCTTAATGGCCGAATGTAACGTGATTCTGGGCACGTAGGATAAAACTGTTAATTTTAAGATTTATATAAAAAAAATTCAAATAGTAAATGGATTCGGTGATTTTTAATTAAGCGAAACAATTAAAGTGATTTAGTAATTTGATGTTAATTTAATTGACGTAATTAAATAAAAAAGAAATAAAATAATTTAAAATTAGACGACCGTGCCCTTGAAGCGGCGACCATTTTTTAGTGTTTTATGATCGTGTTATGTTTTTTGAATTTTGCGGATTAATTGTGACAGGGATTTAAATATTTAAATGTAATTGAATGCAGTGGCGTGATAATCCGCGGATAAATAATTCATATGCGGTAGTTTTTATTTTAATGTTAATGTTAATTGATAGTGTGGTGCACTTACGTAACAGCGAATTAAGCCGGTGATCACTTGAACAACTGAGGAAATAGTGTCGTTTGAAGGGCAAGCTGCCGAATATAAATGGCGACTTGCGTGTGCGCTTTGGTTACTTCATTTTTATTGGTCGTGACGTTTTGTCTGACGTATTATCATGTGACTGTCAGCTAATATGATCGTTTGAATTTTTTTACAAAAACGCGGGAAATTTAAAAAATTAAGTTTTTTTATTTATAAATTTTTTAACTTCCAGTTTTTTACTCTAAAATTCATATATAAAAAAAGTATACAATATATTACATATTTATAAGGATAAATTAATCTGAGATTTAACTAAATTTCAAATTTAAAAAACTGGCCCATATTTAAAAAATTAATTTTTAAATTTACTTAAGAAATTTCTATATTTTATACTATTTAATTGCTTACAATTATTTTAATTAATTTTACTGTTGACAAGTAGAATAATTTTTAATATTATTGATTATTGCGTCATACTTTATTTTGAATGTATGAGTGACTATGGCTGGAGTAATTAATTAATTATTTAATTAACAGTTCCGGATATTTTAATATTTATTTAAAAAATAATTAAATTAAAAAATTATGTTCCTTTGCCTAAATGTAATATACATAGTTAATCTCATATTTATAATAATAATATTTTTAAAAAATTATACGAAAAGTTTTGAATATAAACTACGTAAGAAATAAATTTTTTATTGAGTTTAAAAATAAAATAAAAATATTATTCGGCAAAAGATTCGTCGATAGGATGTTCAGTTGGAGGACAAGTTTTTCCTGAATCAACATCTTGCATAAATCGTATCAAATCAATAATCCGATTAGCGTATCCGTACTCGTTGTCATACCAAGCGACAACTTTAACAAAAGTACCAATCTGGGGAATTCCAGCTTTTGCGTCAAATACACACGAGTATTTCGTATGATTAAAGTCTGACGAAACAACGTCATCTTCGGTGTAATGCAAAATTCCTTGGAGGTGACTACCCGCGGCTTTTTTCATCGCCGTTTTAATTTCGTCATAGCTCGTGAGTTTATTTATTCTCCATTTAAAATAATTTAAAATTTTATTATTTTATTATAAAGTTGTATTGTATAAGTGTATACACGGATAATTACCTAAATGTTATGTCACACAACGAAACATTAGGAACAGGAACGCGAAAAGCAATCGCTGATATTTTGTCTTTTAATTCAGGAATTATTTTTTCAATACATTTGGCAGCGCCGGTTGATGTAGGAATTATATTTTGAAGACATCCTCTGCCATCTCGCCACAACTGTTGAACATGTGAATTCAATTTTTAAAAAATAGTGCATGTACTCGATAAAATAAAAAATATTTAGACTTGCACTCTTAAATAAAGACCTCACACGATGTTTTAAATGCAGGGTGCAGAGTGCAATTAAATTTAATAGACGTAAATTATGTTGTTATTTATATATACCAACGTGGGGGAGTAGTTGATGAATGAGAAAACCTGCCTTTCCTGTTGGTCCATCGACGGTTTTTTGAGTAGCAGTTGTCGCATGTACACTTGTTATCATCGCTTCCAGGACTTGAAAATTGTCATTAATCACTTTTACAATCGGGGCGGCGCAATTTGTCGTGCAAGATGTTGCTGATACTACGGAACCTTTTTTTGGATTGTAACAACAATGGTTCACACCAAATACGTACATTGGCGCGTCTACTGACGGTGCTGTTATTACAACTCTTTTTGCACCTCCGTCTATATGCATCTAAATTTAAATTCAATATTTACGTACTTTTTTGACAGAGCACGTGCGCGTCAGATGTTTGATAATGGTCTAGATTTAAATGGCCTAAATTGAGACCATTATTGTATTTTTTCAACAGACAATGTGTGTATCAGATGTCTGATATTTTAATTACCGATGCTTTTTCTAACGATGTAAATACTCCGGTTGATTCAATGACAAAGTGAACTCCATGAGTACTCCATTTTATTTTTAAAGGATTTTTTTCCTGTGAGGTTGATATTTTTTTATTACCAATAATGAGGGCGGCTTTTTCAAATTCCATTGCCGAGGGATAAGTCCCGTGGGTTGAGTCGTATTTAAATAAATACAACATGTATTCTGTTTGGATGAAGGGATCGTTAATTAATTTAACCTGAAAATTAATTAAATTAATTTTTTTTTGTATTATAAAATCTGTAATAATAATAATCATAATCATCTGTAGTCTTATTAATTGAATAAAGTAAACTAATAATTTTATTTTACATCGATATCTTGCTCTAGACAAACACGCAAACACATTCTTCCTATTCTACCAAATCCGTTAATCCCTACAGTCAACATTTTACTTATCAATGTACGAAAAAAAATTATTACTGATTCTTAGAACTCAATAAGTCTGGAGTAATAAATATTTTTTTTTTTTACATAAATTAAAATGTCAAAAAAAAACGTTTTTTTTTATTAATGATATTTCAATTGTTTTGTTGTAAATGTTTTTTTAATTAGCTTTTATCATTAATTATTAAATTGCATAATAATAATTACGATACGTTATTTATTATTTTTATCACTGCCGTGAGCCGTAAAATCTATTTCAGTATATAATTATTAGAAATAGTTTTTTATAATTACTCCAATTAAGATAAACTGTAATTATAAATAAAATTTTACTCTAGTGTTTGTAAAAAGTTGAATGAAATTTTTTTTTACCAAATAAATATTTAATATTTTTGTAATCAAAATTTTGATTAAAATGAAAATTATTTTTTATCTTTTAATTAAATCAAAAAAATTTTATGGCCACATATTTTTAAAAAATAAATTGAAATTTAATTTAAAAATATTTTTAAGAAGAAAATTTAAATATTATTTTATATAAATAAATTTGTATAAAATACAAAATAAAATTACAAATTTTATACAGATTAAGTCATATTAATTGTGTGAATTCTCCCACTTTAATTATGACATTACTAAAATAAGCGCGCGCATGTCATTTTTAAAATATTTATTTGAATGTATATTAGTGTGTAAATCGTATACAGTATTTTAATAGCGGCTTCGCATACATTTCATCTTTTATTTATTATAGAGAAGGAAAAGGATAAGGACAACACCACAATTTCTTAGCCAACTGTCCATTTTCCCCACCAGGTTGCCAGATTGGTCGATTTTCCGCTACTTTCTTATTCTCACCCTCAGAATTCAGTCTAATTCAGTCGCTCGTAAACCTCGTAAGCTAACGGAGTAATTAGTTCATTCTTTCGCTTGATTAGAAATAATTTAAATCGTGATCTTGATCAAATCACATTTAATTTACAGTAATACAAAAAATTAATTATCAATTAAATTTGCAAAAATAAAAAATATGGACAAAGAAGTCAAGTCGCTAATTAAAGCGGTTATTATTGCCTCTAAAGGGGGCGTACCGTTGAATGATATTAATGGTGATAATAAAATTTTCTCTGTTGATAGTTAATTAATTATAAATAAATCAATTTTAATTACAATATTTATTATTTTATTTTTTACAGATGAATTCAACCGCCTAACTGGGTATGACATTCCATATTTACGTCTGGGCTATACGTCGCTCCAGGACCTATTCAGGAAATTCCGGTCTGTAAAGGCTGAACGAAACCATAACGGAGTGTTGGTCTACAAGGTGGTAGACCCCGGACGTATGAAACATATTGACGATCTTGTAAAAAAACAACGAGATCCAGTAATGCGGCATAATCATGATAAAAAAAAAGAACGTCTTGCTCAGCGACCCTACGACCGGCTGTCAGATAATGTTACGAGAAATAATCCTACTTATTACAACCCTATATCTGGTAATTTTACAAATTTTTAAAATAATAATTATCGTGTTATTTTTTTTAAATTAAAATAATTTATTGCAGAAACTGAGGATTCAGCTTATGACTCAACGACGTATGACGATGACAATCGTAGTCCTGTTAGGATTGAAGCTCCCCCTCGGGATTTGGTTAGCATTTTATTTAATATAATTATTCATTTGTAATAAATAAATAAATTAATTAATTAATTTTTTATTGTATGTTACAGGCCCATATTCACGAGCCCTTAATGAATGGACAGCAGCTTATTGGTGATGATTTTTTTCTTCAATTAGCCATACGAAATTTAAGACGACCGATTTGGAGGAAAGCTCGTAAGTAATTTTTTTTTTTTTTTTTTTTTTTTTTTTTCATATTATAATTAATTAAAATATATTTTATTGTTTATTTTTAGCATGTTCAGCTCTTCACTGCGGCTTATGTATTTCGGGATTAACAATCCGAGGATTTATGAACATTCTTGGGGGTATAAAATCATTATCCAATAAGATTGTTATAATGATTGGAGCTGAAGACGTTTATAGAGTAATTAAAGAATATTCATTTAATCTAAAGTCATAGAAAGTAAAATATATTGTTGATGTTTGTTGTTGATTGTTTCAGGGTCGTTCGTTCGATGAACTGCGATGGGATTTTGAAGACATGATGAGTCTATTGCATTCGCGGTTCGCTTTTTCACGTGATGCAATTCGACTCTGCACGATTCCACCGCTGGCTAATTTGGGGGTCTTCAGCGACGGAGATAAACTCCAGGCTCTGAGGGGATTTAATAATCACATCCGGTACTTCGCCTCGACCAACCACTACGGGTTAGTTGATTTCTTCACGCATATGACCAACGTCAACTTGGATACGGAGTGGGACATGTTCCAGCTGGATGCCAGAATGGTTTCTGGAAGCAATCATCCCTACGTACTCTGGAATAAAAGAGGTAGATGTCTTGCGGTAAATCTGTTGGCTCGGCAAGTTAATCCTGATGATAATGATTAATAATTAAATAGACAAAAGTCGTAACTATATTTATTAATTAGCATAATTTATGTTTTATTGCCACAGTCATCAATCAAAAAATTCATTTCACTTTTTTTTTTTTAATTAATTATTATTAACTTTTAATTATTTTTTTTTAATTTAGAAAATAAAAGTTTGCTAATTAATAAATATAATGCTCATTAAAAAAATATTTAAAAAATTTTCGTAACTTAAATTACATAAAGTAGTATGTGATAAATTGAATTTGTTAATATGCAATACGTAAAATTGTAGTAATTAATTTAAATTAATTACACGACTGAAAATTTATTAATTTTATAAAAAAATATTTTTTTTTATGGAATATTTTTTTATTTTTTAAACAAAAATTTAAAAATATTTATTCAAGTATAAAAAATAATGTAATAATTATTTATGACTTTTATATGTATATATATTTATATATATAAAGGTCTAATTAAAAATTTTTTTTTGCTTAATAAATAATCTTAAAAATTTATTTTTGTTTAAAAATAAAAAAAAAATCGTAAAAAAAAATAATATAATTATGATATATTTTGGTAACCGAAATTTTGTGTACTACATATTAATTTAAATTTGTAGCTCATCTCTCATTTTTTAAAATTTTATTGCTATTTATTTATTTAAATCATTCATGTGTAAATCGATCGATCGATTATTTGTATTATCATTTATTTACTCATTTACGGCAGCCATCAAATAATTATACCGAATATATTTCAGTACAGTGGCGAGTACACGCCAATAAATAATGCGAAGACTTGTCTTGTTTGGAATAAATATATGACTTGTTATTGGTGCGCAACAATAAAACTCTTATATATTTAATTTAAATCAATAAACGAGTCATTGCATTCTTTGTATGAAAAATTGTTAAATAAAATGTTAAATATTTGTGTACTAAGAAGTACGAGAGATAAAAAAAATGTAAACAATGTATTATAAAATTTATTTGTTAATACCTTCTACTTTATGATAAATGATAAATATTTATTTTTAATATATTTCAAAAGAATCTTCAAATAGTTTAGCAAGATCTTCTTTTGTCTGTTCTCTAGGTGCCAATTTAGTGATTCGATGCTAAAAAATATTTTACTTGTTATCATTAAAACTAGTAAATAACAAATAATTAAACAATCAATTACCTGAGGCAGAGTACCGGTAACAAGAGTAGGAATGTCTTCTTTCCGATAACCCATTTCTCCTAATCCATTTTCAATCTTCATTATTTTCATGTACTCGCGTACGGTATCCGCGAGAACTTGACCCGCGTCATCATTTTTTTTATTACTGACGTCAGTGCCCAGTAGTTCGGCAGCTTCTAAATGCCTTTCTGGACAAGCTTTGCCAGTAAATGCAAAAACAGCCGGCGCTGTTATCACAACTGATAAACCGTGCGGAACTATGGGATGATCTTTACTGTAACCCTGTAAAAAAAAATATTAAATTAATTTTGATAATTAATTTTAATGAAGAGTTAAGTAAAAAAAAATACTTGGGGATTAAATCCAGAAGGTGCGTTGCCACTAATCGAGTAAGATAAACCGTGACATAAATGAACACCGGCATTACCGAACCCGACTCCAGCCATTGTGCTGGCAAGATGCATGTGACTTCTAGCTTCGAGGTCATCTGGATTGTAAACAGCTCTCTTGAAATATTTTTTCATAACTTGTAGAGCATAACGCGCCCACACATCGCTGATGGGATTGCTGCCTTGATAAGCGGGTCTGAGTAATGGATTTGTGGGACAAGGAGTTCTTTCAGTGTAAGGGATTGCAGTGAAAGATTCTAGGGCATGGCAAAGAACATCAAACCCCGAGTAAACACAAACTCTCTCAGGGAGTGTGAGAGTATGAAGTGGGTCGATAATGCCGAGGAAAGGTCTCAGTGCTCGGTTCGCTATTCCCGTCTTGGCTTTTAGAGGACTGTAGTCGAATATTGAAACACCGGTTGTCTCCGAGCCCGTTCCCGAGGTCGTTGGTACCGCAATCAAGGGCCTCAAGGCCACTTGAACTGGTTTACCGAGTCCAATCGGAGGATTAACGTAATCCAGAAACTCAGCTTCTGGATCACTGAGATACAAATTGGCTGCTTTGCATGTGTCCATCACGGAGCCACCTCCTACAGCTACAAATGAATCATAGTTGCCTGTCTTAACGAAGCTAATAGCTTCTTGGAGACTTGATTCCGTTGGCTCCACTCTCACACGGTCATAAATATCAAAATTTATTTTATGTCTTGTTAAGCTTTCGATTGCCGTCTTTGCGGGCGATAAATTAACTAGATTACTGTCGGTCATCAAACACGTTTTCTTGGACTTGAGATTTTCTAAATCCATTCCCAGCTCACGGGTCACGCCGATTCCGTACCGAACTGTCGAGCAAGCCATCTAAAAAAATTTATTTGTTAAACAAATATATAATAATATTTTATTTTATGAATTTCCTGTACTTCAAATGCATATTCTTTAGAATTAGCATTAGCAGCAGCGATGCTGGATAACGTATTTTGATTTATCGAGGTCAAGGAACCAGGATTCCCGTGAGCTGGACACCGGCATCTGAAAAACAAATAATTATTTTAAATCTATTATATAATAAAAAAAAAAAATAAGTTTCTATGTACATTTAAAAACATAGATAACGTTGAATTAAATATAAAAACCGGTTTCAGTTTTATTGATTGAGTTAAACGCTGATAAATTATTTTCTAGTTGGATTTATTTGCTCACCTTGGAATACTTACTGAGATATTACGTGCAGCAGATCAATTACGCGTCTTCTAGGCAGCATAATCGAAAGTTTCCAAGTTAAATAATTTCTCCAGACTAAAGTTTTAAATAAAACTCATCAACTTTATCCGGGAAGTCTTGCAGATTACATGTATATAATATATGACGTATATGATGTACTTCAGCGCTCTTATTCACTTTGTATGTACCAACTACATTGCAATCGCAAGTTAAATTACTCCATCCCTCCCTCTGTCACCACAATTGCACACAAGCTCTTGTCATGTGTGCGCATTAATTTTTTTTTCCTATTGCAAATACCAAACGCGTCATTTATTGCTTGCTCTCGTCTTTAGAGGTCATTTAGATCTAGATACTTGTCTGAAACTTATTTTCTATCGGTATTAAATATTTATCGTTGAATAAATCAGATATCATTGAGTAGATTTTTAAAATTTATTTTTATTTTTTGACTAATATATTTTTTAATATAATAGTATTACATATTATTTACAGCGGCTAGACTGAGTTAGCTTGTATAAGATAAAGTTATAAAAAAATATTTGTTGTTAGTCTGCATTTTATAAAATAAGAAAATGTTTCATAGTAATTAGCGTGTAATTTTTTTTTATAATTCATTTTATTTTAAAATAATCCAGTTATTTACGGCACATATTTTTAATGATAATTGTTATGATAGTAAGTCTTACTAATATAATAATATATAATATATAATATATATTTATAATAATTTTAAAAAAATGGAATTCTTTCGTCGTATTATTTGTTCAAATTAATGTAAACAAATCAATACGAAATACTATTTAATAATAATAATAATTATAGTAATTAATTCATAATATTTTTATCATTCACTTATAAGCTATATAATAGTAAAATTTTTATGCGACTTGTTAAGTATTTGAATAAAAAATAAAATGGAATAGTAAAGATGTAGTCTTTACGATACTTTTTTTATCTTTTGTTTATGTAAGTAATACATATCAGTACTTAACGATTGATAAAAATTTATTTATAATTTTTAAAAATTAAGTTTCATACCTCACTTTTAAGTTCCGATATTTTAATAATAATAAATTCAAGTGCTTTCGGGCACTATTTGTTTGTAGTGAAAAGGCCCACGTGAGTATCCGCTGGGTTTTTTCGACATTTGGGGAGTGGGAATTTCTTCTTGCAGAGGTTTATAGACTAAGCCGCAGTTTTTGTTGTCAACGAGACCCTGGCGCAGGATCATGGGCGGTCTGATGACGGGGCCGCGGCCGCGACCTCTGCGATTGGCCATAAAACGAGCAAACTGTATAATTATTAAAAGAACTCCTAGGATTACTAGACAGATTGTCAGGATTGACCACGCCACTGGTTTGTACCACGCTAAGTAACCAAATGGCTGTTCAGTTGTGTAATCGTCGTACTCGGCATTTTTGTCCAGTTCCAACCAGACATCCTCCACTGGATTATTTTTATGAACAGGAAGTGTCTGTAATTATTAAAAAGTTATTATTAGTAATTAATTAGTTGTTAATTAATTTAGAGAGTGAAGTAAGGGAATTGTTTTTTACTTTTATGAATTTCATGTCACCGAGATCATCTTTTGAAATTTCAGCAGCATCTTCATCACTCGGTTCGTCTGAGTGCGTTGGAGGTTTTTGTGGAACTGGTTGTGGAACCGGTCCCTCTAGTTCATCCTCACATACCAATTTAGCTAGATCTGACCAGCGGGTAACACTTTCACCGGAAGGCTCATTCTGCTCAGTTCCGCTGTTGCCGAGATTGCTGATGTACCTCACAGTTTCCGTGGGAATAACACCGTGGGTCGTCAACCACTGAATGGCACCGTCGAATTCCGCATCACAGTTCAATGGATTCTGTGACAAATCCAAGCCTGATAGTTTTGGTGTCGCTTTCAATTCTTCAACTGTAATGCGCTCCAATTCATTTCCACGTACTGACAAAAATCTGTAATATTTTATTTATAAATTATTAAATTAAACTAATAATGTTTATCGTTAATTGATTATGGGCTTACCGAAGTGATTTAAAGTGTTGACGTGCTTCACTCCAAACTCGTTTCAACATACATCTGCTGACATCAAGCCGTGTAAGTTCTGGTGCTTGTAAGAAAGGCGTTACCTGAAGTGTCATCAGCGGATTTCCGGCGAGATTAAGTTTCGTCAGTGAGGTTGCGCCGTGGAGCATGTCACTTGGTATGAAAGCAATCATATTGTCTGAGATATCTAGCTCGCGAAGTGAAGACAGAGGTGACAAAAGACCTTTTGGAAGACCAGTAAGTCTATTTCTGGCAAGATTTAAATTTGCGATTGCTGGCATAGCGTAGAAAGTCGTGTTCTTTAGGTCTACAAGACCGCAATTGGCACACTCGAACCGGTAGACACTGTATGTATTGTACTCGAGACCGTTTATTTTGAAAATCGGTAGAGCTCCGAGATCTGGGTTATCGCTCATCAGTAAAACTTCTAATCGCGGGCTATTTCTGAGGTGGTGCTCGGTAAAGGAAGTGAGCTTGTTGTTGCTGATGTCGAGGTGTTCTAGTTGGTCTAACTCAGAGAAGGCGTGCTGATGGATTCTTTTCAATCCATTGCCAGAGATTATTAGCTGCTCGAGAGACGGCACGTTGTCCAAATCACTCTTGGCTATTATTTTAATCCGGTTGTTTGAGACATCGAGTATATCTAATGAATTCGCTTTAACGGACGCCAATGTTGTCAAGAAATTATCACTCAGCTTCAAACTCTGTAGATCAGTTCCTTCAAAAACGTCATTTGGTAAATCTGACAAAAGATTTCCACTCAAATCTAATTCTACCAACGAACTCAGTGGTTTGAATATCGCTTTTTCAATTTTACTCAGACGATTTTGTTTCAAGTTCAAGTACGCCAGGTTTAACATTTTTGAAAATGCTGATTTTGGCAGCCGCGGCATCGAGTTCCATGAGAAATCAAATTCAGTAACACTCGGGGCGTTTAGTAGATAATCTTTAGTTACTGACCAGTCGCGCCAGAATGGATTTCCCGAAATTGTCAGCAAATTGAGCTGGGTATTATTTTGAAATGTATCTGGATGGATGTCAATGATACCATTCCGGCTCAAATTTACCGCAAATAGATAGGGTATTCCATCGAAGGCTGTACGGTCAATAAGTGAAACGCGGGTATCAACAATAGTTATTGTTTCTAGATGTTCTAAGTCACGAGCACGTAGCGCGTGTGGGCCGAGTCTGATCTCACCGGCATTTTCAATTAGTAAGTGGGCGATTCCTGGACCGAAGGACTGGTTTTCTATCAATTTACTACATCTAAAAAAATATAAATAAATATTTACATATAAATTATTGCTATTATAATTATTATTAATAGCATTACTATAGCAGCAATCTCTCCGCAATTTATTATAATAAATAAAGTGACAATGTGACGCAATGGTTTATGTATTTTACCTCGCAGTTGTTGCAGCTGCATACTGTCCCGCACACCTACAGTAGTCGGGGCAATTTGTCATTATATCTTCTTCATCTTCAACATCATCATCGCCGTAATCATCATCGTCACCGTCATCGCTGTCGTCCTCATCGTTATCGTCGTCGTCATCATCATCATCGTCGTCCTCGTCGTCGTCGAGATCGTCCCCGTAAGTTACGTCGCTCTCGGCTTCCAGAAGTTCTTTCATAGCGCGACTTTGAGCTGTCCCAGACGCTGGTTTGCCCACCGGCGATGATGGGTCTGATAGTGGACCAGTCACTCGTGATTTCGGACGTGGCTTTTGGGTATCTTTAAGCAGCTTTATATGTTCCGTTATTTTCTATAATGAATAAGAAAAAAAAAATTGATAATAATAATTTTATTGCTTTGTTTTTATTAATTATATTTATCATTAAGATGAGTAATACCTTGTTTGAGTCACTTGCATCCAAAGTATTAATTTCTTGTAACAAAGCGTCTTTAAAATTGATAACGGGCTTTGTCAACTTTACCAAGTCTTCTGCTGGTACTTTTTTGTCCCGCTTAAGAATCTCTTGTAACCGATTGTTTTTAAAGTTTATGAATTCCTTTGTGCTGTCTCCAGTATCTTCATGTTCATCGTGTGATACTTTGATAGGATGAACAGAAGAACCCGAAGCTGAAGCTGAAGAAGATGTTGAACGCTCGGTAGTTACCTCCGGTTGATTGCTCGTCGCTGGTTGTTCGGTGATCGATACCGTTGGCTCAGGTTTCCCGGAGGTTTTGACTGTCGTCGAGGTGGTCTGTTCTACTTCCGCTGTCTTTTCATTTTTTATAGTAGTTGGTGATGCACAAATTGTTGAAGCAACTAGCAGCACCGCCAACGGCAGCAGAAACGCGACTCTACGCCGCTTCATTTCTTATTTATTTTTTTTTTATCTGAAACATACATGAATATATTTATATAAAATAAATGTAAATAATTGTGGAGTTTAAGCTTTACATATAAAAGTATAAATATAAATAACTTGATCAGCAAATTAGCTTGTTTATTTGCCGAGTATAAAATTGTGGTGAGGAATAAGACTGTATTGTTTTTTTTTATTTGGTAACAAAGGATACCTTTGTTGTAAGTAATAAATAATATATTTATATTGAGTATTGAGTATGCTGTAGTCAAGTTTTATCAGTGAGTTATGGAAGTTATCAACTGGGTACTACGACACAAACAGTTATTTTATCGTCATATCGTTTTCATATCATATAAAAACGGCTTTAGGATGTAAGATGTAACTTGATACTTGTTTCATTACTCATCTTTGGAGTCATTTTTAATTTTGTTTATACATAATTATTTGTTGAGGCTAAAAATATTTAGGTATAGCTCAACAGAATCTAAAGAATTTGAATTAAGTTGGGTCAAGTGATAAAAAATAATAATCTGATCGGAATCAAATTACACTAGACTGGCTAGAGAAGCTGTTGGCTTTCTGGTCTTTGGTCTCTGGTCTCTAGTATCCCCATGAACTTTTTAGTAGATTCTTAGTGGCTCTTACTCGTGTTTTCTCCGAGGTGGTCGCCGTGTAAAGAAGTAAGGCCCGTGGTCTGGGGAGAAGGTACAACATTGTAACCCCAAAAGCATTGACCAGCTGTGTTGGATGCTGGTTCTTATTCTAAGCTGATGCTGTTGAGATATACAAGTATACGAATAAAAATAAAGACGAGACGATACGAGGGTTTGCTTTATACTGTATACTAGTCTGTAGACGCGGATGCTGACCAGAGGCAGGTATGGAGCGGGGTAAGACGAAATGGAAATAAGAAGGTAGGGGCAATCTTGCTCTGAGCCGAGAGTTTGGAGTTGTCTTTGTTCCAGCACTGACTTCTCTTCTCTATAAGTATACAGCATACCTCTACTTTTACCTCTACCTCTACTTCTACCTGTACTTGATTCTTACTCTGACTTCGACTCTTGCTCCGGCTCTTGCTCTTTACTTTGGATCTTTGGCTCTCTGAACTGACGGAATGAATTTTCCTGCAGACACGAAAGGGCCACGCAGGTGTTCAAAGATAATACTATGTTTCCCTTCTATTCACTTTATTTCTTTGGCTTCAGACTTGAGGCAGCCGCAGAATTTTTTAACTTTTGTTCATTCCTTCTTTTTTCTATCGGCTACTTTAAATTCTTAAAATCAGAATTTACGCTGTTGTACGGACACATTACAAACCTCCGGATTTTTTTATTTTTATTTTTATTTAACTCACGGTATGTGATGTACGTGTATAATAATAATACTTCTTTACTACCTGGCTGTCGGAATCCAATGCTAGACCTCTGGATAAAATTTAAATTGTTGGGTACCAATAAATGTTGGTACTATTTTTTCTTTTACTATCAAGGATTTGAATTGTAATTGAAACTTTTATACAGCTGTTACATTATTAAGCTGGAAAAAATTATTTTAAATTTATGGAGATCTAAATCTTGGATTTTGTATAAATTTCGGATGTAATTTTTTCATTATTAAGATTTATGTAGTCCTGTGTAGACAAAAATCAAGGAAGGTCTGAATGTCAAACTGTTAAATTTAAATTTTTTATTTTAAAAAAAATTTCAGAACCTCATAAAAAAAATTAACATATATCTAAATAATTAAAATTAAAATTAATAAAATTGATTTCGAAATTTAACACAAGGAAAATTTTTTGCAATGACATAAAAACGTAGACGTCAGCGCGACTATTTTTTCGCGACTCAAGTTCTTATAAATATTCATATATATATATATTAATTTCCAGTAAATATTACATATTGATAAAATAATTAATATTCCATTAGACGGTCGTAATGAAGACAAACGCAGTGTTATGTTTAGACTTTTTGTGCAATTAATAGATACATTTTCATTGTTTAAAAATATACTTTAGCAAAGTAACAATCCACAAACTCTAAAGTTGCTTATACATTCTTATCACGAAGATAACGATACGGCGTCAGTTTATCAGTATATTTGTCCCTATTTGCGATAAATACCGTCAAGGTATTCATCTATTTGTTTAGTCGCGGTCTATAATAAACCGATACTTGTGCATACTTCTATTTCATTTATTCTCTATCCTTTTCTATACTTATTGCTTATACATATATATTAGTGCGTTGCATACTACACATACTTCCTGTCGTTTAACGTTAAACAACACTCTTACTGTGTCTATTTTATACGATGCTATGATACCATGTACTGTTAACTTTATGTATTTCGTATTTTCTCTATTCAGGAGAGTAATGGACTTAATATACATATATTTTATATAATAAGAGATTGGATAGACTCAATACTATCTAGATTCTAGGCAGCTTAAAAATTATAATTTCTATGAGTCATCGACCTTAGGAATAATTCAACAGCGTTCTCGAATTTATTAGTTTATGAATTGTCACTTTTCCACGACTCATGATGCGAAGCATCAGAGAGTGCTTTACCATCGAAAAATTTTTTTTGCCTCACTTCGGCAACTATTTATATTATTATACTTTTGTTGATTCGTGGAATTAAGATATGTTGCACACCATTTTGAAGATAATTTAATGGAGATTAATTCCATACTTTTTAAAAATTTATTTAGTTCAATAAAAATCGACAAAACATCAAAATAGTTTAAAAAAATTTCCTGTCCGTCAAGTATGAATCCCGTATACACGATAACTTGCAAAAAAATCCAGTAATTGAATCAAAATTTTTTTTTTTAAATTCTTTGAAAGATTTGTAGATCCCCTATTGAAAATGGTTAGGTAACTTAGTGTCGTTTAATTACAATTAATAAAAGAATAGAAAGGCTGTATAACTATACATATATATATATATATATGTCTATGTAAAATTAACATGAATGGTGATATATCTATACATTATACGTACATTTATTTCACCAGGGGCGCTTGCACATTACCGTCCTAGTACAGCTGTTTTTTTTTGTGTCATTGCTAATTAGTAAGCCTACATTTTTTCAATTCAATTCTTTTTTTTTTTAATTGTAAATAATTTTTTTTATAATTATAAATAATGACTAATATAATTAAAAAAAAAAAAAACAACAAATTTTAATGACAGAAAATTGTATATATTTTAAATTTATTCGTGCTTCCCGCCATTTTTTTTATTATTTTATTATTTCATAATAAATGAGCATTATGAGTCGTGCACTTTTGGATTTTCCAAATTTTTTTTCATTTTCTTCCATTAATTTCTTAATTCAATTGTAACTAATTCAATAAAATCTATTTTTACTACAAAATGAAATCGATAAATTGATCAGTTGGATGTTAAATTAATTAAATTAATTTAGTCATAGAGCGATAGTTAATCGAAAATAAATGATCAATTACCATTTAACAGTCTATCATGTCGTGGCTTTTCTTTATTAATAATTATTTTTATTACTATGAATTTTTTTATTGCTTCTTACACTGCAATTACGAGTAAATTATGTATCAAGTGTGAATTTATAAAACGCAAGTTGTAACGAATTACTACTGAGCCGATTGCAAGTTTCTTAACACCATGAGCGTCTTATTATAGTCCAGTTAAATAGACCTAAAAGCGGAAACAGGTCCAGCAGGGTCTGATTTTTGAGGTAAGTTTCAGAACATGACTATAAAACATATACCAAAACAATAAAGATAACGCTTCAATTAAACAGGTAAAAAAAAAACAATTAAAAGCACTTTTAATTTATGTTTTTTCGAAAAATAAATTAAATTTCGGCCAAAGTGCCGTACAAAAATTATAGAGGAAAAAATGTAGAAAATTATGAGTACCCTCAGTTTTACTGTACACGCGTAGTAAAGGTAACAGAGCACCTGAGAGATTACAGGGAAAACAATGTAGACCACATTATTCTCACTCATGTCACTATTTTTGGCGTCTAATAAGAGCGTTCTCGGCAATAGCGCTCTTGAATTTATTTATTAATCTATCTATCAAACGACTGTAATTTTTTTCCATTAATTCTTTAATTTAATTATAACAAAATCAATAAAATCTATTTTTATTAAAAAATGAAATTGATAAATTGATTAGTTGGATGTTAAATTAATTTAGTTATGGAGCGATACCGAGCTGAAACCGAGTTTCTTAATACAACGAACGTCTTATAAAGAGTTGCAAAATAGATATGTACATTAATTTTTGTAATAAATATTCTAAAAGTACGCCAATAAGTGCCTATAGATGGCAGGTCATAAGGGGCGCTTACAAAAATATGTTGGAAAACTTTTTCACAAGACTCAATGAGTTACTTCAATATTTTTCGCACGCAAGCTACAGTATATGGAACTAAAAAATATTTTTTGCACGGCTAATATATCACAATCTTTAGCGATTAGGTATCATTATTACCTACTGTGTCAGATTTGACATATTTAGCTGCCAATTACACAGAAAAAAAGGATTTCGTGACCCAAAAAATTTTAGCTCGATCCAAGAATTTTTTTGCACTGTGAGTGAAAACAAAAATTATCTAGGGACGATAAAAAATTTCTTTCGCTAATAAATTTTTTTAATCCTGACAAATTTTTCGTATTTTTTCATAATGCGAAATTTTTCTTGTGCAAAGAAATCCTTTATTTCTGTGTATAGGCGCTCTCTATAAGTGAATTAGTGAATATTCACTAGTGCTGATCCATTTTTAGAGAGCGCTAAATGCCGTAAATTTCGAGTATGTGTTTCAACAATATTATTATGCTTTAAATAAAATAATCATTTTAAGTTATGTATTACTCAAAGTAGAAAAAATACTTGAATAGTTAAGGTTTTTAATTCTATCGCTATTAATTGTCCTATCGTACTTAATTATTATTCATGACTGCTAATTATTGATCCCATTAAATTATATACAAATGAAATAAGAAACCAGTTCATTTTTTAGCCTCACATATGAAAATACACAATGTTTTACTTTTAGAATATTTATTGATTTAACTTTTAAAAATTACGCTTGTAAAAATAATTATTGAAATAATAAATAAAAATGAAAAGTATTTGAATGAACTCATGGTATCGTGTAAAGAAGTCACGTCTCTCCTTGAATGTGCAATTCATAATGCGTCGAGGTGTGTCGCCACGTCGCGAATTAACGACTTACAGTATATGTGATCATTCTGCAAATCGCGAGTACTTTAAGTATTTTTAATATTAAATCTATCATGTAAATAATAACATAGAGAAGAGAGATGAAGCAGAAGAGGTAAAGGCGTTTTAAGAATAAGTAGAAGGAACTCTAGTTGTAAAGACTTATTACGATTATTATACAAAAAATTATTAAGAATATATTTGCATATTTTAGCTTACATTGAGAAAATAACTTCAAGGTGTTCATTTTAAATTTAAGTATTTTTTATTGCATGTAAAGTTTACTTGAAAAAAAAAATATATATATATTACTTTTAAAAGCAGTAATTGCTCTAACATATTATTGCTATTATTATTAAAAAATTTTTTTTAAAAATTATTATTGCGATCACAATTTTTAAAAAATAATAATGCACTAATTTTGATGCAGTCAATAAACTTTTAACAATCAATTATAATACAATGATTGAATATAACGTCAGCATGATAATTTTTGAAATTTAAAAAACTTATTACATACATATTTATTTTATTTATTAATATAGCCATGTGCTAATTTATTTAAGCACAGTTTAATTTAAAAAAACGTATTATCTTTTATTTGATGAGAATTGCGCAATAATAATGAAATAAAACAGAAAGATCTAGTGCTCTAAGTAGATAAAATAGTACACGTTAGACAATAGTAGATTCCGCATTGTACTTTTTATTGGATTTATTTCTATTTATTCTATTTTTATAAAATAGAAATGGGAGATGCAGCAACACCGTGTAATGTCCGTATACTAGGGTATGTATATAATATTAAGTATATAAAGTATAAAGTATGCATTGTAAGCACACCTGCATCACGCGACCTGTGGTTCTACTCAACATTCAACCAGCTCTTATATTAACGTACACACACATATTATATATATATATATATATAAATGTATGTATTATAGGTATATTAAATACAAGCTGATGTCGTGGACCAAAAATACCTCTCATATCACACTATCATAATAAATAATATATACTAAATAAACAGTATTTAAATTAATATTAATGTCGTGGTAATTTAATCGTACTTTTGTCTAAGACCGTATATTTATTTCTCAATTTAAATAAAAACTGTAATCAGTAGTTTGTTCAGTTTTTTGAATTTTTGTCTATTATTTATATTTTTCCTTACTTCCTTCTTTAATATTATGATTATTATAATAATATCTTACTTATACTAAGTTACCGTGTTGTCAATTGACATTATAATAAATGGAAAATTTATTTAAAGACCGATGACATTACGGAAGACAAATATTTTATAAAAAAAAAGAAAGGAAGAGTTGTTTGCTTCGACTTTTTTTAAGTTTGGAGCAGCTGTAAGACTTTTTTGTTTCATGTTACTATACTAAAATTTTTTATATAAATATATATACATTGGATTAATAAATGTATATTTTAAAAGATTTTTATATACGATTACGGGGATTGAGGGATACATTATGATTAATCGAACGAGACTTTTATGGCAACAAATAATCCAAGATGAATAAACGTTTTATATAAATAAATATATATCTATATATGTATGAAGATAAATCAAGGTAAGGGTAAAAGGTGAACAGGAAAGGGGGGCCATTGTTCATTGTCATCAAAATAACTGTCATCAGTATCAGATAACTTATAAATTTTAAATAATATTAAGATAACGAGAGTTTTAATACGCAGAGTGTGATAAGAAAATTAAACGGAGTTTATTTAAATTTATGAATTTAAATTTGTGGCGACGCCAATGCTCGCAGGTAAAAGAAAATCAAACAAGAAAGTTACTCAGGTTCTTTCTTTAATGTTAATCTTTATATTTGGTTTAGTTGTATGTACAGTAAATATATATTTATATATAATATAATATAATTTAACAATAGTATACTTACTTTACTAGTAACCAGGTGTTAAATATCCTCAGAATAACTCGATAAAAAGTTTTCACAACTTTACTTCAATTTGAGATGAAGATATAAAAGTGGGTTTCAAAGATGAAAGCACACAATCGTAAATAAAAGTTTCGTCTGAACAGTAAGACACCGATTTTCGTACTGGCAACTGGCGTTTGAAGTGACGTCGCCGTAGCCTCTTGTCTCTCGTTTGCTACCAGAAGAGAGCACCAACAGCAGGCTGAAATTTCTGATGACTAGAGTCAGACATACAATCACTTGGGTGGGGATCAAGTACACAGTTGAGCTCACATCACCGTTTTACGTTCCTGTTTGGTTCACTCTTTAGATGTGTTGGGTCCGAGTCATCAGCATGGTTCTTCATACTCAGGGTTGCGTATCAGCACCAGTATTAGTACTAGTAATAGTACCAGTATTATTTGCTACCACTACCACTGGTAAAAGTCATATGTATGCACATAGATTGCTAAAAAAGTAATTTAAAAAATTAAGGACTCGAGGTGGGGAGCAAGCAGTAGTTTTAAGATGGAGTTTAAAGGCCGCCGGTTCACCAGACGATTTAACTGCTTAAACTCAATGTTGATTTTGGATCGGCATTGATCTGTTGATCGATTGGATTTTAAATTAAACCACTAATTAAAACTAATTGTAATTATTTGTATATTTTGAATATTTATATATGTGATAATTTATTTTCAGAATAAAAAGAAAAATTTTTCATTTTTTCTTTTTATATTATTTAAACGTCAATGTTTTTGTGAAATCTACGTCATTTGGCGGCTTGCCAGCTTGCATGGGTTCATTCAGAAATTTATAGCTTTTAACACGTGGGATGTTATTAGATGCTTTTTAAGTTTTTTACTGTTGTGGTAATGTATTCACTACAGTATAAACTTAAATGCGTGACCAATCTATTTTTGTAACAATTGACGCAATAACAAGGTCGTTGAATTTGTGAATTTACGCGGGGATTTTTAAATTTTATTTTTTTTATGAGTGTGAGTGTAGCAGACAGACAAATTTAAAGTTATAAATAAATAATTTAAAAAATAATATTTATAAAAAAATGCACTTATTAATTTCAAATTTTTTTAAAATTTAATTTTATTAATTATTTACTCTATTTATTAATAATTTAAAATTTTTCTGATGTCTGCGACATTCACATTCTTTTTTTTTTTAATGATTTTTGTTTCATGGCTCATTTATATATATATTATTTATAATTTTTTAAATAAATATTTTATATTGATAACTTTTGTTGACTTTTTTAAAAAAATTAAATGTAAATATGTTATTTTAAAATCCTAATTAATTTTATAAATTCTTTTTTGCAGTTTAATTATGCAATTATTTATTAAAATTAATTTTATTTAAATTATTTAAGTATTTAAACTGTCTAGATAAATTACCGACTGGGAGTAACTCGAAAATTTGAACTGCAGGTGGCAGCAGCGTCTGCGTGTTTATAATGCGCAAGGTAGTTGCGTAGTAGACGCTTACGTTCCCGCTCGAGAGACGCTCTTACTAGACATCGTTCGATAAAAATTAATTAATAATCCCATAATTAAACATCTCTTTTGCTAAATTTATATTTATTTAACTCAATTAAAGTATTCTGAGCTGTTTGAAAGTAAAAATTAAGTAAATCAACTCGAGATAATTGATAAATCTGTAGATATTGATGCTGTACAATACGAGGACATGTCCAAGTAGACGCAACCGACTCAGCCGCCATTACTCGAACTTCGAATCATTTAAAAAAAACTCCAATGTCATTTATTCATTAATTTCTTAACTAATTAGCACTTTTAAAGTTTTCGTAAGTATAAATAATATCTCGAAATACTTTTTGCTTAAATTATCAGTCATTTTTTTTCGTTTTTTATTTTTTTAAATTTATCACTTAATTTTTGAAAAAAAGTGTCATGGCGGCCACTAAATCAAAAAAAAAATTCTTTTTGAAAAATAATAATTTAAATGAATTAGTATAAAGAAATGTCTATAAAAATTAAAAATACAAGGAAATAATTTCCCGCGAGTTTAGTAATAGCGTCAGTTGTAAATTCCGGGCTTAGTGCGCATGTGTAAAGTTTTAATTTAAAAATTTCGTGTTTAATAATAGATTTAAAATAAAAAGACAGAGTATTTATTAATTCGCTGATTTGTGTCTTGAAGTTAAAAGTAAAATGTGCTGTGTATGCAAGTGTTTTTTTTTTAAATAAAAATCTAGTGTTAGTAAGAGAGTACTTTCCAAATTTTAGTTCAAAAATTTATTAATTTTCTAATTTGTCTTGGAATAAAAGATAGAAAGTGCTGAGTATAAAAGTAGTTTTTTTTTAAAAATAAAAATTTAGTGTTGGTGATAGTGCGCAAGTGTATGTGGTCTTAATTTAAAAATCTATTAAATATAATTTATCTATGAGTGTGAATGCAGCTGACACTTGTAAATTTTTTAAAAATTTGAATAAAAAAATTTTTAAAATGCGTATTTGAATAATAGAAAAGTACGCGCATTCTTTCAGTTTAATTATTTCAATTAATCGAATTATTTATTTAGAATTTGTAAATTATTACATATATGCTACATTCACACTCATTTATTTATTAATCAACTGACATGTCTTAAAATTAAAAATATAAGTGCAGTGTACGTAAGTGTAACTGTCAGTGAAAATAAAAATTTAGTGTTTGTTACAGTGAGCAAGTATGTAATGGTTTTAATTAGTGATTAGTGATTTGTACATCGGGTTTTTATTTTCCGATTAGTTTATTCGACTATTTTAATTTTTAAAAGCTTATTAAGTAAAAATATTGAGTCGTTTATTAATAAATTCGTGTCGTGTAAAGTAATTAGTGTTGTGTTGTGTTCAGTGAACTTCCAGTTACAGAATATCATCTGAAGTCATCAACGTGAGTTTTTTTAAATTTAAATAATTAAATATAATTAAAAGTCATATATTTTCTAAATTATTTTTTTTCTTACAGAATTAAAAAATGCGGTTTCTTCAGTAGCTGATTGGTGACGTACATTTTTTATTTACCTCCACAGTCTTTTTATTATGGACGTGGTTGTATTATTTTTTAAAAAATTGTAAATGCTCAAAAATATTTTTTCGCAATAGAATTATAACACGGTAATTTTTTTGCTTAAATGAAATATCGATAGAAATAATTACAGATCAATTTAAATACCAATTAAGAAAATAGTTATTGGCTTTGAATCCATACTAGGATAAAATTAAAAGTTAAATTTACTAGCCGATAAACTAAAATTCTACACGCAACGTAGTAAAGAAAACGTAGAAATCTGTTAGCTATCAGTATCTTCAGTCAATTAAATTAAATATCAATCGCAGTTTAGTATTTTAATATCAGTTAGTAATTTACCTTAAGGATATTTAAACGAAAAAAATTTCTCGGCTCTTTTAGTTACAACAATATAAATTCTTATCTTTTTTTAAAATAAATATTATGTTGATAATTAATTATCAATACTCATATATCGATTCTACGAAACTCAATACAATGGAGTGTACAGAAGTCTTACAATAGAAATAATAATTACGATCGATTATAAAAATATTTATCACTTTGTTTTATGAATCACAGGAAAGTAACATCGAGTACATGCAAAAAAAAAATCCAATATTTAATGGCGTAAAATATATATAATACGATAAACTAATGAATAGTAAAAGCTTTTAAGTAATTTACATAAATAGATATCAGTTCAAATCTCAGGTCATTGACACTTGTGATTATAAAGTCATCGACTCTCAATAAAGGCGGGTTTTAAAATTTTTTTAGCATCGCAAATCCGCAATTGTTGAGTAAACGGCTGTCTTACTTTGTTACATTGATATAAAAATTTTTAGACATTCAAAGAAAAATTTTATTATTATCAATAGTTCTTATTTTTTCTATAGATACAGAAAAAATTTTAATTTAATAGAATAAATTTTTTAAATAAATATATTTAACGAAAAATTTTTCAGCCTTTTACAAGGTACACTATCTGTGTCAAGTTATCTGATAGCGATTGTAATATTTGCACTTGATGTTGTATTATATATAGCGCGTTATCTATAAACTTAAACTTACAACTCATCTCGTCAACTAAACGGGGAATTAAACTGAGGAGAAATTATATAGAACACAAAAATAAATATCAACGGTTATGATTAAATTTTCTTTACTTAGTTATTTAATTAATACGTCATATTATTAATTTTACACAATATCTGATTAGCTGATCCTCTAAAACTAAACTTTTATTCATAACCAAGTTTTTTTGATTCATAAATAATTTCCGATACGGCCATTAATTTTTACTGGTTCATTCAAACTGATAGTCGTTTTATTGAATTTTTTTATAAACATTTAAGTCACAAGTTCAGTTAGTTAATAATTTTAAATGTAATTTATTTATTACTCTGCATGAATATATAAATAATTTAATAAATATCGCAGCAAAGTGACTTATTAACTTTTTTTTGTCACTTTTAAATTGCGATATTTATATCCAGTATTGGAAATATATGACACGATAAAGTATAAATTTAATTTTTTATCTTTATTTATGTCATTTTTTTTTTTTTATTTTATTTCAAATCGGGATAATAATTTTATTCATTTATTTATTTATTAATAAAATATTTGTCAAAAGTTCAGTTAACTGATAGTGAGAATTGCCACAGTTTATTAATCGTTATTAAAGCTATTATTATACTGATGTCAATCTCTTAACTCATGCGCCCATCTATTTATTTACTTTTATTAAACATCCATTCTCACGCAGTTTAATCTCCGTCGTCACATTTGCGATCAGTCGACCTCCACAATATAAATAATGTGACTGACTTAAAGACAAACGTTACCAACAAGAAATACTTTCATTCTACAACAATATTACTTTTACAATCTGCCTCTTATCTTACGCTAATGATTTTTGTACAAAACGATCTTGGACTCCGAACGGAGTGTTAATGCTGACAGAGTCCTCGGGGTTTTTTCTTACATCACCTCTAAGAATTCGTAATTTCCATATTGACTCTCTTCATACATATCATTAATTTATTGCGCTTATGATTTAAATAATTTCAAAAATTTAAAAAAACCGCCAATTAATTTTGAAATTTTAAATTTTAAAAATTGAAGTCACGTAACAAATTAAATAATTCTCTGAATTTTTACAGTTTGCTCGTCTTATTTAACTGTATACAACTTTTTTTCTTATCATATGTTACATTCTCTCTTTAATCGGGTCTTCATTAAAACATGTTAATGTTTATGTCTTCAATATGCTCCACTTTTATTAAACAAAGGTTTGCTTGACCTTAAACGCATCTTGAATAATTACTGTCGACTGTTTATTTAAACTCTGATTCAACCAATTTAAATTATAAACCATTTATCTACATACATTTGTATATATATATTTTTTTTATATTAAAAAAGAAATACCTTGCATTCTAATTGCTTGATTGTATTTAAAAACACTCGTAATTGAAAATTAAAATTTATAATAATTCAATTGAATTGAAAGAGCAAGCAATTGTCGTTACTTATGATCTTTTTTTTATAAATATTCCTCTGTAAGGTCTCATTTAATCCATTATTTATATATATATATATATATATATATATATGGGCAATGTCATTGCCAAGCTGCAAAGCCACGGACTTTAATGATTGCGCGGTTGAAACTCAACGTGTCCGGGAAGTTGGTCTATTAAGAGGCGAATCATTTGACATTCCCTACTCCAGTGCAACGCAATGTCTACACGTGGGCGTTTACTAGGGTTATTTTTAAAAATAAATTAAAAAATAACAGTAGAAAAATAATTATTTAATTTATTTTCTCAAAATTATTGAGCAGTTGATGACTAGTAAATTTCGTAATTTTTAAAAATACATTTTTTTGTTATATTATCACGGTATCTAATAATCTGACACGTTGGTTCGTTATCTGAGGACATTTTTTTATCACACGTACAATCTATCGGATGGATAAAATTTTTAAGTGTTTCCTTATTTTTATAAATTATTAGAGACGATGAGAAAAAATAAATGAGGTGGGTCTTTACGTCTTCCTGATGTTTTCCGTCAGACAAACGTCATTGTCTCTTTTTAGGAATAGAAATGATATATATGTGTAATGTGTATAGAGTGGCTGTTAAGCTTGACACTGGTTTACGAGGATTGTAAGTAAATATAAAGGTAGACGAGTCATGAGAGTTACACCTCGTCGTTACCTTAAACGATTCGACTCGCCTTTTACTTGCTCGTACGATACATTCACGTTCCTACGGCAACTTGTCACCAGCTACTACTTTTTTTTAGTCTCCGTTTTATTTATTTACCTCTTATCTTTCATCTTTTTTATTCATTCATTTATTTTTTTTTTCTAACATTGACAAAAAATAATACGAATCATTTTATTTATGGCCCTGATGATGAAAGTCGCCGCGTAATCTTGCACTGCATCTTAATATTATTTTATAAATAATATTAACATAATGATAAATAATTATTATTTATATATATTATAATACGGTATTTAGTATTTTGTCCCTGAATTCTTGAGTGATTTTTTTTATTTTTATAAATATGTTTTAAATATTATATATATATATATATATATATATATATATATATATATATATATATATATATATATGTGGATTTAATCCTGTATATTTTTCGTGGTTGCATATTTTATTCGTAGCTTAGGGGAGGCTGGGGCACAACGGACCCCCCGGGGTATGACGGACCCCTTCAGAAATTTGCCAAAAAATTTTGTTGTCATGGTTAAATTTTTTAGAATTGAGAAATTTTCGTCTTCCTCTGACCCTCATTAAATATTCAGTTGTCCTTACTGGCTATTAAATACATCCAGTTAAATGTTATTATAATGTACACACTTTACTGCTAAATTATATTTAGTAGCGTGTTAGTATTTATACATTCATTCAAAGATATATATTATCATACAAATCTTGTATATTTGATCTTTATACTTTCCTTGTATTTTTATTTATCATTCGCTCAAGTCAGATAATAATTTTTTTTGCACTCAAATGAACAATTTAATTTTCTACTAAAAATTGACTTTATTTTTAAAAAATAATTTCAAAATTTTTATAAAATTATTTTTAAAAAATTTGAATTAAATTATTACAAAAAAAAATTTTTTTCAACTTATCCGTCGATATGTTTAATAAACTTAAAAAAAATTAAATATAGTAATGTGAAAATTTTCTCATTAACTTCATCGGTATTTTAAATTTGAAATGAGTATAAATTTTAAGTTTAATAAATGAAAAATTAATTTTAGAAAATCACAACAAGTTTTTAATCAACTAATTGAGTTGTGTAATATCAACATATTATAAAAAAAATAATAAAGAGGAAATTGTGTCGAGGCTCGTATTGAAGAGGTCAAGAGTTGATGACTGATGACTCGAGTAAATGTAATATTATCTAAATGTTTAAACGTAACATTTTTTATTTACACAATGTCATCATGTGGAAACATGAGCACTGACCTAGGAACCTCTCAATGCTGCGTTTAAGTATAACAAAAGAGGGTGGGGTTATTATGTACTGCGAGACCTATGACGCGCGGGGGAGGATATGAAGTGAGGAATAAAAAAAAACAGATAGATAGAGAGAGAAAGAGACTCGCGGTTTTGTTATACGAACAAAGTTAACTGTGTTAGTAGAGTAGCTATAGTGAGGCTGAGGCGCTTGATTAATCTGTCATATTTGATGTAAGTGCAGGTTAATCTATAGATGCACTTGTACAACACGGGCGATTCCAACAATTGCACGCATCCGCCAGTTTGTACAATTTAATGTCAACTACGTATCTGTATATACCTATTGCATTTTGTGGTCTTGAATTACCCAGTGGCCAGTCTGCTATATATATAAAAGTCACAGTTTTGTCGCGTCGCGATAAGACTTATAACTTCAGAGGTTAAAGGTGACATGCTATTATTGTAGGCTCTCTTATTATTATATTCTCTTCGACATATACACTGATGCCCTTCATAATATGGGGATCACACAAATCGCTTTCATTCAATAAAGTCATTTTGCAATTGTTATTCACTTGTATGTCATTTATTTTTATTTTATTTGTAATGTCGATTAAAACTTTTTTTTTTTTTTTTTACAAAAATAATTATTTGAAAATAAATTTACGTAATTATGCAGTAGTGGGATTAAATTTCTTGTCTATCAAAATATTTAAAAAAAAATTTTTTTCCAATCGTTTATTAACTCGTTTATTAAAAAAAAAAAATTTGTTGTAAAATTTTGAAATTTGAATTTGCTATGGAAATTTGAAAGCGGAAGAATTGAAAAAACTAGTCGAGGGATCACTTTGAGACCCGGTCGAGTTTTCAGATTTAAAACCTCATTGAAAAATTAAATTTTTACGATAAAAAATGTTTATAGGCCTAAATATGTGGAACCCACTTTCGGTATATTTTCATTAAAATTATCACGATAATGTTTATATATTATTTAATGAATACAAATAAATAATAAGCGAAATGAATTGTATATCCTGTAGAATATAAACCTGATGTCTAGCTTGTAGTCGATATGATTTAGATCGCTCGACAATATAACGATATATATTAGTGATTGAAAACGAACGGATAAAATAAAGACTGATCCGACAAGGATTTCAAACCGCTCGCGGCATCTCATTTATACATCCTTGCACCAGTACACTAAAAGATAAAACGATGTAACATTAAACATAGATATACTTTTAAAAAAATCATTTGATATTTAATATCGGAGTTACCACCTTCCTTCAACAAGACCCGCTTGTAATATCCTCATTAGCATTTTCACAACTCTTTATTCATAATTTATGTGTCGCACTATTTTCCGTGTTATGTACACTTAATTTCATACATATAATATACTCACATATATAAGACGAGTGGGTACAGTGTCATATTTCTCAGTTACTGTTTCCTTTTCCGCTTCACTGAATATTCTCGATACTATATACTATATTCCCTCTTTTTTTATTACATTTATTTACTTTTTTTGTTTTTTATTTATTATTTTTTATTATTGCCGGGAGAAATCTAAAGAATTTTAACAAAAAATATTTATTTACAACATTCTGCAATTATGCAATTAACAATATCTACATTTTAAAATAAATATATCATTTAAATTAAATTCGTGAAAAAGTATAATTTAATGTTGTCTGAAAATATATAAATTGTATTTATTAAAAGATCAGCAGTCATTGAACTAGATTAATTTTCATTAGTTACAACTATTAGATGACCCTCGGTATTATTCCTGGATATATAATACTAGCTCAATGGTTATATATATATATATATATATATATATATAAATATATATATTAGAACGTGCAGATATAACACGTGCAGATGTTCTAACATATTTGCAAAACTATAATAGAACCTCATATATATATATATATATATATATATATATATATATATATGACTAAATCCATTTTGCGATATTTTTGTTATACTAATCTGTCGGAATCATTTAGTCTATATATTAAAAATAAGAAAACTCCTCTCGTTACAGTCCTTAATTAAAATTGCAAAATATCGATCATAATTTTACGAAATTAGGCATTGAAAATCCAGCAATAAATATATCAGCTGACTAAATATTAAATTTACATAAAAAAAATAAAACGACTGGTTTGTATAGAATTTTATTGCTTACAAAAATAGTCTTGTTGATCAAATTGATAAATTAAAAATTTAAAGTCTCCGGAATTTAAAAACAAAATCGTAAAAAAATAATTTTCATATTTTCATATTCTTTAGCGACCTGTTAAAATTTAAATTAAGGTCTGTACTTGATAAATAATTTTTTTGAATTTATACAGTTCAATGTATCTATTATAATATATGAGTATGTGTTATTAGACATGGCCGTTAAGCAACATAGATTTTCTGGGTCAAAAAATAATCTGAACCCAACAAGAGAAATTAAGCACTCAGGAAAAATATTATCATAAATAATCAATCTATAAGACTAAAAAAATTTTTATATGACAGCATCTTGATCAGTCGGTCACAATCACGATCCAACGAATAATCCGCTGGCCACCTGAATTCCCGTATCCTCTCATCTTGTTTCTTGTCGCTCTGCTCTATTATATACTTTTATATTAATATATTAATATTAACTTAACTCGCATCTACTGGTCATATCAGTGCGTCTAGTAGTCGTGAGTCGTGATGCGAAAGAACGATAGATCGGAACTAATAAGCGTGTCTCCTCCAGTGGCTCGTACGACTTTTACTGTCTTCTATTCTACTTGATATTACATATTACATGTACCCTACACCACCTATCGAACCTATCTCACTGTCTCCTAGCTCCTAGCTTATATTATTAATGTAATATTATATTAATAATAATAAAATATGCGTTTTATTATATGATGACATACCGTAAGTCGATGATTCATTTTAGAAAGGAATTTTAACTCGGCTTTCTTTCATTTTTCTTTCATAATACCTTTTTTTTTACATTAAAATAATTTATTTTATTCATTCTCTCATTATCTAAATTATTAATTTGATCCACACTTACTGTGCAGGCCAACCTTTTTTTTTTTTTTTATAAATTTTCTATTAGAAAATTTTTTCTTAAAATTACTCATGGTGCAATTGAGACGTTTCAATGTCTTGCATTATATTTTTATATAACATTTAATTATGCGACATTTTAAAATAAAAATAATACAAGTAGTAATTGTACAAAAGTAATAAAACTGAAATCTACAATTATTTACGGTGGAAAAAAAAAAAAATTTTCTTTTACTTATGAAACATGTGATGTCTTTTGGTCATTATTATTTTTTAAACCATACAGTCGTTTGACAGAACTGTCCACGATAAATAAAATTTAAAAAAACGTATTGTTTAGTAAAGTACAAGCACCTGTGCAGGTCCACCTTCGGGTACTCGTTACTCTCTCTGTAAATTCCATATAATTTAAATATTTCTCGTACTAAATTTTATGTAATGTTTAACTATCTCTTGTGCGAATCGTCCAAGAGAAGTCGTAACGATTACACACCTTTTGCTTTTGCACGGAAACTCCAGTGAGTAGAAACCCGAATGGGAATGGAAGTGCGAGTGCGAGTGGAAGAGTATGGTAGTGAGGATGGGAGTAGAGTATGAAAACCACAGACAGGAGTAGTATAGCGTAGCAGAAGCGATACGATGTTAGTTACATTAAACTTGAATAAAATAAGGTTGATAGAGGGGGAGAGGGGGAGGGAGAGGGAGAGGGTGAGCAAGTGAGTGAGAAGTATGTACTTATAGATATATAAAAGAGTAAGAGAGGTACATAAAAGCCGACAAGTCAAACAAGTAGGGGTATAAAAGACCCAAGAGAGGACGTTTTGAGCGTGTTTGGCCTGCTGTTGAGGAGTGTCATGTAGTGTAGTAATGTAGTGAGCAGTTGTGTTGTGAGAGATCGTTGTAACTTGTAACAAATGAGAAAGAAAAAGATGAGACGAAAGAGTAAGAGTGAGTGAGTGAATGAGTGAGTAAGTGACGACTAATACACACGTAGCGAGCCCACGGTGGCGGACACTCGCGCTCCGCGGCAGTTCTTACTTGGACTTGCTTCGCGATAGATTGTATCGCTTCTTCGATTTTCGATTGATTCTCACCGATTGACTGGGAAACCGCGCATACGCGCGCTGGATTTTATTTCCGTCACGTGCATGCATTTATTACCAAGTGCCGAAAGTGTAAAAGTGATTTATTTATTTTTTAATAAATAAACTTATATTTTAATACATTGAATTTTAATATTTTTTTTATTCACTGGTTCGGACCCGTGATGGAAAATATATTTGTGGTAAGTGAGTTTTATTTTTTTTTAATTTTAATTTTTTTTATTTTAATATGTGTCATATTCACTTTCACTTATCGATATAATTGTATGAGGACTCTAAGTGGACCCGAAGAAACGTGCGATCGGGTCAAGGCCTCGAGTTGCTTCCGTCGTTCTATCATAATCCGTTCCTATGCTATAATCCTTACGTATTATTTTTTACGATTATATCATTCTCTTTTTATTACTTACTTACTTACTTACTTACTTATTAATGTACTATTTCCCAATGAATATAAAATTTTTTCCGTCATTAAGTTGATGTGATTTTTTTACGGAGTTAAAAGTTAATGGAAATTACTTTGGAGTACTTACGGTACAACCTGAGTTTATTAAATTTTACGTTACATGTATTGGCAATTTTTTTGCGATTTAGTCTCGTATGATACGTCTGTCTACTCCACTTGTTCGCGTAATACTATATATCGTGATTCCGGTACATAAAATATAAATATATATATACACATATATAAGACTTGTATGATATTGAGGCGAGAATGAAAGACGTCTTCTGCTCCGTCTGTTTTCTTTTTTTTAATTTATTATTTTTCTTTTATTGTAATACATTCATATATATAAATATATATCTTATATATCACAATAACCAATGGATTCTTTCCATGGAATTTCCCACGCCACTATAGTAAATTTTTTTGTCTAAATATTTCACAAACAAGAATTCATATACAAAACACTATATATATTATGATATATATTTGTAAAAATTTCTAGGCTTTTTTTAAAAATAATTTTATTTTAAGTTGAAGAGTAAAAATTATTTTTTTAAATTTTAAAGTTAAATTTTATTTAAAATCATCACGTGTATATATTTGACTTTTTTATTCACACTGATGAGTATACATATTATAGGTTTATATATCTGCATATATATGTATGATTTCACTTATTCACAGAAGTATTATTACATCATTAAGTGATTTTATGATAATTATTATTGACGTTAGAATGATTGGAAAGTGATTTTGAATTAAAATTAATGAAAATAATTTATAAATAGATTTAAAATAATTTGCTGGATTATATTTTTTTTTTTACAAGATGAATTTTAGTACCGGTAAAAATAACGGCCTGACCATACTTGCATTCTTAAACCATAAAAGGTAAAACTGTTTGCTCAGTTGTGTAGCGTTGCTACGGAGTAACTTGAGCGGCATTTACGAAAAATTTTAAATATTGTTTATTATGTTAACCGTTCGCTTAAATTTGTTATCCCAAAAATTATTTTTTTATCTGCAACAATAATAATTATCATTATCATTAACTTTTACTTGTTCTCAGTAGTGCTTGTAGATTTATTTTCAAATAATTGGATGACTTGCATTCAACCAAAACTTAGGCTTTCTTTTTTTTTATCATTAATTACATACTCAGTTTTTTTTTTCAAATAGTAAAAAAAATGAATTATCTAAAATAGATAGAAAAAAAAAAAATAAAATTTCCAATTAATGCAATCACGTTTAGAAAGTTTTCTAAATTCATCACCAAATATTTTTTAAAAATTTTAATTACATAGTTGATAATTTTGACGATTATATTTCAAAATGTTTAGACTCAGTTGATATTTAAGATAAGAGTTTAGTTTTTTAAATTATTATTTTTATCAGATAGTTACATACTATACGGCACAATGTACTAGTTGATACTCGTCAAATAATTACCAAGCTAAGTAAATGTATATACATTTATAAAGTTGAATAAATTTTTTTCGTGTTATCAGCTTAGTCCTCGTGTATCGACTTAACTCTGTGTATCGTTTGCCCTCACACTTAACTTGTTTAATATAACAAACGTATAAGACGATGCATAACATATATAATTGTATATATGTAAACTTTACAACGGGCACCGGTATCATATAATTATGTAATAATAAACTAATCATATAATTGATAATAATAATAATAATAATAATAATAATAATAATTTACTGTTGATTATCCCCATAATAGTCGACTGTACAAAAATTTTTAAACATATATATTATTCGCTTATTTAATATTTATGCTAAACAAGAGAATAATTAAAATTTCGAAATTAAGCCACGTGACCTTGTAAATTTCTTATATTTTTTTGCATATATATAGATATATATTTACGTGCTATTTTTACTTAATGTATATAAGTAGTGACGCAATTTAACAAATGATAAGTCGAGACATCATATGTCTTTGGCGAGATGAGAGGTCACTTAAAATTTGTTTACTTATATATTATTATTTAAATTAAATAATTCGCTGTTTTAATTATTTTTACAATACTTTTTATCTATTTCCAGTATTTAAAAAGTATATTAATATTGAGGTACATTTTATTATCAATGCAGGCTCGCTAATTTAAAATTATTTTTATTTTAATAAGTGACATTAAAATAGCTTAAATAAATATTAAACCATTTTTAAATTCAAGGATTTAAATATTTAAATGTTATTTACATTAGTCATTTTATATTATGTATATAAATATATACATATACACAAATATATACAAGGACTTTGAACTCGGTGGAATTTACTGGGGAAAAAAATCGATCGGCGATATGCCAAGACCACGATCGACGTCTATGTTAATCAATCGATGTCTAACGCGTAACATTAAAAAACATTTTAAATATCTTATCATGAACTTGACATAGGTATCAATATTGTAACACAAAAACAATCTATTACTTGTAACTTATTACTCTTATTAGTATCATTAAATATTAAAACTATCGGCGTTAAAAATTCAATTATTTGTATGTCATCAATTACTTGATTAAAAGGATGATCGATAATGGGTACACTGTGAAAAATTTCCGACAAATTTTACTATGGGCGTATTGTAACACTGGACCATAAGAAAACTGGTACAAAATTTACAAGTGTCTCATAGTAAACGATATGCGCAGACGTCACAATTGGGACCTATGCGCATACGTTTACTATGGGACACTTGTAAATTTGGTATCAGTTTTCTTATGGTCCGGGGTTACAATGCACCCATAGTGAAATTTAATGGGAATTTTTCACAGTGTAGTGTTATTTCGAGTGGTCTTCCCGGGTCATAAATAAAATTTGATTCAAGTTCGCTTCATCTCATTTTCTTTTCAAGTTATCGATTTGCTTACGATTTTTTGATAAGATCTCGACTTTTTCGACTTGAATTAAATTTTTTTAAACTTTTTTAACTTTTTTCATCTTAGTTTGAATTTATTCGTCTTTACTTCATGCATGATAGTCATTCACCTTACTTTTGACTTGCTGAACCAAGTCGAAAAGAAGTTATTTATTCGCCTTAATATATAAAAATTATTTTACTTTAGTTTTTTCACTGTGAAAAATTACCATTAAATTTTACTATGGGCGCATTGTAACCCGGAACCATAAGAAAACTGATACAAAATTTACAAGTGTCCCATAGTAATCGTATGCGCAGACTTCAAGATTGTGACCTATGCGCATAAGTTTACTATGGGACACTTGTAAATTTTGTAGCAGTTTTCTTATGGTCCGGTGTTACATTGCACCCATAGTAAAATTTGTTGGAAATTTTTCGTATCAACAACTATAAAAGTTTTTAACAACAGTGGAAACGTTTTATTGAGGGTGTGTATTTATAAATAGACTGAAATACTTAATCAATGATTAATATCGAATTTCATTTTGCATCTGTACATTTGTATACATTTATTAAATAATTATTCAATGATCCTTCTCTATGTGATGGAGGAAAATAATAACTTCCCGAATATTAAAAAATTTTCAAATTTTCTTAGCGGGAAGTTCAACTAGGCTTAAAAAGATGAAACAGTGTGCCAAAGACATTATGGAGTAGAATTCAAAAAATAGACTCTTAATAATTTTAAAATTAAACAACGTTTTGGATTTTAAATTTAAAAAATAATTTATCAAAATCTCAAAAGGGAACTGCAAAAAATTTCTTAATTTTTTTTCCTCACAATTGATTTTCAAAATTTAGATTTTGGTCAAACCATTTTTTTTTTTTTTTTTTTTTAATTAATTTCAATTTTTATTAAATAAGCGATAGTAAAAATGTATTATAAAATTTTTATCTGCGAGTTGGCTACAAAAGACTAAAAAATAGAAAACTCGAGTCCCATTTCCTCATATTTATTGTTGTATATTTTTTTTTTTATTTATCGATAACATAAAAAAAATTCTTGGCAACTTATATCATTAGTTTATTATTAAAAATAAAAAATGAATCACAAGGTATATTGTATGATCCGGTGTTTGATTCTACGTGCATCGCATATATAGCTGCCTTTTAAATGTCGTCAAGTCTTAGGATGTCTATATTTATTTGTACATGCATAAACATATGAGTATAAAAACGAGTAGCAAGTATTAAACAATACTTTTATTATTATTGTTAATTATAAAGTATGTAAAACAAATGTAAGGAAGAATATATGGGTGTAGAGTCGATATGTTAGTTTGTACCGACCTCGTGATTATAAATGCCGATGCTCCAGGGCATTGATGCTCTTTGACCCTCTACTCTGTTCTGTATTTTTTGTTTATTTCATCTTTATATTTTACATACAGACAAGGTATATTAATTGATATTATTGCGTTGATACTTTTAAAATATCTAATATACAAATTAAAATTACATAATCCAAGAGGTACTGGAATTCAATTTGCATTATATCCTGTGTCTTTTTTTTATTTAAAGTTTTTTTAAAGAAATATCTCGTCAATAGAATTCAATTGAATTCTAAAGATAAAATTTTTTTTAAAACTATTTACAATCATTCATGAAAAATTCATGATCTGTTTGATCGATATCATGTTTATTGAAGAAAAAAAATGTAATATACTATAATGACAGTAAAAAAAAGTTGAGATTTTTTATTTCGATACGGATTGAGAAATATTTATATATATATATATATATATATATATATATATATATATATATATATATATATATATATATTTTTTTTTTTTAAATAAAAATTAATGGACATAAAACAAATTATAAATTAAAAAAAAAAAACTTAGTTTGAAAATATGTAATATATGTAAATAATTATAATTTTTATAATAATTTGGTAATTATTTTAAGTACCAGTAATTTAATGTTTATTATAATAGACGTAATAATAAGCTCAGTGTTTAGTTTTAAAAGCATGTCTTCAAATAAATCTCAATGATAGATAAAGTGGGAAAAATGTTTTTTTTATCAGACTGTTTTTTAAATTTAAATTTTCTGCAAATGTTAAATTAACTTTTGAAAATTTCAACCCACAAGCGCGAGTTACATGCAAGGCAATGCCTGATCAACTTTAAAATCAATCGTACCCTGATTTAAAACATTATCTTTATTTAATATCGCGAATTCAAATAAATTTTTATTTGCACCCTCTTATCTAACAAACATCTTTCTTTCATACATATCTTTGAACAGTATAAAATGACAGTAATAAAAAATAATAATCGTCAATACAATTAAAGTAATTATTATTAAAAATAAATCGATTATTTTATCTGATTATTTTTTAATTGTCTCAATTAATAATTATAGGTACTTTAAATAATGACCAATAAAATTTAAAAAAAAAATGTATATTTATATATATTTACAAAATGATTAAAAAATCCGATACTTGTAGTTTATGGCTTCTGGTAAAAGGAAAATAATTTAAATGTCTTATAAAATTAACGATAACAGCATTAATGATGATATTACATTAATAAAAAAAACCATATTCGATAACCGATACACAACGTGCGTGGTAAAACTGGACCACGAGCAATAGAAAGTACCGTTAGTCTTATCCCACACACAGTTAAGTCTTGAATGAAAAGAAAAATATATATTTTTAATATCACGCGTTTACCATCAGTCTTATACTCAACTATATATATTTATATACGTAAAAAAAAATCTATTGTCCTGTCGATAGAAATTTCTTCCAATTGTCACTGAAGCATCGAGGTCTATATAGAACAGACACACCTATTTTTATTTGAATATTTACTCATCGACAATTAAATAGGACAATATACTTGTAATGTATATGCAGATTAAATAAAATATTATTGTTAATATGTTACAGATGCTACCAAAGACAAATCGTTGTCCAGCTTCTACACCGTCGAACTAAATGATTTGTATGTTGCCACTCTATTTTCTTCATCTTAAATAATTTTCTATTAATAATCATTACGTTAGTGAATTAAATTATCAACGCGTGTTTTTTTTTTTTAATAATAAATAATTTTTAGTCAATTTTTTTCCATTGATACTTTTTATCTGTTTATATATATATATATATATATATATATATATATATATATATATATATATACACACATATGTATATATATATATATATATATATTTTTTTTTTTTGTTGCTAATAAATATTATTGCGAGATGTCTTACGATCTTCGAGGACACCAGAGGCCAAACCACTTTCGACTTTCGAGTTCGCGAATAAAACTCGGTCTTGTCTGGTCTTCTGCGATATGCGTAATCGGATATTCCTACTACAGTGGATACTGTCGACACTTGTTATTATTATTATTATTATTATTATTTTTTGTTTTGAAATATATCAATATATGTTTTTAAATAATATACATATAAAGAAAAAATGTAAATAACAATACAGTTTTAAATAATTTAATAATTCCTGGTTCGTGATTTGAATGAAAAAAAAAACATAATAGTAATAATAATAACTTGTGATTATTATTAATTCTCTTGTTTAACTTTTACAACAATTGTTATTATTTTTAATACTTTACTTGAGTATGACAAACGTCCACAAAAAGATTTCAATTCTTAACATCATACGTCCTTTCAATGTAATATATTTATAAAAACGGTTTAAAAACAAGATTGTCAAGTTTGCGTTGTTATTAGTTCATAGTAACACTTGTTAACATTATTCTTTATATTTGTAATAACTTGTCTTTCTCAAGTATTTGTTCCCTTTCTGTTTAAAACTACTATACTGTTATTACTGTTATTATTATTAATAGCATTTTTTGTATAAATTCAAACGTCACTACGTGGACTATGCGCCTCTGCGTCTAGAAAATTATTATTGACGTATACGTGTCGGTTTAGTCGCGTCATATGTTAATGTATTGTAAATAGATATATTATAATATATACCTAAATTATTTAAATCTATCTTTCTAAATGCATTTATAATAAAAGATTAATTTTTCGGAGAAATTTTTTTTGTTATCTTTGAAATACTTGTAATTTATTACTGTACTGATGCTTTTATTATGATAATGTCCAATAGTTTATAGAAAAATATTTATTCTTAAATAATGAATATATTATTTTATTATTTTTTAAAATATACATCTATATCTGTGAGTCATATATGAGACTCTTTCTTTATCGCGGTAATCGTGAAAACTAACAGATATTTAAATGCAAAATTCATGATTATAAAAACTTTTAATACTGTAATTAATTAAATTAACTGTAATTAATTGAGCAGAATATTGCTAGTATTTGATAAAATATTATTTTAAAGATAAATACTTGATGAAATAATTTTTTATTTTACTTTTAAATGTGCATTGAATCGCTATCATTTTTATCAATGTCTTTTTATCAATAAATATATCGCTAAGTATAACATTTATCAGTGATTTAAAACGATTGAATATCTTCATAAAGTATTAAAGAATTCAAATAAATATATACATAGATATATATATTTTATTCATTGAATGTATTTTTATATTAACAAAATATTATGTAATATATTTAAAATAATTCTCATGAATACTTTCAATCATAATATATATATATATATATATATATATATATATATATATATATATATATATATATATATTAATAATCATAGACTACGATATAAATATATAAATAATTTTAATTATAAACTCTTGGACGTTCATTAGCCTACTAACACTATAAAGAACCAATTAGACGTATGAATAATAAATAGTTAATATATTTTTTCAAATGACGTTCATTTTTTTTATTCTTCTTAAATAATGACTACTCATTATTATGTTGTGTTTTTCTTAGTAATTATTTTTCCACTATTGATTTCAGATCGACAGCAGCCTGAAGAAACAACGTCAGTTAGATGATAAAAACTAAAGTTAAAAACGCATAACAACAACAGTAACAAAAAAATAAAAAATAAAAAAATGCCAGTGACGAGAGTAGCGTGTTCATCCTCGTTGGTAGTTTTTATGCTGACATTGGTATTGCTAAGTGAGCCAAGGCCTAGCAATGGACTCTGTACATTCAAGAAAAATGGTACCTCTGCAAGGTGTCACTATCTCGAGGATGTAAATGCGATGGATGAAATACTACTTGAATGGTTAAAAAGTTTAAAAGTATTATCTGCTGGGCGGCATTTATCTGCAGACAGTGGAGTTTTTGATAATCTAACAAATCTACGTCATCTGGATCTTTCAAATGGTAAATTAAAAACAATAGATCCTAGTTGCTTTCGTCATCTTCGAAGTTTACGGAGTCTCGATCTCTCTGACAATCATTTGACCCACTTGTCACCTGGTACTTTTGTTGAATTAGATCACCTTGAATCTTTGAACCTAAAGAAAAACTCACTCGAACAAATTCCTGCCGATATCGTTAATCTTAATAGTTTAAAGTATTTGGATATATCGCACAACAATCTCAACTGCGACTGTGAGTTTCTTAAAACGCGTGACAGTATTACTAAGCGCGGTCTTTCAATATCGAAAAAGACTGAGTGTAATGGACCGGAAAGTTTAAAGGGACAGTTATTGATTGAATTAGAAACCCATCGAGTTTGTATGATCGATGAGGCCGATAGCCTTGAGGGCATGCAAATGGACCAACCACTAGTCCCCGAAGGCTCGGGAGAAGGTTCCGGCGATGCTTTTGATGAACTGGAAGCCGAAGATATACCTGAAGAAGACGAAAATATAACAAATGACAGCGAAATTAATGTTAACACGACTTCGATACCCGTTGAAGTATCTCTGACACCTGAGACTACGACTTCCGGTCCTGGTGATGAAGATGACGGGATTTTTTTCACCGAAGATGCAGACAAACATACGACCACCACAACTACGACAACATCTACTGCCTCTACTGCGACGGAAATTGATGTAGAAACGACGACAGCCACAGAAACTGTTGAAACGACTGCTGAAGTTGATAAAGACAACGAACTGTGGAGTAAAGAAGGTTCTGGTGACGACGATGCTGATGATCCGTGGATTAATGAAGGCTCTGGTGAAGGTTCTGGCAGCGGAATTCCTCACATTACTTGGGACGATGGTGTTTTGCAACAAAATCTGGATGAAACGAACCAAGAAAATTCTAGTGTTGTGTCAACATCGACTACTTCATCTGGAGGTTTGATTGATTCACTGTTTAGTATATTCTGGGGCACGACTACAGAATCATCTCCAACTTCGACCACAGAAGATTTGGATCTTGAAGAAGAACAATTTATCAAAGCAACTTCAGAAGCTACTTTGCATGAAGAAAAACCTACAGAACGTGAAGAAAAAACAGACAGTGAAGTTATCACTCCGGTGCACGTGGTTCCAGTTGGTAGCGAGGATATTAAACCACGTGTTCTCGATGACGGTAAACTCGAGCAAGTAAAGGAAGATACGCCAGCTGACGTTACTGACACGACAGTCAACGCAAAGGCGTCAGATGCCGCCGCGGATACACAACAAACGCAAAAAGGAATGGGTTCTTATATTGTGCTCGCTATTTTGCTGGCTGTACTCGCAACTTTAATCGCTTTTGCTGCTTACAAAGGAAATTTCTGCAAAGGCGGACGCAAGCGCAATGATCACAACGACAATAATGACGTTGAAAATGGTACTGAGTTGAAGGACTTGAGAAAATCGTTGCTGGAAACATCGAATTCGGTTCAACCAAAGATTGCCACCAATGGTAACAACAGTAAACCAGAAACTCTCCCGCTAGTTAAGTCCGCAAAGGAAGCTGATGACGATATTGCTAAACTACACGAGGATGAACCCAGTGCCAGGTACATCGGGACACTGAGCGACTCAGCTGTTGATCCCGTGAAACCTCCTAGGAAATCGTTTTCCCCGAACGACGTTGACAACAATGAGTACAATAAAATGGACGGTACTGGTGGAAAAATAGTTACCACACCTCAGTTGTCATCTGATCCATCAATAATGCGATATCCCAGGGTATCTAATAACAGAGACATTATTACTAACGGTAATGGCACTAGTAATAATCGCGATTCACTTTCATCACTGGGTGGATCTCCATCAATTGGATCCCATTCACGTTTGTCTAACTCACGACTTAATCATGATTTACAGCCACCTGCTAGTCCTGGTGCTCAACGGGTTAAGATAACTCTTCAAGATATTCCTGACAGTGTACCGAAAACGCCACTACTAATTACGAGAACAAAAGCCGGCGAAAACCTAGTCAAGACATCCTGAAGATTTTATTTAATACTTTATCGTTATATTATTATTTTTATCCTCATTATTTAAATTTATAAATAATTTATGTGATGATGGTAAGACATTATTATTTTCCAGAGTTTAAAAGTTTTTCTATAGACTTTAGAGTTCTTATTTTTTTAAATTAATTAATTTAAATAATTAATTGCGGAAAAATTAAGACAAAAACTCTTAAATCCTGGAGATATATTTTTTTATTGATTGCTGTGACTGGGTTATTATTTAAAAGCCAAGTTGTCGCAGTCGATTTTATAAATTAAGTAGAAAAATAATTGTTAATTTATTATCAATTGATTTATTGATAAATAATTAAATAAATAAATTAGTATAAATGTATGTGGATTTTTTTAAGATAATTATTTTAGAAATGAGTATATTTTTTTTAATAGATTATACAATAAATAAATACTTATAGATTTAATAAATTTAAATAAACTCGATTCTTATAAATATATATTTAAATAAATTTTAATGTAAGTCAGATGATAGTTTTATGACAAGGCATTATTTATACTGTTAGTTATAAAAATTAGTATAAAAATATTAAGTATGAAAGATTATGAACAAATTTATATTTATAAATATGTATAATAAATTCAATAGATTTGTATATCTTGTAAAAAATATTTTAAAAAATCACCAAATTGCATTTTAATTAGCCCTAAAAAAAAAACAAATACAATTTATAAATAAAAAATTGATAGATAAAATTTATATTTATATTATAGGTATTTGTATAAAATATAATAATTATCATTTATAGTATTAATATTAAATAAATCTACTTCTAGAAATTTGTTGATTAGTGTCACACGGTTCTGGTGAGGAAATGAGTGAAGGCGAGGATGGAGTGTAAAGAGATGGAGATACCGGCGGTTTGTAGGTTCCACTACGAGGCTCACGTGGTAATTCGATCACCCGTATGTTATCAAGATCGACTCCACGCCTCGCACTGACCGTAGGATTTTTAAGTACATCCGAATCCTCGTCGTCACTCGAGTGTCCGTCTTGTTTTATTAGTCGGTTATTTTTTCTAATCGGACGCGATCTTAAAGTCCTTTCCCAATTGTTATCAATCCCGGCTTCCGATTCATTGGGGTTACGTCGATCTGAGTTTCTATCTGAGCGTTTAGGTTCAACTCTTCTAGTTGATGCTGCACTGGGTCGTCTATTTTGGGATAAATTTCGTACCCTACGGGTAGAGTTTTGAGTGTCTCGGGATCGTGAGTCAAGAGTGTCCTCACTTTTAGTCCGCTTGACTACGCGCTTGCGTTGTCTCCGTCTTTTGCGATTAAATGTCTCGTGATCAAGGGATTGTGCAGATTGGCCGATTCCCTCTATTGAAATTGTATCCAATGTTTCTAATGATCGTGCAAGTCTAGGCATTTGAACAGCTTCCTCATAAGTAGGCGGTCCTATTAATTCTTCTGGGTGTATACGTGGAATATTTTCTTGGCGTCTTGACTCTTCTATTTGACTTCTTATGCAAAAAACAAAAAAAAATTTTATTCATCTACGTATAAAAGGGACAGAACAAATAAGATGTTACGGGCAAAATATAGTACTCAAAAATTTTGATAATTTTTTTTTTTTTTTTTTTCAAAATAGTCGAGATGTTTGAGACTTATTTTTTCAAAAAAATTTATTTTCTTTGATTTTATTTAAAATTTTTGAAATCATATTTTTTACATAAATTTATAAGTGAATCATCAAATTTTTTTTCATTTTTTTGAAAATAGCAAATTTTGTTAAAAAATTTTTAAAAAATTATTTAAACGGCAATTGTATTTTTTTTATTTCCGTTAAAAGTAAAGAAAAAAAAAAATATTTTGAAATCAGGATTAAAAAAATAAATTTTTTCTCAACGTCGTCATTTTACGTGACCCTTTCTATAAATAAGAAAATAAAATAAATACCGTCTATGAAGAATCAATCGTTCCCTAGCTTCCGCACGTTCAGCTTCACGTAATCTCAATAAAGCTTGACGTCTTTTTTCTTTGAAAGTATGAGCGACAGAAACAATGCTTCCAAAAATTAGAACAGCTATCAAAAATCCCATTACTACTAATCCATAAGTCCTGTCAGATTGTCGAATTTCTGTACGTTCCTTCTTCCAAACAGATCGACATGCTGTCGACCATGAATATCCAGACACATTTGCTGGACTTTCACATATAAGACTCGAGGATGCCGTTTTTGATGACTGAGTAAGATAATAATATGATGAATACAATTGTGCGCAGTCACAGCGCCAAGGATTGTCGTTTAGAATAATTGTATTTAGGTTGTCATTATAACTAAATATGCTGTGACTAATACCTTCTGTTAATCGATTACCTAAAATAATTATTTATCAATCTATTAGCTCACTAATAAACACATATATAAATAATTTAACTATTGTCAAACTTACCAGATAAATTTATATTATCAAGAGATGGTAAGTAAGCAAAACTATCATTTGATAGTCGGGTTAATCTGTTGCCTTCTAAATTTAGGCTTTGCAGAGTTTGTGATTCCAGACCGGAAGCAAATGACTCTAGTCTATTTTTACTTAAATCGAAAATTTTTAATGCTGGCATCTGCGACAAACTTTCTTTGGGAATATATTCAATTAAATTATACGACAGATCGATAATCAGAGCTGAGGTTGTAAAGTTTTTAGGCATTTCTTTGATGTTATTGTAAGACAAATTAACCAGGCGTAAGTCAACATTGTCACGGAGTAGATTCCATGGTAAATATTTAAAATTATTGTTTGACAAATCTAGTATATCTAGCTCTGGTAATCCGGCAAAAGAACTTTGGTTTACTTGCATCAATCCGTTGTTATTTAAATATAGACGTGTGAGTTTTTTATTTCTTGAGAATATTCGATCAGGCAGCAGACGAATTGTATTGTGAGAGAGTATTGCGTGGGTTAGTGACGGCAGACCGTGTAGTCCTGGCCGGTCCAAGTTACATTTTGAGACGTCAATTCGTTTTAATTTGTCATGCGTTAATGTTTCTTTTCTGTAAAATAATTATTTATTATTTATTTTTTAACTGAAGAAAAAAGAGGCTGCATTTAATTTTTTTTAAAAACTACGAGAGAGTAAAATTAACATGGGGCAAATTGAGCCTGTAATTTTTAACGAAAAAAATTAAAAACCATAAAATTAATTATAGTAATTAATTGATATTTTTCTTTTAATGTTGGCGAATTTTTTTTTAAGGCCCATTTTGCCCTTCATTGAAAAAAAATTCTTTTCTTAAATTAGATTATATTTTTAGACAATAATTATCTAGTGATTATGAAGATTAGAAATGTTGGAAAAAAAATGACAGCTGGATTTTTTTCTACACGACCCATTCTACCAGCCCTTTCTTCCTTCAATAATTAATTGATTAATTAATTTATTAAAATACCTGCTACTGTAAACTAATGTTGGATTATTGGACATGCGCAGTTGCTCAAGTTCGGGTGTATTTATAAAAGTATTTGGTTGTAAAAAATTTAACAAACAATTTGACAAATCCAACCACTTGAGATTTTTGTTACTCAAATTATCAATTGATTTCAATGGATTTTTATCCAACTTCAGGGACATCAAATTGGGAAATCCAATCAATGAGTTATTGTTCAGATAACTAATTGCTGGAAAATAAAATATTTTTAAACCATATATTATTAAAATTTATTCGCTTCAAATTACTCACAACATTCGCTAACATCTAAATAGCGAACACTTGGATTTTCCAAATCTTGTATACCAGTCAATGGATTTTTTTTCAAAGTCAAATGTTTTAAATTCGGTAAACTTGATATAACTTCAATAAACCTGATGTTTGAAAAATAGTTGTCACTTAAGTCAAGCTGTTCAAGTTTCCATAAGTTTTCAAATTCTTCTGGTAATTTTGTCAATTCATTTATCGACAAATTTATGTTCTTTAATTCTCTAAGACGTCCTATGTCTGCTGGAATATTCTTCAAATTGTTGTTCGATAAATCCAAAACTTCTGACTGCAATTAAAATTATTTAATCAAAAAAAAAATTTTAATTATATAGAGAAAAAAAAATTTAATTACCAAGCCGCTGATTTTCTTTGGAAATTCATTGAGCTCCTGATGAGAACAAATAACACTCCAAGGTGCTCGTTCCAATCTACACTCACATTTATCCGGGCAGTATGATCGACAATTTGAAAAAAAATTAATAACTAAAATTATAAATATCTTACCACTCCCCATTATTTATAATTATTATTTGTAAATTAATAACTTATCAATTAATCACATTTATTATTTTTCTTATCTCTCTCAGCAAACTCCGCGAGTTTCATAAATGACACACAAAGTGTCATATTTGTTAAAATTCTAATTAAAAAACGATAATCAAATCTTTATTTTCAATTTAAAATTTAAAAGAACAAAATTTTTTTCCTCAAATCCCAGCTTTTAAGAGTCAAAAAATATAACAGGGCGTGTCGTTATGCTCACCTTGCTATTAAAACTACCAACTGACTTATCTTCGACGTACACCTCTCGGTTCAGCTTATCTCCACCGTGAGATAACTTGTCGTTGACTCGTTACACAATTTTTAAATTTAGTTTTTCATTCACATTATTTTTACTAATAATCAAATTATATAGTATTAATTTAAATTTTTCATTACTTCAGTAATAACAATAGTAACACTAATTATTTAAAAAATATTTTATTATTTTTTTAATAAAAAATTCAATTAAAAAAAAAAAAAGAAAACAAATAAAAAATAAAAAAATATATAAAAGTTGATTGTAAAGCAGATATTGAGTACATCGGTGGTCAGTCGTCCCAAGTACTTTAAGCCTCTCTTGGCTGACCCATGCGGATATTTTCCCTTTACTTTTTGTCAGTAGTATAAGCCCGCGTCTTTTTCTCCTGTCTTTTGCTTTTAAATCCCACCTATACCATATCAGCTTGAGTATAAGTCTCTACTCTTTTCCTCCATACAACTCACAAATATGAATATAAATATATTTATAAATATATATATATATATATATATATATATATATATATATCGTCAACTCAAGTTAATAGATCCTATCTTATCTTCAGTGCATTTTTTATTTACAAACCCGGTCTCAGACAAATGAAAATAAAAAAAAATGGACATGTATAAAATCCCCGTTGGTCAGCGGGCGTGATGAAGAGCAAAAGAGTGTAATAATTTGCGCAGAAGCATTTGAAATACTGGAAAAGTATTTTTCACACGTCCATAGGGAGCCAATGGAATCGCGGTCACACCCTCAGGAGGGTGTAAACGGCTTAGCTTAGCGCCGGCGCTTAGTCCTTTGGCTTATCCTCCTGCTCAGCAAAGTTATACTGCACGACAGTGCGCCGACGTTGTACCTGTTGACTGTATCAGTAAAGCCAACCCCTTCGAAGTGATTTCACAAATCCCAGTGCTTCAGTCTTATCCGCGTGGTCACGCCTTTTAATCCCGTGGTCACACTCGCGCATTTAATTCAATTTAAATGAATTTTATTTATTACAATAAATTTTGATCATGCTTGATTTTTTGTGTAATTTAAATTCAATGAGGTTCATCGCTGCTGGTGTAGATACGACTTGGCGCGAGTTAATTTAAGAGTAGAAACGAGCGGAGTCGATTGGGAGAACGATGAGTAAGAGAGTTTTGCAGTACGAAGTAATAAGTTGTAAGTTTGTAGTATAAAAGAAAACGAGTGTTAAGAAAGCGAAGAAAGTTTCGAGTACTGAGTGAATAAAAAGTAACAATAAGGGACCAGGGACAAGGGACACTGGATATAATACCATTTAGTTGCTATCTCGTCGATGAAGTAGGGTGTTGGTTCAGTAGAAAACCGGTTATATATTTTTAACGCTTTCATTTCCGTCACAGCCATACCGGAAATAACGGCACGATACTTCGCGGTGTTTCAAGTATTGATCAGTTCGGTCCGGGTACCACCCACCGGACGACGGGAGGAAACCCAGTCGGCTTCTCCTACTCTTCTATCTCCAGAGCTAGAGAGCTCGACTCCCTCTTTGTACCCGCTGCTGCGATGAGTCGCTGCGGAATACGAATATACTCCCACCCCTTTGCCTAGGTGCTTTTACTCTTTCCTCTCCTCCTTAAACTCCTCCGGCTCCTCTACCTCCACCTTTTACTTATTTTCTTATTCTTACTTTTACCCAGAACACGCTCATGTCTCTTTTACCTTCTGCCTGAACTCATCCGCCTCCTTTTGCTACTTCGACAAGTATCCCTCCGAAGCATCTTCACTATCCTCCTCTCGTTTGTATACCAGACGTTATTTTATATTGAAAATCGTCTTGACTTTTATGTTTCACTCTTATCTATCTATAAAAAATTACTATTTTATTTTATATTTTATACAAAAAAAATTACTACATTTTACGTCCTTTGAATATTTTTTACGACTCCATGACTAATAAATTTTTTTTTCAAATTATAAAATAAATTTTTAAAAAATTTAATTGCAAAGTAATTAAAAATATTTTTAAATTAAATTATTTACAAAGCAGAAATGTTAAATTAAATAAGCATGTAAAGATTAAAAATGAAATTATTGAAATGAAATAAAGGGAAAAAATTCTTAGTCACTTACCCTCGAACTCTGGCATAATTTCATATTTTTCTCGACGATTCGCTTTCCCCTCGGTCTTTAAGCTTGTCGGGTATAAATAGCAGCTTATCTTTTGTCAGTTTCGACATCGGGTGCCCTTGGTGTGCACAAAGCCAAGTCCTATCTTACACCACAACATTTTATATACTTACACATATCTGTAAATATATATATACTTGAATAACGCTACTTTGCTTTCACCTCGTCTTCGTTTGCTTTCACCCCTTCTCCATCCATAGAACACACGTCCCAACGACTAAGGGGGTGCGACGTCTTTTGAAATGTGCACTCGTAATTGCTGTGGCATGTCCCTAAATCAAATCCACCGCGACGACGTTATTTCTCTTTTTTACACTCCATATAACAGCCTAAGGGGGTAATAATGTACCTATATGCTACCTTTTCTTTCTCACACTAAAAGTTTTTTATTTCATTTATTCATACTCTTACTCGCAGTATCACATCTGTATAAAAAATATCCTCACAATATTTTTTTTATCACTATTAATTTTTTTAACAATTACCTAAAATTATCTATTTCTCTTATCATTAATTAAAAAAAAAAATTAATTGTTTGCATAAAAAATTTGTATTTAAAATTAAAAAGTATCGTAAATTTGGTTGGATTTATCATGTTGAAATTTGAATGGATGCCGGGTGCTTGTGGTTCAGTGCGTCCTTAACGAGATCAGACTGTAGACAGCATCAGCGTTACCACTGCGACGAGGGTGAGAGGTGAAGGGGAGAAGGATAAGGCGGGATGAGGGGGTGGTATGGGAAAAGGTCGCGTTGAAATAAGAGTAGGTAGAGTAAGTAAAGTAGGTGGATGGCGGATGAGGTGGCGGTGGAGGAATCGAAGAAGGTGGAGACAGTAAAGAAGGTGTGGATTCGAGGAGTTGAGTAGCATACACACTCAAGTCGAAGGTGTGCTATGAGCGGCGCACATCTGTCTCGAGTCTCAACCCCGTTGGCACATCATCCGAACATAAAGCTTTCGTCGATCGTCGATCCTTATGTAACACACCCAACTCTCCTCAGCTGAACTTTACAGTCCCTCACCACACCGTGAACTAAAGGAGAGTAGAGCAGAGTAGAGCAAGCTCGGTATCTATCGTACGGCTGTCTATCTACCGTTTCCGTCGCATTGTCTAATCGCCACGTCCCCAACTACGACACCCTCGCTTATAGATTCTCGCTCCCGTCAACTTGCGCTCTCAGTAACTCGACAAATCCGCGGCTCGTAGTCCCCCTTCTACTCTCCGCTCTCTTATTTTTTAGTCAAAGGACAATAATATTAGGAGGTAAGGGCTCCTATATATATTTTTCTTCTCTCTTTATTTATCAGCAGACTCGAAATTATTATTTTCTCACTCCCACTCGTTTTTTAGTACCGTCTCTTACTTTTCCAACACCCCAACACCTTAAATCACGGAAATTGAATCCGACGTGGCATGCGGGATGAGCCCTATATTTTTGCAAGATTATAAACGCTAAGGGATTGCTTTCATGCGTTATCTTATGTATAATATATACTAGGGGAGAAAATTTTACTCATTTATTTTATGTTGCTTTACTTAAACATTACTCAAATATAATCACATTTCTTTTATTATAACTCCTTATTTTTCTTTTCATTAAAAAAAATCGTAATTTTTTTTTTTTTTTTTATTAATAATCGCGTAAAAAAATAATTGGATGAACGCGTGTCATTAAGTTGATCCGTCTTACATAAAGAGATGATCCAAGCTTGCTTATCATACTTAGGGGTATAAAATAGAGTGAGCAAGTAAGACGAGAGAGTTTAGTCTTAGCAATAAGGAGGGTGCGTTCACGGTTATTTTCAATTATCCTTCGACCTTGCACCCCACACCTTCTATTATATATATATATATATACATATATATTTTCCTCATCTTTACCTTACCTCAAACTATCTCACTTTCTACTCTCTACTGATTCTACATAGTTATACTACTTATATAGTTGTATAGTCTCAACGTGACGGCTCACGTTGAGTTTAGAAGCAGCCACAGCAACCCCTACCCAGTTTCCTCGCTACGGGAACGCGTAATATAATGTATGCGAGATAAAGACGCGAGTGTGGTGTGCCGCACCTTTGTATCAGAATAGACTAAGATATTATAAAGGAGGAAATAGTGTGTGTGTGTGTGTGTGTGCCTGTGTGTGTATGTGTGTGTGTATAGCGAACATCGGGTGAGAAAACGCATCTTCCGTCTCTCCTTGTCTTTATCTTGAGACTTTATCTCTCTCTGTACGCTCGCTGGGAAGAAGGAGTCCTGCAACGCCACCCAACTACTAGGGGTGCCCATAACTTATCGCAGATTTAAGGCTCTTAGACTTAAGGGACTCTAATAATAATATAGCGCCATTGCCGACGGTTCATGGAAATCGCAACCGCCAAGACAGCGAAGAGTGAGCGAACAAACGAACCGCGAGCTCTTTCTTCAGCTCAACCGGATTATTGTTATTACATTTTTATACTTCGCTATATATATATATATATACACTTGAGTCGAACCGCGGACCATGCGAATTTTAATTTACCATTTAACCCTTGTCATTTTAGAAACTCTTATTAACATTTTTTTTTTTTATTAATGTACACATTCGTAATATTTAACTCAGGAAATTTTATTATGAAATTTCATGACATGTAAGTTTTAAAATTTTTTTATTTTATGTGTGGGGTAATTTTGATATTAAATATATATTTACCAAGTATTAATGGATTTAATATTAAATTTTAGAGTTTAAATTAAGTTATATTTTGATAAAGGTATTTTGTAGTAGAAATTACTGAATATATATTTACTTTTAGAAAATTATTTTTTTAAAAAGTTTAACTTTGCAATTAAATAAATTTTAAAGTTTTATTAGATATAATCAATATCATTTTGCCAAAATTTATTTAATGAGCTCAGTTTTTTTTTTTAAATTATTTGTCTAGCTCTCTATATTTTTATTAAAAAAAAAAAGTATATTATTTTTATATTAATTAATTTAAAACACAATTTTTTATTACTGAAGTTAGCAGACATCTAAAAATTTTTAGATTTTTTTTCAAGCCAAAAAATTATAAAAAAAAATATTTTAAAAAATTGCATTTAAAGTTTTTAAAATTTTCTACATGTACATATTTTTAGTTTTTTTTTTTATTTGTAATTGAATTGTTGAAAAAAAAATCTGAAAATTTTTAATTGTCTGCTAACTTCAGGATCATAATTTTTTTAAAGTTTCTTCTCTACAATTAAAAAAAAAAAAAAAAATATAATAATAATAACTAAAATGGATAAGACAAATAAAAGAGCGTGAGATTTTATGACGTTAAATTTTCAAGATCTTTTTATGTGATGTGGGAACATAAACAAAAGCCGACGATAAATTTGGCAAGTCGGAGAATTAATAAAAGATTACACCACGGTTACGGCAGTACCCGGTTGAGATAAGGCCTCGACGGTGTTTCCCAACCGGGGCAACCAACACAGGAGTTGAGGTGAAGGAGACAAGTATACAGTATAGGTATTCCCAAGAAATAAGGACAACCTTCGAGGGAATATAAGGAGTATAAGAAGAACACGGTGCTGGTAAATCATCGGATATCTTACCCGTAATACATAAAGCACCCTTCGTACAGCTTATACTCCGCTCCACTGCTGCTATCTCACCCGAAACTTCCAGACAAAGATGCCGACGCCACATCAGCAATAACCTACGCGAAATTACTGTCAAACACAAGACGAGATGGAAATAAAAAATATAACTGAGCTCAACTAAATACGTAATGGGCGGGTTATTTTTTTTCTACTCACTGTATTTACGTGGGAGTCAGAGTCAACATTTATAATGATAGTATGGGTAAACTTAGTTTAGCTATAGGTACACTTAGTTGACGACGTCCCTTGGACGCGTGTCAGTGTTGACTTGATATTACATGCGGGATAAGACATCGACTTTGGGACTCTGGCTATGGCAAATACGAGATACTAAGGGTGGATGCTATTAATTGGGTAATATTACTAAGGGCACGCACACTTTGACGCTGAGAACCAACGAAAGGAATATCTTGGCTTTGATGTCGACCACGGTCCATTTCATAACGCTGTAGACATTCTTAATTAATTAATTGACATTTCGTTCGATCCAAGAAACCAACCCACAAGAGTTTAATCATACGAGGTAGATTTCGCGTCACGGATTCAATGCATCATCATTGCTCTTAAATTTTTTTAGTTAATTAAATTTGTGTTGACGTTTAGATTTTTCTCAATTATTTCTATAGAACACCAAATTTACAGTGTTTTTAGATTATTAGAGTTTTTATCTAAAATCAATTATAGTTTTTAAGAGGATTTTTTTTTTCGACACGAAGAAAGTATAAAATTTAATTAATCAAAGAAGCGCGGGGTAAAGTGGGGACACTGAAAAACCATCTGCTGTTTTTTAACTTACGTCAGATCTTTTACTTTTTTTTTTCTTTTTTAGTTAAAATTACTCAACCGTCATTAAAAAAATTTTTTTTTTTCATAAAAATTTTGATAGCCCACTTTTCTCGTGCTTCTGATAACCCATTTTACAAGATTTTTTATAGTACAAATCTATATATTATAACGAGCCGGCGGTAATTCTTTAGCAGACTAAAAATACTAAGTATGAGTTAAGCCCATGAAGAAAAGAAAACTGGTATCTTAGTCGTCTTATTTAGTACAGAGGCACCAGGAAGTACTCAGTGATCTATGGTAGGATTACCGTAGACGGTATTTCTTCATAACTGTTTCTCATGTTCTACTACACCCCTTTCCTCAACCACAATTTTAACCTCAGACTCACTTGCTTTCACCATGTAACGGCCATCTCCATTTCTTCATTTTTACTCTCGTCTCTTTTCGTATCTTTTATTGTTACCTCTCACTACTACTTTGTCCACATGTGCGCCATCTTTCTCACACATCTGACAAGAAAGTAACTTACAACTGGCTCGATATATCTATTGCAGCAAAGCTTACGCTCGTAGTATAGACACAGGGTGTAAACACCCTGCCTCAGTCTCAACCTCTCGCTTAAACACAACCACCGCATCACCACAACTATAACTACCAACACATCAGCCTCCTGCGGGGTCGCAGGACCTGGAAAGCGCCAAAGAACCGTTTCAGGCGGGAGAGGGGAGAAGCTTGTATCTTAATAACATTCATGAGCTCAGATATACCCAGTAGATTTATTGCCACGGCACCCATGGATACTACCAAGATTCAACCATCCCCGTACAGCTTTACTTTCCTTTAACTCTCTGGCATTTTCTATCTCCCTTTAACCGTCTTACCTCCCTCAAACTTCATTTGAATCTATTCTCTTATTCTTTTGTTATGTAAGTCTGATTCTTAATCTCATAAATGAATTATTATATTCGCGGAATTATTCGATTCATTTTTTTTTTTATATTTATACACTTAAATATTTTTTAATATACATAAATTATAAATCACAATATTTAAGATTTTTCACAACACAATTCGTTTAAAAAATTCATTAATTTTTTATGAAATTGAATAAGTTATAAAATAGAGGAGGCAAAATGGGCATCCTAAAAAAAAATGACGATTAGTATTTTTTTTATTGCTATTCATGATACTGAAGTTAGCAGACAGTTGAAAATTTTCGAATTTTTGTTTCAACGACGTAATATAAAAAAAAAAAAATAAAAATAAAAATATGCACATGTAGAAAATTTAATAAACTATAGGTGCAATTTTATCAAATATTTTTTTTTGATAATTTATTGTTAAAAAAAAAATCCAAAAATTATTAAACGTCGGCTTACTTCAGTATCATTTTTATTATTCTTTAGGTCGCTAAGTAATTATTTGATGAGTATATCCCAATTGTGAAAATATAAAAAATTATTTTCTTTAAAATGGAAGGTGGCTCAATTTACCCCATAATCTCTATTAGTTTGCTTCCTTATTATTTTTTATGAATAATTAAAAAGTTCTATTTCATATGATGCTGATGTTAGCAAACGTCTGATAATTTTTGAATTTTTTTCAAAACGGTAAATTATAAAAAAAAAATATTTAAAAAAAATGCACCAATAGTTTTTTGAATTTTCTACATGTGCATATTTTTAGTTTTTTTTTTTCTGTTATAAATTTTTTGTAAAAAAAATCCAAAAGTTGTCAATTGTCTGTTAAGTTCAGAGTCATTCAATTTTAGATTTTTTTTTAAATTTTGCACCCATGCCTTAGACGTCTAGTTTATTTCCTTTCCATTATAAATTCAAAAATTATACTTAATATAACAGACAGTTACATGAATTTGTTTTTATAATAAAAAAAGAAAAAAAATAATTTTATTTGAAGATATTAATAATAATTTAATGTAAGGGTTTGAAAAGCTAGACATCAGAGTACCGAGAGTAGAAAGCCCCTCGGTTTCGCTGGCTGGTTGGCCGGCTGACTACCTTCCGACTCAAACCAAGGCAATACAGATTTATGTAAGTATTTAACGCAAGCTCTTTGCTTTATCGCAGACCAACCAGCCAAGTTGTCCCATCTTAGACGTCCGAAAATTTACCATTACGTTCTTCCTCGGTCATCTTAAACTTTCATATTTCTTTATCGTCACTCCATCGGACTCTATCCTCCATCCAAGAGGATTTATCCTGGATTCCAAAAAAATTTATATTTAAAAAAAAATGTCAAGTTATTAGAAAACATATTCTCAGCAAATGGACATAATATTGATATGAGCTTTTTCAATAACCTCATAATACTCTCTCGAGTCTTGGAGATTTAACAGAGGGACAGGGAGAGGGTTGATATTATAGATGAAAGGGGAAAAAATAAAACCGCTCGTGGTCTGTCGTCCCGATAGACTAGCTAAGGAAGGATTTTGTTCGCCCAACCGTATAAGAAAGCTAAAAGCCATCGGTCTATCGACCTCGATGACCGTCTTGGTCGCGACCTATAACCTGCCTCTTATTTTATATATATAAAATTTTTATTTTTTAATATTTTAAATCTATCCCAGTATCTGACAAGACTAACAAAAATTTTATTAAACAATTAGAAAAACAAATTAAATATATTTTTTTTTAATTCTTTAAAATATCGTTAAATACTGGATAAGGAAAAATTAATTTCGACTATTATTTTTTTAATTTTATCATACAAATTAGTTCGACGACAAAAATTAACTATAGTAGATAACAAAGTATTACAAGTAGCACAGTTTTTAAAACTTAAAGCTGCAATCGTTTGAAATAATTTTGAATATGAATACTTCTATACTAGTAATATACTACTTTGCTTATGGATAAAATATGCTAGACTGTAGGTTTAATATTAATGTATCTGGTGCTAAGGTAGTAGGGATTGGACAATTAGAGGTACGAAAAATGATATTATTATTTATTTGTATCAATTTGTCAATATAAAATTTTTTTTAACAGATTTATTTTTGAAAAATTAATTTATTGAATCTGAATTTAGCTTTAGACGCATGAATAAAATAATTTTTTTTATACATATGCATAAAATAGAATTACAGACTCGATTTTTTCGGTTATGGAAAATCATGGAATGGATCGGGGGCAACAATTGTTAGAGCTCGTAATTCTCGTGTTTGGGGCGTGATCTGGAAAATGCCTGGAAGCAAAGTAACCGATTTAGATCGACAAGAAGGTGTACACGACGATTTATACAAAGCGATTGAGATTAAAGTTACGAGTTTTAGTGGTAAAGTTTATCATTGCCGCAGCTATAAAGCGGTTGTAGATCCTAAGTCAGCTGTTGAGCTTGATCAATTACCAGACAATCGATTACCTCCTTCATTATACATGTGACTATACTACATAATAATTTTTTCTTTGTTATTTATTATCAATACTTGATGAAAATAACTACTGTTTATTATTATCAACTAGGCAAGTTTTGATAAAAGGTGCGCAGGATCACCATTTACCACAGGATTATATCAAATTTATGAAAACTGTAAGACACAATAACATTACTGATGTCTTCCCTGAGGGGTAAGATATATATAGTCATATATAATTAGTGGGGCATGATGAATACTTAATAGAGTAAAGAACGACAAATAGAAGAAAAATAAAAAAATTTATTCGGAATTCGAATTACGGTTGAAAATTTATTTCAATAGCGTCATAACTAAGCGAAAAAATTTAAACCACAGCGCACACTTGCCCCACATTAAAAAGTCATGTGAGACAAGTGTGCGCTAAAAGTTAATCAAGCCGATTAATTAAGTGAAAAAAATCAATTGAGAGAGATACGTTTGAAATTTTTAGGATCTTAGTTTTTCAATGTCACGGTATTTTCAGAAAATATTTACACAAAAAACGCATCGTGTAATTTAAAATTTTTCTAAGTACCGTCGTGCCCCAGTAATTTTTACGATTTTTAGATTAGAAGCTTGTGGTTTAACTGGTCATTAGATACCCTTCCGTTTCGTAATTTTATAAATTTATAAAATTCATAAAAAAAAAGTAATTTAAAAATTTAAACTAAAATTATCAGTGAGTTTTAACTAAAAATATGAAAAATAAATCTAATGAATAATGTAAAATAAGCGTGTATTATGAGTAACAAAATTCATCTTATGTCTTATCGTAAGATTTGTACAAGAATTTAAAAGGGGGTAGTAAACTGGCCGACACAGAGTCTTGCACAATCTTAATACTGTCTTAAGCCCCTCTCGCGCGACATAAATTATGTATCGTCCGGGCGCGTAAGACGTTCGGATCCCGAGAGCACCTGGTATTCACCAGCAACTCTACTCACTTCCAAACCAGTACTAGCACTAGCACTAGCACCACACTACCAGCACTAGTCTCTTACTCGTTGGTGAACGCACTTTATCCTTTCTCAAAAATTCTTCTTCTCTGTTTAGTTCCTTGTTCCCACTACTACTACTACTACTTCTATTTGTTGTTGTTGTTGTTGTTGTTGTTATTGTTGCGCACGTAAAATCCTCTACACTCATCGCTCTTATACATCCACTACTAGCTGTAGCTATACACACTAACAAGACAAACTAAGTATATATAAAGTGAGGTCCCTAAATTTTCTCAAAGTCTATAAGGGTTAAGGAATTAACCCGGGTCGTCAAGACACACGATGAATAAGAGGGTAAAACGAGTATACGGTAGAAGACACTAGTCTGCGGTATGGGGCAGAAGCTTAATAACCCTCGATTTCAAGACTTTCCTCCGGCATAACCGGAGTCGGGTCCAGAGTGTAAGCGAGAGACAGCTGGAGAGAGAAAGAGAAAAAAAATGAGAGATAAAGGCCCTTGGTGAAAACCATTACAAGGATTTCTTTTATTTACGCCAGCGAAAAGTACCCCTAGAGACTTGTTACTTATTCTTTCTCTCGTTTACTCAGTCTTGATATGATATATCTATACAATGTCCACTCTCATACTAAAGATGTGGACTCAAGACTTAAACTCAAGAGGCTAAATACCGTGATCTCGGCTGGCCAGTAATCTTTATGATACGGCGATAGATCTTGCCCAATGATCCAGATAAAAGAACTATCCTGGATGGATTTCCGACAGCATTATATACTTACGGCTGAGTTAATTCCACCCGACGAGCCAACACTCGCTCGTATATCAATTAAGCCGTGATTGCGGATAAATGCCGAGGGTCTTATAAATATTATATCATTCTATAAACGTTTCTCTCATATTTTCACGGGTCATTTACTTTTTAATTAATATATTGTCATACTATTTTTTTATTTACTAATCCATTTATTTATTTATTGGGATTTTTATAAGAAAAATATTTTACTTTTCGTTTATATTTGAAGAAAATAAAAAAAAATTGCTTATTTTCGGGTTGAAAAAAAAATTCCACAAAATTAATCCCCAATAATATTTTTAAAAAAATTTTTTGGTGCCCCATCCACTCTAGTGATGATAAAATAATTAATTTAAAGAGTAATAAAAAGTAAATTTCGGGATCCATTCTTAGAATATAAGTAAGGATTAAAGAATAAGGACGTAAAGTAGACGGGACGGAAGATAGAGATGAGTAATAAAAAAATGAAAGCTTGATTTGTACAACCTCATCTCTGGCATCATCAGAGGAAGCATAAAAAAATAATAAGAAGCTTCTTCATGCATCCCTCAAGGATTATTTAAACCAATCCCGGCTAATTTGCAAGCCTCTCAAATTCGCCCATTTAATTGTCTCCATCTCTTCGGTCGCATTATTCCCTTTCATATTATAAAATACGACATACTCAGCTCATATATTAATATTAATAATATTAATGACAGTCAATGAATTATAAAGTGTTTATTTACCCCAAAGTAATAGTTTTACTCAGAACCGGTAATTTTGTAAATAATTCGCGAAGCTGCGATCGCATCCGTTGCCAACCGGGCTATTGTAATATGCATATATATACATAAATCTCTCTTTATATTTTGTACGTCCGGCAGCGAGACGTGGAAATAGAGAACAGTTAGGCATATATCCTAACCGGTAGATATGAATTTATACGAAGCTTCATGAAGTGACTGAGTAGAGAGAACAGACCGAGACAAACTCGCTCGGTCATGTTGCCTCCCCATTATTCAGGAACTTTGCTGACAGCTCTCCGGATAGCGAGATAAGAACGTACTCTGAATACTCAATGCTCGCTGTCGACAATGAACGCTGTTGGTCTCTGTCAGGCTATATGTCCTGCATTCTCTTAGTCCTTGAACACTTTGATGACAAATAATATATTAAAAATAATAAACAAAACATTAATTCATTAAACTGTTTGAGTAGGACAAAAAACCCTGGGATAAGAGACTGACTGTCGAGAGACGAATGAATAAGAGAAAGCGTGTGGTAAAATGGATCCTTAAGACGTTTTAATTGGACAAATCCGCCTATCCTCATTAAATCCAGTCTCCATGATACCTTTATACTTCAACTGTATATACCAGCACTCTTTGGGTATTCGTCTCGCCCTTAAAAAGAACTATATCCTTGTCATCTTTGTGTTATTCCTACTTATATTAGTACGAGTGAAGGTAAAATTGAAAATCTCCAATCCCAGTAATATCTTACTCTACAAAATATCAGAAAACTTTTCTCCTTACAACCCCAATCTCTTTGTCAATTTTTTTGTGTATCCTAATCCCCTTGTCAGTTTTCCATTGCTAAATAATAAAGACCAAATATTTTTTTATATAAATTTGACAGATGATACTGTGGTAATTTATATAAATAATTATAAAATTTAAGGGAGAGATAGAGAGAAAGAGGGGAAAAAGGATAGACAAGGAAATTTGATTACGATAGTGAGATTACATTGGCCTATTGTCGTCGGCAGTTGAGTTAGGGCTGACTCGATGACAGTTAAATGGATACTTACACATACATTTAACCGAAGGCAGACTAGACTACTGTCTTTAATGTCTTATCTCATAGATTTTACTCGGATGCGTACAGATATTATACCTTGACGTTCAGTTAGTCACGAGTTTGTCTATTGTTTATATAGAACATCATATGAGAGACAGGTGTATGTGTTTTCAGTTAGACTAGCGTTTCATCTACTCATAATATAGTTTTCGTATCTGCATGATACTGCATTTCTATGTTTAGTTCTTACATTATTCTCTCTGTGTGCTGTGACAACTGTATCATCCATTCCTATTTATTCCGGTTGTCTCCTGAGGAAATATCACATGAATCAACTCGGTACACTCGCTGATAAATAGACAAAATAATTAGGACAAATGATAACCAAAAAAAAATATTTACTTATAAACGAAACAATTAATGCGTAATTTAATTTTATTCAATAATTATTTACATATTTTCGCGATTTTATAAGTCATATTTAATCATATATTTATACATATATAATATTTTTTTGATTTATTATCACTATTATGCTGATTAATAAATGCTAGTAACGACATATTAATAATTATAACGAGCAATGCTAACGTAATTACAATTAAATTACAGCCTCATTATTTTAATTACATTTAATAATTAACGATAACCTTTTTATTTAGCTTTGTCAACTTCAATTAGTCAATTGATTAATTATTTTTTCAAAACTTTGCGTTATTACAATCGTTGTAGGACTAGGTTGCCTATATGAGAGCATCAATGACTCTCTTATAATCTCACTTTAAAACCTTTATTTAAATCTTATTTATTGAGTTATTTATTGAGTTTAAATAATTTTAATATTTATAATTGATTAAAAATTTAATTTATTAAAATTAATCTGCGTGGGCGTAAGGATGTGGTTGAGGTGACTCCCCTTCAAATAATGCCATCTTTAGACGCTTGCACTTGGCCCGACGGTTCTTGAACCAAAATTGCACATTCTTTGGCTCGAGACGTGGAAATTTTTGACGGTATGGCATTCGATTTAATTCTTCGGTATATTTTAGTATCAACTATAAAAATAACAATAATAATATTTAAATAAATAAACAAGTGAATGATAAATAAATGAATAACTACCGCGTGGCTGGGGTGAGTGTTGTGTCCGAACCAATTCTCAAGTCTTGGAACTTCGGTAACGGGATCGATGAATGTTCTGTTCCTCTTTCTCCGCTCGTCTAGCAAACTGGCAGGACAGCCGGCAGGTCCTCCTCGTGTTGGGAGATAGTGGGACATGTACATGATGCTGTGGCCGAACATCGGACTGGGCACTAATGAAAATCCCGGAGGTATTGGTGTCGTAGGAACTCCAGGTGGTGAGTCCTCGTCGTCTGAACCCGATGAAACCCTTGTCGCAGAATCGTCTTCGCGTTTTACCAGAGGGGTTGATGTTGCTGTTGCCGCGGGGGTCGGAGTCGATGTTGGGACCACCATTCGATCTTCTGAGCGGGTTGTCAGAGACAGTGGACCTACTACTGGTGGACTGCCTGCGAGGCATGGTGATTCTGAATTTGACTGTAAATTTAAAAAATATTTTTTATCAAATTGACTTTTTTTAATGGATATAATTTAATTAATTTTAGCTCCTTTGATAGGAAAGTATAGTAAATATTTGAATAAAACTTAACAAGAATTTTTTCACGATACTAGAAGGCTGTCGGGTTAAAAAAAATAATTTTTAAAAATTTTACCTGATGCCTAGAATCATCTTCCTCATCCGAGCAGTCTTCGCTAACAATACTAGCACCACGTGGACTCAATCCCGGTGGACTGTACCCATTAATTCCCCTATTTTCAGCCCTCTTTTGTGCAGCCCGTGCATTTTTAAACCAATATACAACATTATTAACATCCAGCGGCTTCCGGCCGCGGCGGGACTCCAGTGAGTTCAACTCCGCGACGTATCGCTGAATCTGCTGGCGCGAGGGGTGTTGGTTCTCCGCGAACCAGCGTTGCAATCTCGGCAGTTCGAGCTCGGGATCGAAACTCGTACGCATTCGGGTTTTGTGTGAGTAAGGGAGCATCGCGGGGTGATGTCCATGTGGGTGGGGTGGCCCCACGCCTCCCCCCGTGTCCAGCGGGCTTTGATTATGCAGCTGACGATTGTTATTGCAGCCAGTCAGCAGCGAATTCGGGGGCGGTGGCCCCAAACCTGGCAACTGCTGCTGCTGGATCCATGATTCAAAACTGCGTCGAGTGTCTTCCGTCACTTCACCTCCACCGCGACACAGCGATGATAGTGTCATCTGAAATAAATTTAAAATTTGAGATAAAAAAAGAAGTATTAAATGGTAAATTATAAAATTTAAAAATTATTTCAAAATAAATAACAAGTGTTATAAAAATTCAGTATAAATGACAATGGAGACAAGTGACAAGCCAAGAGATGATGATTTGTCATAAGATTATGGAAAAGTTTTATTCATTTAAATAGCGACAACTGCGTAACCTTATCATCGTGATTTACAAGAACAAATAGTTATACGCCAGTAGGATTACACCTGACGCCTCTTAATGAGGTAATCTTTTGGATCTGTATCTACTCAGTAGCACGTCTTTCACTCCCCACATAATTACAATAATAATTATTATTATTATTATTATTTAAATAAAATAATTATAGACATTAAAATATAATTCATTATGTTTTACGAGCTCTCGTTAATCATCGCCAAAGCAGCATGATATCCATTGTTTCAAATAATATTACAATTATGACTGTCTCGGGTATTTTTTAAATAATTAAATACCGTATCTCAAAAAATAAGTTTGTAAACAGTGGTACGGAGACGCTCGGAGACGGCTTATCTCACAATGACTTTCAGCCTGATTTACTACATTTACTATTATCATCATCATCATCATCATCCTCACCAACTCTCTTCATCAAACAATTCATATAAAAAATGTAACTCCAACAGCCAATAAATCACGCTCTAAATCCAAATCAAACTACACTGAATTTATGTTATTTAAGAGGGACAAAAGTGCTGAGTACATAAAAAAAAATTAAATTAAATTAAAAAGTTACGAGGCCAAGTCCTTCGGCAGATTATTTTATATAAATAAATAATACTAGTGTAAGCGTAGATGATAATGTGCATCAGGATGAAAAGGAGACTTTGCTGGCTTACGGATGCTCGAGAGGGATATTGGCTGGCTGTGTATATTTTAGCAACGAGAAACGTCTGTCAGAGAAAATTGGTAATCATAGACCAACCTGAACGGCATTAAAGTTAGTCTGTGGGTGGGGAGATCTTCAAAGAGGTGCACTTAGATAATGCTCAAGTTAAAGGGGGTTTTTCGGGGCACTATATGTCTACACCCTTTACTCTACTTCTCGTGGCTCCTGAGCCCCTCCCCGGCCATTACCCCTGGGCTCAGCTCACACCACTTTGGCCGATATATCGTGGGGGCTTTTGATGAAGGCTGCCACGAATTTGCTTTACTTGAGTAAAGGGTAATCCTATCATACGCTCCGGCTATGAGATCTTCCTTATTCACTGGGGCTGTATCTTATGTACTGACGTTCTATCCAAACGTGAAATACGTTCAGACATAAATTATATAAATATTAAGATGATAAGAATTGACTTTGTTTTAAGTTAAGTTATGTTTAAGACAAATAATTATCTAATTGTGTATTTTTAGTGATGAAATAAAAAATAAATCCTTAGTGAAAATATTTTATTTTATTCGGAGAAGTTGAATTAAATGATGAAGGGAAGATGTTTAAGTTAATTTAGTGATGTGATGATGGAAAAAGGTGATGGAGCATACCGAGGATTAACAAGTCTGCTGAAGAATTATACAAGAAGGACTTGTTAATGAGATTAGAACTTGGTAGTAATGGGAAACACTGAGGACTCTACAGTATTTGCATTTTCTCGAGCATTGAGGTTACATTAATGGGTGATTTTTTAAGTGAGGGATTGACTCGACGAAGACGCCGATGACGATGGTTAAAAATATAAAATAAAATGGAATTACCTCGTCCAGAGGACATCCTGCGGAGATCAGCAGCGCATGGCTGTGAAGAAGCAGAAGCCTCAGAAGTTTGTCTTTTATTTCGGCTGCTGGACTCGCTGGCGGAGGTCGAGATCTGTATATTTGGATTCTCAATGTCGAGACGGTCGTTAGTTCTGACAAAATTTCAGCAACGGTCCGAGTTGGCTCGTCGGCAACACTTTCCATTGGTAATGGACGCCAGTTCTTAACAATTATGCTGCCACGTGCACTAGGTATCATGTCCGTGGGATATCCTAAGCGAACTAGTGCCTCTCCCACTAAATCCTGTATAAAATTTATTTATTTTATAATATAATAATTTGATATTTGTCAATTTGAAGATAAAATTTACCTGGAACGGCACAGATGCTGGAATGATGACATAAGTATCAATTTCTATGTGAGGACTTGGCCACTTTTCACGTAAATTAATACGATTATCAACAATACTATGAATTGATTCAACTATACAATGTACTGGTACCGGACTTTTACCTAAAAAACAAAAAAAAAAAAATATGTTAAGTTTTTCGGAACTCGAAATTCAAAAATAAAAATTAAATACTTAAATGATGAAATGACAAAGCTCAACTCTGTTGAACTTCTGGTACTCGGTTCTCTATTCTGAGTTGGTAAATTCTCATAAATGTGTAACCCTCGTGTTAAAACGTATGCAGATCCACTCGTCGGTTAAGCGAAAGCGCAAAATACGTATCGCGAAACAATGGGAGGTAAGCGGCCGGTACAATGGACGCGATCCTTATTTAACCCTGACTCGAGTTTATATCCCACTCTTACTCGGACGAGTACTCGCTTATAGTGGCAATGTCGGTACACCCCTAATCCCAGATTTCTCTTACTAAGAATCAGAGCAAGTGAGTCGCTGAGGGGATGAAAATTGTAAAGACAAGGACAAGTGTAAGATTTGCGGAAAGGAGTGCGATGTAATGAGAAATTTCGAGGAGAATTTCAAAGTGCTATTGATGCTTTGTTCTATGTTATCCATCTCAGACTACTCGTTAACTTTTATTTTTATAAAAAATTAAATACTTAATTATTATCAATTTTGAATTGTTCACTGATAAAAAAGTTTACTTGATTCAAGAGAAAAAATCTTGGACCAAGAATTCCATTTTTAAGAAAATGATTTTTTTGAGTCAAGAGAAAAAATTCTTGAGCCAAGAAATTATTTTTGGGTCAAGAAAATTTCTCTTGGTTCAATAATTTTTTCTCTTAACTCAAGAAAATAATTTTCTTAAAAATGGACTTCTAGGTTAAAAATTTTCGCTTTTGAATCAAGTCAACATTTTTATCAGTGTTGGATCATGTTTTTTAAGTGAAAATAAATTTTAATTAAATCAACTGTACCACGTGCGTAAAACAAAGGATTTACGAGGTTATACTCAATGTTCGTTGGATATTAAGTCTTAATGCAGCCAGAAGTTGTAGTTGATAGTGAGAAAGCATAGATGTAGAATTAAGGGAGCACTGGCCACGAGGAAGCTGACCGCTCTGGACTCCAGAGCCTCCATAGTTTAGATAGGGGCTACTCTAATCTAGGGATGTACAGTTTTCATTAAGGCAACTATCGTCTGCCCTGTACCTAAATTGTCTATTCGCTGTTATTAAGTCTTAGCTACCTGTTAATTTCATCCTAAGACAGGTATTATTACAAAAATATCATCTTATATTTTTAAATTATATTAATATCACCACAAATACCAAGTTATTAATAACCACAACACTTATTTTTTAAATTTATTTCAAAACTTACGAGTATGTTTAATTTTTAAAAACACTGTCACTGATAGTCAACACTCAAGACTGAGCTAAACTGAATGTATTAAATTAAAAAAAAAAAAAAAAATAATAACCTTGAAGATCTCGAAATGGTCTGGACGAGTTCTTGAGCCGAAAGAGAGTTTGAAAATGAGTATGTAAGATTTTCGGTAATTCTGTTGTACCATTTGGTGAAATGAGAAGGGGAAATTTACCTTTGTGAAAATAGTTGATAATTAGTTAGATAAAACTGACCGGAGTTGAAAGCAGAAGAAAGTAAAGTAATATAAACTAACTTGAAACTGTTAATCTGTACAAATATTTAGAAACAAACTTATTTTACAATAGACTGGAAAATTTGACCATAAAACCCAATCCGAAGTTTTAAAGGCAATTTAAGAAGATCATTTACGACAAAGGACAGATAAAGATTATCCGTAATAAAGTAATTCTTATTCAATAAGAAAATATATAAGCTTTATTGCTAAAACTAAATTACCTAGGACCCAGGACTTGGGATCAAAGATTATTGTACAATTCAGCTACAAACGGTATTTGTATGAAATTCTCTAGAAAAAAAATCCTTAAATGTTTTTAGTTGATTTAAATTTACGACATTATAAATTAAGATTTGTAATTTATTACGTCAAAAGATAAAATGTTTAAACATTTCATTAAATAATTTTTAAATCATCAATTAAAAAATGATAGGGATGGAAATTAAAAAAATTTATCGGTTGAAAATCTCAAATCTTTACTTTATTTTCTTTATAAAAACTTTGCTGGAGAATAAAAGAAAGAAAAAAAAGGGCTCCAAAGACATTTCTCATTTCTGGTGCAGGTCCAACTCCGGCTATCGGACTTCCGTTATCTTCCCCCGTTGGCCTGTTACGGAAACACCGCGAAACCGTCAAACCGCCTTTTCGTCTTTGACAGTGCTCGTCGAAAGATAAGCTGGCTTCAAGTATATAGAAGTGAAAACATCCAAACCCTATATAAAATATAATATCATATATATATATATACCTTATAAAACATTTACACTTGTAATACATATATATATATATATATATATATATATATATATATATATATATTTACAAGACGTGTAAAACCTCCCCAAGTATTTAAGTTTCTGTCATTTAAATTTTTATCTTTTTTTTCATTATCGTCAACTTCAAAAATAGGAAATTAATAATTATATAAATGCGCATGAGTAAATTGATTTTTTTTTCCAAAAATTTTGATTTAAAAAATTTCATAAATCATAATTTCAGATTGACAATCATTTAAAATTTTTTTTTTGGTTTTTCTACTTAAGTCCAAGTGTAAGTAAAAAATTTAGATCATGCAGACAAAGAAGTAAATTTTTTCTTCAGAGCCCTCATTTTGCCCAACCCTTTCTTACATTAACGACAGTTAAAATACTACATAGTTGACAGAATTATTCATTTAATCTCTCGTTCCGAGCAAAAAAATAATATTTAATTATTCAGCATCATTACCATCATCGTGCAATATTTAAGTTGAATATGAGAGACAGAAGGAAAGTGTAGGCGTTATTATCTCAAGCTAATCCAACGGATGTCGGTCTTTGTTGATAACACAAACTTTTTTCCAAGTTTTTATCTATAAACCTTCCCCTTCCACCTCTTCTTTGTGTTATTTAAAACGCAGTAACTCCCGTTTAGATTGAAATATATCTTTCTCGTGGTATTTTCCTCTTACTAACGAGCTTCGAGCTTATCGAACATTAAACTGCATCCTGGAGTAAAACTTTTTAATTATTGCCTTAACAATGCTCTTAAAAAAATTAATAATAATAACAATAATAATAATAATAACTTTGTCATAGCCTGAATTTAATAATAAACACACAGTAAACTAGATGCTCTGGCATAAGAAAAAACGCGTTAAGAAGAACGTTAGCTGCTAACTCCAGTGGGATTTACAAGGTTTCGTCGCGTGGCTGGTGATCTTATAAGCCCTCGAAGGTTATCTCATTATGTCTTATCTAGCTGAGGTATTTACGTATACATGAGGGGAATAGAACAGTTTCAGTGACTTCAGAAGCGGCTTAAAATGCACGCGAACTATGCAACACGCAATGCAAATATATACATTACTCTAACCCTTTTTGCTTATTTTATTATTATTATTATTATTATATTAACTTCACTTGTTTTGTTACTTTTAACCTACATTGGCTTGCTATTTATATGACATAAGGTCGAAATAGAAATTTTTAATGAATATTTACTAAAAAAAAGAAGAATAAAAATTTATAGACAAAGTTCTTTTAAAGTTTATAGTCTAAGGCGCTTAAGGGAGGATGGTTTAAGCACAAGCCCTTGTATGTATACTAGTATAGAGAAGAGGACAAGAAGAAGAAGAAGAATAAGAGTAGGATCTGAAGGAGTAGGATGAAATAAGTATAATACGTTTTCTACGTACTCAAAGACTGGTGTGTGTAGGAAAACACTCGTGTTGTGTCGTGGCAAAGCCTATGTGCTGAAGATTAAAATTACTTCGCCAACTGGCAAGTGAACGGTGAAGGTGAGGACAGAAAACTCCTACGCGGAGGAGTAAGAAGAAGGAAGAGGAGAAGAAGGAGGTGTGTCTCGTAAATATCTCGGTTAAGAAGCTTAATTTGGATTTTCGGTAACGAGTTATAGCGCAGACTTTAAGTCTTACGTTTTTTACTTTTCATTGGCACCTTATTCATCGGCTCTTATTTAAATGCACGTCGAATGCGTCTTATCTTGTCTCGATAATACGTGATGAATTTCTTGTTTTCAATTTGGTCATTGGTATTGCAATTTTTAATTGATGTTTTTTATTATTCTGATAATTTACAGATAGCGGGAGTTTATGTTTAAAATATGAGAAATATACTGAAAATATTTTCGAATTAAATTTTAGTGTAATGGAGTTAAAAAATAAGAAGATTGAGAAGAGGAGGGGTGAGAGAATGAGTGAGTGATGGAAATGCAAGCTCGAAAGGGTATAGTAAGGAACTAGATGTGCGGTTCGACGTAAGAGAGTGAAGTGTGGGTGGAAGAAGGGCTCCTTATCGGAGATCTTAAGCAAATCCAGCGTGAAATCGTATCGGAGCATTCCCTTACGGAAACCACCACTTACTCCATCTACACTTTGGGTTGTTACACTCAACTCCGAAATACAGAAGGAGTAACGAGGTGCTGATATATATTTTGTGATTCGGAAACTTCAAACCTGAACTAAAGACAACTTTATTAATAATTAAAAATTCGCTTTTTGTCTACCTGTCTTATGTTAAATAATTAAATCTTTTAATGGACAGGACAGGGATTAATTTTGGATAAATTAAAAATTAAGTTATATCTGTAGAAGAGAAAAGAAAAGTTGGATTTTAAAATTATCTCAGGTTAAAACATCATTTAATTTTAATGTTCTGGCTAACTCGCCATCTTTATGGTAAAGTAGTGAATCCTTTAATGGACTGATTAAGGATTTATTGTAGTCAAATTTAAAATTCGCAAGTTAAAAAAAATCAAACTAAAAAAAAAATTGAAAAAAAGAAAAATATGAACTTTGGGGTTTGGTAAAATTAATTTGACTTGTAGGAATTTTATTAAAATATAAATGAAGTATTTTTAAATCGGAGACAGACAGTTGAGTAAATCCTCGAGTATTCCATCACGGACACTGAAAATAAATTTAAAATCCCTGGAATAGAAGAAAAACCGAGTGGAAATTATCAAAACAATCTTACACCGTCAATCTATTTTTTATTGTACCAAATTAAATACAATACCATATATATATATACATAAATAAATTTATCAGAGTGTTTATATATTTATATAGTGAACTATCAAACTGCATGGATCAAAAAATAATCATTTGTTAGTTCATTGTAGTGAATAGTGTCTTAATAAAAGCACGAAGAAAGACATTAAAACAACTCAGCATTGAATATACATCTATATATATACATATTAAATGGACAAAAGTAACATAAGTAAAGGAAGTAGATGTTCGTAAGGAGAGGGCTATTCGGTATCTCAACTAAAGTGGAGTAGTCGAACAGGGAGATAAGATTTCCCCTTTTCACAGTATAACACCTCCACAATCTTATTCTCATTTCTTTGAAAGACATCAGCTTGGGAAAAAAAAATCACTCGGTGAAGTAATAAAGAAAAACATTAATGATAATAACTATATATTTATACATGCGATTTATAATCAGCCGAAAATAAAATAAATAAAACAAAACTAGATATATGTATTTATAGACATGGTATATGTGATAATGATAACTGTAAGAAGGAGAATCCTCTGGGGAATATCATCGTTATAATAAGAATATGCATAAAAGCTGCATAACGTCTAATCCTCAAAGTATGTGGACTCGATGCGTCTTGAAGCTAATCTTGTTAGCTGCAAGTATAAGCCGTTTGGATGACCCTGTAGAACTGCAGACGACTCTTAATCCTTTAATACACAAGATAGAGTGAGAGGCAGAGGGAAGAATATAGACGCCAAGGGCTTTCTGTGATTTTGCATAAGAATAATATACAGTTGCAACTGCCTATGAGTTGTTAAATAAATTTATGCTGACATTTGTATTCATATTTTTTATTCAATGCCTAACACTCACCAAATTTTATTTACTGCTGAGTTTAATATTTATAATTATTATTTTTTATAAATTTATTTATATAAAAAATAAATTTAAATGCGCCAATGAAATATTTATTTTCATTTATGAGGAATTCTATCATTTTATTATTTATTTAAAAAAATATCCGTGAATTTGTTTTTTTTTTTTTAATAAATAATAAATCACGTTTAATAAATTTTTTTTTTTCAATATTAAAAAAAGTGTATGACAGAATGGACAAAAAAAAATTTCATTACGATTACAATTAAACTAAAGTGATAGACATTTTCTAGATAAAAAAAAAAATTTGCGACAAAAATTTGCCTGGGACTCGTATATATAATGAAAAGGATAAATATATAAAAGCAGAAAGCTTAGGCAGATTAAAAATGGAGGGATGGAGGTCGAGGTGCGGCTAAATGTATATACGTGTATATATTTTTTATTTTTTAATTCATCGATAAATCGCGATCGTGTGTTGCGTATTCAAAGGATAGTGTGTAAATGCATTCGTATATACTATAGACACACACGCGCTTATTAATCCATATGTATATGTATATACAAATGTGTATGGATAAATAAATAAATACATATAGAAGTACTGTGTGCACTAAAACTATAATATCGTGCACGCACGTAAAGCTCACAGCCCAGTTAATCCCACGCTCACAATGATGCCATCTTTGGGGATTATCCCCTGGGGATATTTTTGATCGCGCAATAATCCGTAATACGATTTACGTGGTCGGTGTTCATCCAAGGCCGTATAACGGCAAATCCCAATAGAAAAAGATACACAATAAAATAAAACAAAGAAAATAATAATGTAAATCGTCATATCCGCTCATCGTTTTTTATTTTAATTTATTTTATTTTTCCTATCGCTTCCAGTATTTATTTTTTTCTATTTACACTTTCAATCCTTTATTTATTAATAATTATTTGACTTCAATAAATGCACCGTTGCATGAGTAAACAGTACCATAGTTTATTAAATTCAAAATAAATTTATTAAATTAAAGTAAACATTTATTTTTAAAAAATCGCGCAGAGTTTGTATATTTAGAAAAAAAAAAAAACATCCGTAAAATATATTAAATACGCGTGCGCTTTTATTCGTCATGTTCGCTGAGTGTTATTATGGAATATCCTCATCAGACTGTCGGCCGCGAAAGACCAGAGATAAAGATAAACCGCGTAGAGAAACCCTCTTTGCTTTGTATGAGCCGGAAGATTAAGTCGACAAGAATGAGAGTTGAGTGGAGTCGAGCAACAGGAGCCGTTAAGGCTACTGCTCATCCCACTGACCCATGAAGATAAAATAAAAGCATCGGCAGATACTTTAAACCATCCATCTTTATTCACGTGCCCTAACAATACAACGCACACACATTTGCATAAATATAAATTATTTTTTTTTTTTATACATTCAGCACTGGTCAACTTTTCCATTACTCAAAAAATATATTCTTTGAGTGTTTTATAAAATACTCGATTATTTTTTATTTAACATCAATCGGGATCTCAGTCACTGTCTAATTATAAATTAATCATGTAAAATACATAATTAGTATTGTAATAATTATGCGGCATTACATATTTAGATGGCACGAAATTTATTTGCAATGAATCAACTGGGTACTAAATGCGTGTATAGTATATTAATACATATATATGTATGTATGTGCGTACATATAAAACGAACGAACCCTCGGAGCTATGGTTTAATCCGGTAGCTGAAAATCAATACTTAATACGTCTCGTTCCCCGCTGACCTACGGGCCACAGCAAAGCCTCCCTCGGGATAAGCCGGGCTCGGCTATATCCCGTCGAATAAATCCCGGATCAGGGGATAAGTCTTTTTTATATAATTTTTTTTTTAACCCATAGAACCCCTCTGCAGTTTAATACTTCAGCCAAATAAAAGGGATGCCATAAATATACACACACACATATATATGTATGAAACGATTTACTAAAGATTTGGCAAATGTCTTTATTTGAATTTTCGTTTCAACTTCTTAGCTATTTTTTTTTCTTCAATGACTTTAAACATTCCTACGTATTATGAGCCATTTATTTCCTTATTAAAAAAAAATTATTTTGAGAATTTTTTAAAAAATTTATTTCGGTTCTTGAAAAAAAATATTTTATATCGAGAAAGTGTAGCTTGGGTGTATAACAAGGATCGTGATTCTACGGTGTACAGGAAATAGGTTGAGAAATTTTCAGGATAATCGAATCCTTGGAGCAGCAGGAAAGCATAAAAGATTAGAGTCTCGCTGGAGATAAATTTTGATCACTCCTTAATTTTTACCAAAAATTAATTTTCATCAAACAAAGTAATTTATTACAAAAACCAACACCATTAATGACACACTATTTAGTATTAATTAAAATTTGAATAATATCAGAAAAGTTTATAAATAAAATTAAATATACTCTAATGAGTCAGGTGGCTGATGAGCTGCAAGGGATAGATGTAAAATCATAGTGATGAATAACAAAGTTATAAACAAAAAGATAAATTATTACAGGACAAAGTAACACAGGAATTGGTGCATCATCTGCTTGGTATCTTATGCGAGCCTGATAATCGAGCGTACGTATATCCCCTCTAAATCGCCTAAGGCTTGCTTGCGCGCGTCGTAATTCCTTGATCCGGAAATCCATGTCGTTCGTTAACTTGCGCAGGGGTTGTTGCGTCGCTCAAGCTAACTATTAAGCCACAGCGTAGGACAGTAGTACAAGTAGACAATGACACGCTCGCATATACTATACACCTATATATATTAGCCAGTTTAAATGTATGTGTACCTGTATGCATTACGACGCTTACAGGAATCCGAGAAGCTAGAATGAGAGAGTATTAACGCAAGTGAAACAGCACAAGAGAAAGCAGGATAGAAACAGAGTTGAGCCATACCAAGGAACTGGTTTATCCGCAAGATTGTCCTGTATCCTACGACCCTGTATCCCATAGCCTACAGCGACGATAAAGGGTTGGGGAAATATAATACAGGTTAGGGTTTACGGTTGATTCGAATCGAGAAATTAAATCCCACGGGAATGTGGGTAAGACTACGGTGTGACCTCTCTGTCCCAGGAGAACATAATTTACTATACAACCCAATGACAGCAATACAAACGTATAAACGTCTATTATGTGATATTTTTATTTCATTGACAATACTTGCAATTTATCAATCAATTAACTGGCAATCACTCATTATTTTACTTTCAAAATTTTGACACAATTTTTCTTTCTTTTCTATTGATAAATAATTTTTGAGAAGGAAAATACATTGCAGGGAAGAAAGAACTCAAAGATCCTTGAAGTTTGTTTACTGGAACGCGTGTCATTTATTTGAACCCCCATGTCGTAACTAAAAGTATTTTTTAACGTTTCTGAGGCGTAAACAACTAGCAGGAAAGCATGTGGCCAAAGTAGCTGCGGTGGTAACGGCGGAGGATTCGTTTGAGACACCCGAATCCTTGAAATGGATTTTTAAAAATTGAAACAGCCAGTTTTGATTCTGCGCATAGGAGTCCTGAATTGAGTGTGTATGTGAATAAACACCAGGCGAAACGGGGGAGATAAAATGAAGATAGAAAGTACGGGCGAGTTTAATTTGAATGAGGGTTACAGATCAACGTACTTGTTACGAAGGCATGTCCTGTACTCCTGATGATCGGGGTCCTACAAAAGCCCTTATTTGGGTCATGAAACTACTTGCAGACAATTCACTTTGACTTTTACCAATCGGCACTCGACATGTGCACACCCGGTCGCAAAAGACGACCTACTTAGTTCTCATACTATCCTTGCTGTAAAAATAAGCCGACAGGTATTGAACAAAGGACCTAATTTGCATATTTTCGTAGCCGTTGCAGAGTAAAATAAATATAACGCGAAGGAGAGAAACTAATGGGAACCCGGATGAATACTCCTCGCATCGAATCTGCTCTCCTGATAACGGATACGTCTGGTAGGCCTGGAAAATAATTCGCGAATAAAGTCCTACTCATTCATCCCTTGGTACGTACATTCAAATTTTGAGCAGACGTAACAATGAATTTATATTTTTTTAAAACAACAAATTTACTGTTCGATATAATTTACTAGCTAGCAATCGAAAGTATCCACCGGTTTTTATTTATTTATTTATTGTAAAAAATTTGAACACGTAAATTAAAATTAATATTCGAGTGTAAAGTTCAAAACAATGACTCAAAGTTTATTGATCTATCTGAAAGTACATTGTACTGTAGGGATGTTAATGGTGGTCATGGTTTCCACGAGCTTGACCGAAGGCTAACGAATGACCCTTGAGAATCAGGAACGCAGAATATTCATTTAACGGCGCATCGCATCACACACACACCCACAACCATTTCTGTACCATTTAAATACACACCCCAACTATTCGTATCTAACATTCGATTAAATGTTTTTTATTTTAGAAATAATTTTTAACAATCTATTACTTTTTTTTAATTTATCATTTTTTAATACAACCAGTATAGTGGAGGTCTAACTCAGCTTTTGCTGAAAAATGGACACGTTTAGATTTTTCAGATTAAAAAAAAAATTTTGGAATATTTGGAGTAGTTTTCATTTTATTTTGAGTACGAAAATAAAAGGACAAAAATTATTGAATTAATATAATTTGAAAGAGGCAAAATGGGCACTTGAAAGTTTTTTTGAAAAACATATTAGCGAGTTAAACAAATGGCTGTGTAAGTTGGGCCAGTTTAAATTTCTAACGAAAAATAAAAAAATCCAAAATTCATAAAAGATTTTTGTTTTATACTAATTGAAAATTTTTCTCAAATAATAGACATTAATTCGTCCCTTAATAAATTTCAATTTTATCACCATTCATATACATAAGAATTTTATTTTTTTATATTTTTTTTAGTATTATTTTTTCTCATAAAGTCAGTTTTCATTTCAAATGAGTGAGTTATATTAATCTGAAATATGTTACTATATAATGACAACTATAAACTACCTTTATGTTGTATTCTCCTCTATATATATCATTGTTGGATACTGAATCAACTTCATATCAGTTCTTCATTAATTAATTTCCATAATCCGTATCTTAATCAAGAGTCAAAAGGAATTAATCCCGTATTCAAAATCTCAATCACAAGTATGTGAAATTTTCCAAACCTATATAATAGGCTTTCCGATGAGCGAATTTTGCATATAGTAATGCATCTATAAGGTTTCCTCAGCATATATCCGAGTTGATTAGTCTCTAAATCTTCCACTCCCTTGTTTCTGCCGCTTACTTCTATACATCTCCATATCCATCTCTATCCACATACGTGGACTGTCTCGACATAAACTCGTACGTCCCGTTGTATTGTCTCAGTTAAGTGTCCAACGTCCAGCATAATGCACAAGATTATCTTGCTGTGCTGTCCCTTCGCTTACACCTCTCTGATGTTTAATACTATACTCTACTCTCTACACATCAGTGGTAACTGTAATAGCTATCTACCAACTACCAACATATTCAGCGTAGTGTAGCCTTTAGCACCACACAAGATCAAACCGCTAATATTCCCTGTACGCCATAATGCACTCAGGTAATATGACGTGACTGGGCATTTACTTTTTAAGCTGAGTGTTGCTATTTTATATTACCCACTACAGAGGACACACTACCGATAATCCATCAGGTGAGCAGCAGAAAGGGATCCAAATGTACGTACATAGATATCAACTACTCTCACACGTATACATGACAGCTCGACGAATGTGAACATAAGGATTATCGCTGGGGTAGTGGTAGGATTATCCAAGGCTTTGTGAGTCTACTCCACTCTGCTCTACTCTAGTCTCTGGTCTCTAGCTTCTAGTTTCGTGTTACACTGTATATTGTAGTATAGACCCTCTATATATCTAGTATAAGTAGTAGAACCCCTTGCGTCAAAGCCAACTATGTACTAAAACCATCAGTTGGGAATAGTTTAGATTAGTCAGATAATTTGACAATAGTATTTTATTTTCATTAAATAAATAATTAGGATTAAATTCTTTTTTTTTTTTTTTTTTCATTACTTTGATATATATTTTAATCGAAGTTTTTGCTGACGAAATATATATAAATCTATGTACATATAATATGTATGTTTGTAGATGAATATATATATTTAGTAAAACTGGAGGGTTACTCGAGCCATTTCAGTTGGGTGTGTGTGCGCTCAGTGCTCTTAGGATTAATCCGGGATTATTGAACGTGTGTGAGCACCAAGCCGTTCGCTTGCCGTCCAAATCCCAAATCCGACGCACACTACTCTCTGAGGATAATGCTAACTCTTGTGTACAGACACATAACTCGCTGGATAAAATTTATCCACGTTCAGCATATAATACGTGTATACGAAAAATAGCGCGCCCTTTTTTGTGTCACACGAAAAAAAAAATATTTAATGATTTAACTTTTTTTTTAAAAATATTTTTTAAAGATATTTTTTTTATTCAATTATTCTCAAATGGACTCTGGATTTAGGGTTGCGTGCACGCAGGTAATTACACGACGGGAAATTCCAGCACGACACGAAAAGAGTTCGATAATCATTTGCCGCAAGCCAGGTTCAGTGTAATCGGTACAAAAGATGATGAAAAAAAAAAAAAAAAAAAAAATATATATATATATATATATATATATATAATACAATACAAACCGATTATAATGATAATTATTATTATTATTATTATTATTATTCCATCACTTTTATAATAATAATAATAATAACAAATAAAATAATAAGCGTGGATTAAAACATATATTATAGAATTATTGGAGTTTATTTATGAACTCGTTGAAAACCCGGTTCATAGGATAGAAAAAAAAAAAAAAACTCACCGGTAACAGATGAATTTTTGCTGAGATCAAAGCCCTCGGGCTTCGGGCTGCTAGAATCAACTTCCTGTTTCGTATGCCGATTGTGATGGATTCCAAATGCTTGCGATAATTGCGGCTGTTGCTGTTGTTGATGCTGATGCTGGTGCTGATGATGCTGGTGTTGATGTTCGGTCCTCGATGGCTGCTGGGCAACACTCGCGCCGATCAAGTTACTCTGCTGTTGAGATGGCTGGTGTACCAGCTGTGGATGCTGGACCGAGGCTGGCCTGGGTGTCGGGCTACGGTTCGTTGTGTGTGCAGTTTGCTGAGATTGCGGGCTCCTCGGGATCGGGGACACACTTGATGAACGTGATGGCGGTGTTGCCTTGTGCGTCAGCGCCAGTGCTTGACTCTGTAATATTAAATTTTATTTTTATTTTCACTTATCAATAAAATTATTCAATAAATTTAAAAAAAAAATAAAATTATTCAATTTTTTTTTACGAAATTTATTTAAAATTTATTATAATCAATATATGTATATACATATATATATATATATACATATATATACAGATGGGTAATGTATCTTCAAGGACACGTATTAAAGAAGATATAAAGCGAAGAGAAGTTTTAAATTCAGTGCAATGGAGTAATTAGGAACGACAAGTAGGCTGTATATATATATATATATATATATATATATATATATATATATGAGTACAGACTGACAAGTAATGTTAGCACGAATATTATATATATATATATATATATATATATATATATATATATATATATATATATATATATATATATATATATATATATATATATATATATATATATATATATATATATATATATATATATATATATGTACTTGTATGTTGCAAGTATATATAATAACATTGCCGATGAAATCTGAGCACGTGGTTAAATAATGTATGTAGACTAATATATATATATATATATATATATATACATATGTAATGCTAACTGTGTCCAATATATATAGCACGTAAACATATATGTATAAAAACAAGAGTTTACTAGTTGGATTTGTGTACTCATATGTAGACATATATATGTATATATGCGAGTGAACTTAACACCAGAGCAGTGGCTAAGCCGTTGCTGGATGTCAACAGGGGTCAACTGGGCCCAGAATGCGAGAATCCTGAGCACGCACTCCCTAACTGTCACAGGCTTATATATTGTTAAATATCTTAAACGGCTAATGTCACACCAATTCTCGTTTTGATCTTAATCAAGTATCAAGAACTCGTGGAAAAGATGAACGGGTTTAAAATAAATAAATAAGTTATTAAGTGGAGGAATTTATGAAATTTAACGAAATGATGTATCGGATTATTTTAAAAAGTGTCTCACTTTGTTCTCGGGCCAGTAGATTTTTTATTGCTTGCCGCGACTGTACCCAAGCACGGGCTACTGTTTCGGGAGCCACGCAGAGCCGTCGGTGGTATGCAGCGGCAGCACCGCAAGTCGTTTCAACAAAAAAACACGTTGGACGGGCCCCCGTGTGGCTTTGGGTCCTCCGAACGTCTTTGCGCGACTTGTATGTTAACTCACTCATATCGCTGAGAGTGTGTGTGAATCGGTTGCGAATACTGTGAGGCTGATGTGACTGTAGTAAAAGGATGGCAGAATAAGAAAAAATATAAATATATAATATATAAAAAGAATTTAAACTCGAGATATTATATCAGAAAAATTATATTCTCTTTTTCGACATATTCATCGTTACATATTACTTTTTTATTTTTATTTTCGGCTACTCTTTGTCGTCAACAGCTTTCGTTACTCACGAATCCACGAAATCTTTTTCTTCCGTGATCTCAAGTCATACAGGACAGGTGCGAATACTAAAAGTACTCCAAGTTCTGGCTCACTATTTAGGGAGAGGGAGGCTGTCCTCATCATCACGTATACCTCATCCTCAAGTGGTACTCGTACACAAACCCAGCTTTGAATATGATGTGCAGCCGAGAGAGACAAGACTGCAAGATAAACTCACACGATACGCGGCTACGTGATGAGATACAAAACCAAACTGCGCGGGAGCGGGTATTAATTGTAAGCATGTGTATTGTGGCGTAGAGTATGTATGTAAGAGTAAGAACCACTCGCAACAGGTGGAAATCCTTGCGTTTATCCCCATGTGTTAACCACTTTTATTACTTTTTTTAATTCTGTAATTTAATATTGAAGAATTAACTATCAATTATTAATTCAATTTTTTATTTTTATTTCAGATTAATTAAAACCTCCAATACTCGACTCATAAAATATTAAATTACATTTTTTTTTTTTTTCACTCACATTACGTTAATAAATTATTTTTAATTCCGTAATTATCGTTAAAATTTTAATTATTATCAATAATTGATTTATGAATTTTTCAAAAATATAATTATTTATTAATTATTTTTTATCCGTAGCGTTAAAATTTTAAATTAGTAAAATTATGAGAAAAAAAATTTTTTTTAAATAAAAAAATTGATATTCGATCCAGTTTGTTTGGTGTTTGCACGCAAGTGTTATTAAGAATCTCATGGATAAAACGTCTCGCAAAACGACCACGTGTACACTGACGCGTACATATGGTCACGCTATTTGACCACCCTACGAACCACACAGAATAATCGTTATTCATCTATCCGGTGTGTCTATACGAGGTTTAGATTTACCGTCGACACTTTTACACTCTTATCTCTATCACTAGTTAATCCAGTCCCTTGAATTTTTAAAAAAATATTTCTTATTTCAAAAAAAGTATAGAGCAGTTTCATTGATATAAAAGATAAATCAACGACTGTGGTCTGATTAGATCGTAGCGAACTCCCGGCCAGCCAAATTTATATTTTATCTCAACTCTTTAACTCAACAATTATTCTCATCACTTATATATGTTATGACTTATCTTTTAAACGAGACGTCTTACATAATCTATCCACTTAAGTATAAATCAGGCGCTTACGCTTTTATTTTTTTTAAAATGGATTCATTTATAATGTAGCTTTCATTGATCTCATATAAGATTCACTCGTTACATATTCGAGGACGTTTCATTCGAGAATTAATTATGAATCAATACATGAATTGATTAATTTTTTAACCATAACATTCATAAAAATAAATATAAAAATTATTATTTAATATAAAAATAATAATAATAAAATATAATAATTTTTTTAATGAGTAAAAGAATAAATTTAATTTATAATCTTGATCATAATTATAGTAATTTAAAAAAGTTGTTTAAATGGCTAAACGTTGTAAAAAAATACAATTATCATTATTATTATTGATTACAATAAACCGCGGTCTTGTAGCTTTGACTAATGAGCTTTCGATAAACAAACAATTATATATTACAATGACTGCTTTTATTAATAAAAATATTTCCATTAATACGTAAGAACAAAAAAAACCGCTTCTATTTTTCGTAGCAAAAAAAATAATAAAATTCCTAGCCTCAATAAAAAAAATTTTTTATCTCTGAAAAATTTATTTCGAGCGTATTTATTACGAAAGTCATTTTTTAAATCCATTAAATACAATTACTGCAATAATCTTAATCGATAATTAAAATTAGAAATTTTAACCTATAAAAAAAATATATATTTTGTATTTTTTATCCGTAAATTTTGATATAAATTCTACTCCGTAATATTTTTCGTATGAATGATAATTTTTGAATGCCATCTCTTAAATTTTTAAATTACGAAAAAAATAAAAAATTAATAAATAATAAAAGCTTAAAAATAAGTGATCCGTATGTTTCTTCCGGTTGAACGACCTCGCCCGAATTCTTGCTATCAAACCGGGCAACAGTCACAAGCTCAACTCGTATATCGCGAAAATGTTACTGCAGCAAACGACTTTAATTCTCTTTTTTTCTGTAGTATTTGCTCCGACGATGTATCTATATTATATTAATATATAGTCCGGGTTCTGTGACCAGTATCAAATATATATGGCATATATACCTACATAAAACTTCGCTCTTATATATATATATATATATATACTGATATTGTAGTGATTCCATGAGCCCATCGTACAGGAAGAAGGCAGGGGCACATCCGTAACGTGTCCAGAATCCGTGACCCCCCACCTTCACTTACATCGGTATGTTCATTCTCTTTTCTTCCCTCTTACACACATAAATACATATATAATATATATATAAATAAACATATGCCAAATCAACTTTAAACTTGGACGAATTATTTCTATTTATATTCCGTAGGTGAATGACAACACGATAGGTATCACTACTAAAATTGTTATTATGATTTTATAACTCATTGAATACTCTTGTGACTATTACTCTCGTCTTGATAGTACACTTAGGGTTGAATGCGCGGGCTAACTGATGGAAAATTTTCGAGGGTGGTAAATCGCCTGTGTAATAGCCAACAGAATGCTTTTACCCAAAGTATTCCCTAAGGTATTACTATCATTTTTTTGTTCTACTCCAAAATTTATTTTTCATTAATGCAAAAAAAAAAAAGAGTAACTTTGGAGTCAAGTAAAAGAATACTGAAATTGATAAATAAATAATTCATGGTATATAATTGTGTTACTGAAAAATAATTACCTGTACGGGATCAACTTTGGTATTGGCAGCCACCCAGGCCTCAGCAAAAGTCTCCATGGCGCTTTGAAAATCCATTCCACGTTTTGACACTTGACGAACACAACTCGCCCAAATATATAATTAGAGCCCGGTCTTGCTTACATCAACAATAATTATTTTAAAAAATTATTTTTCGTCTCATAAACATGAGCCGGAAAATTAACATTCACATAAATTTAATTTATTTAAAACAGTAATTTTATTTTTATTTAAATATACAACAACAAACAAAATTAACTAATGTTCAATTAATAAATAAAAATAAATTTATTTAGTTAATTAATAATCCACTAAATTAACACTATTTAATCACTGGCCTATTTTCAGTCTCCATGGGGTTCCCAACTTTTATTTACATTTTTTAAAATCCATTCACTAAATTCACTTATTGTTCCATTCAAAAAAAACCTTTGAATAATTCAAACCGTTGTCAAATTTTAAAAACTTGACATGATCCTGGGTTGGTAAAAATTTTTTTTTATTATTATTTTATTTCTCTTCACAGGTAAACCGTTAATTTAAATAAAACATCTGTCAATAAAAACAAAAATAATTTATTATCACGCAAGCACATGAATGAATTTTGTATATTGATAATCACTAGAATGTAATTATTTATAATAATATTTATAACGATACGTTTAGTTCGAAACTCGAGCCGCGACTGTGCGTGCTCGAGCGCTGCGGCGCCCAATCTGCCCCTCTGTGTCCGGGCCGACTCGCGTGTTACTGCTACTGCTTATTCCCGCGTGTGCGCTTTCGTTCACCCCACTTATGCTCACTGCTATCCTCGCTGTCAGAGTATTCCAGGACTCTGCCTATATATGTGGACTACATACACACAACTATTGAGTATAATCGCGATAGGTCCTGTAAACACGGGGGATAGTAGATAGGGACGTTCTAACGAAAGCTCTCGTCCATTCGGCCACATTCGCCCCTCTTACTCATCGCGAAATCTATCCCTCTTTCCCTCTCCAAGAAATCTCTGACTCACCGCTGGCGGGAGGATCTCAAGTCTCATCCACCCCGTCTTAGATTTAGTTTTTTTTTTAACAGAGAGAGGGGTCACATAAAAATTAAACAACGCGTCTGATAAAACTTTCTTACAATACTATAAAAATATTAAGCTTTATAAAATACTTTATTATAAATTATTGTTAGTATATATATTTATATTTGTACGTTAAGATTAGTCAAAGCGATGACTACTAAGCCTACTTAACTTCCGGTTTGCTTTCCGGTTGGTTTCTACGATAATGATAATATTTTATTATCGCTTTTTTTGTCAGCAAGATTTAATTTCTTCTATATTTTTACTCCCACATATTTATTAATTTAATAAATATATAAATTGTTATTCTTCGAAATGAAAACTTGGTAATTTTTTTTTCTTTTTTTTTTTTTTTTGATAAGAAAAATGTTTATTAAAATTCTAATCAGTACCAGGAAGCTCGGAAAGCTCGTCACGGTTTAATAAACCGTATCCTGGATTGTAAGACTAATGGTACAAACATTGTCGGCGATGTTAAAGGCTTACTTACGAGGTATTTGTCTGTGTGGATGTAAGATGTAGGATGCAGGATATATTCGCTTGGGAATTATTCGGTAGCATACCGGAGGCTCCGGTTGCAAGCTCAACTCGGATGTGCAGAGGTAGATATTTTGTTGCGCGTCAGGGGCATTTCGGAGAACGGGCAACGAGTAAGACCAGGTCGCATTGATAAACCTTCCGTCCTGCTTTTTTAACCTCATATCCTCTCTCTTACTCAATCCCGGGATCTTCCGGTGGCTTTACGCCACGTTGGGCGTGCCGGCTAGGCGTTTCCACGGTGAGCTTGTAGGCGGAGCTTTCCTGCTACGCCTTCGAGCTTTTGTTCATAAATATATATATTTATATCTCTACTTTCTTGGAAAAGTTACTTCTTACCTCAGTCTATCCCTCTCTGGTTTAAGAATTTCCTCATTTCACTGCACTTGCTACAATGCAGGCTTGATCTTTTTTTATTCTGTACCTGTCTATTTTTTTTTCACCCACACTTTACTCCCACTTATCAAAAGCTAATTCTACTTGGAAGAAGGAGGTAACGCGAGGGGTTAACGTCAAGTGGGGAAATTAAGAGACGAGGGGTAAGAAGTGAGGGTGAGAGTGAGAGGTAAAAGGTAGAGATCGTAAGAAGAAATAGAAGTTGAGGTAAGAACACGTGCAGAATACTTTCACAGTGGGGTTATAACGGTGGTACAAAAAAATACGTTACCAAAGACGTCTAGTCTAAAACGTCCGGATCTACTTCTCTTGGGTCTAACGAATATGTCCGGAGTTAATTTGCCACCGGAAAGCTCTTGAGTAAATTATTATAGCTACGCTTGATGAATACAAAGTGCTTTTTCAAAACTTTTTTTTTAAATATTTTTTTTTTCATTTTCGAATTTTACCGTATTTTAAATAATTTTTTCTTATTAAAAAATATCATAAAATATCTCCAAAAAATTTTATTTTTTTTTTTTTTGAGAAAATTTTTATGAAAAAAAATTATTTAATTTAAAAAATGAGATAATTGATGTCAGCATTGTCTGACAGTATACACTTAAGTCTGAGAACGACTTTGATGGATTAGTTTATAAAACCAAAAGAGCGAAAATTTTTGAGGATTAGGTTAAGCTGTTCAAAAGGATAAGCTTTAGTAGATAAATATATTGAAAATTTAGCTCTTATGCTTTATAGAGTTTCATTTATTTTATTTTATGGATCAAACAGACTTTGATATCTACTTACTGATTAAAGCGGGATTAACATCGTTAAAACTTGTAAGAATGTATGTCATACGTTTGTGATGTTAATAGCTGCTCTGTGGATTCAAAGGATAGTCATGTGGATAAAGTCCATGAGTATTTTTGGGTACTTATATTTAATTGATCAATTTTTCAGAAATGCCACAAAAAAAAAAAATGAAAAGAAAATACTCAATTATAATTAATATTGTTGTTACAGGAATAATTAGGAAAATTTTAATGTTTATAGAAAATAAGACTAATTTTCAAAAATTTATTTTTTTCTTCGGATAAAATGGGACAAGCCTGAAAAAATTTAAAAGTTATTTATTAAATATTTTTAACGAAATTTAATTATGGTGCTAATATAAAAACTATAATTTATAAATAAAAATTAAACGGATAAGAAATTTAAATTTATTGACAAAAAAAATATTTCTCGAACTTTAGCAACATAAAAAAAATTTAAAATATAAATAATAAAATATCTGTTAAAATATATTGTGTAGCATGTGTGTTGTTAGATGTTAGTACAAATTGAAAACCATTTAGCGAATCTCTTAGTCGTTGGCTGTGTTAATAAATTTCGGGTTTACGAGGTTGCACGTGGGACATACTGAATTTTAAGGGCGCGTCTAACGTTCTCGTGGATTCAACCTTTAGACGTTCTGCTTCTACTGGCGTATACTCTAAAGCTCTCTTCTATACTCACAACATCCTACGTCCTACAGATCCTTTCTACCCCATATATGTTCTCAATACTTGTTACTCTGTAATCAAACGCGTAAAAGAGAGCTTTGCATATTTACTCCATGCAAAAGCCACCCACAAAGTATTTTTCTTTATTACAATTATTATTTAATAATAACAACAAAATAAGAGCCACATATTACTTAAATGCATATATTTATATATATATACACTATATTATTCAAGCACATGCCCTTTGACATTTAAAAATTGTTATTGAATTAATATCTCACATCAGCTTTAGTATATTTAATGAAAATTTGTATATGTTATTGAGAAATGATATTTTTATTCTGTTTTAAGGACATTTATATATGAACAATGTACTTATACATCTATAATATAGTCGCATATGGAGTAAGAGGATCAGACAAAACGTATTGTCTCTGATGTACGATTTAAAGTTAAAGCTTTGATATATCGCGCTTCCTATTCGAGGTAACTAAATTCTAACTCGTCTGAGAGGCAACATATGTTATACTCTTTAATCCTTATTTCTATTACAAATTATATTTATAACTATATGTTCAACTTTAAGTACGCTAACAAGTCTTAGCATTCAGATAAATATATACATATATATATTCAAATTTAAATATCATTTTTTTTAGCATGTTAACTTTATCTGGACCACAGAAAAAGTTACACGTATTACAGTAAAAAAAATTTTCAATTATGTAGTTGTCAAAATTATGTACAAAGTGTCCAATAGATAAAGGAGAATCGGATTGATTTTTTAAATTGATTAATTAGAATTAAAATTTATTATTTTTTAGCAATTTGAGATGCTCGGGACTTATTTTTATGAATTTTTTTTTTAATGGTTCTGATTGTAAATTGCACAACGATAATTTAAATTGGAATTCATATTCGAATAATTATAATTGTTATTTTAATTAAAAAAAAAAAAATTCGATTTTTTTTAGTGAGCCCTAATTCTGTTAGAAAATAAAAAAAAAATTTATACCCATTTGAGCCCGACCGCTCCCAATTATATTGGAAGTGCAAAAGCAGTAACATATGTATGAAATGTAAAAGTATTGAATATCAGATTAAATTGAAAGGGTTATAGACGAATATTACAAGGCAAATATGAGGTTTTGAAATTTGGATTAGGACTACTGTAAAGGGATCCTTTAGTTGTTGTGTCATAAGGGACCTGTATGTCTGAAGGATACGGTATTCATGAGTTCAAGGGTTGTTGTGACGTTTTGTATACCGCCGAAGACATGAGGCACCAACTACTCACTACTCACTCCTAACTACCAACGACTCAAATCTCTAGTCTCTGTATATACTTATATCTGAGTGTTGAAATGTTTCACAAGCTTAGCAGACATCAAGCCGCTTAGAAACTGAAGAACGAGATGTGCATGAGCTAAATAATTAACTCGGCGTGAAAAATCTTTTCAACTACCCACTATTCAAAGGGTTATTCAAACTTTCGTAAAAACTATAGATTAAATTATAAATAAAATTTTTCAACTAAATTTTACTCCTTTCAAATATTTATTCGATTACGAGGAAAGAAAATTATGGGGATGGTTCCCATAATTTTGTGAAATTATTTCCTATACCAGTATAGGAATTATGACCATAAATTATGGGAGCTGTTCCTATAATTATAGGAATGTTTTCCATAATTATAAGAATAGTTCCTATTATTATGGGAATAGTTCCCATAATAATATAGGAACTGTAGCCATACTATTATAGGAATAGTTCCTATATATTATGAGAACTATCCCTATAATAGTATGGCTACAATTTCCATACTATTATGGGAACCATTCCCATAATGGTATGGGAATAGTTCCTATACCAATATGGGAACCATTCCCATAATATTATGGGAACTATTTCCATAATATTATTGGAACCATTCCTATATAATAGTATGGGTAGCATTCCCACTTCCTATAATTTTCTTTCTGTGTACTGTGAAATTTGGCTTAGAACAGAAATTTATTTTTTTCAAAAAAAAAATTTTAATTTTAATTTAAAAAAATTTTTTTTTTACAACACTGTGAAAAATTTCCAACAAATTTTACTATGGGTGCAATGTAACACCGGACCATAAGAAAACTGTTACAAAATTTACAAGTATCCCATAGTAAACGGTATGCGCAGATGACACAATTGGGACCTATGCGCATACGCTTACTATGGGACACTTGTAAATTTTGTATCAGTTTTCTTATGGTCCGGGGTTAAAATGCACCCATAGTAAAATTTAATGGGAATTTTTCACAGTGTACAGTGGCACATTGGGTATCAAACTAAATCTTAAAAAGTCTAGAGCAGCTTAAAGTATGTCTCCGATTTTGAAACCTCAAATTTTAAAAAATCTTAAAAAAAAATTATGAATTTTTCGGTTGAAAAAAATTTTAAATTAGAGGGTGAAAGAAATATTTTACTATTATAAATCAACTAAAATCTATTAATTTGTTAAAAGTTACATTTATTTTATTAAAATACTATTACAAATAGCAAATGAATATATTTAAGTTGATAATTAAAAATAATAATAATAATAATAGCTTAAATACAAATGATAAATACACGTGACACTTAATAATATTTATTATACTCATAAATACTAATAAGTATAAACTCGTTAAAGTCTCTTCTCCTATCTCATCTTTCGCAATATAAGTACCTATACTTGGTATAGACCAACTACACTGGTAACTACTAACTACCAACTACTAGGCACTCGACTCTGGTGCTCTGTAATAATCTCTTCACTCGAGCGCGACGGTCGCGTATTTTCCTCAAGCGATACACGCGCGTTAGATTAATTGCGTCGACAATTGGCCGCAGAGAGTGAGGGTGCAAGTGCCGGTGGCCATAGAGAGTAGATCGGTGGCTGCTACACTCGACATAGTAGATAACCGCCATGCCCATGGTAGTAGGGGTTAAGTGCAACGAATGGCCACAAAACCAACACTCGGATCTACTACTACCTAATATATATATATATATATATATATATATATATATATATATATATATACACATAGATAAATAGAGAAAGAAAAATATGATCTTTAATAAAGAGGAGAGACTGAAACAGAAAATACGATCGAAGCTCCTAGTCCGTTGGCTCGTTCTCTACTTTACTACTTTTGGTGCATCCGAATCCAATGCGCACGTCGCATCAGTCTGCATATTATACTTGTTCTTATATCTTTCTCTCTTCTTCCGGGTACACATCTCTCTTAGTGACGGCACTACTTCATGAAACGGGAAAACCGCCACTGCGCCAGCATAATAATTCAGAAATTTGCATGTACGCGGGCTAACTCCTCAAGTAGGTTATCTATGCCACAAGTTTTCTTTATGATATATAACATGTATTGTTAATGCTGTAAAAGGACATTCAACTCAACTTAAATTTAAACATATATACACTCTTACTTTTTTTTTTTTTTTTTTTTATATCTAAATTATGCAGCACAATGTCTTTGTTATATTATTTTAGGCATTAATTTGTGAAATTATAATTGGGACACACTTGAGTCGAGCCTTTCATCATAATCTTATTGAATAATAATAATAGTTATTATAACTGTTAGTAATAATAGAAATAGAAAAAGTATACATATATATTTTAACTCTTTACAAAGTAGAACAGACTTAATAAAATGGTGAATAATGTAATATCCAAGCAATATCACTCGGCAATTAAGCCAATGCACAGCTAATTGCGTTCCCGAGACATCCAAGTCCTTCGCTCCTGCCGGGCGATGCCTGTGGAGGCAAAAGCTTCCGGCCCTCCCTCCCGCCCTGGGTTCCTTCTTGCAAAGTCCTGCTCCTGGTAGAGGACACAAAGCTCTTTGCTAACTGAATTTTCTTGAGCAAGCATCAAAGATCCACGACTCGAGGACGGTGTCTGTCACAGAGAGTCCCAAAGGCGAAATGGAACAAGGAAATAACCGAGGAGCTGAAGAAGCGTGAGGACAAAGGGGTGACGAGTGCCGGCAATGCCAGCCTGGTTCCTGTGCTTCCGACTAGCCCGTGTGTGTCCTCGTATGACGATCACGATCTCAGTAGAACTAAACGATTGCTTGCTTTCATATATCTACACGGTGCATACATGTGACCTATGCGCGATAAGTAATTCACTTACTGGGGGCAGTATCGAGTTAACCCTTGGTTCTGGCGTGCTTCCATTTAGCTTCTCTGCCTGGCTCTCACCCCACTTTTATTATCACAAACCCCATTCCTCGTTCTTCTACATCAATATTTTCAGTCTCTTGTCAAAAATATCCAAGCATACGAGATACACTTTTTTTTTTTTATTGTATCAACATACAGTTAAAACAAGTACTCTTTGTACTACTTTATCGTAAAAGCATCCAATCAAATCATCTAATTAAAAAAAAAAAAAAAAAAAAAAAAAAAAAAAAAAAATTGCTTTCAAACAAGTATTTAACTATGAGGGAGGATTTAAATCGCTTGGAGCAATTATTTTTTGAAAATTTACCGAAAAATATATAAAATAATTTTTTTTTAATAGTATATAATATTTATTGATATTTTCAACAACTTAGAATAATAATTAACTTTTTAATATTAAAATTCATTTTATTCAATTTTTAAAAAATTAAAAAAAAAATTAATTTTTCTATTATATTCATCCGTCCGCTTTTTTGTTCGCCTCTGGTTCGGGTATCAATCGTCAAAACTCGCGTCTCATATATATTTAAAAAACCGCGTCATAATATGAAACTGTAATTTTCTTTCTTTCTTTTTTTTTTTTTTTTTTTTTTTTTGTATACCAACACGGTACTATTTAATCAGATTTAACGGCGAAAAATTATAATTGTAGCCTATAATCTGCTTTATTGAAGTACAGAATAAATGTTAGAAAATGATATGATTGTTCAAAAGAAGCGATTATCCAGTACATTGTAATAGAGTTTGCATTTACTAGCCTTTATATAGAACTTTGGGCTGGATGAGCAAATCAAATAGAGAGCTGCTCGTGATGATAAGTCGAAAAAAATATTGAGAGGTTATAAATTTAATTAAAAATATATACACATTTTTATTAAGTGATACATATATTGAATAAATATTTATCTACACAGATGCATAATGAAAATTTTCTACTACTATTTCTTTATTTTGTAATTATTATTTTAAAATGAATATGAATTTAAAAATCCCTTCATTATTTTTAAAGATCCTGCTTTTTGAACAATAGATCAAAGTGAGTCTGTTATTTATTGAAGTAGGTTTTTGTGAACAATTGATAGAATTATTTAATTTTTAAATATTATACTGTCTCTCTATAGATTTTGTTTGCCTTTTACCTCATCACATACTTTTTACTTCGTTCATATTAGCCATTTTTATTCAATCCTATAGCTCCAAGCTTTACACTCGGACACTCGATCTCTTTGTTTCTGAGAGTTCTTTTTTTTTATATTAAATTTAATAATATAATTAAAAATATCATATAATAGTCTAAAGCAAGTGGACGGCAGATAAGACCATACATATTTTATAGAAGACTAAAATTTCCTCAGTTAGTCTGTTGTACCTACCGACCATGAGATGGGGACTAGTTTAACTCGGCCGCGTTGAATCAGGTGTAACAGATGTGATAACTTGACGAACTAAAAACATATTTTATGAACGCTGTTGATATGTCAACGTATACTATTATTGCTACTCAAAAATTAAATGGCAGTCGTCTGCCATTTAATTTTTGAGTAACGTTTGTAAAGGTTGTAACGTCGTGGCAAATCCTTGGGAAATTTTAATTTAATTGTTTAAATCAATATAACTCCCGAACGGTTGATTTGATGGGAAAATTTATGAAAACAAAAATGTTGAAAATAAAAAAATGGACAAAAAAGATATCGTAGTTTTTTTTCCTAACTTAAATATTTTGCGAGATATGGCAAAAAAACGAGCCGGCTCTTTTTCCGCCAAAACGCATTCGACGGTCAATAGGTCTGAATATTTACAAATTTTTCGTATTAAAAATCAAAGAAAATAAAAAATAAAATCGACGAAATATCGATACTATTAATCGACTGCATTTTTCGCGTAATAATCCATAGGAATTTTTTAGCTTTAGATTTTACTCCATCATTAAATATTATTCATGTTTTCTGTTTATGAACGTCCACTAATTCTACTGAAACTACTATCTAGTAAATAAACATAACTTTTGCATAATTCACATTGACCTAGCTAACCAACAGTAATATTACTCAAGAGCCAATTTAATCTAGTCCAACCACTAAGTAGTTCTGTCTCTCGTGCCTCTGTTCCTCAAAGTACCCATTACTGACCATTTTCTCAAATAATCTCCAACTTATGGTCACTCATTGACTTAGCAATCTTCCTGGCACTTAAAAAAACCCCTTCACCCTTTTATTGTAACATTATCAATAAATAACCCGCTCATATTTCCTGAAAAATCCATCCACTGAAAAGTATCGACAATTTAAATAAATCGATCTGTTATTTAAAGTAATTGCAAAAAGAAGAAGTGTTTGCTCATAAAACGATGGTGAAAAGAAACATATAGATTGCGTTTTAATGCTAAGTATTGTTGGTTTAAGTCCGCTATTTAATATATTTTATTATTATTTTTGTTTTTTTCTATTATATTATTATTCTTTTGTATAATATAACTCTCAACTTTTTTTTTACTCTATACAGCCTTTAGTACTCGCGCGTATAAATTGCAAAGAAGAGGATTATATGAGAAAAGACATTGCTCTGTAGCTCTAGTCGTATCGTGAGAAAGAATAAGAACTCATTGGGAATAAAAGTGTGCAAGAGGGATGAAAGAAGAAATAATAAACTATATATATCTATATAAGATTGTGAAAAAGAAGAAAGAGATAGTAAGTGAGTCTTAAAGAGAATAAAGCTAAGAATTAAGACGGTTGCGCTCGCGTTCTATTCTCGTTTACCAATATATATATATATATATATATATATATATATAAATGTAGTGCACCAGAAAAAAGTAAAGGGTATATTTGAAGACGAATAGAATGAAACGAGAGAAAAGTTATCTTTTGCCGTCGAGGCTTAAGTCCTTCAAGTATTCTTACTTGCGCGTCATTTAACAAAACAATTAGAAGTTAACTCCTTTCCTCTGTGTACTGCGCGTGCTTTATTTTGGAATCGCGTTGAGTCTTTACCGTTGAATTGAAGAAGCTACGTCAGCCAGAGGATGCTCTCACGGTCCGAATTCCAGATGCCAGCCAACTCTTTATTATTTTTTTTGCTTATTTAAAAAAGCTTTTGTACTTGCAACTAATTTACTTAAATAATTAAATGACGTCTCTTGATACTTTCATAGTTTCGTCATTTAATTTAATAATTAATGAATAGAAAAATTTTTAAATTTTTAAATTCAAGTGAACGAAAGGATTCAAATACAAACTAAATATGCTTCCTGCAATACAAATATAATATATATTTATACATACATACAAATTTTTATATAGATAAAGTAAATGATAAAGAAATAAAGTCTTTTATATTATCGATGAGTAAAGAGTGAGTTGAGCAGATGAAAAAAAAAATAAATAATTTCCTGCGATCCTCAAACGAAAAAGATTTTTTTTCGTCAATGCAAATGTACATTTAAGTCTCTGCCTGATTGCTTGCTTGTATTTTTTCATGCTGTGGTTTTTCTGAGGTGAAGAACTGAGACGAGGGTGCAAGAAAATATTTCCTGTCTATGTGTTGTAGTGGTGGTAGACAACTGCGAATGGGGAGAAAAAGATTTCCTCCAATTATCGATACCGCGAGCTTTTGATCTCAAAAAGAGCTTGAGTTTTTTTAGTGTTTTTATTATTCGTCTTTAGATATTCTTGAATGTTGATTTTTATAATTTTTTATTTGCCATAAAAATGCTTACAGAAGTACAAGTTTTTTTGAAAGCCACTCGGTTGAATGATCACTTTAATTTACTTATAACTTTATATTTTGTTTACTAAAAAAATAAAAAAATTATTAATTAGCGACAATTATTTACTTTTTCTCAGAGGAAGAAAAATGAGTAGAGATTTTCCTGTGACTTTTAATGCATTGTAATTAATGGATCTAAGTAGCAGTTGATAGTCGAGTCATACAGTAGTGTAGTAAAAAAAGATAAGAAGAAGAAAAGTTTGCTCGATTCATCAAGATCCGCGAATCATAAAAGACTTATAATCCTCGAGCGCTCGTGCTTTGCATCGATTCTGGTATGGGGTCAGACCTTTCCAAGGTCTTCCATCTTTTAGAAGGATCCTTAAGTTAATTCATAGTTATTGTCATGGTAATTACTGCATCTTTTTATCTAAAACTTATTTTATTCATTTTTATAAATTCAAATCTTTATTAATCATTTTTCACAGTACAGGGAAACAAGGGGAAGTTAAATTTTTCAAAGGAAAATTTTAAATTTTAAATTAGATCAATATGATGTTTTTTTTTTTTTTTTTTTTTTTTTTTTTTTTTTTTTTTTTATTTTTTATTAATGAAATTGATTACAATGAAGTAATTTTTGGCAAATGAAAAAAATAAAAATCGTTAAACTATCACTAGAGTTTTATTTTACAAGGGGCTTATTTTATCCAGCTTCCTGTTATTAATTAATAATTTTTTATTTTACGATATACAAATATGCTAGAGTTAAATATTTTTTATTTTTTAAAACGAGGAGTATAAAATATTATTTATAATAAACTCGCTAAAACAAACGTAAAAGCTCGACACAACTTTTATATAAAAGGATGAACGGTTGGCAAACCAAGCCCTATACAGGCTGCTCGTTAAAAGTGGTATAGGGTATAGAGCATGAGGGTATGAGGGCCATACCCATACGTAGAGCAGTGTCCAGCTCGGAGATTAATTTCGTTATGAATGTTGTCCCAACACTCGAGATTGACTGACGGTCAAACACCCTCGACTCTATTAACAGTTTAAAGCGTATTACCCTTCAGTATATCACTCTTGTTCTCTATACTCTCTATACTCCACAACCCAAACTCTTCATTCACTAGTATTTTATTTTAATTTTCATTTTCACATACTCTATCGTACAAAAAACTTTGGAAAGTGTCTCTCAAAACTTTATTACTAAAATCCATTAAATCCTTTATCAGTAAATAATTTTTTTACAAAAACAATTAACTGTTTTATTTAATTAGCCATTAAAATAATAATTTTAAAAATATAAAAATATAAATAATCCTATAGTATCTAATGAAAATAAAACATTTGTATCAGCCAATAAAAGGCAAGGTCTTACCTCGTCGGCCAAAAACTCTGGTCCCTTGGCGTAAAATAGAAGGGATTAATTTCTTACAGAACCGCCTCGCGGGGCTTAAGCATTGATGAGGTTTTTAAATGGGTTCTTCTTTGATGGCGCACGGTTAATAACGATGCCAAAGACCCCGCCGACCTCTTCTATCTCTTCTGCTTCCTCAACTTCTTCTTCTTCTTTTCGTGCAACTACTGCCTCCAGAAGCTTCAGTGGGCGGATATTCCAGAGGCCACGACGTTTTGCGTTTTCTCCCCCTTGATTTTACTTTTTTGTCCTTTCTATTCTTAGCAGCCCCCATTCTTCTCTGTTTCTTCTTGCTCCTTACTCCCGCTAAAACTAAAGGACTAACACAATTGTGCAGGGGTAAGAGACGATATTTACCGTGAGATTAAAAAATCAAAAGAAAAATTAAGTGTTACAGGGGCACACAGTTTTTCTTTCCTTATTCTTCTCAGCTCTTTTAAATTCATCTCTTTTTAACTTGAGCTTTTTAACTAGAGTTCCTCCAACGTTCGTAGACTTAATTCGAACTAATCCTACGTAAAGATCCGTCCACCCCTATCTCAATATATACTTTTATTCCAGGCCATCGATAGACTTTATTATTATTATTTTTTTTTTTATTTATAATTGCTCGTTAAATTTTATTTAAAATTTTTTCGCAATAATTGAGTTCAGTGTTTTAGAAAAAAAATATTTTTTTGTTACACAAAAATTAATTAACAAAATGTAACAGTCGCAATAGTTTATTTTCGCGTCACAGCTTAGAGTTATTTAATGAGTAAGGAAACGTAAATAACAAAATTTGATCCATTAGCTGAAACCTAGAGACGATTTTGTTGACGATACAAATATTTAGAGGACGAACGAAAGCAAGTTCATGAAGCGATCCGGCATCTGCAGTTGGGCGCCATTGGCAGGACAGTGTTATTAGTAAATTAACTGACATCAAAGAAAATGCGGACGCTGGCCACTTACTCTGTTAATGGAAAGCTTCATCGTAAACTCATACGAGTACGTACGGCTGCTCACATACGAACGTTGTTATTTATTTTTTTATTTCGAAGTAAAAAAACGGGGGTGAATAAATAAAAATTACGATGCTGTTTTTTAGTCTTTAATGCAGATTTTTAAACGACTAAATTTAGCGCGTTAAGCTCGTGTAATCCCACCCTTAATATTCAAAAACGTGATCGTCTTGCCAAGTGTTCGAAGCTGGCCAGAGAACAAGGCGACGACTGCTTTCGACTCGGGGAGTAGGAGAACGAGGTAGTGTCGGGTTCTGGGTGCTGGGTGTCGGATGAAGAGCACCCAGAACCCAGTAAGTGGATGGTAACTGGAATATCTTTTCCGAGCCCAGTTGTGTAGAGTCCGAGGGCTTTTCATATGCTAATTGGCATTCGTCATTTTCTTACGACGTCGATGGCTTAAGTGAGCTTTGGGTAACTCTTTTAGAGAAAAAAAAAAAAAAAATTCAAACACTTTTTAGACCTTAATATTTTTCTAAATCGTTTTCTGAAACTTAAAATCGATAATTTTAAATAACTTATAAATAAACATATTTTTTTTTTAATTTATGCTCTTAAAAAAAATCTAAATGGATAAAAAAAATTCAGTATGAGGCAAAATAGGCCATTGAAAAAAATTTTCATTTATTTTCAATACATATTAAATTCATTTAAAATTTAAATAAACTAATTAAAGTTACTGTAAATTAATTAAAAATTAAAAAAAAATACATTAATCTATTCAATATCGCGAAATCCGTGAGAAATTTTCAGACGAATAAAATTAAAAAAAAAAAAATACTATTTAATCTTTAATTCATTTAAGTTTACTTTCAGAAGTATTTTTATGAAAAATGAATTTTAATACTGGAGTAATTGTTTGTTAGGCTTAATTATTCTCATTTTGATTATCCGGACTAATGTCTCTAGATTTCAACTAACATACGTAATTCTCATTCACCATTTAAAACAAAATATATATACGACCGAGATATTTTATCTTTTTATCAGTATCTTTCTTCATATCTACAACTATACTCAGATAAGAAAATCCATATCCAACGGTTAGTATCTTCGCTGTCTGTGAATCAGTCTTTATACAAATGTTACATTTAAAACTATACCATACACACTTATAATTCAATAAAACTACAAAAACAATCAAAGTTATCATTACCAGTAATTGAATAGTTGACAAAATAAAAGGAATAAAAAACATAAAAATTAATACCTTTTTTTTTATTAATGAAAATTTTAAATGATCTCGTGCTGACTAACTCTTTACGTGTCCAAGTTTCTGGAATCGGATCATGACAGAGCTTATGACTCACATAAAAGTGTTATCAGCCTCGGTGTCGCGTAAAATTTGAAATCTGGTTGGTTAGTAAATTACTAAATTATTAATAAATAAAAACATAAATAGAATAATGGTCTTGGGGACAAGAGAGATAATGAGGTCGGATGAAATGGAGGGTGAGTTATCTGGGCCAGCCCATCCGATTCCCAATGAGTCGTTGGATTGTGGATGCGCCCAATTACCTTGTCCCAAATTAGCCAAATATGCAACGAGGAAATTTTACGTTGGGATTTTGTGTTGGATTGGAATTATTCAGGCTGCTGGTCAGGCATATTTTTCACTCACCAGTTCGACTATTGCAAGGAGGTTCAATTTTCCATCAAACTCTATTGGTAATTTAATTTGTTTATTAATAAATAAATAAATCGATAGCTAATTTTTTGTAATTATTAATAGAATGGATGACATTATTTACTGAAGGCGTCGTGCCATTTATTCTCGCTCTCCCTATTGCCTATTGGGGTGACCGAATACACAGAGCAGCTTGGACAGGGGCTTTAGTATTAATCCAAAGTGTTGGTTTCTTTTTTATCATCATTCCGCATTTTAGTCATTCATCTCCACGAGTTGTTGAGGAAACTACTAATGTTACTCATTTATCTCTTTATTCTGGTAATTATCGATTTTTATTATTTATTTCTACGACGCATAGTAGAGGCCGAGCAAAATGGGGATGGTTATAAAAAAAAAAAATATATAATTCCTTTTGATCCTGCAAATACGAAATTTTTTTTTGTCACTTATATTTAAAGAGAGTGACAACAAATTTCAATTTCCATTGATAATTTTTTTTTTCATCTATAAAAAAAAAAAAAAATGGGGTAGCGTCAAAACATAAAAGAAAAATTTTTGGAATCTGAAACTGCTTGAAAATAATTTCGAAAGTACGAAATTATAATTAAAATAAAATTTTTGGTCTCCAATCCTCCCCCATATATATAAAAAAAAAATCATTTTACCTTAAAATTTTCTTTATTTTCGTCAACTTCAGAAGACAATCCCGAGCTTTGTTCAGTACCAGGACTCGCTCGAGTGCTTGTAGAAGAAGAGGGAACCTGTTATTTCACTCTGACAGTTGTTATTATTTCGCAAATAATCAATTGTATGGGTAACATTGCATATTTGGCACTAGGAATATCTTATTTGGATGACAACACTCGAAAAAGACATGTTGCTATTCCAATTGGATTTTTATTGGCCGTAAAAATAATTGGAATGCTATTGGGTTATTTGATGGCCTGGGGATGTCTTAGGTGAGAAATATTTCAAAAAAATTCAAACTCAAATTTATATAACTTTATTGATTCTTAATAAATGTATTTATCTACTTTGATATATGTTAGGATAGACGCTGATGATCTGACAGTTACGATTCAATCCTATCGTGAACAATTTGGCGCTTGGTGGCTCGGATGGCCAATTTTAATGATTCTGCTCGTTATTCCTGCATTAGCTCTTGCATTGTTGCCACGAAGACTTCCTTCCGAGGTTAAAAAATTTCTCAAAGTTTTGATTCTTAGAACTAATTATTTTATTGTTTTTATTGAATTTGATTTATTTTTTAACAAAAGGTTGTCGAGCAAGCCGCAGCATCTATTCTTGACATTGCCGGTCGCACTAGTCCTCTTACCGAATCAACAGTTTCTGATGAGACGAAAAAATTTGGTGACACTGGTTTCTTTTCTTCATTGAAAAGACTTCTGACAAACAAAATTTTTCTATGCAATACTTTTTCCAGTATTTTTAGTATCTGTGCGATTGTAAATTTTGCGTACAACGAAGATTTATTTTTGGAATCCCGTTTCTATGTACCTCGGCCCTCGGGAATTTTTTTGGGCTTCAGCGACCCCTTCACATCGCGAATAGTTGCGATTATTTTTCGTCCAATAATTATTGGGTCAGTTATTATTGCATCTGGATTTATAATCGCTAAAGTCCGTCCGCGTGCCAAATGGCTAGTGTCTTACAATACTGTGATTGCAATTTTAGCAGCAACAATTATTTTTTCTTTGGCTTTTATTGATTGCAAGAAGCCGCCTATTTTTGGTTCAAAGTCTTATGGATCGTAAGTAATTTTAAATATTTTTAGAAAATTTTATTTTTGATATTCTTGAATTCTCTTATTACGAAAAACGATTGAAATCGATTAGAAAAAAAAAATTTTAAATACATTTTAATGCTTTTGAATACTTTGAATATTTTTGAATCGCTCATCTTATGGGCATTTAAAATTGTAAATCGTCTTGAATGGTTTCTCTTAATCAGGGATTATCTTCAAGTCTGCTGTGTACTCTTAGTACCAAAGCTATTGTGGTCCGTAAGCTTTTCATTTTCTTATACGTCAGATTTTAGCTGCAATTAGCTTCTCATTAAAGATTTAGAGTATATGAAAAACTTCAAGCATATATACTGCTGTGATTAGGAAGAAGGCAGTAATTTTGCTTACTGCCTTTCCACCTTACCGATGTTAATTTAACATTAGTTGAATAGAAAAGCAGTAAGTGAAGTTACCGCCTTCTTCCTAAGCATGGCAGTATAATTATTTAGTATTAAAATCATCATTACCTCTTAACTTAAAAAATTATAACCTGAGCTTGATAACCATTGTCTGCTTTCAAGAATGTTCAAATTAATCCCAACTCCAAAAGTCTTAGAGTTATATATTTTATTTTTACAAAAATTTATTTAATAATTTATAAAATTTTTTAAAAGGTTCTCTTTATTAGAATATTGCAATAGAAATTGTCGATGTTCAAAGGATGCTAATTTCCGTCCAATTTGTGACACAAAAAATGTTGCAATTTTTTTCACGCCTTGTCACGCTGGCTGTACAGGCATCGATACAACAAGTGAACCAAAAAAATTCACAGGCTGCAGCTGTGTTAAAAAACTTCCTGAATCATCGAATAGTCCTGAAGTTATTGAAGGTCTTTGTGATTCGACTACATGTCAAATCGGCTGGATTATTTTTGAGGTTTAAAAATAGATTCTTTACAAATATAAATATTATTATTATTAATTTATCTACTATTTTAGGTCAGCACCATTTTAGCTTACACTCTGCTATCATCAGGAGCAATATCAAGTTTTTTGATCAGTTTACGCTCAGTATTTATCCAAGACAAAGCACTTGCGATAGGATTCTGGATAACTTTGACAACATTCATAACATATATACCCGGAAAAATGTTTTATTGGCAAATAACCGACTGGACATGTATTCATAGAGGAAATTCTCAATCGTGCCACTTACACAATACTAATCTCGGCTCTTATTTGTCATATACAACAACCTTTTTACTACTACTCGCAATAATATTTCAAGTACTTACTTTCTTCTTTTGTAAAAAATTACGTATTTATCGCGAAATAGAATTCGAATCTCGTGACGCAGCTGAAAATTCATCACAAATACGATCAATACCACTTGAGACACTTTCAAATCCAGATGATTCTAGTTTTGTGCCAAATGTTTCTAGTTCTGCGGTAACATCAAGTAGCGCAGTCGCAACTGGTGCAGGAGTAAGTGGACAAAGTTCTCATGCAACAAACAATTCATCAGACATAATTGAAATAACTGATTCCGGAGTGATTCGTAAAGTTAACGGCCCATTGAAATACGGACCTGTAGGACCTGGTGACTCGGATCAAAATAATGACACCGATGAACATGACCAGAGTTTAGAATTTCACAATAAACGTGCACCGATTTCATTGACTACAGTTTCTTATCGACGTTTAAAATTAGATTCAGATAACGAAACTAGTGACTCTAGTGGGTCAGTTAAAAATTTTCATGCGCACAAATCTATTGTAGAAATTTCATCGAAAACAGAAGACACAAAAGTTAAACAGATTCCGGTACTCGCTGGATTCTCGCGTACCGATGACATAAAATTCGTGAGAATTGAAGATAAACGCAAAACCGGTGACTTTAATGAAGTAGGAATACCGATCGTTGAGTATCCATTAACTTCAGTAAACTCGCGAAGCATTGGATCTATTTTAACTTCTCCAGAAATGACCGAGCATGCCAGAAGATTTAGATCAAAAAACTATCCAAGACGTCGCAAAGCGGAACCAGGCAGTGATGGCTTGAGAAACAGACCCTTGTCTCCTCAGCACACGTCTTCCGGTTTCGAAAGTTCAGCTTCCGACTTGCATAACGATCCCAATATTTCTGACGTAAGGCAGTTTTCAAAGTCAACATCAAACCTTGGCCAGCCGGCACGAAAACCGAAACTTCATGGATTTGCCACTGCCTTATAAGATCTATTTAAAATATTTCCTTATACTTTCAATTAAAAATTTTAGTATTTTGATAAGTAAATTTATTGTTTTAAAATAAAATTTTTCATACTATTCATCTATTTATTAATTAACATTTTATCACATACATTTTTTTTTATTTATTACCTTACACTATTCTACATCACTAATTGAATATTATATTAATTATAAATTCATAAGATGGTAATGATAAAAACGAACAGCAGATGCTTAAGGTACGGATAAAGTCACTGAGTAAAAACTCAAAATTTCTCTAAAAAGAAAAAAAATGACTAACACTTTTTTTTTATATATATATATATATAACCGATAAATGGTAAAATATATTTTACAGTGATTCTCATTGTTGATCTTCTTTCACATCATCTAACTCGATATCGTCATCAAAAATTTTGACATCTTTCACAAAATACCATACTCCGATATCAAATAATGTACCAATTGTTACAAAAGCTGTAAATATAAAAATGTAACGATGAGTTATAAAATTTATAAATTTTTATGTCCGTGATAAAACACATGAGATTACTCTGTCCATTTTTTATTTAAAAATATTACGAAATCCGTGTATAGAACCGGGAATTGAATTTTTTTTTTTTCACTAAAATTACATGTTGAGTATCGAATTCAAATTTATGATTTTTCTAATATTTTTAATTAAAATTATACAGGCCGGATTAACTTCAGAATTTGAGTATTGTAAAAAAAAAAATTCAATAGGACGGATGTTTAAATATTTATAAGAAATAAGAGGTAAAATTAAGTGAATTTTTAGAAAAATAAATGAACTGTACACTGTAAAAAATTTTCGGAGTGAACGCGGATTAAATCCGGAGTGGATAACTGCTTATTTATTTAATTCCCTCAGAGTGAAATTTACTCCAAAGGGGATTTTATTTTAATACTAAAACTCGGAATCGAGTGAATGCGGATTCAAATAAAATCCAGTTCCGCGGTAAAAATAAACTTCCGATTTACTCCGTATGCGGGGTGATTTTTTTTTAAACTCCAAGTGATGGAGAGAATTTGGATTTAAATAAAATTTATAATCACTCCGAATTCACTCCCGATTTTTTACAGTGTGTATTAACATCCATTTAAAAAAATTTGAAAAATTATAATTTAATTTTTATCAATCAGTAAATAAATAAATAATAAATAAAATGTAGAGTACTTACTTGCAGCCGTGAAATTCAGTAAATACCTAAGAGCTTCACCATTGTATAGCCAACAATTGCCAGTGCCAGAACAGGTTTTGCCCCAAACGAGACAAGTCTTGTCTGTAACAAAACACCCACGCAAATAATATATTAAAGTGCCACAAATTCCATATCTTGATGATTATATCTCGCCACAAATTGTCGACACGATATAATAACATAATATAATTTTACATCATAACTATATCTATACATATAAATATTAAGCAACAACGCAATAGAGCTCGCGTGTAAAATTACATAGACGTCGCTCATCAATTAATTACCAAGAATGAAGCCAAAGAGTATAGGCGAAGGAATAAACGCGAAGAGACTCATTATCGTCAATCCGAATCCCATTGCTACGGCTTTGTCTCTCTCAGCTACGCATCTGACGGATACCAAGAAATTTGACGCTCGTCCCGTGGCTCCGCTGAATTTCAGCAGACATACAACCGCCAAAAACAGATAGAATTTGTGCATACAGTCAACCGGACATGGTCCCGGTGTCGCTGTCCCCATTTCGGAACCATAATCGCTGTAATTTATTGACGTTGACCCATTTATTGACAATTTATTTAATGAAGCGCGCGAGTATCTCGTTCTTACGCAGCTACAGTCTGTGTAAATTTTAGTCCCATTTGGATTTATCTAAAAATAAATAAATATACTTGTTATTTTATATTTTTTATCTCGAATATTTCTAAGTTTTTATTTCAAAATCCAATATTTACTTGATATAAAAAGTTAAAGATAACAATATAACTGAATTTATATTGCTTTAAATCAAGGGTGAAGAAATAATTAAATAACTCATTCACAGTTTACTCTTTTTTTTGTTAAAAGTTTCGATAAATTTTTTTCTTTTTTAATTTATTATGTTAGCGATTTAATAAAAAATATAAAAAAAAAGTTTGTTCATTTACATACCGTAATTTTTCGACATCCAGCATGACAGGCAGAAATAAATATCTTTCCTTCGTCCGAACAAACCGGATTGTATGTAACGTAATCGCAATTACAATTTTCATTGCACGGAAATTGCGTTTTCAATTCACCGCTATTATCTTGAATACTCATAACCTGATTATCATTTGCCGAGCAGCCAAGAAATGCGTAAGAAATCATTCCCATAACCGAAACAGCGCCGACAATAATATTCCATGCTGCCAAATAACGCGCACGGGGTTTATATTTGCTGATGATTAACCCCGACAACAGGATACCAAATGCACTGAAAACCAAACCGACAGTCCCAGTAATAAGTGATGAGACACTTGCCGATTGTTTGTATTGCGTTTCAATATATTTCGGCATGAAAATCCAGTAGGGCATGTATCCCAAGAAGTAGAACACCGTCGCCAAATTATTGCACATCAGCGTGTTGTTGCTCAGAAGACGTTTGAAGGTTTTAATCATATCTTCAAACGAGGCTGGAACTTCTGGACTTTTTTCATTTTCATCGATACTGTTGCAATTATCAGCATCATCATCATCATCATCATCATTTTTATCACCATTATTATCAATATTTTTTTTTTCTTTCTTCGCTTGAAGTCTTTCCTGCTCCCGATAACTTGCCGTCGATTTACTTCTTTCTAAAGCCAAAACTTTTCGCGCCGCTGCGCGTGGCAACGTTTTTGGAAACAATGCAATTATACTTGCAAATAACATTAGTAATATTGCTAATATTATCCAACCAAGCCACCATGCGCCTAACCATCTATTTTTATTAAAAAAAAAAAAAAAAAAAAAATGATTAGATAATTAATTTAATTTCAAAAATAAAACAAAAAGAGTTCAATATTTAATGGCATAAATTATATGCAAATAATTTCCGGAATTTATTAAAAATTGAACTCTTTTTGCGAGTAATAAATTTTATCATTAATTGCCTAGGATCTGTAGTTGTGATGGAGGGTGTCAAAGTGGGACTGATGTAAAATTTAAGAGAAAATGATGCGAGACCGTATCCGATCGCGGGTCCCAGCATCCGTAGAAAATAAGAAAAGCTTATCAAGACAGGTGTTTTAGACTTTTTAATGTTGTCATCCATGTAGGAAACACCGAGGGTGTAGTATAGCGAGCCGCCAATCCCGGAAACAAGTTGAGCTGTAAAAAGGAGTGCTTGCGGTGCGAAGTTACCGTGAGAGTCATCACATATATTTGTACGGTTCTCCTTAGCTTGACATAGAAACTTTAGTTCGCGGTTCCCACTCCAATTCGTGTTGCTATTATTCGATGAGTTTAGCGGTTGCCCGCCGTATTCCTTGGTCAATAAAAGCGCGTCTTCGCCCGGGCCGTACAAAAAATGTGGAAGCATTGTGAGACAACAAAATATCACCACCTAAATTTAATGGAAATTATTTTTTTTTTTTTTTTTTTTTTGTTGAGAAAAAATCTAAATTTAATTAATTAATTAATTATTTTTTTTAAATTTTTTACCGTATAAATACCAACGGCAATCCACCGAGGTCGATGCCCACGACCAGCATAATAAGATAAGACAATTGACACAAACAGTTGAGAAATATCATTCCCAACAGTAATGAGACCTATAAGTACAGTAAATATTTTATAAATTATTTTTAAACTTTATCACAAAAGATAAAAAAAAAAAAGTTGACTATCAGTAATTTTAAAAATTAAAATAAATTTATACAATTTACCAGTGGTCTTTGACGGAATTTTAAATCTCTTCTCAATAGTCGTAATAGTACCATTGAAATAAGCATAACTAGCACTGAATATGCATCCAAGGACACCGTAAAGAAATACGTAAGCTTTTTTATTGGCAAATTTTTGTAAATTTGGACCACGAAAAAGTCCAATACCACAGGAAGTGTCATCAGTTAGTGGTAGGTCGCGAAAAATATCATCAATACCGCGTAGTGATGTCGGCGACGCTGTTTTTAAATTATTACTGTCCACCATTCGCGAGTTATCCAACAAAAGCTTGCTCTCCGGTCCATTTTTACAATTTGCTTCTACTTTTTTGTTATTCATCATGCACTAAATATTTGCGAAAAATAAATGAAATAAATAGTCAAAATAAATTTTACCAATTCACTAAAATATATCAAGTGGTCCTCATTATCACAGATGCCCAGCGGGCGAACTTAAAATTTTTTTTTAGTATTCTACTGATTTTTCACATCAGCACAGTCATTATTCAATAAAATAAAAAATATAGCATACATAAATACAAATACTATATTGTATAACAATCAACGACGTGTTAATAAAATAAATAAATAAATAAATAAATTAACGAAACTAGATACACTTAAATTCTATTTAGAGTAAAATAGCTTTGAGTGGTGAAGACGATAGGACACACGTGCAAGACAAATTCTCGCTTAGGAATGCGCTTTGACACAATATTCTTTATCGACTGAGCTCATTCACGTCTTATGATGTGTACATATACGACATATATGTATATGTATACGTATATCCATGATAATAATATAAAACTACTTCTCACCCGTAAATTCATCAGTACTCCCACTTTGATATTGTACAGTACCTCTGATTAGAGGTCTACAGTCTAGACTTAATTCTATAATACAAACAGCTTCAAAGATCATGATAGGGTCTTTTAAAAAAGCATATTTATTTTTTAAGTGGGAGTAAGAACGCCTGTACATTCATATAATAAACACGGGTATATTTTTTTTTATTTATACGATTTTGAAAAATTCGATTCAAGTCAACAGTAGAAAAAAAACAATTCAATGACAAGATTTGAAAAATGATTTTTAAAATTTAATTTAAATAATTAATTGTTCTTAAATTTAATATTTAATATTAATTGAATAAATAATGGAGTAATTGTTATTAATAGAAAGCCAAGTAAACTGTTTATTATAAAATGTATATAATAATTTAACCAAGTTTGTAACATAAACTCGATCACTAGTTGACTCTAGCTCTCGAGCACTCTATCCTACGCTAGTAGACCAACCGTCTTGACTATGATCACATTGTGAGTCCATTATGATTTAATAGAACGAAGGTTCATACACTTGGGCTTCCATATACGCTTCCATATATATATATGTATATTTACATATATTACAGACTTAAAAATAAATACCATGCACTTTTGCATTTATAATTCATTATATTTTATACTTATGGCCGCGGTAAATTATAAATTTTTTAAAATTTTAATTAGCAAGTGTTCGGAAATTTTTTTCAGGGCAACAGCAAAAATCAAAAAGTCAGGATGGCCACAAAAAAATTATTTCAAAATTCCCTGATATTTCCCGGTTCTTCAGTAAAGTTTTTCACATTTTTTCCTGATTCAGAAATTTAATTCGTATCATTAAGATATTCAGTTTTTATCATATTTTCATTCAAAATAATTTAACATGGCCTACTTTTGATATTTGATCTTAAAAATATGTAAGTTTAAATATTTAATAAGAAATTTTATGATTAAAATAATTTAAATTATACCAGCCACTAAAATTAAAGGATATTTAAAAAATTCCAAATTTTTAACAGGTTGTAACTCAAAGGGAAATGGTCGTACAACAAAAACAAAAAAAAAATAAATTTTAGTTTTAAGTGTCTAGTTTTCTGATCTGGTTTTGAAATTTTTTCATTATACACGGGTTTGAAGTAATTAAAAATTAATCACAATTATCGAAAAACATTTATTGAAGCCGATAGACTGTTTTTGAGACGAGCAAAAATTTGTAAATTTTTTTTTTCGATGGTTTTCTCAGGAATACTTCGGGAAAAAATTTAAAGACCAGATAAAAAAACTAAACACTCAGGGCTACAATTTGCCTTATTTATTTTTGTTGTATGACCATTTTTTTTCGTGTTACAACCTGTTCAAAATCACTTAAAAATTTTGAATTTTTAAAATATTTTTTAATTTTTAACTGCCGCAATTAAATTCCCGGATACTTTTCAAAATTCCCAGACATTTTCATGATATTTCTCAATTGCATAATATTCCCTGATAATAGTATTTTTTTTTTTTTTTTTTTAAAAAGCAAAATATATAATGAAGTATTTAATTATTATAATGCAAATAATTAGTGAATATTTATGATCTATAACAAGTGGATAAGAAATAAGGAGAAATGTACTTATGGAAAATTATTGAACTGGGCTTATGAGGATGCGTGATATTTGCTAAAGATGATGGCTCGGCAGCAACATGTAGCGACAATAATGCGCGTAGCTGTTGTGTAAATAGTTAAAATAAAAAAAAATGTCGTTTAGTGATAACAACAAAAATGTCGTAAATTATTTAAAATAGCTAGCTTGTATTATCTTGTTAATTATCTATATTTTTAATTAATTTTTGTTGTTTAAATTATTGAAATTAGTCAAACGCGTCAATATTAATTAAAAATAAATATTAATATATTTTTATTTTTATTTTTAATCAGTTATCTGTCGCCAGGTAATGATTACTGTCCAATCGTCGTAAAAATTTCATTAATAAATTTAATGTTCGTTGAATATTACATAGAAACGGTAATGGCAATTTGCATACTAATATGTAAAGAATAAATTTGAACTAAGATTCGTCAAGTGTTAACGTAGATTAAACGTTAAAACGTCTTGGGCTCTTTAAATTAATCATAACATTTAGTTTCATAAAACTAATCATCACACTTTTTATCAAGATAAAAAAAATTTTTTAAATTTAAATCTATTCCGACGTAAATTTAATTAAAAACACAACAAATAATAAGTGGAAAAATTTACAGATTAAGGAAAATTTAATTCTTATCTTTAAATTTATCATAACAAATACAATCTTGACAAGATTAACTCAAGCTACGGTAATTGATTATCAGACAAATTTGACCGATAATAATAATAATAGATATGGGCTTTAAAAAAAGTCGTAAAATGTGAGTTGATATAATCTACTGTCTGTATTTATTATTAAATTTATTTTATTTTTTTTTTGTTTCCTACAATAATCTAATATGTATAAAAATATTTTATTTTTCTCCACTAATAATTTTTTTAATTTTTACATTTTGATTAATTATTTTCATAAAAATTTAAATTTCGCGGTTTACGGATAGCTTATAATTTTAATCAATACATATTCGTATTAAATCAAATTTTTTAAAAAATAATTTATTACATGTGTCAAATATTTAATATTCGAAATTAGGCCGAATCACCAATTACTCCTTAATAATTTTTATTTTAAATATAGACAACACTATTTTTTCAAAATTTTTTAACCTCTGGTTTTTAAACTCCGAGACATATTCTTAAGCTTCGTTAATTTTTTAAACAGAAAAATAAAAAAAATATTATAACTTATTGATCATTAGCTTCACTCTGATTCCCAACAAATAATTTTGGTAAAAAAAAAAAAATTTCAATATGAATATGAATTTAAATTTTAAAACAAAAATTGTAATTAAATTTTCAAAACAGATTTTATTTTAATGTCAAATTTAAGTCATGGAAAACTAAAAATAAAATAAAAATTTTTTTTTTTTTCAATATTTATTAGGCCTCTAAGAAATACTAGAGAGTAGTATTTTAGTTGTTGAGAGTGATTTGGACATTAAATATTAGCGTCAGTATATAAGACGCTACAGGTACTTTTGTTAAATGGAACGAATAAAGAGAAGCGTTTAATAGTTGGTGAAGACGTAACGACATTCAATCGAGTATTTGTGACGACGGAAGAGACGTACACTGAGATCGTCATGTATGCCCTGCTTTCGGTACTCTATTCTCCGACTGGCTGTCTATAGACTTGCTGTACTTTGACTCGGAAGATGTTGATGAGTGATACCTAAAATGGGTCAAGGTCATCTGCATAATGCCCCACTCAACTTATTTTGCATTAAATAAAATCATATTTTTTCTCATTCGAAGTAATTACTTTTCTGTTCAAAATTAAAACCGCAAAAAATTTAAGAATTCTACTTTCATTGACGAACACCACGGAATAAAGAGAATTCATTAGTCCTGAGATCTATAAGGCTTAAAAACTAAAAGGCTCTCAGCAAAAACGCAAACCCTTATTTCCATTTGTTTTTTCAAGCATTTTCAGTCACATCCCTTGAAAACGAATTTTATCCGAGGATCCTCATCCCAGGATTTTTTAAAAATAAAAATAAAACATAAAATATATTTTTATAAATTTATTTAACTAAAAAAATAATATTTATCTATATATTATTTATATTTATAAAACAAAAATTATTATTTATAATTTTTCATTATATTCAATAATTATTTTATCTTTTTTATTATCACTTATTGTCGTATCTTCAAGTATAAAATTTTTACGTTTATCTTCATTGGCTCCATATAAATCCAAATCTTTGCTGAGATAGCAGACACACGTGTCCAATATTACGGCAACGAATGTGAAACCTTCGTCAAATAAATAAATAATAAATTTAATTAATCAATTAATTATCTTAGATCGGGTACCTTTAAAATTTGCCAAAATTTTTTATTCAAATTGTTATTAATTTCGAAATGACATAGCGTTTCTAGGGTAAAATAGGTGACTTAAAAATTATTTATTTTAGGCATGATAAAATTTTTTTAATTAAAATTAATTTATCTACGGTCGTTAAAATCAGAAAAATAATAAGATAATTAAATGACAGAGATTCGCACTTAAGGTGTCGACTAGCGATTTTTTAAAAATTCTGTTATGTTCAAAAAATTTTTTTTCTTTTTTTACTGAAAGAACTGAGAGATGATTGGTAATTAAAATTCTTAAAATTCAATTAATCGCTTAATCCCGTGCCCGTTTCACCCTACGTAATTAAAAATAAAATTTAAAAAATACTTACAGGCTCCAGTTATATTGAATAGATAACGAAATTTATCTTTATCATAATACCAACAATTTCCGGTAGTGCCACATGATTTTTCCCAAATTAGACAGGACTGGTCACAAATAAAACCATAAACTATGGGACCAGGAATAAGTGCAAACAGTGATATGAACATCAGTGTAACTCCTTGGGCGACACTTTTATCTTTTTGCTCGACGCAACGATAATTAATCAGTACATTTCCTATTTTACCAGTTGACATCAAACAATGACAAATCATACTCAGTGCAATAAATGTCATGTATGATTTAACACAATTTCCTAAACATGGTCCCAAGACAACTGAATCTTTTGATATCGTCGTCGAGTTATAATTATTGTTATTATTGTAATTATAATATTTTTCACTATTGTCACGATAGTTTGCAGCATTTGGTACACAACTACAGTTGCCATAGTGCCGTGCGTCAATTAAACTTGTGCATCCAGCGTGACATGCTGAGAAGTAAGATGTCATTGATGCTTCGTGACAAACTGGGGCGTATTTAACGCCCTCACAATTACAACCAAGATTACATACTGTTGTAAAATTAACCCTTTAAATATCAATATTTGCTGCATGTTATTTATTAATATATTGATTCATACTTACGATTAATTTATTACAATTATTTGTCAGAATTTAAAATACAAATTTTTTAAATTTAATTCGAGGGTTCAAATTTAATATAAATAAAATTTAAATATTTAAAAAAAAAAAATGAATTTTTATTCATTTTCATGAATTGATAAATTTAAAATTTCATTAACAAAAAAAATTATTAATTTAACTGAATATTTTTTTCAAAATGAGCTTCCTGATAAAGATTATTATTATTTTTTTACTACTTTAATTTTTTCGAAAGTTAAAAATTTTGGAGCTCTGTTGGTTTTAAATTTAAAAAATATCTAAAGAAAATTTGTATGGCCCACTTTACCCTTTAAAATATTATTTTATATAAAAATTTTTGTGTAAGTGGATTTACTTATTCAAAATTATTTACCGGAATTCAATTAAGTGAAATTTTTTTTTTTTATTTATAAATATTTTTTAAAAAATTAAAAAAATTATAAAAACTTACTCCATAGTAATAGCATTGACTCCCTCAATAGGAACTTGGTCACAACCAATAAAAATATAACTGATCTGTATAATAAAAGCAACAAATCCCCCGAAAACGTTCCAACTCAAAAGTCTTGATGGTCGAGGCTTAACTTTGCTTATAAAAAACCCCGAGCCTAAAAAGCCCAGTACCATACCGACTAGTGAAATCGGACCTTGATAAATTAAAAAAAAAATAAAATAACAATAAAAATAATCAGCCAGTAAATCAAAAACAAAACAGAGCATAGAAAAAAAAATTAATGAATGTAATTAATGTGATACCTGTTATAACTGTACCACCCGCAGCCGAAGTATTAAATTGTACCTCCAGATACTTGGCCATGAAAGTGAAGTAGGGAAGTAGACCAAAAATTCCGAAGACCGCGCTTAGATTGTTACAAAAAAGAATTTTATTTGAAAAAACACGTTTTAGTGTCACTGGAAAATCTTTCAACGAAGGCTGGTGTACGTTTTCTTCCTCGTGGTTCTTGTCAACTCGGGATGTTATCTCGGGCAACCCTTCGATCCCATTGTGGATTTTTAGAGGCAATTCACCTTCTATCTATTTTTGTCCCATTTAATTCATATATTTATTTATAAAAAAGTAAAATAGTAAATATTTATATTAAAATTACCTTATTTTTATTATTGTTTTTATTTTTTTCTTCTTTCGGCAAATGCTTTGGGAACATAGCAATAAGCAGAGCGAAAATTAGAAGCAAACAACCTAAAATAATCCATCCTAGCCACCATGCACCCAACCAACGTGGATCTTTATCAGTTATAACTGGATGTAAATTCGGTACAATGTAAAGTTTCAAGCAAGCGTAAGCTAAAATAAAACCTAGTGCTGGTCCAGTTGTTCTTAATGCAAATGTAAACCCTAAAAATATAATTTTATTAATGAACATCAAAAAGAGTCAAAGACATAAAACTTGAAATAAAGCCTGGATTTTTAAATTAAATTTTTTTATTAGATAATTTAGGAAAAAATGAATTACTCACCGAGTAACATTGGGGTGTTTGATTTTTTTGTATTATCATCAAGATAAGTTTGCCCTAATCCAAAGTACAGGGTCGTCCCAATTCCAAGAACAAATTGTGACATAAATACCAAAAAACGCGGCAATAAACTTCCGTCCATGAGATCTTCCTCGTCACATTTGTCGTGTTCGTTTGAACCGGGGCACAAGTAAGTCGGGCTATTAGTTGAAACTGTTTTAGTTGAATTTAAAAAAACACTCCGATCTAAATACTCTTGAGTTAATGACAGTGCTGACTTGCCGGGACCGTAGATTAAATGGGGAATCACTAGAATAAAACATGATAATGCACTGAATCCTACACCTGCAGCTAGCCATCTTGGACGATGTCCTGCACCACCGTAATACATCAGTATCAGTGAAAGTATTTGTGAGATCTCATTACCCGACAGTATTATACCTGTAAATATAATTATCATTTTTATTTCTGGGTAAATTAATTTAAATTACGTCACTGGAGAAGACGAAGTTACACAATTTAATAAAAAAAAAAAATTTGTAAAAGAGGTTGAGGCAAGTTGGACACTCAGGGTAAAGTGACCCCAAATTTAAAAAATTTACTGTGAATGGAATTTTTACTATGAATCAAAATTTTGGATAATCAATTAGCCCCATTAATTGTTAAAAATTTAAACTCCCTTTTACTCCTCCGTTAAGGGGTAACGTTAACCGATTTTCAAATCAACTTAATTCACGGACAAACACTGAAAACCTAAAATAAAGAGTCTTTAGGGTTTTTTAAAATCGTAACACAGGGCTAAAAATTTCGTATTTTCAAAAATTCTAATTCGTCTCCGAGAAAAATAGTCCCGTTTATTTCCTGAGTGTGAGAAAGATGTCCGGTAGTGCATCCCCTAAGCTTAAAAAAAAAAGTTACCTGTCGTCTGACTGGGAATTTTAAATCGTTTTTCTAACGTCGTCAGCGTGACAACGATATAAATGAAGGCCATAGCTTGAACGAGCCCCAGAAAACCATAGACCAAAATAAATGTATGTGGTGTCGCACGTTTTTGTAACCATTTTGGATAAATACCGCACAGCCCACAGTGGGTCGGTGTTGGTTCAGTCATAACTTTATTCTCAGTCCTTGCGTTTTTATCAATCTCCCATTCAGCTTTCAAGCCCTATGCAAAATAAATTATTTTATATAAATTCCAACAACATATATTTTCTATATCTACTGTAATTTTTAATTACCATTGATTCAAGTAATGAATAATAATAATAATTAAATAAAACCGCGATTGAATTTAATATATATATATATACTGTAGTATTGTTTTACTAAAAAATTGATCTTACATAAGTATTTGTAAGTAATAATAATACTGTCGTCTCAATTTCAATGACAGAATACTTTTCGCTAAGATTTTCATAACAAACATGACCTTATGATAATTTAAAATGTCATAAATTTATTTGTCAATTATTATTATTTATCATTACTAAGACATTGTTTGATAAAAATGAATAAAAAAAAAATATTTACACTATTTTAGAAAATAATTGATTATATTAATGACGATGAACTTGTAATGAAATAAAAAATAAATCTAAACTCGATTAAGGTAAAAAAAATGTAATCTATTGTGATCCACTTTCAGGCTAGTTAGTTGCGGAAACGTGCAGTTAAACACAAAAGCCCACGGTTACTATTCGCTTTTATTTGCCTCTCGACATTGGTTGACAGCTTGACATCTCCTCGTCTCTTACCTTGATATTAAACAGACTATACATTTACATATATATATACAAATCATGTATATTATTTTTATTTATATTTTTTATCAGTAAAAAATTACCATATTCAATGGAATTTCAATATTTTATATTTTTCCGAAAATTTTATTTATTGCTAATTACAAATTGCTCATTATACTATTAATTTGAAAAAAATTTTTTTACTTAAAAGTTTTGATGATAAACATTACTGACAAGTCATAAAAATAAAAAAAAATTTTTTGTGATTATTTAGTAACTATTGACTTAAAAGTTTTAACTAAAAATAATTAAATTAAAATTATGAGATATAAATACTGAACAAGATCATTGTCAGCTTAATTACTATAATAAATATTAATTAAATTTAAAAATTTATACATTCTAAATAAATTTTAAATGATTAATTACAAAGTAAACAATTTATAAATTATCATTTTATCAGTGGAAGTTTTAATTTTTATGAATTAATTTCTAATAGTCATTCAATTTTTTTATTCAAATATTGCTTGTTCACTTTTTATATAATAAATGATTCTATATATATATATATATGAATATGTATAGATTGAACATGTGTAAGCACAATCAATTGACGGGATTTTTCGTAAGCGTTCATGGAGCATACTTCCGTTACTGTAATGACATCACGTGCGCGAGATTTTTCTCTATACAATCAGATTATATGGAAATTAAGAAAATTTATATTACAATAATTATCTACATAACTCCGATGACTTGCAATTGCAATGTACATTAAAATTATTATTTTTTTAAAATATTTAAATAGTATTATCGTTATTTCTTATCTTTAGTATAAAAAATGATTGCAATATTAGTTTAGATTTTTATACCTAAAATTTCTCTATCAGGCTGATATTAATCGAATATATTGATAATTATATTTATACTATCTGGAAAAAATTAGAGTAATGATAACAGTTAATTAAGAACAGATTGTATTGATATTTTGTCCCAATTTTGCTGTAAAAAAATTACAAAGAATAGATACTAATTTGAAAATAATAATAATAAGAATAATGATGATGATGATGATGATGATGAGTTTGAATGTCAACGTGATGAATTATGATATGTTAAGGACGTTAAAAAGAAAATTACTGAAGAATAAAAATGACGATAAATTATACTAAAAATAGTATTAATTTTATTATTATTATTATTTATTTATTTATTTATTTAAATAAAATATTTATAAATTTTATTTACCATAATATCCCTGGTGCTTAGGAAGCCTGGGGATTAAATTATTTTTTTTTAGCCAGGGTGATCTTTTTAAAGCACAACTACTTCACTGGTGTAATGTTTTTTTTCTATTAGTAACAACTTCTCATGAGTTTACTCTTCAAGTACACGATCTCACGGCTAATCACGGGCTTACTATAGAACGAGGAGACTTTGCGCTATGATGATAATCTTCTTGCTCTTGGCCTCTTCACAAACAGTACCTATCACAATTGCCCCCTCCGTAATAACAGTACCATACTTGCATACATATATATATATATATATATATATATATATATATATATACATATACAGGCATATATATTGTGTATAAATCAACGGATTACTTTTTCTCCTGCGTAGAACTTACATTCTAAACTCATTCAAATAGAACGCAAATGTAGGCGCCAAAGGATTTAACTGCAGTGTACCGCCATCTTGTCGGAATTTTTTATATTAAATTACTTTTTTAACGGCTGTTGATAAAAATGAATTTGCCAGATATTCAAATTGAATAATTCCATGACTGATCTTCTAATTCATCAGTTTCATCAAGATTTTCATAACTTTCATTATTATCATCTTCAAAATCTTTATTTTCATCATTTTAAACCGTAGATCGATAGGATAAGATGTCGGTGGGATCAATTTGTAGGGATGACTTGTGGTATAAAATTTTTGGGATCACTTAACGACACACCAAATTTAACATTTTGTTAATAAAAAAAAAAAAATTGTCAGTAGCTAAATAGAAAAAAATTTTTTAAAATTTATTTCAAACAATAAATTTTTTTTTTAAAATAAATAATTTAATTTAAAAATAAAAATATAAGGAAGTAATCAGTTTATTAAATTTAAATATTAATTATTTATTAATGGTACATTAAATTAATCAATAATTACAATTAATAGATATAACAAATAAATAATAATGAAATGAATATTAATTTATTAATTTAATTAGCTAATTAAAATAATTAATAATGTAAATTTAGCTATACATATTTATTTTTCATTTATTATCATAAATGATTGTCAATTAGAGTTGAGATTGAAATTATATTTATTAATTAATTAATTAATTATCAACTAATAATAATGATGATAAGTATAAGAGTTCTACTTAGTGATTAATTAATAAAAATGATATATCAATTCTAACATATATGAAAGATGGCAATTATGACGTCACTTATCTAGTAGACAATAATAACAATAGTAATGAAAAATAGTAATTAAATTGCCATTGTAATAAAATAATTGTCTTACATGACAATAATTATTCTAATGTATTTTCTTCAGCTATTTTATTTACGTACCACCTAAACTAATTTTATAATTATTATTTCCTCTCATATTTATTATCATTATGTATTTTTATTAATACGATTCGTTGCTTTATACAATTTATTATTTTATTACTTTCCGTCGTTGAGATAAAAAAAAATTTATCAACAATTTTAGATAAATTTAAAAAATTTGAAACTTAAATTTACTTGTAATTATAAAAAATTGTTAATTAATTACCATCAATTATTATTTATTAAATATTCAAAAAAATTTAATTGACCGTCTATTAATTTTTTGATAAATTTTGAGTGTGGAAATAATTTGAATTCGCGAATTAGAATATTAATATTTTATTATAATCGAATAATTTGAATTATTTCGATACTTTTTTAATTATCAATTTAAAATTAAATTAATCCACCTTTTTTAGATTGTTTGAAAAATTCAAATTATTCTCAAATTATAATTAAAATTTTTTTATAATTTATCAGATAAGTAAAAAAAAATTACATATAGACAATTCAAAAATGTATGAAGTCATTGAAGAAAAAATTTGCCAAGTGAATGCAGACTAAATTCAGAGTCGATGTGGATTGAAATAAAATTCCCATCACTCCGTTAAAAAAAAAAAACTTCGCGGAGTAATTTTTCTTAAATTTCCAAAATTTCGAGCAGCGAAATCTCCAGATTTTTTTCACTAGAATTTTCAGTGCAATTTAAAAATAAAAAATAATTCGATTATAATTTTGAATAATTTGATTCTAATAAAATTCGCACACTTGATTAAATTTGCATTGAAAATTACGAAAAGTTGACTTTAAAAATTTCAAATTTGTGTTTTTATTTACGAGGTCTCGAGACCAATCATTAAACCTTTATTGACTAGCTTCCAAAAATTATTTCATTTTATTTTCTCTACTGTACCATCTATTTAATCATTACTTTATTTAAATATATTTAACATATGATTGTATATTTATTGAGCGATGGTTGATATTTATTAATTTATCAATATATTAAGGCCTCAATAAGACACTTATTTAATTAATTTTTTAATTAAGGCCACATTTGAGTATTAATTAAAAAAAAAAAAAAAATAATAACAATTACAATTAAGTTAGTAGGAAATAATAATTTGACTGTCTCTTTCTGGTTAACAATTTTTTATAATGATTATAATTATCGAACTATCTACAATCTATAGATTGACTAAATTATTTTTATTTTAATATTTATTACTTATTTAATTCATCTTAAATTATTATTGTTATGAATATTAATATCTTAATTAATTAAATTAACTAATATCTTAATTACAGTAAACAATTATTGTACATAAATTAACGTACGTCAATTTAAAAATTCGTTTTAATTTTTTTAAAAATTAGTGATTCTGGACAAACACACCGACATTTTTTTTCATCATTTCTTTTCATTAATAATTAATAATTAAATTACAATAACAATAATAGATAAAGTATTTAAATATTATTGTTATTATTTGTGTTAAATAAGTTGTAATTAGTAGACTCTTTGGAGATTGACTTTATTCGTACGAGCCATTTTTTTTTTAATTTTCCCGCTCGTTCCGCATTTGGCTCCCGGGAAGATTAAGGAAGATAGAGGTTCAGTGACAGTGATTTTAACAAAATTTATAACAAAAGCCGAATAAATAATAAATAAAGTAATGAAAAAAAAAAAAAATCATAAATATTTTTTTTTCTTTTAAACAAATATTTTTAAATACATTCGCGCTCTTTCTCACTCGCGTTATTTTACTTAAATATCGCTTTCTCACTTAAATATCGTTGCTCTATAACATCTATACTTTATACTCTAATAATAGATTTACGCAGACGGTTATTATTTCGTCAGAAAAGTTTAAATGTAATTTAATGTATAATATTTTAAGTTAGGCTTATGCCGCAAATTCATATTTTATAAGTAGTCGTAGCAGTAGAGTAGTCTACTGTTGTCTATTGGAGTCGTGCTTCTTGGGGCGTCGTCTGATAAGGCAATCCCGGAAACGCTGCACCCGTCGTTGTTGCTCCTTGCAATGCCGCTGCACCTGGTAATGTCGCGTATGTATAGGGAGTTACGTAGCTTGCGGCTGCTGCGTTCGCTAAAAAAAAAATCTTTTTTAATACAATTGATCCTTATATTTTATTTTTATTTCAACCGTAAAAATAATAGACGCGATTTTTTTTGAGTAAATGATTTAATTAAAAAAATCAAATCAATTAATTTGTGTTAAATGATTATTTTTGATGACCTAGATGTTAAATCGCGTCTATCTCACTTGAGTTTTATTAAAGACATACCGGCCGCGGCAGCACTGGTGTATGGATAAGCAGCGGCTTCAGCGAAGTTGTAAGACGACGTACCGGGATAGGTAGCGGCCGCTGCAGCAGCGGCTGCAGCCGCCGCGGCATTCTGATACTCGTAGAATTGTGATGCCGCGGCAACAGCTGCCGCGTGGCTCAATTGCGTCGTCGGTAATTGCATAAGACCTCCGGGTGTTGCTGCTGTCAGATAAGGCGACTGGTACATGTAGCCTGGTGGTACTCTGAAAAATTATTTTAAAATTAGTATACTCCCAAAACTATTGAACGGATTTATAAAAAAATATATAGATAATTTAATGAAATGGTAATTTATCAATTATTTATTTAATAGACTACGTTTTACTACGCAATTAATTTAAAAAAAATCTATCATATTTATGTATAGACTATTATTTTTTTAAAAGTAAGACACAAAGGCGCCGAAGGAATCGGAGGGATAAAATATTATTTTAAATCAGTAAATAAAATTTGAATAGCCGTAAATAATAAAATTGGTCAAGGACTGAGGGACTCGAGACGTCAAAATAAATTAAAAATAACCATTAAATAACACGATAATGAGGAAAAAAGTGTTTTCAAAGTGACGTAAAAAAATTAAATAACGAGTCGGACGGAAGTATTCAGACATCCTGGACAGCCGTGAAGGTTTTTTTTATATTCACACGATCGATAATGCTCAGTATGTCCAGTCGAGTCTGCTGAAGAAATCAATATTTCCGGAGTCCTGTGGCCTCGGTGTACATAAACTACACTAACTAACAAAACCAACCAACTGCCCTTCTCATACACGTGTACGATCACGATCTGCGCTACCTTATGCCCCTTTTTTCAATCCTCCTTCATTCCCTTCGTTCCCTGGACTCACAACTTACACGCTTTTAAAAATATACTTTACGTATTTTTGCCTTTTTTATATTTTTTGTTTACGCGGTCTCAATTCTGACCGATGTGTCAACAATGACCCAACACTTTACTAATTTTATCTATTTCCCTGTTACAACCACGAACGTGTTGACCCTCATTCCTTTTATTAATCAAAAAAATTCTACTCATTCAAATAAACATCAACAAATTACTATCATATGATGTAATAAAAGTAAATATTTTTGTAGTCTTCTAGTAATATTTATGAGTAATTTTTTTTTTTTCTATTGGAATTATCTATCGGTTGTATCTCAAATGCGGTCACTGTGCATTATGGATGGAAAAAATCGCGTGCTACTATCATTCAACCAAGGGAATCTTCTATAATATATACAATATATATATATATATACATATACATATATATAGGGGATGGCCAGGCAAAACGAGATTGATAAAAAAATACACTCTTTTGATTCTAAATATACTAAATCTTATATTCGATTTATAATTAAAGATCATGAAAAATAATTTTTTATTTCCCTTAAAATGCAGGAAATGATTTTCTTTTAATTTTTATTTTTAACAAATATATCAACTAGGTGAAAATTTAAGTAGAACTAAAATTTAAAAATAGCCACCACGAGAAATTTAAAAAAAAAATAAATTTCTCAGTTCCGATAAAAAATTACAGCTAAAAATTATTTCTCACAAAATATTTGGCCAGCCTTAATTTCGGCACTCCCTCATATATTTATTTATATTCACCATTAAAATATTTTTTAAAACCTCGACAAAAAATCTTATCAATTTAATCATAAGATCTATTTAATTACAAGACGAAAAAAATGAACGTTTAACCTGTTGCTAAATTACTAAACCGGCGTTGAAGCAAGTACGAGATGAAGAAGTACTTGTTAATTAAGCGCATATATTATTAAGTAGTACTTGAGTGTTTATACATATATATGAGTATATATTAAAGAGGTTTACGTGGTCACGAATAACAATAAACGCGAGCTTGCGCCAACTTCCGTGACGGAAGTAAGTAAGCACCCTCGATTTCCGACGCAAAGTGGCTCGAATGATTGCAATCTTTCTCTCTTACCCTCTTTATGAATTTTACATTGTCTAATGGTTATATAATAACTGTTTCAATTCTAATGGACTGCAATAACATGGATATTTATTATTTATTATTTATATTTTTTTATATATATACATATATATGTATATATCTCCACTAGTCTATTTATCTAGGACACTATCGATTATTCAACAACTCATAAAGAAAATTAAAAAAAATATAAAATAAAAAATGCATTAGAGCGACACGGTAAATGAATTATGTAAATAGATTGAAATTACCCATTCGAAAAATATGTACCCGGTATTTATTTTATTTTTTAAGTGAAATTTCATGTGATGTAACGATTAGTTGGTGGAAAGAAAGCTAATTACCGGTGCAATTACTCAAATGTATGAGTAAAATTTACTACTAAACATTAAAAAATGTATTATCAGTTTTAAATTTGTTGCTATCAGTCGAGTATTCGCGCCGGCGCCAAACTGATAATCCAATGGGATCATCTACCAATCCGTGCAACTTGGAATTGGCCAATACCTCGTTACTTGGGCGTGGTGATTATTTATTTATTGTTTATTAAATAATTAATCATATTAATTAATAAGTATAAATCATATTGCCAGCATGAATTATAATTTTTTTTTTTAAGACCGAAGAATTACTGAGGACCTTAATAATTTATTTAAAAATTTTTATGTCTGATTAATTATTTTAGCGAGACACGAAAATTAGTAGACAGGTGTCTTAATATTATTCATATTTATATATAAATATATATAGACGTGATTGAATTTTCTCGCGCGACAATAAAGTTGAATGTTGAAAGTCGCGAATATTATTTTAGTGTACTTTCAAGTAAATGTATAAATATATGTGTATATCTAGTAAATACAGACCCTTAAATCTCTAAATGAGTGTAAGGAAATAGAAAAAAAAATATCACATGTGGGCGGGAAATCTTAAATGCTGCGACTCGCGTCAACCTCCGACATGGTTGGACAGGTGGATCTAAATAAAGCCTGGACCGACGCCAGCTACCAACATGGCCGATATATACGCGCGTCGTTATCTCAGACTCGCGACGACAGTGAAGAAATAGAAAATAAAAAAAAATTACATGTTTGTCGGGGTGATGAGTTTAGAGTGTTAGGTTTCGGTTTTAAATGTTTTCAGATCTCGATAATAATAATAATGTAAATATAAATAAACCATTAGCATTAAATAAACCATTTGTCAATGTTTAAATCTAGACGGAATCCTCATTTTTTTTTATATGTATATTTATATATAAATTTATTAAATGACATTTGTTAAGTATCTTAGTGCAGTTGCTAAAAAATTTACTCACTTATTCTGTTAATGTTAAATTAAATTATCAAGAATAAAAAAAAAAAATAGAATTTTTAATTATACTTTGGAAGATTAAACAAGATTGTTATAAATTCCAATTTTTATTTTTATAAATTTCTTTTAAGAAACTCTTTTTTTTTTTTTTTTTTATTAAAATCCAGATTTATTACTCAAGTCAACGACTGAATTAACAGACCGTAAAAATTTTTTTAAATATGAAAAAAAATCTATTTTGTGTTTTTTGAGACTACCTCATTTTGTCCGAAAATAAAAAATATTTTTTTTCTAACAGTAATTAAATATTTTTTTTTTTTTTTTTTTTTTTAATGTAAGTAGAAGTTAAAAATGTCTGTATTCATGAAAGGAAAGATATTTATTTAATTACGCCCCCATTCTAACCGACCCTCCCCTAAATAATAACAAAAAATAAATTTGATAAAATATATTGTAATGAATTTCAATTTTGTTAAAATGTTTTCACGACATCATACTGTAAAAATATTTTTTCACTAACCCTAGCACTTATACAATAAACTTTTATGTCTATGTAATAAAAATGTATATATTTATTTAGTATGAAGTGCTCTGATGTACTTGGAGTATAAATGAGTGAGGTGTTTGTCTAAATTACATTGGGGACACGATAATTGGCGGATCGATGACAAGATCATTTGATAGGACACGTAAAGTTTCTGGACAGTAACATTTTACAAAGAGAAAAGAGAAAAAAATAAAAATAGTATCTCCAGGGACTAAGAATCTAGTTTACTTTCCCTTGCATGTCTGCTGAAAAAATATTCCAGGCAATACCAATTACGTGTAATTGTTGTCATTATTTATTCGTTTATTTGCGATAGTTTGTTCAACGCAAGAGTCACTCAGTCTTGGACAATTTTTTTATGCTAAAAATAATTATTTGGATTTAGAGTCCAAGGCGCCGCGACACGGGTTAAACAAATCAAATTACAACACCCACAAAAAATAATATAATAACAATAATAAATCAAATTACGGAAACAAAGTGAGGAGAGTAAAAAAAAAAGATAAAAATTAAAAAAAAACAACAGTAAACACTAACAATCACACCAATAGCGACATCAAGTGTAGTTTAAGCTTTCGTCACACACGCAAAAGTTAATTATTTATTATTATTTTTATATCGTTCAATATTTTTAAATTGTTAGAGAGAGCAAATCAATCCTTATTATTTATAATAATAAAATTATTTCGATATCTAATATAAAAAATTTGAAAAAAAAAATATATATAAGTATTTGATTAATATTCAATTTCAACTCACATGTAATACATTATAATTTTTGACAATAATTGTCAAATAATTTGGATTTTCAGTATAATTTTAAAAATTAACGATTAATTTGAACTTAGAATTGAATTCTAATATTCGATCCGACCCCGGGTCAAAAAAATAACTTTATTTTGACTCTACTTTTACTTGATTTTGACTTAACTAACTTTATTTTAACTATTATAATTTTTTTAACTCAAAAATTTAAGTCAAACTTAACTTTCATATTTTAAAGTATGTTTTTCATTTACTAAAAGAAAAACTTAAACTTGACTTGCTATTGTCTTACGAGACTTGCTTAATTATTAATTTTCAAAATTATGCCAAAATCAAGTTATTTTTTTGATCCGGAACCCAAATTATTCGTCAATTCAAATTATTCGCACACCCTTTATGATTTCAAAAAAATTAACAATAATTTTATTCTAAAAAAAAAAATTATCGGTATTCTAAAATATATATTTATATGTGAATTTGCTGCATAATTTAAAACTAAATATATATAAAATTTGAAAAAAATGAATAGTGACATTGACCGTGAAGAAAAGTGTCGCGATGAGAGAATAACAAAAAAAGCAAACAAGTTTTCATCCGAATAATAATTTTGAGTAATAAGTAGGTGCCATTGCGTGATAAAAGCTCGTATGTAGTGCAGTTTGTCTCTGTGGTTCGTTTCGATAATTTACTGACATAAAAATAATACTGTGATGGAAAAAGCATTTTTATGTGATATTATAATAAATTTATCGGCATAATTTAAAAATTTTTTATCATCGCGCCGAAATATTCGTTTTAATTATCATGATTATCTGATTATTAATAATTAATAATTAAGTTTTTGTATTATCAGTAGATTAATAATAATCACTACTCAAATGTTGATTAAAAATAAAAACAAAATCAGTAGGTAAAATATAGTAGAAGATTAAAAGTAAAAACAATAAAATAAAAAAATAAAATAAAATAAATAATTAAAAAAAAAGAGAAACAATCGGTAAACAAACAAAATTAAATTTCAAATCTCAAATCTCTCAATGGCAGTCGCAACCAATCTTTCACGTCAATAAAAAGAAGAGAGAATTAAAAAAAAACCACACCCCAACAAAATTGAGTTCATCCTCGTAAACAAAAAAAAAAAAAAAAAAAAAAATAACGTTTATTATTAGATATATTGAAGATAATAATATGTATGTACTCATGATTATTACGGTTTCTCTCCCGCCCGCTTTTCTCATCAACTCATAGAATTTTCGACTTTGCTCTCTCTTTCTCTTTTTCATTTTCATAATCGATATATTTTTTTTGCTATCAATTGCACGCGATTCTTCTCAATCCTCCTTTTCAACCCCTTTCCCTTTCACTCCTCGCAGTGCCTTCTTGCACCTTCGAGATGCTGAAATGTCATTTCATATTTTTGCTTTAAACAGAACAAAGAAAAACAAAACAAAATTTCCGTAAAAGAAACTTTGATACGTAAAAAAAAAAAAAAAAAAAAAAAAAAAAAAAAAAAAGAACAAATAATAAAATAAATAGTATAAATAACTAAATAAATTTAAAATTTAGTCGTTTTTGTTTGATTCCGTTGGAATAACTGCTTTTCACCCGAAAATTTTTGAGAGAAATTTGCCGAAAATTAATTTTTCCTTAAATTGTTTTACATTTTTGGTTATTATTTATATGAGAGTAAAGTGAATGTTTGTTTTTCAAAGATTTCCGTATAAGAATACATTATTATTTTACTTTAGTTTAAAAGTTAAAGAATTTTTATTAAACTTACCCATATTGACTAGGCAGTACTGCAGGGTATCCAGTTCTTATGCCAGCAGCAAAAGGAAATGCTAGAAAATTTTAAATAAATAATTTGTTACAGTCTTCACTTAAAATGGTTTCTTAAATTTTCAGTGGATTTCATAGAATTTTAACTGATGCATTTTTCCTAATAAATATAACGCGCTTTGTTTACATTGCTCATAACTCTAATCGGACCCGAATAAATTTTTTCCAAATGTTCTTTCAGAAATTACTTTGATCAAATTCAAAGATAAGTAAAATCAGTAGATTAGTTTAGAAATGGCGGGAATTTTAAATTTTCAAAATAACAGAAATTCTACTTTCATGGCTACTTCTCTTATAAATTTTTGATTTTTATTATGAGACTTGAAAATTTTCAGAAATTTTTTTAAAGGAGATCTAACTGCCGGCATTTAATATAAAATAAAAAATGAATAATCGTAAATAGAGGAATTAAATATATAAGTAAATGAAAAAGTATGAAACAATACTCGAAAAATAAAATTTCATTAAATTTCACAATCTCGTGAGTAATTTTTGGCAATAAACGAAAAATAAAATCTTACGTTAAATTAAAACACTAAATTTATTGTTATAAATTTTCTATAAAAATATTAATTATCATAATTAACACTCAGATACTTTAAATAAAAATAATTTTATATTTTTATCATTAGCATTAAAATTAAAATTTTCTCAAGTTTGTGCATTCACTGAAATGTCATCAAATTCAAATAAGTTGTCGTGATAAGAATAATTTATTGTGTCGGTTGTTAGAAAATAATCCAGATGATTATAATATTAATATATAAGCGAATAACAAAGAGACATATGATCAGTTTAATTATTTTTGACGCGAAAGGCTATGCAGGCAAAGTAATTTTGGCAAACGGCCACTATTTGCAACAGACCCGAGAATGTACGAATCAGTCGAGCAAATGACTCAGAAGACAGTTCGTTTAAATTCTCAACAAATCTTTTTTTATTTATTTATCTAACATTTTATTTTTCATTTTATCATTTCAACTCACAATTTATACTCGAATGCTCTTTTTTTTATACACTACGCTAAACAAAAAAGTTATTCTGTGTAGCTTTTACTTACGACTACACGCAAGTTTATTCCCAAAATATATACATTCACATAAACTAAAAATATGTCCATGCCAAGTACTATAAATTAAAATATAAAATCATTAAATCATGATAATAGTAATTGAATCAAATTATATTATGATTATTGAATCAACTAATTTTGGCAGGCTTTCAATACTCTGACGCAGAAAAATTAAGTTTAAAAAAAAAAAATTATGTAACCAAACAATTTGTACGTACAAATTAACGGAAGTTGTCGTCCCTTGATAAAATTAAAAATTCATAACAAGAAAAATCAATTTCTTCCCTCCAGGTTGCTTATAAATTTAAATAAATAATTTTGTCAGTGAGTCTTATTCCGAGAATAATTATTCATTGATAAATTTACTTTTTTTTTTAAATTATTTATTTATAAATCACTATTATTTAACCTTCTGTTACGAAAATAATATATAGACATATATCTAATATATTTAAGTCTCTTGTCATTATAATTTGTTTATTTCGGTATAGATTTCTTGACTTAAAAAACGATAAAAAAAAATAATTATAAGAATCTATTGATCATAAAATATAATTTTAGCTGAAATAAACATGTGGTATAAAAAATTATAATTCCCGGGCTTTGGAAAAATTTATAATTCAATTCTCGGATTTTAAACTTTTATTAAAAATGTGACGAACAGAGAACAGGGAAATATTACAAGTGTTCCATAACGGACACACTAAAAATAAATAAAAACGTAAGCATGAAAGCAACCGAATAACTATATAATATATGCAAGTAAGTGAGTATGAATAAAATAACGGGTATTGTTTCCCATGTACTGATTACGCGCTGCTGATAATTCTATACGTTATATTGCAGTCTAGTAGTAGAAAAAAAAAAACCATGACTCTAATCTACCTATTATTCTATATCACTGTGATTACAAAAGTACTTTGGAATGAATTCTTTCACGTGATAGCAAGCAAGTAGAATAAGTAATTTTATTTTTTAAATTACATTCTTAATCGAAATATTTGACTTACTGGTTTGAAGATTGCCACGTGGTTTCGCTCCCAGTATTGCTAAATTAACATTAGCTTTCCGGCCATCAATTATAGGGTTTGGATCCTTACAAGCTCTTTCAGCCGCTGGTCGGTCGCCCATAATCACCTGTGGTTAATTAATCAACTTTTATTTTTTTTTTCGGGTCTTTTAAATTATTTCATAAACATAAATCCCACAATGGCGCACACAGATATTGTACAGTAATTAATTATTAATAATTATCATTATACAAAACATTTAATTGTGATTTGATCATTAATAGATTTTCAATTAATGATAAATAATAAATTATAAAAAAATTTTCAAGGATAATTATCATGGAAATTGAATGAAAATTTTTAATTTTAAATAAACATCAATTTGTTGACACAGAAAAAAATGATTTATTAGCGTAAGAATTTTTTTTTTCACCCCTAGAAAATTTTTTTCTTTAATTTATGATGCGAAAATTTTTTGCGCTAAAAAATCCTTTTTTTCTGAGCATAATTAATAAAAATTAAAGCATAATATTTTATGAAAATCCAATGCGACTATTTAAATATATATGTGCTATGTAATTAATCAAAATATTGAATTGGATTCAAATAAAAAAAATTTTAAAATACAGTATTAATTAAAGAAAACTAAGAACTTTAATTAGTTTAATTAAAATGCAGATTTTTTCGAATAATTATTCAGCTTTAAAATTAATTAAATTATGGACAGTAAAGAAAAAAAATGCATTGTGGTTTTAATTTATATGACATTTATGACAGGAATTTATTTTGAATTTTTGGAATAATTTTCTACAGTATTTAAATTAATGATCTAATCACTTGATTAAAAGTAAATAAAAAACAATGAGAGCAAATGAAAATATATTTTAAGCGTAATATAAAAGTCAGCAAAAAATAAAAATAAATAAAACGTTAACCAAGACAGTGTAACGGCAAGCTAATACTTAATTATTATAAATAAAAAGTTTGCTAAAGTCTAGAGACTAGATACTGAAAAAAAAAAAAAAAAAAAAAAAAAAAAAATAGAATAGTAATAAGTTATAATTTTCTTTGGCAATGGAGTAATATAATAATGAATGAGTTTCACCGTTTTGCATACTCCATTTCCAACGAAACATTTGTCCCGGGGAAAGTCTAGAGTAGTTTATACGTTTTGCTGCATCATAGAAATGAGACAGAGATAGAATAGAAGAATAAAATGTCGTGGTAAAAAAAAAGATAAATAAAATAAAACAGCATAAATAAACCACTGCACACTTACGAATCCATATCCCCTACTTTTGCCAGTCTGTCTGTCCGTGATGACAACAGCTTCCTCAATGTCTCCGTACACATTGAAGTGCTCTCTGAGACTTTTGTCGGTAGTGTGATACGGCAGCCCGCCGACGAATAATTTTGTCCAGGTCGTGTCTTTTTGCTGGGGCGTTACGCCTGCCAATGCACCTAGACTTGTTACCAGTTCATCTTGACCAGTTGCTCCTGCGGCAACCGCACTCAATCCTGTTGCACCTGGCATCAACATTTTCACGGGCAATTACTTTTGTTTTTTTATTTTTAAATATCCTAATTCTCTTCCTCTGCTAATATTTTTTAATAATATTATTATCGCTGTTTTTAAGACTAGCCTACTTGAGCTCAAAGTATCACAGATGCCATCTGAGCAAAGACTCTGCAACAAACAAAAAAAAATTTTTTTTATTTATTTCTTTTATATATATATATAAGATGTTAGGAAAGATATTAAAGGGTGTAGAGTGACATTGTTACAATGAGGGTTTTATATAAATGCTAATGTACTTTTGTGTCATATATATATATATACTTTAATATTTAAAAAATAAAAAACGGTTGATAGGAATAAAGAACTAAAAAGACCAGCTAACCAGGTGTGTATCAGCAGTTTTCCCGCCCAATTGGGATGACCTGCTGTTTCAACCGGTTGTCAGGCACTCGTAAAAAAGCCCCATATCATATACTACATATTAATAAATATGTGATATATATTGAGCCGAACCAGTATCGCAACTGTCTAAATACCAAGTAAACATTGGATTTATTTTTTGTATCTCTACTCTTATTTGACATGACATTGACCCAGTTTAGATAACACCCTAGGGCACTTTTCGCTGACTGATTACTGATAGATCAAAATAATCAACTGAGGCTTTATCATTTTTTTCTTGCAGATCAAGCCGTTGAAATTTTATTTCAGTAATTTATCGACCTTGATTCGAATTATTTTTGAGTGATTTAATTAAGCGCTTTCGTGGCAGTTGACGTAAATACCGACCGTGATTGAAATTTAAGTTTTATTTTAAGTAAAAAAATTAAATTATAATTCTAAAGACTAAGGTGAAAGACCCAATATCCGATCAGGGAACTAGTATCCGATCACTTCATGTATTTGTATATCTATATTTAGTAAATATAAATATACAAGTACATGAGTAATAGGGTACTAATTCCCCGATCGAGTACTGGGTCTCTTATCTTATAGTAATTATGGTTAATAAGTACTTCTATGATATTGGCAATAATTTTTATATCATTAAACAAGATGACTTATATCTCAAAAACATATAGTAAACGATAGAATTTATATAATCAAGTTACTGAAGGTCCCAATAAAGGAACGAAAAGTCCAATTTATGGTCAAAATTAAATTATAATTTTTGAACTACTGTCCACCTCCCTAAAATTTTATCATTTTATTATTTATAATACAGTCAACTATACGAAATTATTAAAAATTATTTTTTAATTATTTATTATACCCATAATTATTTTTAAAAAAATTAACAAAGTCAGCATGAATTAAAGAGCCAAAATTGATTTAAAATTTAAAAAATTTAAATATTGTTAGTTTATAAAAATAAGTTCATGTCGTATATTTCCATAAAAAATAGTAGCATTAAACGACCAGTAAAGTATAGTGTAAGCTGTAAAAATTGGCTATAGCAGTAGAGCACAAGCAGCACAAACCAGCAGAGTGTGGCTGACAATGGGCAGCTGCTTCTGCTGTTCGTTATACGAACCGGTGCCTCTGTACATTATTATTATTTTTTCATTATTATTATTATTATTATGACGATTATTATGTACAGTACACGTTAGACGATACACGAAACAGTGCAGGAACGGTACAGACAAAACTAATACAATCACAACAGAAACAGAGTATCCTCGTGGTGGCGGGAAAGCAGGTAATAAGTACGAAGCAACAAGGGGGTTTGTACTTTTCTTTCGGTGCTTTCTACACCCAGTACAGCCGGGGACAAAAATATCAGGGGACCTACAGTGTTCCTCTTCTTCTTCTAGGCTAAACAAAACTTGATAAAATTTACGGGTAGCAAGAGCTTCCCAAAACCTTGCAGACTCACAGGGTAGTGAGAGTAGAGGGCTCGCTTGTGCTGCTGTTTATCTGCAGGGTGGACTCAATACAAGTGAAAGAAGGGACAACTGGGTTTAGTTTTGCCGTAAGGATCCTGGGGATAATTCAAACCATCCGTCCCCTAATGCCAGTACCAACACAAATATAATATGCGTCGCCAGATTCATTTTTCGTATCGTCTTTGCCCAAAAATAAACCTCAAGTTTAACTCTCATAACTCCGTTAGATGAACTTGGTATTTTTATTTAGATTTTTATTTTAATACAGCCCAAGTTAAGTCAGATTATCTAAAACATAATGTATATGTTAGTATATATGTACATAGTATAGATTTAGACTGCAGACGGATACATTGAATTTGAGTTTCAGGCTCAGGTTTATTAATAACACACGTAGCACGTGCCCACAGCGCACTAACTTGCGGGATATTTAACATGTTCATTATATGTTACAGTACTGGTCATTAAAATCTACTTAAAAAAAAAAAAAAAATTACATACTCCGTCTTGTACTACGAAACAAATTTCACGTGCTGTTGTTATTATTATTATTGTTATCATGAACACATAAAATAAAATGACTCACCTATAGCAAATTATTTTATTAAAACAAAAATTCCCAAGGACACAAATCCGCACAAAAAATAATAAACCGCAACAACACCGTAAATCACAAGTAATTTACTCGCACACAATTTGAAACTTGCTCACAAAATAATTAAGTGTAATTATTTATTGATAAATTTATTGTGAGTATAAAAAATATATATTAATATTATTGCGATAACATGCGGCGTACTATTTAAAGGGCGCGCGCGCACACACCCGTCACGGAGAAATATCCACGTGCGAATGACGATTCAAGATCTGAGACAGCTGCGACACGAATGTTGGTTCGCCAGAACGCGAAGCCTCCTGGGGTGCTGACGTCCATTGGTTACCGAGTGGGTCACGTGGTCACCCCCCTACTCCGACAATCACTCACCGAATCTCCCTGTCGCCCTCTACCCTCTGCTCCCTAGACTCCCTTGTGTCTCCTCTTTGTTCCTCACTCAAAACTGTTAACTTTCAACTCACTCTCAACTCTCAACTCTCAGCTTATATTACACTCTTACTCTTACTCTTACTCTAGACCCTCTAGACAGACTCAATACATACTCACGCGCTTACTGCTTCTTATACTTTTACTTCTTTTTACTCTACTCTGTACTTTTTGTTTCCTCAACCTCTTCTGTGCACACAAATTTTATCTTACATCTTCTACCCTCACTTATTATATTTTTTCTTATCTCTATACTTATTTTTTTTTTTCTTTAATTATGTAGAATAGATCAGTCAATAGTGATACTAATTTCAAAATATAACCGATTTTAAATATAAGCCAATAACAAATTTAATTTATATAAAAAAAAAAGTACAGGCTTGATATAAAAAATTTACAAAATTGATATAAATTTGTATAGATTTTTAATTTTTAAAATCGTGAATCTTCTGAATGTAATGATTCTAAAGTTAACAGCCAATTAACAATTTTCGAATTTTTTTTTTTTGACAAATTAATTATAAAAAAAAAAAAGTAAAAAAATGCACATGTAGGAAATTAAAAAAACTATAAGTGCAATTTTTCAAAATATTTTTTTTTTATAATTTATCATTTTAAATCAAATCCAAAAATGATTAAACCTCGGCTGACTTTAGTATCATTTAAATTTAGCAGACATCAGATGAATTTAAAATTATTAATAAATAGAGTAAATAATTAATAAAATAAAATTTCAAAAAAATGCGCAATTAAAAAATTTTTAAATTAGTAAGTGCATTTTTTTTAAATTTTATTTTTTAAACTATTTACTGTATTTATTTATAGTTTTAAATTTGTCTAATATCTGTTACATTCACCCTCCTTTCTTTTCGTCAACTCAAAATAAAATTTTGGTCTTTCTTTAAAGGTAACCAAATAATTATTGGCTTAAATTTTACTTCGGAAATTTTTTTCATACATATGTATATATAGGGTAGAAGTAGCACTTGTAGCCATTGCTCAATTTTTGGACATTTAATACTTTATTTTAATTAATGAAAAAATATACCCATTTTTAAAATTAATTTTGTCATTGGGTCCTTTACAAATTATTTTATTCAAGTTTTTAAATTGTCCAAAACTGGCCCTAAAGTGGTCAAAAACGGTACCTCTACTCTTTATATAAAGAAAATTTTTTCATTTTAAATTATTATTTTATTTTGTCGCAAATTATTTTTTAAAGAAATTAAATTCAAAAATACAAAACAGAAAGCAAGGCCTTAAAGTTATTACGAGATTTAGTTTATAAATTTTACAAGTTGATTTAAAGCTAGCGCATGTGTATTTTGGGTACATTAGAGTACATTATGTACATTAGCGTTTATTTTATCTTATTTTTCTGTTTTGTCTTCTTTTTTTTTATTTTTTTTTTTACCGCGACTGTACACTCTAAGTAACGTAGCGCGACGCGCCCAATCTATAAACTACTTTCATCGGTGAACTGACGCGAGTTGTGAGCCGGCTCTGGTTTCCGTTGCTATTCTTGTATATCAAAACTCACATACTGGCGTTCACGCATCCAAATGTCTCTTTTGTGTCTTCCGAAGCCAGATATTTTATCATCATAATAAATTATAATATCAATTAATACATATTTTACTTGATGATTGCGAAATTCTTGAGTCTCCATTGCAGACAATTGGACATTTTTCATCTTAATTATTTGCTGGATATTTCATCCACATTTTCCTGAGGTCTTTGTGATGGGCATTGTTTGGCTTAAATATAAAAAGATCGAGGTGGTCGATCGTCTCAATGCAACAGCACACGTATATTGTAGTTTTTAAAACATATATGTATGTATAGACGTATGGGATACGCCGGAACATCAGCTGTTGGAATAATCGTTGAAGTCGATGGCAGCTGTTCTGAGGAGAGAGTCGTGCCTCGTTTTATTTTTTCGACTCAAAAATTTTTTCAGTGCATTTAAACAAAATCTTTTGTTTAATATTTACCTCAGTTATACTTTTATTAAAAATTATTATTTTTGGAGCAAAAAAATTTTTTAGAAAAAATTAATTAATTCATTTTATTGATATTTAATTACAATTAATCATTTTTTACTTTGCATATTAATCATTTTAAATTTTTGATCAAATAATTTAAAATTTTAAATTCACATCATAAGTTAACGTTTGAAATTTCAAAATACAAGATACATTTGAAATTTTTTTATTCAATGGTTTATTTTTAGTTCATATTTTTTTTTTTTCACTGCAGGAGTTATTTTTTTTTCTTTAAATGGACATAAAAAAGTCAACTTAATATTTAAAAATTACAATTAATAATAAGTACAAAATTTTTACTTTTTTGGTAAAGTTAATTTTTTTATTCATGTAAACTTTAAGTAAAAAAAAAAAAAATAATAACCCCTGCAGTGCAAAGAACAACGAGGTCTAGTTTTCAATGCCTGTAAAAATCGTTATTTGATTGAAGCGGTTTAAAAAATGAAAAAATTACAAGGGTTAAAAAATGATAAAAAATTTGAAAATTAATCACAGTACCACTCTGTGAGCTTTTCAATGTGTTTTCCATTTTTTAAGCTTAATTCAAATAAAAATAACCATAAAAATAAATCAGATCTCTTAAACTTTGCGAAATTACGAGTAATTGACCGGTCATATTTTTTTGTCCACAAAAATAATTAAGAAAGCTATACATGTTTTTAAAATAATTAGCCTATAAAATTTGATTTAACATAAAAAAAAAAAAAAAAAAAAAAATAACTGATATAGCAGTAGAGCAAATGTTGGTGTATGCTACATGACAGCATGGTGTGGTTGGTATGGTATAGTAAGGAATGGAAGGAAGAAGACCCCATAGGTTCGTGGCACGCGCTGCCAGCTGCCCCACAGCTGTCTTTTAAAAGCGACATTTTCTTTCTTTTTCTCTCTTGATACATACACACATGCATACACACACATACACACAACAGCCTACCCCTCAGTAATTTCCAAGCGACTCTTACTTTGCTCTTGCTCTTGCTCCTTTACGTTTTACTTCTCAACCTTTATATCTAACACACATTACCCATTACATCCTATCCCACTGTCCCAGAGAAACCGAAAGCTAAAAGTATTCCTGCATGCTGCATCAGGCCATCGCATCACATCCCTCTTATACTCACATTCACATCCACATCGACATTTACCAAAACTAAACAACATAACAATGCGGCCTCATATTCACCGATTCTTATTTTATGTAACGCAACACATTTATCCTCGATACAAATCTATATCCCATTTCCCATATGTGACCGACAATAAAGAAAAACTACAGACTATGCAGACAACAGAAAATTTTGTTTCGGCCTATTGTTAATATAAAATATATAAATCGATACTAAAATGTCATAATTCATAACGCATGGAAAGTCATTGTAATAAAAACACATGGACTACTTTTATAAGTTTAAGTTACGTTACATATACATATACTTAATATCATCAGCGGATATATTTATATAAACTTTGTGCGGCGTGTAGTCATGATTGAAATTATGTTTAAATTAAACACATAACAGTCCTGTCTATGGCATTGAATTTGCGGTTTTTCGTCCGGTTTATCCCGACACCGTATACATTATAGGTAAAAAAAATTAGGTGACGGATATATAATATATATAGCAGGAAATATTCTTGTTTCGTTAAGTGTTAAAGTACAAGTACGGCACTTTGGCTATTGGGTTTCTATTGGAGCTTTATATTTAGGATACGGTGGAGTGACAAAAAGAAGACAAAGCCCGTTGATACTACCTTGGATATGTGTATTAGAGTATAAAGAGGGTAAAAACGTGTTGTATGTATCAGCAAAGCGGAGACAGAAGGTGGTATAAGTGAAAAAAAGGATGAAGGAAAATAAAAAAGCGCAAAAAATGTCGCACTACACCGTAAGGGCCGGAAATCCGAGGGCGTCAACCCCTACTTGTAATTCTTTTCCACACTCTCTAGTTATTTTAATTTAAATAATAAGATATATATATGTATATATATATTTTTTGTATTTATACTTTTTTAGAATAAAATAATTTTGGGACTTGCATAATTTTTTTGAGTTTGAGTCTAAATAATTCAAATTTATAAAGTTTAGAGAAATTTTTAATAAGACAGACATTTGGTGTCTGCTCGCGACTAACTACGATGAGTTGTGTATACAAATGTGCGTGTGTATAAGTATATGCGTGGCGAGTTAGAGACAGTATTCTGTAAATAGATGAGCTCGTCTTCCCCCAATCTGGTCTTAAAATAAAATTGAATTTTCCATAGAATCACTAGTTGCTCATATTTACTGTATTGCTGACAGATGATATCAGCCATTAGACAAAATGACGACTTTTTTATATTTATATATATATATATATATATATATTACGTCATTTATTTACGCGTATTTTAAATATTTTATGATATATAGAATAGTGAGCCGAAAAAAATAATTTGAAAACAAAAGAAAAATTTGATTAAAATTCTATTTCAATAAGTAGTTTTAAAAATGTTATCATGATATATATTTTTAGGTTTTTAAGTACAGTAATTTCACAGTACATCTGTGCAATCTACATATACAATTGTGTCAATAAAAATATGTGGTTACATTATTAAGTTCACTCTTCATATATATTATTTTTTTTTTTTTTTTTTCTGTAACATTTTAGTCAATAATTTAATATAATAAAATTATTTTTAGTTTATTAATGATAATAAGTGTATTTAATTGTGCATTTTATTTTTTTGTTATCTTTGTCTGAGCTTAAAATTTTTTGTATATCAACTGTTTCCATAGTCTTGATTTAGAAGAATATAAAAACCTTATTACATATTTTCCTCCATATATAACCGCATTTTTTAACAGTTACATCAATAACTCTCACATAAATACGTTTTCATTTGACCTTACTTGGATCATCCAGGTTTTTCTTCGCCATTATAAAAGAATGCTCCTCAAGAGTGTCAATGCGATAACACCTAAAAATATTTCTAGTAATTTTGTATTGACTAAAATTAAGCTTCATATCTAACGTAAATAAGTTTGCCAACTAATTGTTCTATTAATTTTCTCGCTTAGCCGATTAAAGATTCAAAAATCGCCCTATTGACAATTATTAATTATTGCTTACATTAAAATTTTCTGTTTCAAAGCAAACGAAGATATGATATATATATATTAAATAATACTATCGATCGAATACTTAAAAAATAATTTATAAAAATAAAAATAAAAGCAACAACAAAAAATTATTCAATTTTACTCGAAGGTTTAAAACTATTGGTATTAATTTTCCTGCTTTTATCATTATTAGGAAATTTAAGTGCTCTTGCGTATGGTGGGTAGATTGGCCAGTGTTCGGTCGGTGCAGAAAAAGAACCGGTCGATGAGTGATCTACTGGAATTTCATAATAAGATTCGGGATGATAGTAATCTTGATTAAACGCTCCTTGTCCATATCCAGGTCCAGGTCCATGTCCATAACCATGTTCGTAAATACTAGGCGGAGGACCATATTGTATTTCGTTTGGATAACCATATGAATGAGATGGCAATCCGGGTATCCCGGGTATCAAATTAATATTGTTTATGTTTTGTGGATTTCCACCATAATATCCAGGATGAACAGTTGTATTGACTGGAGGTACTGTAGTTGATACTATTTGAGTGTCATTCTTATTAATATCATCAATGGTTTTATTAGTGTTATCATTATTTTGTCGAACTGTTGGTCCTGATGTCTTAGAAACTATTGGAGCATTACTATTACCAACATTAAAACGTGTTCCTTGCCTTTGTTCTAGATCATTCTAAAACAAAAAAAGAAAAATTTTTTCCTACATTTTCAGGGAAAATGGGACATTAAAAAAAAAAATAAAATTGTAGTTTAGATATCAAGTATGAGTGTCTTCCCTAATAGCCACACTCAAAATATAATTACTTAGCAAATTTTGCAGTGAAACATCTATGGCTAATTTAACGACAAGTTTCTGATAAGCCTCGGCTGGATAATACTTGCGTGCAAGTTGATGCAAATCTACGGCCGTCATCTGAATGTAATTTGACTGAAGAACTTGCTGTCAATTTGAAGTGAAATTTTCAATCAACTTAACGTGATTGTCTGACAGTAACACTTGTAGTCAAATTGAATTCAAGTTTACAGACAATTTACTGTCAACTTAAAGGTAACTGCTTGTTCTCCACCACTTTCCTTTAAGTTGGCTTCAGAATACGGCTGTAGCTTGAAGCTAACTTACGGTTAAGGTGGCTACCAGGGATTATTAAATCCTCCCGGTATTATCCGGAATTGTCCTTAGATTCCCTGATAGCACGAGTTGATCGTGAAAAAGTTGGTCATTCATTAGTTTCCGACCAACTTGACGACAAGTTGTCAACAGCTTTAGATTTTGCAACTTTTGGCTACAAGTTACCGCCAACTTTCTCAGAAAGTTGGCGCCAGTATGGAGCCGCAACTGGAATGCAAGTTTTTGAGGAAATTGAAAGTAAACTTACCGTCAACTTATGATCACCAACTTTTGCAAGCAACTTTTGCCACCAACTTTCTCAGAAAGTATTCGTCAACTTATTGAATTTCCAACTTTTGCCACGAACTTTCTCAGAAAATGTCTATCAGCTATTGGAGGTACCAACTGTTGGTGGTCAACTTAGTGTCCAGTTGCGGCTGCAAGTTTCTCGTCAGTTTCTCGCCAACTTGGCTATCAGGGTTACTTTGCTCAAAAAGTACACTAATGAGTACCTATAGGCGGCAGATTACCGATCGCAGATAATAAAAGGCGCTTGAGATTAATAAAAAATTTTGTCACAAGATAACTCAATGAGTTATTGCGATATTTTTTGAGCGCATAATATAGTGCACGCAACCAAAAATTATTTTTTACGCCGCTGACGTCACAATTTGAATAAGTAGGTATTTTTATTACCCACTGTGTCTTATATAATACTTTAGTTGTCGACTATAGGTGCTTAATGACGTACATTTTGAGCATGTGATAAAAAAATTTGGGAATAAGTATTAGAAGAAAAAATAATCCGCGGGGATTTAATGTCGAGCGTAAAAGTGATGAATGTAAATTTAAAATCATTTTTTAGAAAAAAATTTTTTTTTTTCGTTCCATTTTCTCAGACCCTTAACTAATATTTAATAAAAATATTTATTTACTTACATTTATTTCTTCAATAGACTCTTTAATAACATCTTTTAAGAGCGAGCGATTAACGATTCCCAATTGCTCTCTATCATCTTTGGTAATAACTCTAATGGGTGACGTTTCTTCAGCGCTATTGTTAACTTCATAATTGTTTGAGTTATTCACAGAAATTTGATTAAGGTCGCTAGAAGTTTCTTTGCCAGCCAACTGTGACTTTATGTGATCGAGCATATTGTAAATTGAACGGAGTGATTTATCGAAAAGAGTCGTAGAAAGTGCAATATATGGATAAGTTGAATCGTAAACGTTAAAGTTATCCTGTAATGATGATATTGGAGGCATTGGTAAGCTCTGATTAGTATCCATGAATATGGGCATGGGCCGTGGGTGTCGCTTGGTTATAGGGTTACTTTCTGATATCAATAATTCTGGATTTGATGATGATGCTAATGCTGCAGAACTAGCTAAACTACCGATTCCCAAGCCAGTCAAAAATGATGGTGTGTAAAAAAATTTAGCATTACGATTCTGCCCAACAGATTTAACTCTTTCTGTTTTTTTTTTATCAATTGTCGATGACGAATTTATTTTTGGTTCAATTGATAGACTAATATTTGAAAATTGCGATTTTTTTATTATCGACGAATTATTGAGTGACTTTGAATTTATTTCTATGAAAAAATATATATTTATATATGTTGTTATAAAAATAAATTTTATTTATTTAATATTCTCAAATTACTTACCGATTAATTGAGAATTGAAGGTAATAATTAAAATAAATACTTGTAAGAACCTCATTTTGTGGTGATCAAAGAAAAACTGATAGAATTTCGTGTGAACAAGTAGACAAAGTCTCTGGTAAATATGCGGGTTATTATATGTCCCTCATTATTTAAGATGAAAGTTACCGTCCTATTGATAAGAGATAAAAAAAGAAAATTTTAAAACCAACTTTATTAGGTTTTTAGTCCAGTAAAAATACTTCCGGTTGATGATTGAACGAAATGACAATAGAAATTATTTTTTTTAAAATTAAATTAACTTTATAAATTATAGCCTCTCAATTTTTTTTTATACCTGCAGCTTTCAGAATATTTAGCAATAAGTTCATACCAACCAATGGGAATTTGTTGTTCATTTTTTGAAAACATTTGTATTATTTATGACTGTCTTCTGTCAGGAAAGTGTTGCTGTGCTTTATTTTTTGCTATTTAATATAAAATTATTATAAAAAATTTTTTTATTTAATTTGAAATAAAAATTTAAATTTTACCTTTGAAATTTTGTGTTTGTACGTTTCGGAGAACTCTCCACCAGATAATTTTCATAAAATTTAATTAAATAAACTAATACGACTACTTTTTTCTCCAGGTTTTTTCTAATCAATTTGATTAAAATTAATTTCTACAATATTTAGCCCCTCGATAATTTAGATAATTTTTTTATCCCTAGATAATTTTAATCTCTTAGATATTTTTTACCTTATAGATAATTTTTATATAATTTAATATAATATAATAATAATATATTTTTGGTATTTAAAATTTATTTAAATTATTCTTTTGCACGGTGTCAGAAAGAGCTGGACAAAACGAGGTATTCTACACATTTTATATTTTTTTAAAAATAGTTTTAAATCGTGTTTTATAATTTTTAAAACTGTTTTAAAATTAATTTCATAAACATGGAAATTTTTTTTATCAAAAACTATTTGTTGTTGAAGCTTTTATTTTCAAATTGTATTTAGTCATAATTTTTACGAATGTTAAAGCGCGAATCATCGTACTTGATTAAATTTTATTAAAAAAAGAAAAAAAAATTTAATTTAATGTTTCATATTTCTTCCAAAAAACCAAGCAAACAAAAAATTTTTTTTATTTAAATACAAAAGTAAAGAATAATAAAATATCCTGTATATATGTAAAGAAAAATTTTAGTAAGTGCATGATCTGCTGAGTGGCCGAATATTTTCGGCATTTTCTATTGCTGGTTATTTAAAATTCGAGTGAATTTTAAATAATTAAATTAAATTTTTTTTGGTTTAATATTAAATTCACTATAGATCAATTTTTTTTAAAGATAAATTTTAAATTAAAAAAAAAGTAAATAAATTTAAATCAATCATTCTTTATGTTTACTCTCAAACATCATATCTATAGATTGTTTCAGACAGTTAATGTATTCTTCAATAAGTTTGGCTCTAGCTTCGAAACTCTTCATTAGTGAAACAAAAAAAAAAATTGTCAGTAGAGAACAATTAACTACTGAGTAATATTTATAATAATTTAAGTCACTTTACCTGAATGGAGGGTGAAATATGTTTGTAGTAGTAGAGATTTTTACGGTAAAGCTTGTAAAACTCATTCAATTTAGTATAAATTCGCTTAAAACATTCGTTTAATGTTAAAAGCAATTCGTATGCTTTCATCACACGATTTTTTCTTTCAATTGCTTCAGCATCTTGGTTCTCATCAATGTCTAAAGATAATTATAAATTAATTCCAGTATTAAAAATATATAACTAGCATGTCTAATAAAATAAACGAATATCCGTATAATATTACTTTCTGGCGGAAAAAGTCGCGGAATGTCTTCAGAAATAGTATCGAGAATAATCTTGCAACAATTGGAAAACTCAGCCCCAAGCTGACACCAGTGCAGAGGATTTGAGTCTTTTTTATGAAGCATTTTTTCTTCTTTTTCCATCAACTGCAGTATACGTTGTTGTACGTTTTCATAACCATGATCATTATGCCCTTGCTGTTGGTGTTGTCGATGGCCTAATTCTTTCCCAAACTTTAATTCCGGTTCTCTTATTGTAGCATTAGCTGTTGACAATATTTTATTTTTTATTTTTTTCATCAAATTAATTTTGACCATATATGTTTTTTTTTATACGGGAGCAATCTGACGTATATGAACTATTCAATGTATATTCATCTCCTTTTAAATGTTAAATTCGCTGCACTTTTATTTGATAATTAATGATAATTATCAAATAAAAAATTAAAATAAAGGTCTCTCTTTACTTTACCTAGCTGTAATGATGTCTTTGATAGTTCATTTTCATCTTTAGCATCATTTTGACTCTCATTAGCTTCATTTTCTGACAGTTGTGTCGATGTACCTGGCGTTGCAAGACTCTCATAATAAGTATGGTCATCATGTGTCTGGCTGGAAGTCTGAAGTTCTTTATAATCATCCATGATTTTGATTTTGCTATTCTTCTTTGAAAGAGCCAACAGTGATTATTCTTCTTTTTCTGAAATGTTATTTAAATAATTAAACTCACCTTTATCACTGTTATCTATATTCATTTATAATACTTAACAATAAACTTTTTCGTTATTTCAACTTACGAGTTACTGCGATGACGGCTAAAATGTAACTGGCATAAATGCTTATATCTCTCCAATATTTATCTGATGGTGACACAATTATACTTATATATTTATATTGATTATCGCCAGTCCATTCCCTTATTGTCTTTAAATCTTATTTTTTAATTCATGATAATTATCATTTGTTATAACGAGCATTATTGTTATCAAAGTCCTACTAAAATAATTCATATTATTCGAGCATGTAAAGCTTTTGACGATACAATGAAATTAATCCTTTTATTCATATTCAATTCTAATAATGAAGTCTATTGATTATCAAAATATAAGAAGTTAAAATGGCTCCACCTCATTGTAGAGACATAATGACGTCACGAAACCATCAGTTAATTAGTAAACTTAAAAATAATTGAAATAAATTTTTCACCATGTGAATTATGAGATATGAACCCATAATTTTCGGGAAAAAAAATTCTCGACTGAAGGTAAATATTCTGCTTTCAAGAAAATTTTTTTGAAAACCTCAATTTTATCAGATAATTTATAAATCTACTCTGACCAAGGCAAATTCTCTTGGCTCATGAAAATCTTGACTTGGTTCCCGAAAATTTAGTCTTCCAAAATATTTTCTTGACTCAAAATAACTTTTTTTTCTGTGCGTGATTAATATGAATGTTAATCGTCGATATTTCAACAATACTGTTCCAACATACGATATGGGAACTATTTCCTTTAGATATTTTAATTTTTACCGTAAATTTATCTTCGTAGGCCCGGTTCAGCGGGAAAAAAATCGTACCCCTCTTTCATGGAAGAACAAATTAAAAAGTTCAAAACATGCGGCATTTTTTTGCAAAAAAGGCAAAATTTTTTTTAAATGTCAAATAACAATTAATTTGAATACTTATATATTTCATATCTTAAAGATAATGTTCTATTAGCACAGTGATGTATATGGATAATTTAACTACTACTAATTCATTCATTTCAGTTTAATTTTAATAGATACATAAAATTTAAACAAATTATTCTCCATGAAAAATTTTGGATACAACATAATTCATTTCCATTTAAGATACATTTGATATATCATTTGTTACTTCATTTACCTATCCCGAGTCAAAATTCCGAGTCTGTTTTGATTGTATTCTTTTCTATTATATTTAGTTCACTTAAATTACTCTTATGCGTTGTGTAGAGTAACATAATTATACAAATTTTATACCATTAGAAAGAGAATTTTTTGGTGATTTTTTTGAGATAAATCATACGTTTTAATTTTGGTTAGAAAGTTTTCGAAAAAAATGAAAGAAAAATCAAAATTTTTAAATTTGACGTACTTTAATAAAAAAGCTCACTATTAATTATTTATTGCTCTATAACACCGGATATCAAAGATCGGATATTTAAAGAGAAAATTTAAGTGAATCAAGTCCAAAGTAAGTCGTCTATAACTTGTATCAGCCGCGAAAAAAATTAATGAAAATAAAAAAATAAAGTTCTTTTAGTTTAAGCTCATTTTTCTTGGACCAAGTTTTTTTTCTGTCTATAATTAATATTTTACCTCTGTTTGTATCGTATTCGTTTTCATGTATCGTCTTATACTGTCAATACATGCGTCTTTTTAGACAGTAAATCGAACGTCCAATAAATGGTAAATTTTTACGTCAAAATCGGTTAATGAATTTTTCCCCGGGTGTAGGAAAATAAAAAAGAATGATTCCTATTAATCATTCTTCGTGACTTCTTCTTTAAATAAAACATCCATTGTACATTTCACAGTAGTTGTGAATTGTTCAATAAATTTAATTTTAGTCTTGAAATCCTAAATTGAAAAAAATCATATAAATAAATAATAAAAATGAATTTGATTAACAATCAGTTAAAAACTGATTAAATAAATGAGGAGAAAGTTAAAATATAAATAATTTAAAAGTACTATGCACCTGATTGAAAAACAAAAGTTGTTGGCACGCCGGAACACTGATAACAGATTGTTGATAAATTTGATCTAATTGGTTGCAAGTCCGTTTAAGACATTCACGTAGTATGAAAAGTAGGTTGTAAGCACTCAGCAATCGAAATTTTCTTTCTCTTTCTATAACATCCAAGTGTTCACTTAAACCTAAAAATAATTATCAATTTATTATAACAAAGAAACAAAGTGGGATGATGATTATGTGTAATCAAACTCAAAATACAGTTTAAATAAAATTACCTTTAATTAATGAGAGATAGTTGAGGTTTTCGGAAACAGTTTTGACGATATCTGCGCAACAATTTGAGTATTCGTTGCCAATCATGAACCATAAACTAAGATTTAAAAAATTTTTTTCGCGCATTTCGTATTCTTGTCGCATCAACCGCAGTGTATGTTGTTGTAATCGTATATAACATAGGTAGTCGCGCTGTTGCGGTTGTTGTTGTTGTTGTTGTTGTTGTTGGTGGTGGTGGTAGTTTAATTCTTCTTTATTAAACCTTAAATCTGGCTCGCTTTTTGTTTTATCGGCTGATGACAAAAATTGATTAGATATTTTTTTTTATCATATTAATATAATGAAAGCAAGGAAAAATGAAATGCTCATAAATTTTAGAGGAAAAAATGATTTTGATGTCACAGCAATCTGACAAATACACTGTAAAAAATACCGACGTAAATTTACACTACCGGTGTTGAAATTATCGGTGCTAAATTTGACCCCGAAAAATAAACGTAATTTTAATGAAATAATATTATTATTATTATTATTTTCGTTTTGTGGATCTTAATACACAGTTGGATAAAATCGCTACACCGATGTGAGTTTATTTTAACACCGCTTTTTTACAGTGTATGAACTATTCAATGTATATTTATCCTCATTTAAATACAAAATTTCCTACATTGTTATTTGATAATATGCGATTCAATAAAATAAAACGTTCTTCACCTTTCTTCAGTAGAGCTATTGGAATTTGAATTCTCTGTATGGCATAATTGTTTTTACTGTCATTAACTGCATTTCCGGATAGTTGTTTCGATGGACCTGGTATTGCAAGACTCTCATAATAATTACAAGCATCATTTATTTGGCTAGAAATTAGTGATCCTTCATTATTATCCATAATTATTTTTTTGATATTCTTCTTTAAATATGTTGGTAGTTATTATTCTTGTTTTTATTTCTCTTCTTTTCCTGAAATTTAATTTAAAAAATCAAATTTACCTTTATCATCTTTGCCCATTCATATTATTAAACAACAATTTTTTTCGTTTCTTAATTTAAATAGTTATTATACTAAAAATTACATTTGTCATTAGAAAATTGTTATCATTAGTAAAATAATAATAATAATCATAATAATGATAATGATAATAATAATAATAATTAATTTTTAAAGTTTAGTTTTTTCCGTGAATTAATTTTTGAAGCGATAAATTTTCGTTTGTATTTGAACTAAATTGGAAGTTCTGGTATTTTAAAAATAAAATCGCTTTTCTTTTTACCACCTTAACATTAGGATCACGTGTACTTATACCGGTTTTTTTTTTTACGGTGTAGATTTTTGCTTTTCAATGTTTCATTGATAAACTATTTTTGTTTTACATCATTTTATATTTATTCACAAGCTAATAATCATCAAGTACATTTATAGCAAAAACTATCATAATATATATTTCCACTCTCTTAAAATGAATCAGTGAATATTCACTACACAAATAGTCTCAAGTATATCACTAATTGAATCAGTGATATTCTTGGGACTGATTTGCAGTAAATATTCACTGATTCATTGTGTGCCACACACTTATATTTTTTTTATTACATAATTTTAATGTCTAGAATTAGTCAAAGTAGGCTGATTTCCGACCTATAGCGTTGTAAAAATATAATGCTCTACTTCATACAGCAAATTCAAGTAATTCAATACAGAACACAATGGCTATTTATTAATTTAACAATCATTTTTATCGGAACTTGTATTGTTTTTTAGTTTTTCAAACTCAACTGTTAGTTTGGTTGATTATTATAATGACATAAACATTTAGAGTATTATAATTTTTTCCCAACAGGATAGAAACTGATTAATTTCTGACCGCTAAATCGTACTAGTCTGAAATTGTCTTATTTCGGCTGGTACAACAGGCATTGAAACTCGCAGTTTTAATATAGGTGATTTGAAAAACTCATATAAGTATTCAATATATCCATATACGTATATAATTAAACTAATTTTTTTCAATAATAAACATGTAAATAAATAGCCCTTATTGATATCTTTTCTATAAACGAATCTACCAAAATTACAACTCTACCTGACTCAACTCTATCAAATAATATTACTATCTTATCATATCCCTACCGAAAAAAGCACTTACGTATTATATATATATATATATTTATGTATATGTGTGAGTATATTGTTATTAAATATTATTATATTATAGTATTTTTTTCTATAACGTATACAATACGATAGTGATGTTAATTGTTAGGGTTGCAATTGGGTAGAGATATTTATAGTAAACTTGTAAAATACGAAATTAAATAATTTCAAAAAAATTATAATATAATAATAAAATCTTAATTAAATTCTAGTTGAATTTCCTTGTGACTTTCCGAGCATGGTATCCATTTTTAATATAGTCTGCCTTAGAACGTCCATTAATTTTCTTATTTCTTCACTTTTATCTTTGACTCTCTTTATCAACAAAGTAAATTAATAATTAGTATTTGAATTGGTTAAGTGAATGATTAAAGTTGACTATTCAAAAGCAACGTGTACCTTTATCAGTTGACGACGAAGCCAAATTGAGTTTATAAACGCTCTTGATATTTTTTTTTTATTGTATTTAATATTCTGAGTATAACTTTCCGAAACCGATAAGTAATTCTTACAATAACAATAATAATCAACATCATATTGCTTACAATAATGATCAATTTTATCATAAGCCTTTCTCAAAATAATGAAGATTTGTGAAGCAATCTTCAATCGTTGGAATAGGCGAATTTTTCTTTTATTAACAAAGTTGTTGTGAATCTCATCGATATCTGAAAATAATTTAAATAAATTATAAGTATATGATAGCAAATTAGTTTTATTGGTTTTAAATTACTTTGAATTATTGCAAGATATTCAAGATCTGAAGAAATATTAATGAGAATCTTTTGACAGTGATTTGAATAATAAGTGCTAACGTTACACCATAAAATTGGATTTTTTGTGATTCCATTATTTAATTCTTGTTTTAGTTTCAATAACTGTTCCGTATATTCTTGTATTTCTCTATACTCATATTTTTGTTGCTGTTGCAGTGGTTGGTGTTCTGATGAATAATTATTTTTGTTATGATTTTAAGATTATTCTTTAGTAAAACAGCCACTCTAAATTTTTTAATTAATTTTTTTTTTTTTTTTACGCTATTGCTCATAAATTAACTCGATTCGAAACTTATTTAAGTTTCAATGTATATATAATTATAAAAAGTATAGTGTGTGGTACCGGATAAAACATGATTTCAGTATTGTTATGTCAATCTAAATACGACTAGAAAATTAAAAAAAAATTTTTTTCAAATATTTTAAGATGGCTGCTTTTTTTCCATACAAACAAAATATTCACACATTCAAATTTGTCGCTCAATATTAAAATCCCCACCCATCTTTACATTAGTAAATTAAAAAAATAAACTACTTCATTGTTAACTTTTTTTTCTTCAAATTTACCTTTGACAAGCGGAGTTTTGAAATTATTATTTCTATCGCCAGAATAATTATTTCCACTGACATGAACTTCATTATCTGGTTGTTGTTTCGAAGTCCCTGGTATTGCAAGATATTCGTAAGAATTATCTATGGACGACTGTCTGTTATCAGTCATGATTATTTTTTGGCTATTTCCGGAAGTAGATTTCCCTGTAGATTTTACAAGCGGTACTTTGAAAGTATTATTTTTATCTCCAAAATAATTATTTCCACTGACATGAACTTCGTTATCTGGTTGTTGTTTCGAAGTCCCTGGTATTGCAAGATATTCGTAAGAATTATCTATGGACGACTGTCTGTTATCAGTCATAATTATTTTTTGGCTTTTTCCGGAAGTAGGTTTTCGCGTACAATTAATTCATTAATTGGTTATGGAATAATTAAAAGATTTTCTTCCTCTCGATCGGAGGAATAAAAAACAGATGGATTTTTCTTATTGATAATTTATATTATTTTGTCACTGAAACTTCTGTCGCTTATTAATTCAGGAGTTACTCTAACGACTATTTAATAAGAACTGAATTAATGTCTGAAGGGTCCGTAAATTATAATTATATTTATATTGTTTAAATGAAGTTTCAGAATCGATTACCAGTATTTGTATTGACGGCTCTTTACGCAAATCACATCTCCTTATTTTTTTTTGTTTTTTAGTAAGCCTTGAGCAACTAGTGTTTTTATGGAATCTACGTTAAGATAATGACCAATGAAGTCTATTGTCTATTCAATCCAATCAGTTCCCTATTCAATTCCAGGTGAGCAGGAAGGTCCTCTCTATAACTAAACCAGAATTTGTTACGTCATCAATCGAACCTGTTATTTAACATATGACAATATATTTTATATTTATACTTATGAATATAAATATACAAATACATGGAGTAATCGGGTACTAAGTCGTCCACCTTATATTCTTAAAATGTATCATATAACAAATAGAAACCCACATACTATTTTATAGCAAAAGAACGGCAGTACTTATAAATAATTATTATGAGCAATTACTTGTATAACTTATTAACTGTAAAATAAATAAATAACCAAAATTTTTGTATATGAAATTTGATACTTTGTAAATTTTCGTTATGATTTTTATTGTTTTTACACATAATCTAATGCTTAGAGGAACGGTTCTTGATATTTTTGCTACAGAAGAAGATGAGGCGAAATGATACATTGGGACAATAGGAGACACCATTTTATAAATGTGTAATCAATAGTACAATTGTGTAAAAATTATTTTAAAAAATTCTCTAATATACTTATCAAATGATTCAAATTTATTTTAAAGTTTAAATGAACAATTCTACACTGTAAAAGAAAAAAACGGGATAAGTCCAGGTGGTGTAGGTGTTAAAAATTTCGGTGTTAAATTTCAACACTGAAAGCGGTGTAAAGAAAAATTTCCCGGCGTTAAAATATTTTTTGTAAATATTTTTACTTACTCGATCACTACAGTTAAAAAGTCTTTTTATTAGTCAATTAAATTATTGGTAAAACTTTTTTTTTCTAATTTCTATACGTGGATTTTTTTTTTACACCGATTTAACACCGCCTACACTGGGGTTGTTTCATTTTAATATCACGCGGTGTTAAATTGAATTCATTTTTAACGCCGCTCTTTTTACAGTATATATTTATGTATACTTAAATATTTTCAAATAATAAAAGAGATATAGACTTTTAACGAACGAGGTCAGCACTTGCCGGTGCACAAGAAACGACTTCAACAGTACGATTAATCGATACTTTAGGTATATCGATTCCTACCTGTAGAATAAATTTGACCTGTATATCCAAGAGAGCCCGCAATTACCGTTATTCAGCACTTGTGCGCATGTCGAATTTTCGTGTATGTTTATAAACGAATCTGTCGTCATGGATACTAGTTATAAACAATAATAATAAATATTGTATAACTCAGAAATTTTTAAATTAATAAAAAATTGTAAATCTCATCAATGGATTGGAAAAATGATCATGAAACAAATTCAAAAAAGGTACAATTAATTTTATGTATTTGCATAGAAAAATATATATGTTTATTTTATGAATAATGTATCGGTATTAATTTTATTGGTGATAAGAATTATTTACAGCAATTTATCCCAAGACTTGGTAGAAGAGCTGGACAAAATTTAGCTCAAGAAGAATCTAAATTTGATGATGACATTGATAGCCCTGTACTGGCTATTCCTTCTGCTACATCTATAAGAACAGCACCTGTAGCACCTCCACGCACACGTAAAACTGGATGGGGTGATGAGTTAAAAACAAATAAGTCTGTATTATTCTTTACTTATTTTTTTAATTAATTCAATTTATTTCTTATTCTAAATAATATGAATAAATTTTTTTTTCATTATTTTAGTAAAAAACCAGTTAACATAGTTGAACAGTAAGTACATTATTATTTTTACGAATAATTAACAGTGATAATTTTATAAATTTAAATGAATAATTTTTTTCAAGGGAAAAATTACAAGAAGATAAAAATGAAATTGATGGTAATGACTATTATTATTGTTCTATAAATATTATTTATTAATTTACTTTATTGGATTAATAAAAAAACTTTTTTTTAGATATTCCTGTTATACCGGATATCGAAGAAATTCAAGAAGAAAATAATTCCCACGTGTCAAATGCTCCTTCGTATGTTATTCTTTAATTAATTTATTTATCTACTCAATAAGTGAATTAACAGTTATTATTATTATTATTATTATTATTATTATTATTATTATTATTATTATTATTATTATTATTATTTCTGTTTATTAAAATAGCACTGGAATTAATCGAGTTGCTGCATACAAAGAATTGGACACAGATCTTTTAAAAAACGCATCATTTGCATTTTTAGACAACGTAAATTTATCAATTCTCACTGAAAAATTATATTCTGAAAAATTAATTAAAGAAACTGATGATGTTTGGAATTGGGATTATTTATTTGCTCAAGTATCTTCAGAATTAAATAATGAAGAACAAAAAATAATAAAAGAAACAATTTAATTAACTAAAATAAATAAATAAAAAATCCGTACGAGCAAATTATAATTTAAGTTTATGTATAATGAATTTAAAAATAAATAATTATATAAATAAATAATTTAGTTTAAATAAAGTAAATAATAAAATAACAAAAAACATGGCATACTGCGAAACTGCAGTGCCTGTATATGGAAGCGACAAATTACCTCGTCTGACCTATTCGATTGCCCCCCAAATTTGGAAATCGCGGTAGTTCGAGGAGCGACGTGAAGACTCAACCGTGCAGGCGTGCAAGTTCGTAGCGTCTCGTGGGAGACGGATACGGAGTTACACGCGCAATCGGGAGCCGAACACAAGCTACTTGAAGCGACCACGTGACAACACCCACTGAGCAGATCTGCCATATATCTATACCTTAGCGATCAATGTTCAGCTGTGCCATCACTAGCACACACTTCCAATATTCTATACTTGTGAATTTATATATATTCATTTCACCCTACTAACGAGCGCTTGCGAGAACGTTTTAGTTGTTCTATGACCAAAGCCATCTATATTCATTTTACAGTACTTATGAATAGATTCCTACTGGATCTGACGACGGTATTGTATTGACAGTTGAATCTAATATTTTTTTATGTGTGCGTCATTTCCCCACCAGGCAGAGACACGTCAACTGTTTGAAATAAATTCAAATTTCGATTTAAATTATTATTTATTGTTTAAAAAATTCGATAAAATGCCATTCTATTTTAATTTTAAATCAGTAAATAATTTTCTTTTCGTTAATTTAACCCATTTATGAAAATAGAAAGAATTAAATTTGATAAGCTTCGGATAAATTTTTGACAAATATTTTATTTACGAAATTAATAAAATCTTTCTATCACGCGAACTTGTAATATTGTGAAGACTATTTTTGATAATTTTTTAATGTAAATAATAGGCGAATGTACTTGATACGTGTGTATGGACTAGGATAAGTAATATAAATTATTCTAAATTAATAAAATTTTCTCAAAGAGAAGCATCACATATCCTTTTACACGAAATTGATTAAACTTGTTCTGTTGCAGTCGTCAAATATTTGATGATTTTTAAATTTTTCTAAAAAAATTTTTGTAAAAAACTAAAGTTATTTTCTATTATCCTTTCAGAAAACGTTAAAGATTATTTTCATTTGACCTGTATTAAAATCATGAGTTTCAATGCCTTCTTAGACAGTCGAAACAAGCTAACTCGAGATTACTTCAATTTTAGCAACGATGAAACTTTTTAATATCCCTGTTTAAAAATATTGATTGAAGAGAATAAATAAAACTGTGTATATATATATATATATATATATATATATATATATATATATATATATATATATATATATATATATATATATACAGTTTGCATGAAAGGACCGTTTCTCAATTCTTTTCAATCAGTATTTTTAACCAGGGATTGTAAACTTCACAGTAATTATGTAATTGTCATTCTAACCAACCAAGTTGATGGTTGAATTTGTACATGCGCTATTGGTTTTCAACCGTCTAGTTTTGACTGGCTACAGACATTCAAATTCATAGATTCAATGCCGGCGATCATCCGAAACGTGTATGCTATATGAGAGTAAACACCATTTATGATTTAGTGTGACAGATAACCTCATCCTCGTTCGAAACTGTTTTGTTTCATCCTTTGTCACACGATACACAGTAAAAAATTTTGGCTAATTGTGTTAAAAACTTCACTTAATAATTTTTATGTTAAAAATGTGACTTATTACTATTTAATTCTAACACAAATCAACACTTATGCTGATGATAATATTTAAATGTGTGAAAATTTAAAGCTCGATTATAAATTTTATCAATGATTTGTGTTACTTTTTTTACACAAATGAGTTGTTAAAATATTATAACGATTTTTTGTTGCCTTTTGGTTTTGCAAGTAATTTGTGTTGATTTTGACGGAAAGTTTTTATACTGAGTACACTATTAAATCTATGCACTTTGCTTTTTATAAATACCTGTTATGATTCCTCTGGAAAGAAGAAATTTCCGATCTATTGTAAGTCTGAAAAATCCATTAAAAGCCTGCTCACGCGTCGGACTATTTATTTCAGTAATGGCTCAAATTTGTAGGTAACAATCAATTTTCAACACTGTTAGAATCGACAAGCGGTTCCAGAGATAATGAGGCGGTTAACACTCGTGAGAAATGATGATAAAGTGGAAGATTCTTTTGGACTTATATAATCATTTATACAGAATCTAATACGCAGGTAGGATCTTTGGAAGGGTTGCTTGAGGGGATTAAAACACATCTTTTCAGATGTTTTTTTCACACTAATTAACGTTAATTTCCGAATGACCACCCTCTGAAATCGTTTTATTTTCTTAACTTATTCAGCCTTGGCAGACTATTACTGATTTTAGTAAATTACGGAAGAATATAACTTATTTTCGTCAATTAAGCTCGAAGATCTTTGTGACAGTAGGACATCCTGCTGCTATCGACACCCAAAGCTAGCCAATTGTCATGTTTTAATAGTTAATTAACTCAATTGAGTTAGCAAATCGTCATACATATTGTTATAATTTTATCATTTAATAAAACAAGAGTGGTATTGTTTATTTATTGATTATTACTTCTCTGGGATTATCTGTTGAAATCGACATATTGACATCTTGCTGTTACTTGTGTATTTAATTATTTATTATTATTATAATTGTATTATTTGATATAAATTAAGTAAACTTTTATTCCAAGGGATGTCGACAGAACTTGATGGAATTGAAGTATGATGCTAAGATACCCGGAGTGACAAGCTTATTAAATATTAATGAAATTTATTTGTAATTAATAAAACATACATTTGGTTCGACATCAAATAAAAATTTTATCAAGTATCAATAAAACGTTTATTCGAGACCATTTTTACGGTTTATTAAAAACAATTCGATATTTCATAATCTTCCATACTATAATAAATTTTATTAAAATATAAAGGCGTTATTAAAGCAATAACACTTCTAAAAAATATCAAATTCTTATTAAATACACGGAGACATTATTTACGTTTGAAATGATGAAGCTGAAGCTAGCGGCTGTAATAAGTAGCGGCCAGCAATTTTTTGCGTGGCCGCTACTTATTACGGCCGCTAGCTTCAGCTTCATGTTTGAAATGGTATATGGTGTCATAATAAAGCCGGACCATGTTGGTCACCTGACGGAAATTTAAATAAACACATACAAAAGTCACTCTGACCATAGTAAAATTTATGATGGTTACAGTAATGTGTGATGTAATCGTTGACAATTTTACTATGGCCATAGTAATTTTTGTAAGTGTTTATTTCAATTTCTGCAGGTGACCAACATGGTTCGGCTTTACTATGACACCATATCATTTCAAACAAAAATAATTTCTCCGTATAAAATTAAATAAAACAGAATGCTAACTTAAAATATCTGTTTATTTATTTAACGTAGTGTCTAAAGATACAGAAAAAAACTTGTGTTCGGAATAGCCTACCATGTGGCACGTTATTGTTTAAAATGAATATTTCAAAATTACAAATAGTTTAATATTTTCTAATCGTTTAATATATATTCATTAAATTTTACTAAGTATAGATATACTCATATGTGAAGTGATCAGTTAATAGGTATTTTACCTTGCTCGAAATTTTGGTTAAGTAATACTGACTTTTCTCCTTTCTCACTTATTTAATTAAAGAGAAATTAGTATTGGCTCCCTCACTATCGATTATTCCCACTTCTCAATAATCTTTATTATTTTATATTTAACTGTCACAAATTAACGATAAAAGAAAACAAACTACTCATTTAATATCATACGATCTGTTGAAGTAGTAACACAGCTCTCTGTGACTTGAAAAATACCAAGTTTTCATGCATTATAAAAAAAAAACTAATATAGAATACCATGTAAGTTATATGCTCATTTTTAATAATATTACTAAGCTTGTCAATAATCTAATCTATACAAAATTTTTTTACAGTTAATCTTTTAAGGAAAAAACTTCAGATTGTTAATATTTTTTAAGAAATTAATGATTCTGACGTTAAATACCTATACGACATTCAACCATACACTAAAAAATCACGGGGGTAAGTCCAAGCGGTGTAGGTGTTAAAATCGGCAGTGTTAAATTTCAATACCGAAAGCGGTGTAAAAATAACGCCGCCGCCGGTGTAGATATTCTTTACCGGTGTTAAAATATTATATTTTACTTTCTCGATCACTATACATGTTGATAAATGATATTTTTAATTAATTTTCATAAACAACTGTCATTTTTTGTGTTTTATAATCTTTAAAGTTCATTCTCCAAGCGGACGCAGTTTACCCTGTTTTTACACACCGCTTTTTCTACAGTGTACAAGTGTGAGCAAGCTATAAATACTAATATGGAAACCACCAATGATAATCAAAATTTTGATATTATGAGTATCCTAGATGATTTAAATACAATAGAAGGTAATGCATTAAATAATAATGCAAATCAGAATAGTTTGGATGATGTTGCAGTTGCTATGGTAAGTAATACAAATCAAAGTATTACAACCAGTAGTGATATAGATGTAGAAATGAATGATTTTAACATTGAATACCTAAACGAAATCCAACCATACAAATGTAAGCAATCCATCAATACTAACATGGAAACCACCAATGATAATCAAAATTTTGATATTATGAGTATCCCAGATGATATAAATACAATAAAAGGTAATGCATTGAATGATAATGTAAATCAGAATAGTTGGGATGATGTTGCAGTTGCTACGGCAAGTAGTACAAATCAAAGTATTACAACCAGTAGTGATATAGATGTAGAAATGAATGATTTTGACATTGAATACCTAAACGAAATCCAACCATACAAATGTAAGCAATCCATCAATACTAACATGGAAACCACCAATGATAATCAAAATTTTGATATTATGAGTATCCCAGATGATATAAATACAATAAAAGGTAATGCATTAAATAATAATGCAAATCAGAATAGTTGGGATGATGTTGCAGTTGCTACGGCAAGTAGTACAAATCAAAGTATTACAACCAGTAGTGATATAGATATAGACCTTTTAAATGATAGCTCGATTGACTTATCCTCTATTGCCTTCAATCAACTATATCATACAACTGATTTTATTGATGATTTGTTATATATTGATTTTGAATCCTCGGACCTCGTCGCTGAACAAAATCAGGATAAACTATTGGATGTGATCATAAGTAAATGTAAGTATAAATCAGCAAAGAGTGATTTTACACAAGCAGGTGTAGATATTCAGACGTGTTGTGTCGGTTTTGAGACTGTTGATGTACTAAACAATTTATCAAAAATACTGGGATTTGAGCCTCAGTCAAGTCTCGCATCAAGGGACGAATGTAATTACAATTGCTCAACTTCAAAGCTTTCAGTTTTGAGTATTGACGAGCATTGTTCTCGACCTAATACTTCTCAAGGTTCATTGAAACTAACCGATACATCAGTATCCCCACAGCTTAAGCGACCAGTACTAGATTTATTGAAGAAAAAATTGTTTTTAAATGGAATGAAAACAAGAATAATTCACTGTGATGATCCGGTTTTGAAGAATCATTTACCGATAAACCAAAAAGAGGTAGCATGGTCGCTACAAAAGATACCTTGCTTGAAAGACTTGGTAAAATATCATGGTGTTTCAAATACTTTTACTGTGAGTCATTTTTAATAATAACTTTTTTCCAGTTTTTTTTTTTTTTTTAATTTTTGATTTTCTCTTTCTCAGTGGATCACGCGCTTGTGTAATATTCATTACTACAAATTTATTAATATATACAGTTCATCGCAACGTATAAAACATGTTTTATTAAACTTACGGAAAAATGTTAAGCCTAAATACTCCCAATGCTGTTTCTGTCAATGTTCGAAGAACTTTTCTTTAGAAAAATTCTTTAGAATTGAGTGAAGATTTTCATTGAAAACTCAAAATTAATTTAAACTATTTATTATATATGATGCATAAATTAATCGTAAAATTATACTATTGTTAATTAACTATATTAAAATTTTTAAAAAATATTTAGTGCACATCTCAAACGCTTGTGTTATTTTTTGAAATAACTCAATTTATTTTTTGTAACAAATATTCAAAATATATGACATTCAGCGATCATAGTCACAGCTTAAAATATAAAATAATGAACACAAAAGAAATGGCTATAAACAATACTACAATGGTAATAATTTACCAGAAGATGGACTATCGTTTTAAGCATTTTACTGTTCTAATTAATCTTGTAATTTTTTTTATTTCGAATAGAAATCACTCATTTATGCTGTTTATAATAAACTTACTTTATTTTATAAAATTTGTCAATATTTAGATGATAAATCTATGGGAAAAACCTAAGTGAAGTTCTACACTGTAAGAAATTTAGAGTCCGCCGTGTCGTGTGAATGATTTCGTATGAAAATTTTCAACACCGCCGGTATGAAAGTTACACCACGCACAGTGTTAAATTTTTGTCCGTGTGAATTAGAATGATCACGCCGCTAACGGTGCAAATGTTAAATACTTACGTTAATAGAATAATTAATTTATCACCTTCGAACTATAAAATACCTTGTAATGGTCGTATAAATTTCACACAGTAAAAAAGAATTTGTCAAAATCAACACATATCGCGTGTAAAACGAACATTTTACACTTATTTATATGTTACTTTAACATGTCGTGAGTTTTGAAAAAATTACACACGTATACGTTAAAAGTAAAAATTTCCCAAAAATTCTATTGTAATAGTCGACATTATTTTTGTGATGTTTTGTGTGTTGATTTGACAGTAACATATAAAAAGTGTTACTTTCGTATAAAATGAAATTTTTGTGTTAAAAAATTAATCGATTGCGACAGTTCAAACAAGAAACATAGTAATAATACTTAATGAAACTGTTATTTCCATTCATATGGGATATTTTAACTCGATTATGCGCAGTACTCGGTTTTAAACTGCTGATAGCAAATAAGAGACGCTGAACCATCAGTTCCGCTCGAACTGTAAAGTCAGAAGCATCCATCCGCAATTTTCAAAATTATAATATTATTCATTACATCAAAATACTTACATTAACCAAGTTATCAGTATGCGTGATTGTAAAAATTTTTAAGCATTTTCTTTTAAATAAAAAATAATAATTCTTTATGGTCAGTTTTTAAAAATAGTTGTGAGATTTGAAATATTATTTATTTAATTACTGAATGTGGAAAGTGATTATAAATAAGTTTCATTTCATAGTTAAATTCGTCAGTTTAATTATTGAACAAGAGGTTGTAACTGTGTTAATTCATTTACTCACCTGAAAATTAATAAAAAAAAAAAAAAAAAAAAAAAAAAAAAAAATCTTGAGTTATGTCATAAAATTTTTAGAGAATAATGAACACCGTGGGGACAGTAATTTTACGGAATAAGTTTTACGTTTTGAGAAAAGTTAAAGCTTACAAATACGTAAAGACTGTTAATAAATAAATGAATTTGTGATTGATTAGAAAATTATGACTTATTAAATTCTGTACTGCTGTATATAGAAATTTTTTATTATAAAAATAAACATACATATATAGATACGTGTGAAAAAAAAGATATTTAATAGCTATCTCGCAATATCGCGCTTAACGTGACATTTTTTATTTACTCTGTAATAAATATGAAAATATTCTAGCATCTTTGTTTATTTACTTCTCATTTACTTGCTTTTTTTCAATGGTATTTAATATCACAAGCGAAATTATTTACGTTGTGATATTTATTGTTATATATCCATCTAAAAACCTTTAAAATAAAATAAAAGAATTTAAAAACTTAAAAGAAATTTCAGATACCTAATAAATTTAATTTATTTGCATTATGTTAAAAAATATATATATACAACAGAGATATTAAACATGAAATCAAATATTAAAAAATCTTTTAACAAAATTTCGATTTCATTATTTAAATACTCTTTCGCATGTCATTTGACAGTTTATAAAATTGAACATTAAGCTAAACTCATATTCATTCTACAATAATGATATTAAATATTTACTCTTTGATGTTTGGACTGATACTATCAGATTTTATTACACAAACAAGGGCGGTAGATTATATTGACATAGAAGACTCAGAATACAGAAACATCACTGAAGAATTGTATTTATGGAGTGTTAATAACACAAATAATAGCTGTAGTAATTTCTTTTGTATAAGTGATGAAGATTACATCGATTTCTTAATAACTCGTATGACAACACCAAGTATCTACGATTGGATTTTGATATTTATGCACATTACCGTATTTATTGCCGGTATATTGGGAAATTCATTAGTCTGTATTGCTGTATACAGAAATCGATCTATGAGAACGGTTACTAATTACTTCCTTGTTAATCTTGCTGTAGCAGATCTTATGGTAATAATATTTTGTCTACCGTCAACAGTTATTTGGGATGTTACTGAAACTTGGTTACTCGGTGAAACCTTATGCAAAATGCTTCCCTACCTACAGGTAAACAATATTTTTTGTTATTCTCATTATTCATTAAGCCACTAATTGTTTATTTTAATAAAATAAAATTTTATTTCATTAATTTAAATAGGAAAAAATTTTTTTATAAAGTTAAATCTCATGAATTTTAGGATAACCGCTGATGGCTTTTTAAAGATGAAAGATATATTTTTATTATTTATATTTATGCAGATTAATTCCATGTAAAAAAAGAATATAGCTTAATATTTTTTGTATTAAAATATTATTATTAATTTGAAAAAATTATTGCTGACAGTGTAATCGTACTGTCAGTGTAAATTTTATTATAAGCGATCCCGAGATGTTAACGAATTTTCGGATTGATTTAATTTTAAAATCATTAAAGATAATCACAAGCTACTTTTTTTTTCTAATTAAAAAATTAATGTAAAAAATACAATATTTTTTATTGCTTTTGATAGAAAAATTTCTGAATTTGACGTCAAAAAGCTTTGTTTATTTTAGCTGGAAAGAAAAGTATACTGTACACTGATAGAAGGATTTGTTTAGGAGTAATAAATTGATTTATTAAATTTTTCTCAACTGACTTTTTTGGATTTAACAAATATTTAGTAATTATTAACAATATTTATTATAATGAAATAAGTAACTTCTTTATTATTAAGAAATATTTTTAATGCTAACAAAGCCTTATTAACATAAAAGAAATATTTGTTAGCACCAAACAAGGCTTGTTAATATTTAATAAATATTTCTTAGACGAATTTGTCGGTAGAGGGCTACACACGAGCCTGTAGTGGTGTACAAGTATTAAAAAAGCTATATGTGTGTGTCGTTGCGACGTCATATTGTTTACTCCGTTCTAGCTTGCATTGTTGGTTAAACGTAACCTACAACTGAAGCTCTCATATACTTAAATAATATTTATATCAGAAGTATTTTGTAAATTGTCATCCATATTATAACTATGAAAATATGGAAGCCTTGTTAATTTTATTCAATTCAATTTTAATCAAATATAAAACCATTAAAAACACATGTACTATCAAACGGATTTTATGTTATTTCTCAGCGTAGTTTAACATAAGAAATTTTAATTTGTTTATTCTAGTTATAGTGTTAATTACTATGAAATTGTATTTTGAAATTAAAAGAACAGAAAATTTTATACGATGGTTGTTTTAGTTATTTTTGTTTATAAATACAAATATTAATGAATGTGTGTAGCTGCATGCAAAAACATATATAGATATATATTCTTGAACTGTGTGATTTTATGAATTAAATTTTAATAAATAAGTTAATAGATAATTTCTTAAATATAAAAAAAAAATTTGTTCAAATAATAAAAAATATATTAAATATAAAATATTCATTTATTAATTATTAAAAAGTGATTCATTAAATGTTAAAAAGTGATTTATTAAATACTAATAAATCATTTTTTAAATGGAAAGAAATCGTTTATTAAATATTAACAAATCGTTTATTAGATGCTAAGAAATATTTATTAAATACAAAAAAATGATGTTTAAGAAATGATTTGTTAAATATTAATAAATATTTCTTAAATAAAGCTCCGTTAAGAAATAATTTGTTAAATATTAACAAATCTTTTTTAATACTAAGAAATCCTTCTATCAGTGTAAAAAAACGAACATCGATCCTATGAATTTATGGAGTATTGTTAAAATCAAAACTAATTATCGGGCAGCAATGCACTTGCATAAATTAATTATTATTCTAATTAAAATTTAAAAGAAAAAAAATTTAAAAACACTCAATTAATAATTAAATTTACGAATAAAAATATTTTTTTTTTTTTTATTTCTAAAACGATTTCGTCGTATGCCGGTAGGTGGCCAGACTTGAAAAAAATTTATCGCTCACAGTATGTTATACTGAGTTTATGAGTACTAGTTTGAGAGCGATTCTATTTAAAAAGGGTGCTCGCTACTTCAATAGCGCGTTGGTTCGTTATGCGAACTAGCGGGGTATGGCAATCAAGACATACTCAGTACGTAATTTTTGAAACCGTGAGGCTGTTAGCTGCCAGTTGCACTGACGCCTCCGCCTCTTTATTACAAAAACACTTTTAATTCTTAGTCAAAACAACAAAAAAATCAAGAAAAATTTACAATATAATTTAATATTATTATAATAGTCAAAACAGCCCATTATCATTGTAAATTATTTTCCATTAGCAAGATATCCAATTAAAAAATATTCACTATTATAAGAGATAATCGTTATTTAGATTGTTTTTTTTTTCACTAGCTAAGTTACACTACACTACTGGATGTTATTACTCAGCGTAATAAAGACTGCTATCCAAGCGTGATAGAATCTGGGATTGAATTAACGTGATAAAAAAAAAAATTCATGGAATGATTCAGTGAGTTCGCGATAAAGTTCACTAATAAACACTTAAAAATAAAATAATTACTTTATAAAATTATGCTAATAAATAATAACAATTATTTTTATTTTTTAATTTTAATTCAATAGAATTGTAATTAAGTTGTAAAGATTATTTGTAAATATAAAGCGTACCTGCGTTATTTCGTGCCTGTCAGTTTTTAATTTAATATTTATCTTGGCGTTTCAGTTCATGTTCAAAATGTTTTTTTATCCAGCTGAAATTATCAGTTTCTGTCATATCTTGCAGCTTGCAGTAACTATTTTATTATTACCAGAAAAAAAAATATTTATTGTTATATTTCATTCTAGAGTAAAATGGTCGATCATGAATAGAATGAAAGACTAGAAAAATTTTATAATATAATTATTTTAAAATATTTAGAAGCATTTTTTTATCAGTACAAACTGTTCACCAGCTCTATACACTCTAAAAGGTAAATAGAGCTAACTCAATCAACTTTGTAATTACATTGGCTCGTGTACGGCCCTTCGTCATTGATAATAGCCATCCAAGTAATAAAGTGCGTTTACCTGCACTCAATTATCCAAAATATTACCCCTATTAAATATTATCATGAAAAGTCAACCACGCATATCGAGCTTTTATACCTCCTGCTTCATATTTATTCAGTAGATTTTTTTTTTTTTTTTTACGATGAAATTTATGATTTAATTATAGTCGCAAATTTTTATTTATTTTTTAACGGAAAAAAAAATATCAATAAATTTTGGTGAATTCAAGAAATTATTTTCTAGATAATGATCAATAATATGCAGGTTATGGCAGGAGCTACTGTCACATGTAATAAACACCCATTATTTTGAATTTTTTAAAAATAAAGCATTTGAATTCTTTTTAAATCTAGAAATTGATAGTACCTACTAGCTTGTCAAATCTTATTAATATCAATTATATGTTCAGTTTATATAGTACTCTATGTGACAATGTATATAAATTTTATATTTTCGCCATCTGGCTTTAAGCCTCGGCATATAAATTAAAAAAAAAATATATATATATATATTTTCAAAAATGAGTTGACAAAATAAAAAAAAAATTTTTCAAATACAAGTTAAATCACTGATTGCTTTACTTAGGGCCGTGAAAGTAAGTACACTATAAAAAATTTTCGGAGTGAATGCGGTTCGGGTGATTTTTTATTTATTTAGTGTTTAAATGATTATAATCTAAACAAAGATTAAAATTTATTTCTCAGGATTAGTAAGTCGAAATAACATTTTATAGGATAAAACCACTTTAACTTAGTTAATCCCACTGCATTAGTGGTCTTAAATCACTCTCTATAAAGCATATAAATTTTTATTTACACAAATTATTCAAATCCTGACTGAGAAAACTCACAAATACATAAGTATTTACAATTGATTATAATTGTTATTGTTATTGTTATTGTTATTATTAGCAGAAATAACTGTTTACAGTTAAAATACCATTGTATAATTTGAAGCAAGAAGTTGCAATAATCCTACGTGTTATTTATCTAATTTACGGGCTATATGATATCTTATTACCTCATTATACTATTAAGTCTATAACTTACGACACTTTAGTACTGTATTATACTCCAGTTATTAAATTACTATATATACAGTATCTACACTTTGCGCATGGAGACATCGATAATTTAATAATCTTTAAATGTTATAGAGGAAGTTATCGATGGAATTCAGATCAAATTGAATTATTGGTTTTTAAAGTTTTTTCAGACTCTTACCGTTCATTAAAAACTGATGAAAAAAAATATCGTAAAAATATTTTCATAAAATCTTGATAAAAATCAATCTGTGCATTTTAATTTGCTATAATTTTTTTTAAATTCCTCACAAGAATTCTTAAAAATTCATGAAAATTTTTCAACATATGAATAAAAATATCCACAATTAAAAACCCAATTTTTAAACTTTATTAATAAAATAGAAAAAAAAAATTCCTATAAAATTAAATCCGTTGATTTACAACCACTTTGATACAAATTTCCTTTGAAAAGTAACATTAGTTCATCGAAAGCATTCGGTTAAAAAAAAAATACATATTTGTCTACTTTAACTAAAAAATATTATTGAATATCAACTTTTTTTTTAATCATTAATTTTTTTTTCATCAAATATGAGATATATATATCTAAAATATTTGCATAAAAAAAATCGTAATTAAATTTTTTTCATCGTATGTTCAATAAAATACTTAAAATATATATAAAAATATATACTATGTGTAGATACATTTTTTATCATTTTGAATATGTTTTTTTTTTTGCTATAAAAATAGCGCAGAGACTGCATTTTAGAAAATCAAATTACCGTTCGCGCGTAAATTAATTATATTAAACTGGCGTACATAAATCAGTTTCCCAGTGTTCTATAAATTATTTTTTTCTGTTTAATAGCATGAATTTTGTGTGCGTGATGCCGGAAATAATAAAAAGAAAAAAGATTAAGTAAATTTATAAATATAGGTCGCTTAGAGTGTAGTGAGCATTAGACTCATTGAATAATATATATAAATAAATAACACTCGGTAGAGGACAAATGAAAAAAAGTATCAATACAATAGCTCTAAACTCGCAACAAAACAAGTGTTGGTGCTTACACGTGGACATACAAATTTATTGTGTCTCGTATATATATTACATTTATCACGTATATATATATATATACATCCACATATACATTATTCTGGTGGTAACGCATTAATACATAATAACTATGTGCCAAAAATAACCATTAATATACCCCACCGAATAATTTCAAAGTTATTCCATAAAATTGTTATATATAGTTTATTATTATTAACTCAAATTGGTATTATCCACGTTACTATCATCAATAATACTTTATTATGGTCTTAATAATTAATTTAATTATTGTTACAGACAGTTTCAGTTAGTGTGAGCATTTTGACCCTTACTTTCATATCAATCGATCGTTGGTACGCTATATGTTTTCCATTGGAATTCAAATCGACTACAAAACGTGCAAAAAAATGTATATGTTATATTTGGTTATTCTCATTTATTTTTGGTAAAAATAATGTCAACATTTATAATACTATTAAATATAATCATGATGAATTAATATTTGTAAATATTTAACAATGGCTACAATTGTCTAATAATTTAATATGTTTCAGACATACCAGATTTGATTTTACTACAAGTTACTCCAAGTCTACTTAAAATTGAGTCAATTTATTTAACGCGATGTGAAAGATCGTGGAGCGTTAAAAGCGAAAAAATTTTTAATTTTATTATATTTATATTTTTGTATTTCGGGCCATTACTTTTTATGACCTACACATATTACCAAATAATTCGTGTACTACGAAGAAGTAACATTCCTGGATATAAATGTAAGTTTAATTAATACTTAAAAATTAATTTAGAAAAGAAAAGCCGCATACTAATTACACTAATGAGATTTTTTTTCTAATATATGACTGCACACTGTAGAAATTTGCCGAGTGAACGCGAATTAAATTCGGAGTGAATAAGGAGCAGATGACTGTTTATTTATTTAATCCCCTCGGAGTAAAATTCACTCCGAAGGGGACTTTATTTTAATATTAAAACTTCGAATTGGAGTGAATGCGGATTTGAATAAAATCCAGATCACTCCGAAATCACTCTGCTGAAAAGATAAAACAGTAAACATTTAGTAGATACAAAACGTATGAGCAAATATTAAAATAAATATCGAATCCATGTAAAGACCAAGTCACTTGGGAAAAGGACATTTTAAATTTACGCGATTGCTTTAAACTCTTCAATAACTTTTTTATCTATTTAAATGTAGTAAAATCTGTTTTTCATTAGATCATTTAAGAAGTTACAAAGTTATAAAGTTTCTGATAGTCTTTTAATACGACAAATTTAATTAAAAACTTTAAATAATTATCATTATAAACTTAATATAGAATAAGAATTTATTACTAAATTATTAAACTTTGATTTTATAATATAGTATCCAGAAGAAATAAACGAATCCCACTGGATACTCAGGTGACAACGTCGACGTTCAATGACAATCATGAAGGACATTTGGGATCAAGACGGAAAGCTGCAAAAATGCTTGTTGTAGTTGTTTTCATTTTTGCGCTTTGTTATGCGCCAGTTCATTTACTAAACATCCTTCGGTAATTGAAACTATTCTAAGAAAATTCATAAGCGCATACCTCAAACCTTCTCTACAAAATTAAAAACAGAAATTTTTTATTTTTCACGGTTGATATACGTACACGGAAAAAAGAATAAAAAAAAAATAAAGTTTCAAATATCAGCAAAGTCCCTCTACTTTGACACTAAGAATTACAAGACGCAGCAATTACTAATTTCATTAGTTCAAAATACATGAGCAACTGTAAAATTTGGTACCTATAATAGTAGTCTCAATTATTACAGATTTAAACTATAATATTTTTCAAGTTTTTTTATACGAGGGCCCTGTTTCTGCACTAAAAACTTCAATTTTTCCTTTATTATTTTTTCCGTGTATCGGTTGTAAAAAAATTATTTCTAAATCTAAAATTTTTTTTTCAGACATTCAATGGATTTACCATCAAATGACATAACAGTTGCGTGTAGTTTATTAGCCCACTGGCTGTGTTATTTAAATAGTGCAATCAATCCTGTTATTTACAATTTCATGAGTGGTAAAAATTTTATTCTCATAAATAAACACTGAATTGTAATCTTTAAATTAAAAAACTAAGAACTTGGGAAATAATTTTTTAACTATAATAATTAATAAAAAAAAAACAAAAAATTATATATAATATTTAACATGACAATGATGAAATTTTACACGCTGAAAAAAAATGCAAACTATTACCATTTTGCAATAGGAAATGATTACCATCTGTATGTAGTAATCATTATCATGCTTTTATGTTAACTATTTGTTTCTCGTATATCAATAATTACTATTGCTGATAGTAATAGTTACCATCTAGATAGCAGTATTTCTTATGTCTGAAAAATTTTTAATTTTGCCTCCAAGACAGTAATAATTATTATCACGAATAAGAATAGTTACTATCTAGATACGAATGCTTACCATCTCCGATAGGAAAAGTTAACATAAAAGAATAAGAATCATTAAAATGTTAGGATGGCAAGTATTACCACTTTTTTTTCAGCGTGCATTATCTTTTGATAATGGTATCATATAAATTAAAATCAATTGTATTTAAATAATTTGTTCTCAAGTTATATGATATCTGTGATAATTTCAATTGTTATAAATTTTTTAAATATAATTAGGTAAATTCCGCAAAGAATTCAGACGATCGTTCATCTGCTTGCGACCGATTTCAGCCGATGCTGGGACACAAAAAATAAGTGGAATTATTCAAATAGCCGAACGTTCTCTGGTACCCACTACAAATTCAAATCAGTCGGATAATAATTTTGTTAAAAGCCGACGTAGTGTTGAAGTTATTCCTCTTAAAAGTATGTCGGATTATCACTAAACGTGTCCAGCTTCTGGTACATGGCCTAGCTGAAACTAAAGCTAAGGAGTCAGGTAGTACTGCCGATTTTAGAACTACTGTACAGAATTTAATGAAATTTATCTTATCCGTAGCTAATGATAAGAAAAAGATTAAATTAAATTTTTTAAAAGCTACAGAAAACCAGTAAAATTTTGATTTTCATACATTTAACATTGAGTCTCATAATAAATCACAGATTTAATCGAAATTTTTTTTTTTAGCTTTTAAAATATTTAACTGGATCATTTTCTTATCATTACCTACTAAGATATAAAATTTCATTAAATTATTAATGATAATTTTAAAACCGACACTCAAACCCACAAACAGTACTATCCTTGTCGCATTTGCGGAATAAATGGAACCTTTGTCCAAGTTTTTCTCTTTAACAAATGAAAATTTTTGGAAAATGGAAACATAGATTGCTAGATTATAGCCCTGATTAAAATTGTTTGAAAGCCAAGCGGAAATATTCGATTAAACCCGATTGTTTTAACAATCGGATTAAATCGGAGCTTTTAATCAGGCAGAGTAATGCATCGGGTCTCGGTCATAATTTTGTGTTGAGAGGTTTTATTTGAAAGAACAGCTTGGACAAAAATTACCATAGACTCTCCTTAAAAAAACATTTACATTAGTTTATAACTGTATTATATGATGAATATTTTTTTAAATGTAATTTTAACAACCCGAATTCATTGAATTTTTATTTATTTATAGTTTCACTGTAGTTTATTAAATATAAGATAATATACCTAGAACCCTAGCAGGGAACTAGTACTCAATCACTCCATGTACTTGTATATTTATATTTAGTATATATATATATATATATATATATATATATATATATATATATATATATATATATATATATACAAACACATGAGTGATTAGGTACTAGTTTCCTGATCGGGTACTGGGTCTCTTACCTTTTATCATTATAAATTATTGTAAATAAACTTATATATTATTGATGAAAGTATAGTATATATAAAATGTATTAAAATAAATAAAATATATATAATGTGTCATACTACTCCAATATTAGTGAATTTTAGTTTACTGTAAGGCAATAATTATAAGTATATTTTAATTAGATTGACCGGGTGCATGAAAATACTAAAGCTATTAAATTATCAGTGTGAACGTATACATGCATACTGACAGCGCTACCAAAAAAGAGACCTAGAACTTTTTTCTTGTCTTCGGCTCAAGTAAGCAATTGTACACGCGGCTTGGAATACTCTACTTTCCTCCTCAGGTGTGTAATATATTATTTTTTTAGGCTGGTCATACCGGAGTTTTATTGGATCAATCTCTTTATTAATATTTTTTTCTATTTACTATTACGTAGTTTTTTTTTATATTCGTCTTTTTTTATTCCAAGTAAAAATTATTAAAATATGTCGACCCTCTCGGGTTTTTCCATAAGAGCAGTGTATTAAAACTCAAACTTAAACATTAAATAATTAATTAAAAACCCCGATGTCCCCCTCTGAAACTTTTATAATTGATTTATATGCATTTCAACTACGTATAAAAAAATAAAGCCTTAATCTTTTTGAAGCTTTAGTGCTTGTACATCCTTAAATTTAGACAGAGAGTAACACGGCGGAGTCACATTACGAAGATTCTACTGTATTCTGATGATGGTTCCGCTATTCTATAATAATTAAAAATAATAATTAAAAATCTTTAATAATATAAATATAATTACTACTTACCATGTCATTGATACTAATTAAACCATTTAATTTTCACGTCATTTTTATGACTTGTCGTAAGTGACTACAATAAAAATAAAAATAAATAAAACATCAATTTTATAATTTTTTACGTATATATTTTTTTTTTTTGACTTTTATGACAATATCATTAATATTGTGTAAAGAATATTATTTCGAACAATACTCAAATGTTATTAAGTATCTATAATTTAATTTTTTTAATCTGAAGTTCATTTTAATTACATACAATAATATTTAGCTTTTTTTTACATACAATATTTCATTATTTTTTCTGTAACTTTTGTTCATTTGCCACGATTATTATACTTTGTATTTGAAAAAACATTATTTCTCATACATATAAATTTAAAATAATATAGAAATGTCACAAAATTTATTTTAAATACGAAAATAATAACAAATATACTTGTTATTATTATTAGTATTTATTGATTATTTTTATTCATGATTACGAATCGAGTGGTTATTAAAATACATATTTATACTTTTGTTAGTTAAAGCAATAACATATTAATTATGTATAAATAAATGAATATAATTTATGTTATTTCAATAATAATTTTGTGGGTTCAATTAATATTTAAATCTCCTAATACTAAAGATTATATTTACAATAGAGTATGAAGCTTAAAATTGAATGAATTAAATTATATTTTATTGAAATAAATCTGCAATTTTAAATATAGTCAACGGCGTGCAGAAATCTATACATTGAGCTTTACTGTCTACTGTAATGTATCGTAAATCAATGGATTTTTTAATTATATATTTATAGCAATTGTTAATGGCATTATTTAAAATTTATTAATTTTAATCCAATTCACCAGCATTTATTTTCATCAATATTCAAAACTAAAATTTATTATAGGCAGAATTATATGAAAATATTAACGTTTATAATAATATAATCTACATTAATTAAATAATTATTTGACATCATAGTTATGTATATTTAATCACATGACAATTAAATATTATTTTTATTGAAATTGTAAATTTATTTATAAAATGTAACGCGATTGGAAAATAGAACTATCAAAACAAATTTTTCATAACACCAGCATCGAAACTCAGTTTCAGTGTCTTTACAGCCAGTCGAAACAAACTTGTTTCATCTCTTGGAAAGAAAAAATGATATATTGCATAGCTACCTACTCAGGCCGAAGGCGTGTATGTATATTTTTTCCCTAATTCTGCACCGAAATTTCAAAGTCTCGCCCAGTTTAGAGGGAAGAAAGTCGCTTTTTTCTTTTGTGAGAAAACGAAAGATAAAAATTAGCGCATGCGCCATTCTTCCCATAAACAGAAGCGAAAATTGAAACTTTCAGTTGCAGGTCTGGTGAAAAATCGTATGCAAAAATTGTACTTTGCTTCCTTCATTTGTAATTTACTAATTCTGCCCGCTAACTGAAAACTAAATCACAATTTACGCTAACGCTAGTAGTTTATCACATCATTGGTCTTAAATAAACTTGTTTCTGACTGGCTGTTGACACTAAAATTCCAAGTTCCAATGCGGGTAATCATGAATAATATTATGTGTAATTCAGAATAAAAAACGATATCAACGTCACCCATAGTCTGAAATCGCTTTTTTTCATCCCTTGTCACACAATATACTATTTTCAGATAATTAATTAATTACAACATCGAAACTAATAATAAATAAGCCTAATTAGTAATTTGTACAAATAGGAAATAAACTCGTGATACATTTTATAATTGAAATATAAAATAATAATTTTTACATAAAGGCGAATAGAAAAAATTTTCATATCAAGAGTTGATATAATATTAATACACATAAATTAAGCAGCCGCCTCTTCAACAACGGGAGTCGGAACTACATTATCAACTTTATTATTTATTTCGGTTTCATTGACAGCAGCAGCTTCTACTTCAATACTTTTAGCTGATGTATTATTAGAATTATTATCAACAATAATGGCTGTTTTATCAATATTACTTTTACAATCATTTTGTGTGACTGATACAACACTATTGTCTATTTCGTTTGTTTTCTCAATTTTAATATCGTTATTTAAATTATTTATTTCGACAGCAGGTTCTTTTATTTCTTCAGTATAAATTATTTCATCAATTTTTTCTGTTACATTTTCATTCATATTTTCTGTTAAATTTTTATCAATTTTTTCCATTATTATATTTTCATCAATTTTTTCTGTTATGTTTTCATTTGATGTTTCTACCATAACATTTTCTACTAATTTATTGTTATCTACTGAAACATTTTCATTAATTGCAGCACTATCTACAGAAGTATTATCATCAACAATATTTTTTTCATCAGAAGACATTTGCGTTACAGTAATTTCAGAATTTTTTTCTATTTGCTCGACAGGTGAATTATCAAATGCATCATTTGAGGAATTAACAACAAGTGATTCTATAGGTACACATTGCTGTGTATCGATTTGTTGAAATTGTTGTTGCTCACCTGGTATCAATTGACCACCGGGTGCGTTATTACAGAGTGTTTGAGAAGTATTACGACCTCTACCACGGCTATTTTGATGACGTTGTATCGAATTGTCTGGAGGAGGCAAAATAGGAATGGCCGCTTTTGGTCGTCTAAGCGGTGCTATTTGCTGCACCTGTTGTGGCTGCTGAGCTGGACTGTAGTATGTACAACCCTGTGGTTGGTATAATTCTGGTGGTGGCTGTGGTACTGGTGGCTATAATATGTAATATTATAAACCAATTATGTAAACTGTAAATACAATTTTATATGAGATTAAATAAATTGACATCAATACCTGAACCGATGGATTATATCCTTGATACCCCTGAAAATTAGGCGGAAATGCTGGGCCATTGGGGCCTGATACGTAATTAATAATACTCGGTGGAGCCGTTTGAGGCGCAATAAACTGTGGAGTTGGCACCAAAAATGGAGGTGGTGCAAAAGAACCAGGTTGCCCGGCTGTCGACAGTGGAATCACGGATTGAGGTGTCAGTGTATTTGCGGGCGACGGCACTTGAGGAGTTTGATCAAAATGATTCTGTGGAAATCCTGGAATAATTTAATGTTTATTTTAATATCATTGTTACATTAAATGATTTAAATTTTACACACATGTTAAATATATTGAGGACGGTCATTACAATTACAAACAAGCAGGATCACATGAAAACATAATTTAATATACCTGAGTATTAATGTAACCTTACCTTGAGATTCAATTACACCATGTGAATTTCCACCTAAGTAAATTTTTTAAATAATACTTGTGTTAATAAAAAAATATTTAAATGTACTAATTATGAACAACTATGATTAACTAGCGGGATCGGGCTTTTAATTCAAAAATAATATTATATTGAATGCAATTAGTTACCTTGAGGTGGATAAAATCCATGTTGTCCATGCTGACTGTGCTGTGCATGTGGTCCATGTTGGTTGTGCTGTCCGTGTGGTCCATGTTGAGGCTGATAATTTTGTTGCCCAGGGCCATCCGGAATGGCTGGTCGTTGACGGAGACTCGAGTAACGTTTGGGTCTACTTCCTGCAACCTCAGACGGAGAATGAGAATGAGTTTGTGATTGTGGCTGCTGCTGTTGCATGGGAGGTTGTTGCATACGCGGTAAAGCAGCATTCGATCGTTGTTGACTCGATACTTGTCCATAGAAATTTTCTATATTATAAATAAAATAATAAGCAATTGCTTTGCAGAACTAGTACAAATAATTAATAATTGAATAACTGAATAATTTACTTTGCTGTCGTCCATGATGATACATTGATCCATCATTAATGTTCATATGTTTGACCTCATTAACAAGCTGCTCATCATCACGTTGACTCGTATTATTTCTTCTATCGCCGCCAGTTATCAGTCCACTGCCACGACCTTTTGGCTTACTATCACTAGTTCTATTCGTAACGAGATTGTTATTAGCTGTTGGTTTAAAACCACGTCCTCGTACTCTACTTGCTGCAAGACTAACGCTCTCTTGGACCTGCCTCCTGTTTACATAAACTGGTTTCACATTAACTGTTGTTGGAGTCGTCGTTTTTTCATTATCAGCAACGTTAGTCATATTTGCCATTAAACTCTGATGTGTGTATGTGGCATCCTTTTTCCAAGCTGGATTAGTTGGCTCATTAGGAGCTTTATTTTCATTTCTAAATTAAAAATTCATTGTAGTAATAATAAAAAAAAGTAGACAATAATAGTTTTAATTATTTAAATTAATTACGTTTGAGTATTATTAGTAGTTTGTACTTCAATTCTATGATTTTCCTGTTGAGATTGAAGTGGTGGAAAGGCATTTTGCTGTTTATTACTATGATATTTATTTTTGTTACTGTACCATGCTGATGATATTACTGGTTCTTCTGCTGTATCTGGGTTATTATCCTGAAAAATATAAATAAAAATTTTGTTATAATTATTTATAACTATTTTAGCTATCAATAAATTAAATAAACAAATTGATGATTTAATTATTTACCTTTGTAGAACCACCAAGAGCAGGAAATTCTTCACCAGTTTTGTTCGACCGTCTATTTTGTTTTGTTGAAATATTTGTTGGCGTTTTACCATAAGCATCTTCATCCTCCCAATTACGTGTATATTTATTTGGCCCGCGACTGTTTTTAAATAAAATATTAAAATTGATTATAATTGATAAATTTAAAAAAAAACATTTTTTTTATAGTATTTCAGCTCACCCATATCTACGGCGTCTGCGAGCTCTAGGTGGACCTTCTTCATTCCTGATATCATACCCATAAACAGCTATCAGTTCTTCATGACTCTTCGGAGCCTGCTCGTCATCATTATATCTGTCATGATCCCACCTGTCTTCTTTGTCCTTCCAAACCTTCTTGTCCTTAGACTCTCTCTCAGCAGGCTGCTCCACAGTATCCTCAGCAGTTTCTTCAGCCGTACGATCGTCATGCTCGTAGAAAGTACCGCGTTTTGGTATATACTGCGGATTACGTCTATCCTCATCGTCATCCAACTTTTTCGGTGGCTTATCCTCCTCCTGGCCGTCTCCGCTTTCACGCTGGACACCATCTTGCGATCCTCCATCGGACTCGCCCTCACTTCCGACAGTATCATACTCCGAATCACGATGAATTTCTGTCGGCTCATTGCTCTATAAATTTATAATTGTAATTGTTAGCGATATATTTTCACAGCACTAAATTTCTTGGGTAAATTCTGCCACATAATTTTAAAATACATTTCTTTTACTTATTCTTTCGAGTATTTTTGTTTTTTTAGTCTAATTATAATTATTATTAATTTATAATATAAAATATTTAAATGAATCAATTTATTTATTTAAAATTTGAATGAAAATTTTCAACTAAAAAGAAGTTTTATTAAGATTAAAATATTTTTTGGTAAATATGCAGATAGGGATCCATTTTGTCTCCATTCTTAAAAACTTTGAGGTTTTGCAATAATTTTATTTTAGATTAAAAGCAAAAAAAAAAAATTTCTAAGATCATAAGGAAATTTTTTTAGACCAAAATAAAGTTTGACTTTTACATATTTACTTGTTCTTTTTTATTGGTAAGAAGTAATCTAGTTTCATGCAAATAAATGAATAAAATTAAAAAAAAAACTTGACCGTCTAACGGTATTAGAAAATAAAATAAAAAAGCAAGTAGTTTAAAAAGTAAATAGCAACTAAAGTTTTTTGTAACCTATATTAACTTATAACTGATAAGCAGAGAAAGCTAAGTAGACTTTCAAATTAAAATATTTTTTAAAATAAGTCTACTAAACTTTCGACATAATTACATGTATAACCACAAAAATATATTTACATACATACGCATGTATTTACATATATATGACCGGCAACAAAATAAATAAAATAATTAATAAATGTCCTAGAAAAAAAAAAAACTTAAATACTTTTGTAACAATTGTTAAAAAAAATGTAAATAATAAATAAAATAAGAATTCAATTGTCGCAATAATAATGAATATTTTTTTACCAGAGTTTCTTTTGTTCCTACAAGTTCATCAAATGAATCTGATAAATCATCAGATGCATGGGATTGATCAGATTTATGACGACGTCGACGAGTATCCGACATGTTTGCATCAGATTTAATCATGCTCCCAACACTATTTGTATTCACTGTCACCGATGGCTAATAATTAAAATAATATTGAGACGATGACACTTTGGGTAGGTTTTTTTATTTAATGAAATTAGTTAATTTAATAGCTACTGTATATTAATAATGATATATAATAATGATGTTGAATTAAATTAGCACACAGTAGCACGACATAAACCCATGAACGGTAACGACGCTACTGCTTCACTTGCTGGATGAGGATAAATCCCAAACTAAACTAAAACATACTGTACAGTTTTTTATACCTATAGTTTGATGAGTGTAAATGTAGCAGACATCCGACAATTATTATAATTTTTAAATAAATTAACAAAATGTATATCGAATAAAAATAAAAAATTCACACTCGATGAATTTTAAAATCGGTATATCCATTTTTTTAATTCAATCTTTTTAATCGTCTCGTTTGTTTATTTATAATTTAAAATTTTTCGCAAATTTGCTAATTCACAATCGTGTACTTTGTTTTTTATATGATTCAAAAGTTAGCCAATGTCTAATAATTTTTGGTTTTTTTTTAAACAATAAATTATAAAAAAAAAAGTATTTGAAAAATATGCGCCTGTAATTATTTAAATTTTTTACATGTGCATATTTTTTAGTTTATGTTTTTTTTATAATTGATTTGACGAAAAAAAAAAATCCGAAAATTATGAATTGTCTGTTAACTTCAGGATCATTTTTTTTGTAAGTGTGAATGTGAATATGCCACAATTTATAAACTTTAAGTAAATAAATAAATTCAAATAATGAAATTGAAAAAAATGCGCGCAAAAATTTAAAAATTGTCAATTGTCAGTTACATTCTCACTTATAGTTTTTTTCGTATAGAAAATAATAAATAAATTTTTTTCTTTGTATACATAAACATTGATTATATTTTATTATTTAAAACAATAATGTGGAAAATTTTTAAATTGTCTATGATTTTCTTTTAACAAAGAAACATTTAAAAAACGGCGGCAAATTAATTTGAATTTTGAAATCTTGAGGGCAGCACGGACTCCGATCTCCATATTTTTATTTGTTGGTTGGGTTGATATATTGATAGTTAGCAAAATTAGCTTTTATTAGTAAAATTTAAAATAAGTGAAAGAGTATTTACTGTTTGTAATAATAAACATTTAATAAATAATAATAATGTCCACGGCTGCAAGACCAACGTTTGATGGAGCACGAGGTGGACAAGGACGTGGTGAAAAAGATTTAAGTGCTATTTCAAAGCAATATAGTAGTCGTGATTTACCTTCACACACTAAATTAAAATACAGGTATTTATATTTATTACTTATTATTATTAATAATAATAACATAATATTACGTTAAAATATTAGTGACCGAATTAATTAACTATTAGAAATTAACCCAATGTAACATATCTGTAACAAATCAAAAAAGATCCTACACAACCCTTACTCATAGGAGACATTCTCGAAAGTTGGTGGAAATTTGGTTGAAGATCTATAGTCTCACGTACAAACACCCACAAGTCATTAACTCAAGGGTTGATGAGAAAAAAAAATAAAAACTTTCAAACAAAAGTTGTAGAGAAAAAAAATTCACATGAAAAAGTATAAGAATTTCTTCTTTGTATTTATAGAAAATAACAAAATGTTTATCAGCTTTAATTTCCAAATTTCAAATCAGTAGAAATTTAATTACAATAAAAAAATTCCTAGGTATAGATTTCAATTATTATTGCTATTAATTATTTGTTGATAAAATTTATTAGTACAATCATGTAAACAGGTTTAATAACTCTGTTTTTTATATGTTAATTGTCATTGACATCGAATTGATTTAATTTTATAGAGAACATGGACAAGGGACAGTTGACGAATTACGTAATCGTGATTTTCGTCGTGAATTGGAAGAACGTGAACGCGAAAAAGATAAGTCATCAGCGAGTAATCGTCGTATGATTGAACCAGCACGCGAAGCTGCACCATCTTCGAAACGTCAAAAAGTTGACCAAGCACCGGCAGCTAGTCTAGATGCTGATGATCCATTAGATGAGGATGAATCTGACTCCGACAGTGATGAAGATGACACTGCAACTCTGCTCGCAGAGTTACAACGAATTAAAAAAGAACGCGCCGCTGATCAAGCAAAGAAAGTAAGTTATTTTAATTGATTGGAAACTTTAAATTAATAAAAAAACTTATTGAAAGATAATTATGTTTTCTTTAATCAACAGGAAATGGAAAAACGTCAAGAAGAAGAGAGAATACGAATGGAAAATATTTTATCGGGAAATCCTCTTTTGAATTATTCGTCTCAAGTCACAAGGACAGATATGAAAGTTCGTAGGCGCTGGGACGACGATGTTGTTTTTAAGAATTGCGCACGTTCCGAGCCAAAAAAGAAACACGATGTCTTCATAAACGATTCGCTGCGCAGTGAATTTCATAAAAAATTCATGGAAAAATATGTTAAATAATTAAATTTATCAATACTATTATTTATTAATCCTAATTTATGTATAAGATAAAATAAGTCGTCAATAATATTCATACAATTATATTCTATATCTTACATTTTTTTAAAATCTTATTATGTTTCACAATTAGCTAATGTTTCTGTATCTAAAACAATCTTTACGCGGTTGTAGAGATATAGATGACAGATAAGAGTTTTCATACTACCTGTTGATTTTTGCTGCTGAGATTAAGTGGTTTCTATTCATCAATTATGCTAATAAAAATATTCATCGTCAAACGGCATTTTTTTTAAAACGCGTTTTCATTTATTTCTCTATTCGCACTCAACTAGATAAACAGTACTATCTTTGTTGCACTTGTACAGTAAATGATAACTTTATCCAAGCTTTTATCGTAAACAAATGGAAGTTATCAAAAAATTGAAGCGCACTTCGCTAGTTCATAGAGTAAAGCATCGGGTCTGTGTCTTTATTTTGCGTTTAGAGCTTTTATTTCAGAGAAAAGCTTGGACAAAATTATCTGATAACCGTTCTTAAGCAGTAATCTAGTTGATTTTCTATATACTATTTTAATATTTAGTATCCTGAGTGGCACAAAAAAAATTTTTATTTTTTATTGAATTTCCCTGATAGCCAGAGTTCCTGATCAGAAAGTTGGTGTACATGAGTTGCGATCAACTTGACGACAAATTGTCGACAACTTTAAGTTTGTGTAACTGTTGACTACAAGTTGCTCAGAAACTTGGCGATAATCTACTGCCACAACTTGTCACCAAGTTTCTGAGCAACTTGACGTCAACTTGTTGGCAACAGTTACTCGAATTGAAAGTTGTTGACAAGTTTTTCGGAAAGTTGCCGTCAATTTATGGAAATGCCAACTTAGTGACAAGTTGCGGCCAGATTGTCGACAACTTTTTAGAAAAGTTGTCGTCAAGTTAGTTGCAACTAATGTACACCAACCTTCTGATCAGAAAGTCTGGCTATCAGAGAAGTCAACAATTTTTTTTGTGTCGCTTGAGATACTAACTGTAGTAATGGTAAATTGTTGATGATAAAGATGTTTTCAAATGATAAATTGAATATAGAAGGAGATAGTAATATCACTATTCAGTACAGTAGAATTCCGTTTATTCGGATGCCACTAATTCGAGTTACTTCCCCTACATCTTGATCTTTACTAGGAGCATATGAGACACACTGTCTCTTACCTGATGCTATACTTCAAGCAGCACAAAAAAATGATTGACTTTTTGTTAAATTTAACGCGACAATCTGTTATCATATAATTAATTGTTAAATTAAATTCAAAAATTTTTCTTTATGCCGCTTAGGTACATGCATACAACCCATTATAAATTTATTATTTAAATAAATTTAGCTTCGCTTTTTCAAATATAATTATACGCTTATATAATACAAATTAGTCGTTAGAACAAACTTTCCACAGCCGTTCCACAAACTCGCAATAGTTTTTTCTTTTTTTACAGCTGCAAAAAAATCTAATTATTCAAATACGGCAAAACCTTCTACTCGGGTTGTAATGGTAATCCGTTTTTCGTAATTAAAACAACAGGAAATTCCTTTTAGTCTATAAGTCCATTTGAAATTTTTTGGTTTATTTAAATAAAAACTAATAGTTGATATTATTTGTTTTTCTTAAATTTATACTCCTCGTATGAAAAAATCTATATCCAAGAATATTTGCCGGCAAAATAGCATACATACAACAATACTGAAGATATCAGCCGCATATATACTATTTATCCAGGATTAATACATCCATGAAACTTATAGTTTTTTTATTTAAAAATTTTTTTTGTTTCATAAAATACCAAGTTTGTGATTACATTTATTTTAATATTTGTTCCTATTTAAACAGACTAGCAAATGTTTATAATTTTTTTAATTGTCATGACTTCCCGCACGAAAAAATATATATCCCGGCAAAATAATATATGTTTGGCTTATATCTTTAGTATTGTCGTATGTATTTTTGTCGGCATATATTCTCGGGTATATCTTTTTCCGTGTGGGTTATGAAATTTACTTGGATTCGTTTATTTATGTGGAGAACATTTAAAAGAACCACTTGATATATTTGTTTGTACACTGTAAAAAATTCGGAGTAAATATGGAATATATTTCAATTCGAATTCACTCCGTCACTCAGAGTTCCGGAGTTTAAAAAAAAATCACTCCGCACGCAGAGTGGATAGAAACTTTTTCATAGGCGAAGTGGTTTTATTTTAATCCGCATTCACTCTGGTCTGGGATTTTTAAACTTGAATAAATTTATATTTAATAGAAGCAACTGTTAATGAGAAATATAATTATTTCAACAAATAATTGTTTCGGATATTAATAACTAAACTTAAAATATAGTGTTTTCAATTTATAAAATGTTTTAGTAACTCACTAAATTATAATTTTAAATGCATAGTAAAAATATTAAATTATTGAATAGCTATAGTGACATAGTTTTCATGGAAATATTTTATATTTCAGTACAATATGAAATGTTATCTCGTGTTATGGTTGATGTAAGTCATACGACAATTTGTGATTCAGTAGAATCATATTTTTTAAAATTTTATAATTAACTGCTTATAATTTTTTAAATTTATCTCGTGTGAATATATATAAAAGGAGCTCGTAATTATTTCCATACTCAATATAATATAAAAATGTGAAAATATCAAAGACTTAAGCTCAATATGTATTAGTTCTCTTCGAAGGGGTGTAGATAAATAAAAAGTCATCCGCTCCGCGCGAATACTTCAGATTTACTCTGCATTCACTCCGCAAAATTTGACAGTGTACGGGTTTTACTATTAATATAAAACTTGATATCGAGTTATCAGTGAAAAGAAAACGCTTAAAGTAAATACTGAGAATGATGAACGCATGCCCGATTTTTCAGTAATGAAATTATGACGTAAACATCCTGCAGGATAATCAGATATTACATGCTGATATAATGTATTCATTGCTCCTGCGCCAACGGTGACCTTGGACCTTGGAGAAATACAGATTACACTACAAATATAAATTGACATTACAGTCTGCAACCATATGTCTTACAGACCTCTTCACGTTCTGGTTTAAAGTTGCACGGCTATAAAACATCAAAAATCGTTGATAAGTAAGTATTAAATGATTAAATACAAAAGTGCAAAACAAGTTATGAATTAAAATGTAAAGGACAGTGCATTGATAAATTTTTTTTTTAATTTATTTATAAATATAGATATAAAAATATGTGGAGTGGTCAGGAACTATAGTCCCTGATCGAGTATTGAGTCTTTGATCATATAGCGAAATTAATTATATTATTAGTTTTGTATAAGTGTGCGCGTCTGTGGGTGTGTGTGCCAAGGAGCTCGAAAACAGCGGGAAGTTTTGGGGCTGGCCCACAGGGTCAACCGATCTCCAGTTTTTGGTATTTAAACTTGATTGGAAATTAATTTTTTCTAGATATAACTTCAAAAATGTCTGTCAATAAAACTTCGACTCTCGACAAATTCAAAAATATAAAAAAGAAGCGCAGGTCCTCATCGTTACCACCCATCAGAGAGTCGTATGCTGAGGATCCCCGTTGGAATGAGTGGGACAATACACCTCGTGGTAAATAAATGTTTTTATTAAAAAAAAAAAATTATGTATTGTTTACTTGTTATTTACTTTACTGTACTGTATTCTACATGTTATTTAATTTACGCTATTTATATCATAATAGTGTGTTACGGTCTATACTATTTATAATGGCGAAAAAATCAAGTACCATTAACTTCGTATTGAATATTTAGTCCGGAGATATTTTGTCTGTCGGATAATTTGTATTCGGATATTTTATCGCGGATATTCTGTCGTGGATATTTTATCTTTGATCTACAAGTCGTGCTATCATTATTTCGGTACCCGTTACCGATTATTTCGGTTCTACTGACAAATTTCAGTGGACATAAAAAAACTATTTTTGAGGGATGTTACACGGGATGTGTGTACGAGTATGCGTGTGCGTGTGTGTACGTAACTGATACCAAAAAAATCGGTAATAGCTACTGAAATTTAATCGGTAACAGCTACCGATTTTTTTTTTTTCGTGTAGTATTCTGTTAAATATAAAATATTTTTTATATAGCTGGAAAAAAAGAGGCTGAAAAAATACTCGAAATTCGCAAAAATGAATATGAACGCATCAAAAATGCAAGCCTTCATGGACCTGGAAATAATCGACAATTCAAATTTGATCTTAATGGTATGCATATTTTGAACTTATTAAATTCTATTTTACATACCTATTTAAAGCAATGAGTACAACAAAGTTTTTACTTTTCATGATAGCATAAGATATTACTATAATACTATATTTAGCTAAAAAAATCATAAAATAATATAGAAAGATTGTACATTACTTATTCTGTTTTATTGAAACAAATGTAGTAAAATCACTCAAAAGTTGAAGTCACTTTATGACTGATGGATATACGTCGATAGCAGAATTCACAACTCTGTACTGCACATTAGGGTGGGCCAAAAAAAGGAATTAATTTTTTTTCTTTAGTTACCGTGAAAATATCATTAAAGATGATGAAAAAAAAGTTCTGGTAAATTTTGAGCTCTTAATATCAATGTTAAGAGGTGGCGCTTCGTGATTTTTGATTTTCCATTTAAATAACATAGAAAAAAACAATTTTTTTAGTTTGGAATTTTTTACCTCGACAATGGCTCATTGTACGAATAAGTTCAGTATACATTTTTGTAGAAAATTTAACGCCCTACAAAAAAAGTCTCTTATCATTTTTTGATAAATCTATCTGTTCAAAAGTTCTTGGAGCTCGAAGTCAAGATAAATAGAGAAAATTTCAAGATCTCCTTACTTTTCCGGCAAAACTATCGGGCGTATCATAAAATGTCATGGAATCTTTTTTGTAGACAATTCTATTTCCTACAAATTATCACTGATGAATTTTTTTTTTAAATTCTGCATTGTTTTCTAGTTATTTCCATTAATGCCAAGCTCTTAAAATCGATCAGAAAATTATTTTTTTTATGAGCTTGGCATTAAAATGAAAATAACTAGAAAATAATGCAGAATTAAATAAAAATTTATCAGTGATAATTTGTAGGAAATAAAATTGTCCACAAAAAAGATTCCATGACATTGTATGATACGCCCGATAGTTTTACCGGAAAAGTAAGGAGATCTTGGAATTTTCTCTATTTATCTTGACTTCGAGCACCAATAACTTTTGAACAGATAGATTTATCAAAAAATGATAAGAGACTTTTTTTGTAAGGCGTTAAATTTTCTACAAAAATATATACTGGACTTATTCGTACAATGAGCAATTGTCGAGGTAAAAAATTTCAAACAAAAAAAATTGTTTTTTTCTATGTTATTTAAATAGAAAATCAAAAATCACGAAGCGCCACCTCTCAACATTGATATTAAGAGCTCAAAATTTACCAGAACTTTTTTTTCATCATCTTTAATGATATTTTCATGGTAACTAAAGAAAAAAAAATTAATTCTTTTTTTTTGGCCCACCCTACTCTGTACATATTATTAATTTTGGCTACTTATTGATTTAAATAACTATCTATTAAATTTAACAGTTTGTATTACATATTGAATATTGATAGGTAAACGCTACTTTTGTTAATAAGCTGTCATCATTGAAAAAGATGAATTTTTTTCGTCGTCCAATCTAGTAGAAGATAACTATCAGCATATTAAAAAATTAGTAAAATGTACATCCAATTGTCGTCAATTAAATGATAGCAAGTGACAAACTATGTAATCTACTAACACTTTCTCTCTTTCTCTTCCGCATAGACTTACGACGTAACATATATCTTTTGAATGAGGTCTCATAAAATTACAGTACTTTCCGGAGTCAAAAATTGAGCTAATATCGCTTAACTTACAAGTTGTGCTATTACCCAACCACTATAAAAAAGTTATAAATTGTTAAAAATATATAAAAAAATATATTGTTAGTATGAGATAAATATACACGGAAAAAAATAAACTTTAAAAAGTAATGTTTGAAATTATAATCCGGAATCCAGGTGTCAATATGGGGATCCCTTATTGACCCCCAAAATTCGAATTTTAATATTCCAAATAATAAATTTTATAATACGTGTCGCTAATTTTCTAAGTATCACTTACGATTTTTAAATTTCAAATAGTAATTTTTTTGCATAGACATCAAATTTTAATATTCATTCGATAATTATTTACATTTTAATTTATGAATCAAAGATTTACGATTCAGAACAATAGTATCTACTGATCACTTTATTATTATATTACTTGTCGTTTCTCAATTTATATAGATCATTTTTTTCCGTGTATAATTTTTACATTTACCGGATCATGTATTTTATAATAATGTATTTATTTTTGTATAATGTTCTATATTTTTCTATATACATTATCTTATATAATGCTAAATATATTTTTGTTACATATGGATGGTATATTTATAATTCATAAAGTATAATAACAAACTTTATATATATTTTCATATGTACTTTGACATCTATAATTAGTGATATTTTCTCTATATAAATATTTATATAAGGCATAATTTATATGTTTAAATCTATAGTTTGCGGTATATTGAAATTATATTTTTCTCGATATATTAAAAATTATATTTTTGAATAAAGTTCAAAATTTCCAGGTCTTAAAAATTAATTTTTAAAAAAAAATTGCTATTTCGGGGAAAAGTGATTTAGATCTTCAAAATCTAGCCAGTCTGAAGCCTTGGTGAGCTCTTTCGATTGCCACCAAGAACGCTCAAATCGGTTTTATATCAAAGATATATATAGATATATCTTTAAAACGAATCGATCGATTTGAGCGTGTGTAAACTTTTTTTGTCCGACGATATATTGTCGGACAAAAGTTTAAAAACGCATAAACAACCGGACGAACGGACATCTATATAAAAATGGTCAGAATAGCTTTCTAGGACCTCGAAATGTCGAGATCTGATGAAAACTCGATTTCCGAGAATCGGATCGAAAACAATAACTTCTCTTTTTTTTAAATTTTCTATTTTCATAACGGGAAGTTTAAAAAAAAAGCCAAATTTTTTAAATCAATCTATTACTTGTACTATTATCTTTGTTAATATATTAACTATAATTTAATTATAATTAAATGCTACCATGTAAATGTACCTAATGTATTTTGGTCAACTATGTATATGATCAATAAACAAACTATTCAATCTAATCTGAGTTTTTCAACATAAATAAAATACCTAAATTAAATAGGCTGTCTATTATTGAATTTAAATTATTATTTGCTATCATTATCACTTTTTTAATACTAGATATTTTGGTTAAAAATTGTGAGAATTTTAAATGGAATAGAGAATTAATTTTCGAGTTATGATCATTTGAAGCTAATACTTACTTTGTTTATTCGAAAAGATTATGCAGTAATTTCTGATCATCTGAGTTCTTTTTTTGATACAAAAATGTCGACTATGTCAAAAGAAGTAAATTCTATTTAGTGATTAACTATTAATTACAATAAACAACTATACGCCCTTTCGAAATTAGTGACGCGATGTACGCAATTAGTTTTAATTGGCTAAGGGTCGAACATATATATATATATATATATATATATATATATATATTGTGTATTTGTGGCTTTGGAACCTTCGTAGTACTTGTCGTAGATATAAGATCGAAGATGACAATTACATCGTTATCATAAGGAACTTCCCTAGTCTATGCTGTACCATTATATGCTATGATTATAGTTTCAAGGTATATATCTACGGTAAACTTCAATATTAATAATAATAAAAGTAATAACTAATCCTCTTTTGGTTGTCATCTTAAGCCAGCATTGAGCAGTATTCATAATGCTGGCACATACTATTATTATAATTAAGCATATTGATTTCTCATAATCATTTTTAGCTCTATATGATGACTAGGGTGATTCAAAAAATAACAAATTTTGTTTTCTTCTCGCAAACAGGTTCAAAAGTTTCGTTTAGATATCAGAAGACGCCTCTGAAAATTAGAGCTCTTAATATTAACAGTAAGAGATTCCGCATTGCACTTTTCTATTTTCCATAAGAATAACATGGAAAAATTTTTTTTGCGTCTTCTGATTTTTATAACTAGCTAACGATGCACAGTAAAAAAAATCAACAGACTTTTTTTGTAGGGAATTGAATGCTCTACAAAAAAAGTCTCTTATCATTTTTTGATAAATCCATTTGTTAAGAAGTTATTCGAAGTTAAAGTTGAATTTATAATAAATTTTGAGATCTTGTTACTTTTCCGGCGAAACTATCAAACTTATCACAAAATATTATAGGACCTTTTTTGTAGACATTTTTATTTCCTACAAATTACTGCCTTTAAAATTTTTTCGAATTCCGCATTATTTTCTAGTTATTTTCATTTTAATCTCAAGTTCTTAAAAAAAATAATCTTCTGATCGACTTTGAGAGCTTGAGATTTAAATGAAAATAACTAAAAAATAATGCGGAATTCGAAAAAATTTTATAGGTAGTAATTTGTAGGAAATAAAAATGTCTACAAAAAAGGTCCTATAATATTTTGTTATAAGTTTGATAGTTTCGCCGGAAAAGTAACAAGATCTCAAAATTTATTATAAATTCAACTTCAACCTCGAATAACTTCTTAACAAATGGATTTATCAAAAAATGATAAGAGACTTTTTTTGTAGAGCATTTAATTCCCTACAAAAAATATCTGTTGATTTTTTTTACTGTGTATCGTTAGCTAGTTATAAAAATCAGAAGACGCAAAAAAAAATTTTTCCATGTTATTCTTACGGAAAATAGAAAAGTGCAATGTAGAACCTCTTAATGTTAATATTAAGAGCTCTAATTTTCACAGGCGTCTTCTTATATCTAAATGAAACCTTTGAACCTGTTTGCGAGAAGAAAAAAAAAATTTGTTATTTTTTGAATCACCTTAATGATGACATCCATAAGTTAACATATGCCAGCTTTCAAATTATCTTTATATGCTGCCTATATACTAACACTTGATACCAATAGTACACGGACATGAATTGTAATAAAATATACCCTTATAAAAGTCGGCTGTATTTAAGAGTTATTTAAAACATTTCCACTATCCTTCAATTCTATTGAGAGACTTCACAGACAGTAAATTAATAAATCAATCAACTTCGAGAACTCCCCATTCAAGGAGGAATATAATTATTGTCCATCTCATCCTTAACGTATGCAAATTCTGATCCACTTCATGTAAATTAATATTTGGTAGGACAATTAAATTAACGTGGAACAGAGGAGATATCCCTATTCATGCAACCTTCCATCGCTTGTCTCAATTATGATGATTTGGATTGATAAATGTATGCAAAAAATCATTATAAATTATAAATTTAGATTGTTACATATTATTTGGGTTGATAGCGCACACCTAATATGAACTTTACATTTAAAGTGTTTAAAAATAAAATGCTAATTAAATTGTTATCCATTGCATTATTAAGAACGTATATATTTAGAACAGATGGGTTTCATTAATTTGTAGTATATTGAATTATAAATAACTATAATGAATATAAAATAATTTTACAAGTTGTGCGATTAACCCTTCCCCGGATGACATTAAGTCCCTACTCTGAATTTTAATCGTACGTCTTCGTCTTAAAGTGAGAGAGCGCTAGCCTGTTTAGTAAAGAAGGGACAGAAAAAATAGTAGAAAGGGGCTCACGCATGCATTACTATGATTGAACCGTTACTCACACTACCTTATTAAGAACTCTGATTGATTTTATCCTAAAGCAACTCACACCGATAATCCTCCAGACGGATTATCAAGAAAGGGATAAACTAGGTTCGACATACATACAGTTAGTCCATAGATACTAGTACGCCATTAGATATGAAGGATATTGCTGAATCGTACAGCCACCATTAGAATATTACACCGAAACATTGCTCACTGAGTGATATTACAATTAATTAAAAAAAAATAATAATAAATAAAAAAAAAATAAATAAAAAAAAAAATAAAATAAAAAAAAAAAATAATAAATAAATAAAAAAAAAAAACGAGATATTAATTAAGCAAAGAAAGTAAACTATTGTAATTTATTTTCAATTAATTGAAAAATTTACAATAATAAAAAAATAAATTGAACAGTAATTATTTTTTCTATAATTTACAGGGAATCGAAGAGTGTAAAAAAACTTAAGAAAAACCCATTAAGTAAGCCCTAAAACTTGAGATGTAACTTTTTTATCAACAAACTAAACTCTTTTGATTGTCGCAGAATCATTTAAATTGATTAAATCGTCCAAGAGTTACCCTAAACGAAAAGTTTACAAAAGTTAGTTTTCACTTAATTTTAATTTATGTATTTTATTATGAAAAAAATATTCGAGTTAAGTTAAGCGCCTTGTTCTCAATAGATTATATAGTTTAAGGATATTACATCATTCTGAACTAAGAAGGAGATGAAATGTATGTGAAGTCTTTTCTGAACCCCTGATTAGCTAAAGACAACATACAAATTTACACATTAATATATTACATTAAAGTGGAACGGTAACCGATTTTCAATTCCTTTTAATTCACGGATAAACATTGGAAACTTTAAATAGAAAATCTTGAGGGTTTTCTAGAACAGAGGGCTGAAAAATTTGTATTTTCAAGAATTTTAATTCGTCTCCGAGAAAAATCTGAGTTTGAAAAAACCGTCGGGTCCTATTTCAACGTAAAATAGATATATGAAAAGCCACGTGCGTACGAAACGGTATAACAAAAGCTGAATGAAACGATATAGAATTAGGTCAAATTGAGGAAATCGAACATTATACGCCTAGGTCATGGTTAGAAAGTGAAAGCATGCCAAGAGCAAAAGAGAAACAGTGATAACTTTCGTCAAACCCCAAATACAGTATGCAGCAGTTATGCGCAAACCCCTCGGTTATTTGGACACAATAACCCAACTAATCGATACATTTCAATTCAAATTAAATGAATAATATAAAATTAATCCGGCTTGCATTACGTTTTTTTTTTTATATATGTGTTATACTGACTGACAATTTTTGTTTTTATTATAGAACAAAATATAATCGCCAATGCTGACAGCAGCTTGGGTCATGAATGAAACTAGAATGGATCAGGATAGTAGCTCTATGCATCGCTCCATTCATAACATGAGACCGTTCCAATTATAATCATTTCTTTCTCCGTGTAAAAAAAAAATAAAGCAACTAAAATTATATAAACTTTTTTCATCAATTACTAAGACATTAACATACGCATTGTTGAATTGGTTTAGGAAAATAATGATTAATTTTTCTAAAATTATTATTTAAAAAAAAAGCCGGGGATTCCCTCATAATGTGACGGACGAAAGGTTAATCAGGAAGGATTTAATAATTTTTTTTTTTTTATATAAATATAAATTTGTTTTATGTCAGTGAATCAATAAGTTGATAATTCTTTTGAAAAGACGAGTAAAATTTAAAGGATAAATATACCAGGATCGCTGATTTTTTTGTAAAAGAGAGTACTTTGTAATTGTAATTAAATAACAATCTGTTCAAAATTCAAATTTTTTATCAACAGCTGTTTTTTTTTCGTTTACGTTTAACAGTGAGTAGAATTGGCAACACCGCGCTCGGGTTGTCTCAGCCGACGTAGCGCTCACCACGCGAGAGTCGAAGGGTTGTTAATTAGTTACTTTCCAACAAATGTCTAAAGGGAATTTTGGAAAGTTGAAACATCCATATCTCAAAAAGCTTAATTTATAAGCAGTGAGTTACGATGTTGTTATGAGGTTCACATACAATAAACGTCAATAGCTTCGTGTACCTTAGAAGTCTCGAAGAACTACATTATATAAATATAATGAATCAAGAGGACGTCAAATTAAAATTATTTGTCTTTACTAAAAAGGTAAATTGTATTTAATTAAATAGCATCGACAAACATAACATTAGATATTAATATTGATTTAGAAGATGAAGAGGAAAATTGATGTGTGGACAGAGATTAAATCAGCTGTAATACATTTATCCAAAAAATTAAAGGAACAAGAAAATTTTATAAATGTTTTAGTGATTTTTGGAAGGCTGTATTTTCGTGAAAAATGATCTTATCGAAAAAATAAAAAAAGCAAATCGAAGCTTGAAATCTCTAGTTTAAAAATCTTTCAAAATAATTTTCTGAGCCACGATTTTTGCGGAATGATAAGAAATAGGTTGAGACAAAATTTTTCTAAATTTTTTAGGTCTACAGGGCCGGGAAATTTTTTTTGAAAAAACCAATTCATGATTCGTTTAAGAAATTTATTCAGCTACAATTTGTTTTTTTTTGTTTTTCTGTACGGCAATTTGTTGTTGAGATATCAGCCTTCAAATGAAAAAGGATCCTTTTGTCTTTGATTATCGATATTTCAGCAACTAATGGTCGCACAGTAATTTAAAGGGCAGTTTAAGAAACTTGAATAAAATCCCTACAAGCTCCATTTTCGATTTAGAAAAAAAAAACAAATTTTTTTTCCGTAATATCAACTTGGAAAACCCAGAAAAAATGGCCATTTTCTGGTTTTTTAGTCAACCCATCGCTACTTTGTAAATATTGATGGAAAGGTTAATATTGCCAGTAGTAAACACTCTTAACTGTGGCGCTGTCACTGTACACAGAAGAGGGATAAATTAGTGGAAATGAACATACAGTAACACTACTCTCCCATTGCACGCATATGAAAAAGTTTTTTGATCCATGTTCTTCCCACTTGACACAGATGTTTCGAGACTCACTAATGCCAAAGGGTTAATTATTTCCATAATTTTTTAATTTTATCGAATAATATTTTTTGTTTTTGGATTTAAAAAAAAAACAATCATTACGAATTACCCGACTAGAAATTTTTATGTGAGACCTATTGGGTCCTCTGTGGGTTGCCCTATAGGGTCCACACATAGGGATGTCACGCAAAGACCTTTCTGGCCCTGATTGGGCAATCCCACTTGTGCCCCAATGGGGAAATCCAAAAAAGGTCCCATTAAGGCATTACCACTTGTGCCCCAATGGGGAAATCCAAAAAAGGTCCCATTAAGGCATTGCCACTTGTGCCCCAATAGGGAAATCCAAAAAAGGTCCCATTAAGGTAATCTTTCTTGAGCCCCTATAGGGAAATTAAAAGAAGATCCCATTAAGGTAATCTTTCTTGTGTCCATGTGAATAAATCCAACAAAGGTCCCATGAAGACATAATCCTACTTGTATTTCTTAAAAAAATCACAAAAAGATCTCATTAAGGCATCCCAATTTCAGTCTTAATAGGAATATTCCAAAGTGGCTCCATAAAGAGCATTTTAAAGTAGATCCTAATAAAAAAATTAATTATCATAAAAAAATTGACAGGACTAAATTTTTTTCTGTTATTATTAATTTTAATATCATAATAATAATAATAATAATAATAATAATAATAATAATAATAATAATAACATTAGATTACTTAGTACATATATAACCAGTAGAATCTTTTAATATAGTAAAATCATTTACTATTGTTTAAGTATAAAAACGATATTAATAAAATTTATTGATCAACTTCATTATCTGCAGGTTCCTCAAGTTTTTTCAGCCTCAGTAAACGATGACCATCCCAGTCTCGAGCATTTCGAATCGTTAATGACATTGCATCCAAAATATCCTTATCAGTGAGATCATTTCCCGAAGAATTTTTCAGTTTTTGTCGCATAACCTCTATAAAGTTTGATAAAATATTAGTAATAATGAAAAATAAAATTTCTTCAACTCATCATTAATAATTAATCAAAAAGAAATTTACCTTCTATGCATTTGTAAAATTTAGTATTTTTAAATACTGGTTTTTTCTGTTTAGTCAGGACGGATTTAGATGGAACATATAAAATGGCTAATTTTCTTGAAATGTAGACTTTAATTAACGTCGTCATATTCTTATTTAAAAGATTATTTTTATTTATTAGTTGAGACATGCGTTTTATCTAAAAAACATTATATTGCTCGATATAAATTATATGTAATAAAGTTAATAATAATTATATCAATTAAATCGGATTCACTTACGACTTGCTTACGATAAGTAGGACTAGATTCAAGTTGGTTATTAAAATCAATAAAAGTATCGTTATCATCGATGGGAAAATCAAATTTTTTTATTTTTTTACCAGTATTTTGATTTTCTCCGTCAACATTATTCGGTTCATTAATTTCATCGCCAACAGAATCATCACCATCAACACCGTCGCCAAAACATTTCTTTTTTAAGATGTTTTTTATCTCCTTCGTGTCATTAGCTAGTTGATTAAACTCAGCAGTAATTTGAACAACAGTAGAGTTCAATTGGCTAATTTGTTTACTTATGCTCGTGAAAAATGTAATAACATCCATATTTTTTATTGAATCTGTAAAAAAAAAAGTTATAGGATATATGTTTCACAATTCGTTAAGTTTAATTTTCTCGATTTTGTTTTATTTTTTTTTTTCATTATAATATTCAAATTTTACCTTTACAAGTTACAGGCGTCTTCTTTATCGAATTTTTAAACTTATCAATTTTACAACTTCGCGTAGGTGACTTAGTTGTAAGTGATTGCTTCGAATTTGAGTCATCGTGTAGACTGCTATTAAAACTACTGTTACTGCTGTTCTTCGCAGAATTATGTAACTTCAACTTCTTATTGTTGAATTTATTTCGCGGTGACACTCTTTTCCGCTTCAGCAATTTTGATCGACTGGTTGGAGGTGAAGAGTCACTAGTTTCGTGTGATAAATCCTGGGTTGATTGTCGAAAAACGTCATTATTATCATCACTATCCAGGTCAAATGATCCATCATTTTTTTTCCCCTTTCTTTTATCATTTAATTGCAATGAAGAATTTTTTCTCCCTGAGGGCTCTACAGAAAAAATTAGAATATTCATTGTCTGTATTATTAATTTAATTATTTTAATATTTAAAACTTTACCTGTATCATCAAATTCTACTTCAAAGGTGTTCAATTCTTTTTGTAAATTGTCGATATTTTTTTTATTTGACTTCATTTTTAATAATTTAAGATCTTTCGAGGCCTGTAGTTTAGCGGAATCTTCGTTCTCAGTCGTAAAAGCATACAACTCTTTGTTTAATATTTTCAAACGTTCTTCAGCTTCTTCATATGAATCTGTAAAATAAATATACCATAATAATAAATTTTCTGAATAATACACAGTAATAAATATTTAGACATACTTGCTCTTCCGCGTATTTCAACATTATAATCAGGCCATTTAGAGGAAGGCTTAGCACAATTTTTAACCATCGCTTGAAGCTTGCTGTAATTCGACTGATCAAATGGACCAGGCATAAATTTACAACGACAACTGTTATTCTTGCCAAAGAAAATCCAATTAGCCGGGACAATATCGATCTCTTCAACTTTTCCGTCTTCTTTGGTTTTGGAAAATAATACCAAGTAAAATCGCGATAGTTTCCTAGAAATAAATAATCAAATTATTATCTGTAGATCAACAGTAAGAAAAGTTAATTATTTTTGACATGTGCCTATTTAATGGTTAAACAGAAAAGAAAAAATTTGTATATCAAGCAGCATATTGGTTATGAAAATAATTTGTATGAAATTTATACAAAATTAATTTCATAATCGTATATATTTAAAATAGAAGTCGTGACACTTGAAGTAAAATTTCATTGAGCTAGACCAACATCTAACAATTTTTAGAAAAATACTTTTATAAAAAAAATTTTTTTTAAGTAATTTGCAAGAAAAAATTTTAAAATAGCTTGATGGGATTTTAAAAAATATTTTTTTATAAGAATTTACTTTTTGAAAAGTGTCTGCTTTTGTTGAGTCGCGTATCTTAAAATACAAATAATCTATAAATATTATCCAAGTATGAAAATACAAAATATTTTTAATTTATATTTTTCAAAAAATAAAAACTATCATTGTTCGTTAAAATTCTATTGTTTATACACAGAAAAACTGCCTGAAATACTCTAACAACTAATGTTTCAATTTATTCTATGCTTCTTACTTTTATAATACTTATTTGTCTTCAGTCATTTTCAATCACTAATGCTGGTATCACCTTTAAAAAATTAAATTATTTTCTTCGAGAATTTCATTTAATATTAAAGATTCTTAGTATTAAATTTATTTTAACAGTATATTATAAAATAAAAATAATTTAAACTAACAATCACAAGTAACCTGCTTTAACTTGCACTCGCGTAACGTTTGCCTTCCGTACTTAACTTAAAACTATCGTCTTTTGTTTGGTATGAAAACCACCATCCATCGATATACCAATACGTAATACTTAGTTTCTTCACAGTACACATGTATATAAATGACACAGGGTGTCGCAGAATAAGAAGCAACTGTGTGCTACACTATTATAATGGGACGTCGTAGTCAATTAAACACATATATCGCGTTACTAAAACCAAAAGGGCGTATCTCAAAATATACGCCCTTTTGGTTCTGCAGAACCAAAAGGGCGTATAAAATTTTTTTTTTTTGCTCCAATCAATGTAAAAATATTGAAAACATTAAAATCTATGGAAAAAACGAAAAAAAAAATTTTTTTGTTTTACGCCCTTTTGGTTTTAAGCAAAAATTTTTTTAAAGTCATAAGGGCGTATCCTATTTTTTCGGTTTATTATTAATTATAGGTCAGAGTAAGAAAAAAAATTGCAAGGGTAATAAGAATTATCACTCCACAGCTTGATTTATCTGAACAAATATTTATTTGAATAAAAAACCAAATTTCTTTATTTAATTTTGATCGAATCTTAAGTTTGTCACAATTTTTTTAATTCAACAATTAATGTAAAAAATATGTATAATTTGGGAACGAAAAAATTCTAAATTCTATGAGTGCTGTGAAATTTAATTTAATCAAATTAAAAAAATGCACATTTAGATTGTTCAATTTTTCAAAGGTGCATTTTTTCATTTTTCAATCAAAGTTTCATTTTCTGTTTCCTGTTTTTTTTTTCTTTTTATTTTCAAAAATCAATTACCGTTGTTCTTGAGAATTGTTATGGCTCTAGAATACCAATATATCAAAGCAAGTTTAATGACCTAAATCATTTTTGTGCATCAGGCACCGTCCCACAAAAATATTATCAATATTATTAAAGATTAATTTTCAGCGATGGTAATAGTTTATAAATTTTTTTATTATTGTCAAGTTATGTTCTAAAAAAAATTTAAAAAATTTTTTTCATACTCTTAGCTACAGATGATTCTGACGATGGAGATGGTATAGGACTAATACCCTGATGAATTTATTTTTTCTCTATTTTTTATTTGTTTTTTCACTTAAATAAATATTTGTTCATATAAATTAAATTGTGGAGTGATAATTTTTATTACGCTGGCAATTTTTTTTCTTACTCTTACCTATAATTGATAATAAATCGAAAAAACAGGATACGCCCTTATGATTTTAAAAAAATTTTTTCTTAAAACCAAAAAGGCGTAAAACAAAAAAAAAATTTCTTTCGTTTTTTCAATAGATTCTAATGTTGTCAACATTTTTACATTGATTGAAGCAAAAAAGTTTTTTTATACGCCCTTTTGGTTCTGCAGAACCAAAAGGGCGTATATTTTGAGATACGCCCTTATGGTTTTAGTAACGCGATATGTAATATATAATTATTATACTCTTAGAAGTTTAAATTGATATTAAAAATTTCTATTATTTATATTATTTTAACAATATTAAAAATTATAAATGCACAGTTTAAATCAACAATCACAAATAACCTGTTTTTTCTTACACTCACGCTTCGTTAACCTTCCGTACTTAACTGAAAACTCTTCGATTGTTTAATGTTATTATACAGCCATCGGTCTATATATCGATATACAAGAGCGTTATCCTAAGTTACTTATTTACACTACACATATATACAAGACACAAAGGATCATATAAACAACTGTGTGCTATACTGTGGAGCGTCACTAATTTGATTTAAATAAACTATAAATATATACATCGTAAATGCATGCTATGTTTGAGATTGTTTTTTAATATTTAAGATTCTCAAGATTTATTTTACTTTTATAAATATGTTCGAGAAATATAAACAATATGAAAGATAACCTAATAATTAAAAGAAAAAATTTTTTTAGAACATGCGCAGAAGTACTGAATTCTTCATTTTAATTAAAATACTAGAATAAATTTTTCTTAAATTACAACTTTCAAAACATAAAATTAATAAATCATTTGATCTAAAATAATTTTATTAGTCACTTACCGATCACAAATACCATGGAAAAAATAATTTTTCCTCTTTTATTTTCACTCGAAGCATTTAATTTTCACGTTACGATTGCCCACTGAGGCCCCACACAGGTCCCAATCGGGAAAAAACTGACGAAAATTTTTTTTTCTATCTTGGGCTTTCCCGTTGAGGTCCAATGCAGAGCCCAATTGAGAATAACTGACCAAACTTTTACTTTTTATCTGGGTTCTTCCCATTAAGGTCCAATGAAGATCCCAATCGGGAAAAACTGACCAAAACTTTTTCTTTTTATCTTGGGCTTTCCCGTTGAGGTCCAATGCAGAGCCCAATTGGGAATAACTGACCAAAACTTTTACTTTTTATCTTGGGTTTTCCCATTGAGGCCCAATGCAGATCCCAATTGGGAAAAACTGGTTAAAAATTTTTACTGTTGTTTTGGGAATTCCCAATTAGGTCCCACACAGAGCCTGAATGGGAAAAACTAATTACAAATTAATGAATTATTTCTGAGGATTTCCCAATTGGGAACTGATTGGGCCCTCATAGAAATTTCCCTATTGGGAATGCCTCCTTGGAACCCAATAGGGTCCAGATATATACTCTGGGTATTCCCGAAGTAATTTCTAGTCGGGATTATAATAAATTTCTCATGAGATTAATATAAATTTATTTGTCTAAAAACGTAATATAATAACATAAATAATATTAAAAATTTTAAAAAGTGTTATAAATTTATATAGTTATAAATGTGAACAAATAATAAATATTTAATTGTTTGTATTTTATAGAATGTATGCTCATCTTGTACAATCATGAATTTAAAATTTTCGTCCATAAAAGAAGAAAATAAATAAAAAGAATAAAGAACTCTGCATCATCAGCCTGACATCAATTTACAAAGTCTCGAACATGTACTCAATATCAATTATAATTTAATGTTTTTCAGTAAGCTGGGTAAGTAAAATTACACAGAGTACTCAGACTACCGACATTTATAAGAGCTTGGTAATTTAATTCTACCTCATGGTATTTGTCCTACTGAATTTAATTCAATTTCTATACAATCATATTAAATCAAAAGCTACTCTACATACATAACTACGCAATTAATTAATTCATTAAGATGCGCTTTCAATTATTTCTGTCTAAACTTCTTCTCTCAATGAAAAACTCCAAACACTAAATGAAGAGGAAAACGTAGACGACGTTTTTATTTACTGTACAAGTGCAACAAGGATATTATCATTCGTCCATGTACGTGCGAAAGAGTCAAAAGTAGCAAGTCTTCTTAAAACTGAAGTTGCGGAAATAAAGCATGCAGATGACTATGATGTAAATCAATAAAATGAAGGATTTAAAAGCAATTATTTAAACAATTACTTTCCACGAAATTATAATTATAAAAATTTTTGTTATCATTAAAATAAATACATTGTTATTAAAAATATACAAATCTGTATTTGTATTAATTTTTCATCTCTAATGTTTTCTTTTAAATACTGAATAAACTTAAGTAAATATCTATCCCTTCATGGCTATATATAGCCATAAGCATTATCAATTAAATCGTAAACTCGAATAGTAAAGCTAACGAAGAGCATTTGATATGATTATGGAAGATTCCTACCACTCCTGTACATTAGGACTAATCCTTCGAATTATTTTGGATTTACTGATTAATCTGATTTTGGTTACGATCGTTCTTCAATCGCTATAAAATTTTCGTAATCATGACTTTGATCATTATTGTAAGCAATGCATTTTACTATTGATCAAAATGTTTATTTCTTTTGAGATCAATAGTTATAACTTTTTTATATAAAATATCTTATATATCTATCAACGTTTTAAATTTGCAAATGTTGAATTTAAAATACTATGATGCTTTTCTTCATTGATTGACGAAGGAATTCCCGTTGAAGCAAGCAAATTAAGCCGTGACACGTAATAAAATGATCACTTTACGATAACTTCATTCTTCATATTATTTTGAAGTATCCGACGTTTACTGTCTGTCATAAATAATTTTTCTCTTTAAATTCAACAAGTATATTTTATACTTTTTTTATCTCCTTGTAATGTATTCCTTCAATGAATGCTCTATAGAGCACATAATGTAAATGATGGAAAGCTTTCCTTTATCCATTATTAAAAATATATGTAGAGTTATAATCTGACTTTATGGGCTTATTCCGTACCGGTTGTATAGTTTCTCTACGTTTAATAATTTTCAATGAAATGAGATATTCTTGAGCTGCTTTGACTACACAGAAAAAAAAATTTCTTGACGCAAAAAATTTTTACCCACCCCAAGAAGTTTTTACTTGTTTTAAGAAATTTTTTTTTGGTCTTAAAAAATTTTTGTTTTCAATTCATACTGCAAAATATTTCTCGCGCCAAGAAATTTTTTTTTCTGTGTACCTATTTTTGAATAGCACCATAACCGGTGGTGATCTATGAGATTATTTCATTTTTTTATGGTTATTTTTTATTTCTATTTTCATGTACTTTAAGCTTTGGACTAACATTTTTAATTTACAAGTGCTAAATTTAAAAAATTAACGAGTCATTTTAGTTAAAAAAAAGTAACTATTTGAAGCAGTTAATTCTGAAATTATTTTATAGAAAAAAATAAGTATATACATAAATTTTAATTATATCAAAATGTCATCCATGTATCGGTTTTTAAAAAATTATTTTGTGGTAACTAATATAAGTTTAAAAAATAAAAACTGTCCACGGGTAGGATCCTGGGATCTTTAATCCTTTTTTGAAAGTGTGTATCGAAATGTATCGGTGTGAGCTCTACGGGGGTAGCGCCAATAAAAGTTCGTTGTTAAGGCTGTGTGAGTAACGGTTTAATCGTAGTAGTGCATGCATGCTTTTCCCTCTAATATTTTTTCTGCCCCTTCTTTTCTCAACAGGCTGGCGCCCTCTCGCTTTAAAACGAAGACATGCGACTCAAATTGAGAGTAAGGATCGAGGTCAACCGGGAAAGGGTTAATATTCAAATAAACTCCCTTTGTTAGGAGATAATTTTACTCCAAGGGGATTAAATGAATAAACAATAATTCCCCCTGCGTTTACTTCGAATTTACTCCAGATTTAATCTGCGTATACTCCGCAAATTTTTGACAGTGTAGTGCATTACGTCAGTAAAAAAAAAATTCAGATTTAGTTGCGATACTTTCTGCGCAAGCGTTTACCCCATCGTTCCTCCTGCTTTTGTTGTTGTCTCACTTGTACTTTAGAAATTTCCGTACGTTTAGTTTTGTCATGCCTACGCCACTTCTGTCGGATGCTCAAACGCTGGGTTAACAATGAAAGCAGGAAAGATCATTCAACAGTTGGCTAATAAATACACCAGTGACTAGAGTAAAAAGTTTTAAAATTTGAAAGATAGCATTGAATTTGTTTAGTAAAAAAATTATAATCAAATTACAGTTATAGATTGTTTAATTACTCCTTAAAATTTAAAGTCGATAAGATTAACAATAGTTTCTTTAATATTAGTTATTCAATATAATTATAATGTTGGTGTATATCATATTGTTTGCTATATTTGTAATTAAAAAGCGTCAGAATGATAAAAAAACAGAATACACGTAGGTATATTTTTCCAAAAAATTGATTAAAATAATACTTTGACTTCTCACATAAAATTTTTTTCAGAGACTATCGATAAAGATAGTAAAAAGCGCCGAGCAAAGTCTGATCAACAAACTAATTGAATAATTTTGAAATTCATCCTTCATTCTGGCAGATCACCATAAAAAAGGTAAAAATGAACTTATATAATATTTTTTAGTAAAAGCATTGATTTATCATGAAAAAAAAAAAAAAAAACTATAGTACGAATTAATTCATTAATAAAAAATTTTTTTTAATAATTTTTTTTATAATAATTATTGTGACATTCCCCTCGAGTTTCTAATTAAAAAAAAAAAAATTATAACTAATGTTTGTAGTAATATATAATAAAACTTTGGTCACTGTGATGAAGAAAAATTCTTCAATAGAGTAACTAAAACAGATAAACTTATTCCGCAAACATCGTCATGGCCCGTAGCCCCGACGACGTTCGCTCGGGTAACCCCAGTCCGACCTTAGTCAATTAATAATTTTATATTTTTTTGTACTGGATCTGTATGCGAATGCATAACAGTCAGCCGATGAACAACTAAGGGCACTAAGGCCCTAGACTTCCGTCCAGTAACCAACTGATTTCTAATTTAATGTTTCATTAAATTTAAAACCTTTCAAATAAAATTTAAAAAATCTATAAGAGTTGAACAGTAACATCACAGAGAAATCTATCGACTTTCTCATGATGTCCACCTGGACAATATTCAATTCTTATTATTTAATCAACTAATAAAATTAAACGAACTAAAATTAACCCAAAACGTTACATTATTTTTTTTAAATTTGTGATGAACTTCATACGGTAGATTTTTTGACAATTAAAAATATAACGAGGTATTGAATTGAAGATACTGCTTAATAAAATTTTTTAGCAAAAATGAAAAATTTTGAGTACCACGTAATGAAAATAGTTATTAATAACTATTTTCATTACGTGATAATATTTAAATTTTATAATTTCGGTTACAAGGTGGTCTTGTTAGTCTTACCTTTACACTTCAGAAAAATACGGTCAACTGAGAAAAAAATGTGTGCGACGAAAAAGTCTATTAAAAATCGGTCTGTCAGTGGACCCTGCGGGCCAGCCCCAAAAACTTCCCGTAGTTTTCGAACTACTTGAACTCGAAAAAATCGTCGTGAATGCGCTTTCGAGCTCAAAAATACTTTTGTATGCCTTTCTTTTCGAAAAAAACGTTTTTTACCATTTTTTCTCCAACGACATCTCTCGAAGTCTCGAACGAATTGAGCCACTGAGATGTTTAAAGTGGCAATCGACGCGTTTTATTGAGTTCTACAGCTGATTAGATTTTGATATTGATTTATCGAGTCGTTTTTGAGAAATTTTGAAAATACTAAAAAAAAACAATTTTTTTAATTCTTTCGACAACGGTTATGTCGAGCTCTTGAAATCGATCAGAACCACTTTTTTAAGAGCTTGTAATTAAAATAAAAATAAATAGAAAACAATGTGGAATTTGAAAAAATTTTACTGACAATAATTTGTAGAGACTAAAATTGTCAACAAAAAAGATTCTACAACATTTTGTGATAAGTCTGATAGTTTCGCCGGAAAAGTAAAAAGATCTCTAACTTTACTTCGAGCTCCAATAACTTTTGAACAAATGGATTTATCGAAAAATGATAAGAGACTTTTTTGTAGAGCGTTAAATTCTCTACAAAAATATATAAATCAGATTAAAACCAATAACTTGATTTTTTTTTTAAATTTAACTCTGTACAGCGGGAAAATAAAAATATTAAGCTTTTTTTAAAAATATCTTAATATATGTAATTTTTACTTTTAGATACGATACAATATTTATAAGCTGATATTTTTAAAAAATTGAATAACTTAATGTCGATGACAAATTATTATAATCCTTCGTCATCCCATACCGATGATACTGTATCTTCATCAGAAATTTAAATTATAATTATTATAGTATTATATATATATATATATATATATATAATACTATAATAATTATAATTTCTCGTATCGATTGTTACGTCAAGATAACGCTAAAATATATTTTGCTGGCAAAATAAAATTTTTTTTTATCATATAAAATATTTTGTCTTTTCTCGCGCAAAAGAATTCTTATAATAAATTTTTTTTATCTTCTCTCAAGTTCTCACATATAAGTTTTGGAAATAGAATTTCTAATTATCCAACACGTGTGCAGCAACCCGAGAAACCTATCACCTGCTGCGTTGAAAGTATATCAATAGAAGTATAACATTGAACCCAGAAACAAGAGACCCCCGGCCCACGACTCCTCATCACCCGTCGCAAGCCACCGCGTTTTAACTATTATATATATACATATATATGTATATATATTATTATATATACCCTCTAGCTGCTATGGCTCACTCGTATCCTGTCTTTTATACGACTCTCAAGAGCTTGTACGTATTCTAACTTTTCTCGACATACCAGAGTAAAAGACTTCAGTGTCGACTCGAAATTGAAGGATTGTCATGTTTTATGATCCGTCTTGACGTAACACGATCTCGATTTTTATTAAATAATAAAACAATTTGTTAGTTTTATCTAACAACGGAATTTCAGTTAAATTTGTTATGGATGAACGTTATGCTTCCTTTGGTATTTAATTACTAATGTTTAGCTTAGTTTCAGTTTCCAGCTGCTGAATCACTCTCTCTTGAATATATAGAGAAATACACTGGTGCAACAGGTACATATTTCAATTTAATTACCGAATATATTAAATTTAAATAGCTAATTATTATTTATTTTATCATCAATACAATATAAATGTAAAAATATTGCATCGTTAGAATAAAATAATTTGCATCATAGATAACTTGTCAAATATTCACAACATTTTTTATTTTTTTCACTCTTCACTTTCAGAGAAAATAGTTACATTGCAACCGGTTCGGGAAAATTTTTTTATTAATTTTTTTATGTTTCCAATAATATATTCTATACATTTTTGAATTCAATGAAATTATAAGATAACTTTTTTATTTGTACAGAAAAATTTTTGTCAATTTTATTTAAAAAAAAAAAAAAAAAATCTCAATTATCGGTATCCGCGTATTTCAATTTTGTTTCATAAAAAATAACGAATAAAATATTATATACAATAGGTATTATCAAATTTCAAAGTATTATACTCTCAATTATTTATTATTGATTTTGAAGTGACATTGAATGTATTAGCACATACATATAAACTGCCCTCGGAAAATAAAAGTTTTCCTGAAGCTTTTGCGCCCGTATCACTGTAAATTGGAGTGTGTTAATTCAAAACACGTAAGTGTTTTATTGTCACTTAAACACATGGTAGACCCTTTCCGAACGTTTGGCTGTGTTTCAAAAGTGATTAAAATGTATTCAAACGGCAATAAAACACTTGAGTTATACGCGGTTTTGTAGTGTAATCATTTATATATGTTAAATACTTGCATATTAATACGATTGTATTTGATTTATGATAATTTAAATTAATACTGATTTTGGTTTATAATTTGAATTACGATAATTCATATTTTTTACTTGTAGGACTGTGGTATTTATTTTCAAGTGGTTTCTCTGGTATTTTCCCTTTGTAAATCAATTCAATTTAATTTTATTTAATTACTTTAATGTAATTAATATTTGAGCTGAGTTTTTTTTTTATCTTTTGGAGAATTATGAATTATTATTGACAATTTACTAAAAGCACTTACTCTGTTGAGTAATTCATGTGCTTATAAATATTAATATTAATCTGTAAAGACGTTAACTATATTTGATACACTCATGATAAGATTATCGATTATACATATCATGAACTTGTTAGTAATTGACTAACAAGCGTACTAGCTTTAATTGATGTACAAGAAAAGTACTAAAATTCTATAAGTGCATTAATTAAAAGTTTACAAAACAAAAAAAAATGAATTTCTACTTATTTGAAAAGGAAGGGACTCCCTTATTAAGTTAAGAACAATAATACAACATCAACCAGTCATCATAGTCGAGAGTTAAGTAGGCTTACCCCTCGAACTTGGTAATTGCCAGGCGCCACTTTCAACAGTTGATAACCGCTAATGGCCCCGGCAGTTAAAAAGCGATTATAAGTAAATAAAACAAAATAAAACAAAAAAAAAAATACATCTATATACTCAGTAATTGAGTCACTTACATATTATGTTAGTAAAATCTTCCGGGCTTGAATTTAAAATATTAATTTATGATGATTTCGATCGAAACATGCGATATTTTTTTCCTCTCCAACTCAAGATTCTATAGTATTGTCTTGTTGCTTTCCTTTTATAATAATTGCATAGATCTGTTATGGCATAAATTGTTTAAATTAATTGAAACGAAATGTAAATTAAATTCTAAAAAAAAAAATTTTTAACATGATCACAAAATAGTTTAGTAACCACCTGATAAACTTTTATTTCTCAAAAATACTTTTGTATGCCTTTCTTTTCGAAAAAAACGTTTTTTACCATTTTTTCTCCAACGACATCTCTCGAAGTCTCGAACGAATTGAGCCACTGAGATGTTTAAAGTGGCAATCGACGCGTTTTATTGAGTTCTACAGCTGATTAGATTTTGATATTGATTTATCGAGTCGTTTTTGAGAAATTTTGAAAATACTAAAAAAAAACAATTTTTTTAATTCTTTCGACAACGGTTATGTCGAGCTCTTGAAATCGATCAGAACCACTTTTTTAAGAGCTTGTAATTAAAATAAAAATAAATAGAAAACAATGTGGAATTTGAAAAAATTTTACTGACAATAATTTGTAGAGACTAAAATTGTCAACAAAAAAGATTCTACAACATTTTGTGATAAGTCTGATAGTTTCGCCGGAAAAGTAAAAAGATCTCTAACTTTACTTCGAGCTCCAATAACTTTTGAACAAATGGATTTATCGAAAAATGATAAGAGACTTTTTTGTAGAGCGTTAAATTCTCTACAAAAATATATAAATCAGATTAAAACCAATAACTTGATTTTTTTTTTAAATTTAACTCTGTACAGCGGGAAAATAAAAATATTAAGCTTTTTTTAAAAATATCTTAATATATGTAATTTTTACTTTTAGATACGATACAATATTTATAAGCTGATATTTTTAAAAAATTGAATAACTTAATGTCGATGACAAATTATTATAATCCTTCGTCATCCCATACCGATGATACTGTATCTTCATCAGAAATTAAGTCGATTGAGGATTATGATTATTATTTTTCGTTAATGAACTCACCATCAGATGAAATTCCATTACCAACTAACGAAACAAAAAAACTTTTGAATTCTTTTTCAAACGATTCCGACTTTCCTCGTAAAAATAAAAGTTTATCAGGTGGTTACTAAACTATTTTGTGATCATGTTAAAAATTTTTTTTTTTAGAATTTAATTTACATTTCGTTTCAATTAATTTAAACAATTTATGCCATAACAGATCTATGCAATTATTATAAAAGGAAAGCAACAAGACAATACTATAGAATCTTGAGTTGGAGAGGAAAAAAATATCGCATGTTTCGATCGAAATCATCATAAATTAATATTTTAAATTCAAGCCCGGAAGATTTTACTAACATAATATGTAAGTGACTCAATTACTGAGTATATAGATGTATTTTTTTTTTTGTTTTATTTTGTTTTATTTACTTATAATCGCTTTTTAACTGCCGGGGCCATTAGCGGTTATCAACTGTTGAAAGTGGCGCCTGGCAATTACCAAGTTCGAGGGGTAAGCCTACTTAACTCTCGACTATGATGACTGGTTGATGTTGTATTATTGTTCTTAACTTAATAAGGGAGTCCCTTCCTTTTCAAATAAGTAGAAATTCATTTTTTTTTGTTTTGTAAACTTTTAATTAATGCACTTATAGAATTTTAGTACTTTTCTTGTACATCAATTAAAGCTAGTACGCTTGTTAGTCAATTACTAACAAGTTCATGATATGTATAATCGATAATCTTATCATGAGTGTATCAAATATAGTTAACGTCTTTACAGATTAATATTAATATTTATAAGCACATGAATTACTCAACAGAGTAAGTGCTTTTAGTAAATTGTCAATAATAATTCATAATTCTCCAAAAGATAAAAAAAAAACTCAGCTCAAATATTAATTACATTAAAGTAATTAAATAAAATTAAATTGAATTGATTTACAAAGGGAAAATACCAGAGAAACCACTTGAAAATAAATACCACAGTCCTACAAGTAAAAAATATGAATTATCGTAATTCAAATTATAAACCAAAATCAGTATTAATTTAAATTATCATAAATCAAATACAATCGTATTAATATGCAAGTATTTAACATATATAAATGATTACACTACAAAACCGCGTATAACTCAAGTGTTTTATTGCCGTTTGAATACATTTTAATCAATTTTGAAACACAGCCAAACGTTCGGAAAGGGATTACCATGTGTTTAAGTGACAATAAAACACTTACGTGTTTTGAATTAAAACACTCCAATTTACAGTGATACGGGCGCAAAAGCTTCAGGAAAACTTTTATTTTCTAAGGGCAGTTTATATGTATGTGCTAATACATTCACATTACATGTCACTTTAAAATCAATAATAAATAATTGAGAGTATAATACTTTGAAATTTAATAATACCTATTGTATAATATTTTGTTCGTTATTTTTTATGAAACAAAATTGAAATACGCGGATACCGATAATTGAGATTTTTTTTTTTTTTAAATAAAATTGACAAAATTTTTTCTGTACAAATAAAAAAGTTATCTTATAATTTCATTGAATTCAAAAATGTATAAAATATATTATTGGAAACATAAAAAATGAATAAAAAAATTTTCCCGAACCGGTTGCAATGTATCTATTTTCTCTGAAAGTGAAGAGTGAAAAAAATAAAAAATGTTGTGAATATTTGGCAAGTCATCTATGATACAAATTATTTTATTCTAACGATGCAATATTTTTATATTTATATTGTATCGATGATAAAATAAATAATAATTAGCTATTTAAATTTAATATATTCGGTTATTAAATTGAAATATGTACCTGTTGCACCAGTGTATTTCTCTATATATTTAAGAGAGAGTGATTCAACAGCTTGAAACTGAAACTAAGCTAAACATTAGTAATTAAATACCAAAGGAAGCATAACGTTCATCCATAACAAATTTAACTGAAATTCCGTTGTTAGATAAAACTAACAAATTGTTTTATTATTTAATAAAAATCGAGATCGTGTTACGTCAAGACGGATCATAAAACATGACAATCCTTCAATTTCGAGTCGACACTGGTCTTTTACTCTGGTATGTCGAGAAAAGTTAGAATGCGTACAAGCTCTTGAGAGTCGTATAAAAGATAGGATACGAGTGAGCCATAGCAGCTAGAGGGTATATGTACATATATATGTATATATATCGCGTGCCAAAAAGTAAAAGGGCGTATACCAATGTATGCGCCCTTTTACCTTTGCAAAGGTAAAAGGGCGCATAAATTTTTTTTTCATCGCCAATTGATTAGTAAACATTTTCTACGCTTGAAAATCACATATTGTTTTCCCAAAGGTAAAAGGGCGTATAAATTTTTTTTCTAAAAAATTTATTAAAAAGCTTAGCCGAAGTCTAAAAATAAAAAAAAATAAAAAAAAAAAAAAAAGTGCTGCAAATTGTATGAATGTTATTTTATTTCACAGTTAATTATTAGAGTTTATAATAGTATTTTAAAATTCTTATACTAAATTGAAAAAAAAAAAAAGCAGAAATAACCGGTTCATTTAGGTACGATTCCTATACCCTCTTCCTCCGTGTCTGTCGCACGTACTTTGGATTTTTTTTTTTTTTTTTTTTTTTTTTTTTTTCATATATTCTGATTCATGACGGATCCATAATCCAAAACACTGATTAAAGAAAAAGTCAATAAATTTTTATTTTTTATAGTCGTTATGAAAATTTTTTATTCAATTGAAAATTTGATATTTTGATTTTATTTTTTTTTCAGTTATTTTATTTTTAATAAATTAAAAAAAAAAGTGTAGGAGGAGTGTTTTTTCATCTAACTTGTCTTGTGAAATTATTTGTCAGTATTTTGTATTAAAACTAGAATTTTTTTTTATGCGCCCTTTTACCTTTAGGCACTACTTTTCAAAAGGTAAAAGGGCGTATGTCTTGAGATACGCCCTTTCAGCTCAAGGATGCCCAAATTTTTTTTTTGCAGATCTTTGCGTTTCGAAAAATTTCAAAGCTAATGGCAAAATAAAATTTTTTATACGTCCTTTCAGTATAATTCCCTACTAACCTGTAGCAATACGCCTTTTTACCTTTTGGCACGCGATATAATAGTTAAAACGCGGTGGCTTGCGACGGGTGATGAGGAGTCGAGGGCCGGAGGTCTCTTGTTTCTGGGTTCAGTGTCATACTTCTATTGATATACCTTCAACGCAGCAAGTGATAGGTTTCTCGGGTTGCTGCACACGTGTGGGATAATTAGAAATTCTATTGCCAAACCTAATATGTGAGAGCTTGAGAGAAGAGAAAAAAAATTTATTATAAGAATTCTTTTGCGCGAGAAAAGACAAAATATTTTATATGATAAAAAATTTTATTTTGCAAGCAAAATATATTTCAGTATTATATATATATATATATATATATATATATATATATATATTTCTAAATCAAATTGTAAAAATTTAAGTAATAAGTTAAAAGCATTAAAAGTTTATAACTTTGTTATTTTCAAGTTGGTTTTCATTCAAAATTTATTTTAGTGATCATAAAATTTATTTTATTTTCCTTTGGCTATTAAATTTCTAAAGAACAAACCTATTTAAATATACTGTATTAAAAAAACTGTTTTAAGAACTGTTTCAATAATGATTTTGGTAAAAAGTGCTAAAGTGAGGCTTCATTTATTTACACTTACCAAAAATACGGTTGTAAAATTAATGATTTGATTTTTTTCTACAGTTTCATTCAAATATAGAATAAAACATGATAGTTATTGAAAAATTCTTTTTTTTTTTTGTTTGTAAAAAACCGGAACAAGATAGTATTACTGACTAAAATAGATCGAGCGTCACTCTTGCACCTTTGTGTTGTAATTTAAATTTACATAAACCAATTAATCGGTTAAAATTTTGTACATCACAGAAAATGGCTACGAACGACAAAAGTGAATTAAATTCCCGAAATTTTCAACTTAATCTTGAAATACGTATTTTTGGACCGAATGAAAATCCAGACAGTATATCTCTATTCTCAGAAAATACAACTCCGAGTTCACAATCCTATTATGCAGATATTAGCTCAGAATCTCCATTCAGTGAAAGATCATCCAATTTCAGTGACAATTCACCATTAATATCGGAGGATGTTTTAACAGAGTCATTATTTGCGAGTGGTAATGCAGAAAAAAAAATGAAATATTTGACTGTACCTGATTCATCAAACCATCAGGATATGCTGGACGCCGAGAAAAAATTCTTAGCAACTATTGAAGAATATGATGAAGAGCCACTCTTAGAATTTGATCAACAAGCTAACTCATCCGATAGCTCAAGCTTACATTTTGCTGATTCGAGTACAGAAAGTGATAATGGTAATGACTAATTAATAGAATATTTTTTAATAAAACTAGCCAATCACATCATAATAATAAGATACTGATTTCTCAAAAACAAAATTATATTTATCATAAAAATAAATACTCATATATTATATCATCCATTCATATACTGTTCAGAAAAAACTTCGATTGATTTTTTTATTATCGCAAAAACTAAATATTTTCAAAATTTTTAATAAACGTGATACGAAAAATTTTTTCGACAATTTTTTTTAAGTAAAAGTTAAAAGGATATTTCAACACTGAAGATTCTACATCTGATGATATTCAATCAATTGGACTGCGAGAATATCAAGAAATTCTCAATACATTTGAAGATCTCATAGCTTCTCAGATAAATTAAATATTCATTTCAATTTTGATATGTATTTAGTATGAGTAGTTGCTTATTTTTTTTTTCTTTGATTTAACTCTAAATATCGGCTTGATTGATTATAATTATCACGTTTTATCTTTACTACATATAGCACTAAGTATTATTAAAATTAACAAACAATTCGTCGGCGGCGAATTGAAAAAAAAAAATCTGAACAAATTTTTTGTTTATCATTCATTATCATTTCATTGCACCTCGAGTAAATAGAATATATTGTTTTAAAATAATTCATTTAAAACTTATAAATTTAGTGTTAGTTATTTTACATTATTTCATAATCCATAATAAAATATTTAAAATATAAAAATTCTCTTTTTGCAGCGATCAAGACTATAGAGGACAATAAGGAACAGGAAAATGGTGATAGTATTCTTGATCAAACCCAGGATAAAAATTAGGACAAATTATTAAGTAGAAAAAATACCTTTAAATATATGCTTTAAAAAATGTTCTGAATAGCTTACAATATAGTCATTTTTTGTCATTCATAAATTTAATTTTTCTTCGCTCGTGGATTTTTAGGTAGATTTCTTTAGAAATCGGCCGATTGCAATGGGTCTCATGATTGAATTATCACAGAATTTTGTCACCATATGTCTTATTTTACCTCGTTGAGTCAAAAAATACCATCCGCTCAAAAGTTTATATATGTATCTATATATATATCTTAATGACATGTTATACACTTATTTATTGGACGATTACTTTGATCAAGTTCGAAGATGAGCCCAGTCGGTCGATTAGTTTAGAAGTAGTTAATGTTTGAAATTTTTTTTGAATTTCATGAAAATTAATTTTCTGGCTTTATCCTAAAATAACTTTTGAACCGAAAATGATAACTCAATTCTGTAAAAAGTATCTCAAAATTTGAACGATGAGCTTTAATTTTCACTGTAATACTTGATTTTTTAAAGCATCTTTTCTAACAATTTGATGATATCGAAAATTTAACAAAAAATAAACAAACTTAGTTTTGCAGCTTAGTCTTCTAATAACTTCTAATTCATAAGGCATAACTCATTTTCTTGAAATTAATATTTAAGCTTACAAATGAAGTATTAATTACACTATTGTAGCTGAACAATGATTCATTTACGGACCGATATGTTTGGGGGAGGCAATACAAGTATAGAATGTGATATTTAATGTAAAACACTATATGCAAAGATGAGATTGCTATTAAATGTAAATTGCAGTAAAGTATATTGTGAAGCTAAAGTCAAAGGTTTCTGTCGCATGATTCAATTTATGTACTCATTACTTTAAACGCGTCTATTTAATATAAACCTTATACTGTGACCTAAAGCCCAATATTACGACTAAATAATGGATTTTCTGATTACCCGCTTTAGTAAACTAGGTAATGAAGGGCATACGCATACACGCAGCTGCATTATTACAATTTTTTATACTTTTCAATTTATATTAACGGAAAAATTAATCGTACAAATAAGTTTGAAAAAATGATTACATAATTTTTTATCATATTTATTATTCTAATGGTTCTTTAACTTATTTTTGAAAATGACATATATTTTTTATAGACATATATTTTAATTTAATTAAATCTGGATAATTGAATATAACAATTTATACTGAGTTATATTTTATATTTGACTAGTATTGTCAAGAATTTTAAGTATGAAAGTACTTTGAGTATTGGATAAAAAATAAATTAGTATATTATAGATATTTAACTTGATCTTAATTAGTATTTAAAGATTTTTTACAGCATAAATACATTTCAAATGTATTATATTATACCAAAGTTAGAAAAATTGAATTATAAATTTGGTAACATTTGAAAGTTTGGATAAACAGGATATTAATTTTAAAAAAAAATTTTTTTTTATTAAACTACAATTGTAAGTAATTAGTAGAGGAATATTTTTCAATTTGTTATATGTTATTTTAGTATTGATTTAAAAGAATGTAAATATACATTCATATTGCTTCACGTTTATTTATGAATAAGCGTTACCATGTATGTAAATAAAGTTAAAAATCAAAAACAATCGGAAGTTGATTGCTCTTTTTTATTTCAATTAATTTGATAAAATTGTTATTCTATGCCATACCCTTTATCGTTCATACAAATATTGAATTCTAGATTCACGTATCAATACAATTATATTATAATTTCCGTGCTATCAAATATACCAGATAATTTAAACATTTATATGTACCTGATGTATCATGAAAACATCTATATAATAACTACTTAATAAAACTTGTTTAATTTAATTAACTCCATTAAGGTACTACGCACTGATGCCTACGGAAAGTTACGATAACCAGATATGCACAGAGAACTGGCGTTAATTATCTTGTAATGTAGAATCGTCGGTTAAGTATATACTCTAACCGCTTTGATACATAGAATGTATGTGTTACATATAGACGAATCTATGAACGCTATCAAATATTCTCTATAGTGTGACGATAACGCAACATCGCACTGATTAGATTGTATAGGTATCAGGGCTTTAAAAATAATAAAAATAAAAAAAATTATTATTTTTTAATTATTTTTCATCAAAATTATTATTTATATATATTTAAAAATATTAAAAACTTTTTAATTAATTGAAACTATTGATGATTAAGTTCCATTTGGTCAATCAATTAACAAGTTAATTTTGCCAATTTTTGGATCCGATCTCTTGTTAGAAATATGTAGAAGACCGAATTAATCATTCTATTTTTAGTCACGTGAAGTAAAGGATTTAAAAAATTTTGATATCAAAATATGAGGATAAAGAAAAATCATAAATATTTAACCCTTCGTTGGTCCCGCTTTGAGCGATTCCCCGCTTTTTTTCTTTATTTTGTAACATAAAAAAATAATTTTTAGTCTCAAGGATTTGGTCCAGGTTGAATAAAAGAATTAAATAATTAATTATTTGAACGTTTCGTCAATTGTATTTTGACTTTATATCATCAAAATTTAACACAAATTCTGTATGCATTAAGTTTTACTGATGAAGTCAAAATACAATTGACGAAACCTTAAAATAATTAATTATTTAATTCTTTTATTCGATCTCATCCAAATTCCTGAGATTAAAAATTATCGAGTACATGTCATGGACACAATTCAACAATAACATAAAAAAAAATAATTTTTTTTAGCTTTCAACAATTCAGCTATTCCTTATTTGATCTATTTAACATACATTAGAAGAGTGTCTAAAGTTATAATTATTTATATTAATTATATATGAAACAATAAATGTCGAATCACGGCGATTCCCCACGACGCGACCAATGAAAGCGGGCAGTGAAGCACGACCAACGAAGGGTTAAGATTATTATCGATTCTATGCAGTTGGAATAGATGTTCAATATATGTATACAAATTTAAAAAATATTATTGTGAAAATAAACATATATGAATAATATTAAAAATGCCTTTGTATCATTTAACAAAAACTTCAGCATGTGAAAAATTTCACCCTATAAAATTTACAATGGATAGTTATGACTCTCTGTGATTTAAAAAATAAAAAATATTTGAGTAATTATAAAAAAATGTACGTCCGATAAAATTTATTTTTACCAAATTGATACAATGATATATATTTCTATAAACATATTATTACCTAACTGATTCGATTCTGATAAAACTTTGATTAAATTGATAGATTTATTTCAACCGGGGAATTTTCAGATTTTTTTAAATAAAAATATTTTTTATAAATTCAATTTTTATTGTTATACTTTCAATTGAATAAATTGAAAATATTATTGTGACACGTAAATTTTATAAGCGCATTTGCTCTTTACAGGAGACAACAAGAATATAAGTATTGTATATTAAACAAACTAAAAAGTGCTAAAATACGTTTCAAATAAAATATAAGGTGGCAAAATGCTGTGGTGATTTAATTAACCTTGAATTGTCGAAGCCGCGTCACTGATAAATTCTCTGCGCAAGTTTCAACCCTTCTTATTGTTGACATTACAGTGGGAAGATTTGTCAGCTTGAATCATGGCAGCATTCGCAGAAACACTCTTATCTATATTGACATCGCGTTCTTATAAGAACTTAGTCGATGCGTAATTGTGTATTATTATATTAATAGAGAATTAGATAAATTTAAAAAAAAAAAATAATTTTAATTAGAATCTTAATATTTGTTATAATAAAAATAGTTATATTAATAATAATATATTCAACACTGAACAAGTATTGTTCGAGCTAATAGTGTGTCTACAAAGAAGAACTGATAGTGAACAGTGACTTCATAAAATAAATATAATTAAGTAAGTATGGATTATATCCTTGATATAAGCAATACACCTTTTTTTTCTTTTAACTACTTTTTATTTAAAGTAGACTCAAAATTATAAATGGCTTTTGAGCTTCCAAAACTACGACTTCATTTATGTCGATTTTTGCTGCATTAAACCCAAAATCATTTTCACGCTAATGAGCTTTACGCTATAGCGCGGCATGTAGTGGGATTTTGCGTAACTTACATTTCGACATAGTAAACCTGTCAAAGCTGTAAATGTTACTTTTTAACGCGTGGGTTTTGTAGATTGAAAAAGGGATTAAAACTTGGAGTTGAATTCAAAGGATCAGTCATACTCTCCTGCTCTAGTGAGATGAAGTAGCCAAACTAAAAGCTTTTACTAAAAATTTTGGGATGGCCGCGTTCCTCTGTTTTAACGCAAAGTTATTCTTGCTTTTTTTTAACATCATGCGATCCATTTTTTATTGATCTTTAGATGCTAAAAAAAATACTGTTTCTGAAAATATTTCTCAAGCCGAAAACATGCACTTTTAACAATTATCAAAAATATGTATATTATTTTTTTTCTTGTCTCAAAAATTTATCAAAACGATACAAATAATATTTTGTTTCATTAATGTTTAATAATTAGCAGAACTTTCTGGAGCTGTAAAATGGAGTTTTATGTTTTTTTTTTTTTTTAAGAAATTATTCTTGTACAAAATATATCACTTATCAAAAAAATCATTTGAAAATAATTTTTGAGTCAATAAAATTTTATTTTGAGCAATAGTTTTTTCCTCTAAGTGTAGATTTTTATTTATAAATAAGCCTGGAGAGTAAATAAAAAAAATTATTTATTATTGAAAATCATTTACTTTTCTGATGCTATAAATTGAATTCTAAAAAATAAATATTTTTTTACTTTATATGAACTTTTTTTCAACCTTTTAATCTTTCCTAAGGTTCAACGGTTTAAATCTTGCTGATTATTTTATGGAAGACAATAGTTTTATAAAAATTTTTTAATAATCCGATTCCAAGCTTTAATCCCCTTTTTAACTCACAAAATTAATGCCTTAAAAAAGTAACATTTACAACTTTTACAGGCTCAGTAGGTCGAAATGTAGTTAAACAATGACGCTAAACCCCATTCCACTTCTCCCTACCCGAGTTCAAAGCTTGTTAGAGTAAATACGCATTTGTATTCAACGCAGCAAATGTGATGTTTAAAAGGGGAGATTATTATTTTAACTCTGGAAATCTAAAATCATTGTGAGAATTATTTTTTCATATTTATAATTGAAATAATGTTTTTTAAATAGACCGGTCAGTTAGCTTGAGAAATGTAGTCACATTTACCTTAGAAAATTTAACTGTGTATTCCTGAATAGTAATCAATAATGATTACTAATCATAGTAGTAAAACAGACGAGTAGGGCAGACTAAAGCATTATGCCTCCGTAGATGATTAAGGCTGGGCCGTACTAAACGAATTTTTGAATTTTGATTTTTTTTTAATTTATTGATCAATTGTTATTATGGAAATTTTTATAGCTTCCGAAAAAATCTGTGAGACAAACTTTTTCGGAAGGTTTTCACCATTCGAGTGACGTAATTATTCAAAACGTAATTAGAAAAGGTAAATTTGAAAATTCGGTTAGTACTGCCCACCCTTAAGTCCACGTATGAAAGCTCAATCATTATCAGTGATTGATAATACTATAATTGAAAGAAATATTTAACAGAACAATTTCGACTCTTATATGAAATTTTTTTCTTATCAAAGTTAGTCAAATTTAAATGTATAAAAAAATAACTAGTTCCACTTAAAATATATTATATTTATTTTATACAATTAATTTTTATTATAGTCGTTAAAGTAATTGTACAAATGATAAATCGTTTAGAAAATATCAAGCGGTTTTAATGGTACTTGTAATTCAATATCTTATTCATTTAAAGTACAATTTAGCTTCAGATAAAAAAAAATAATAACTCAAGTAATAGAAACTGATATCTCTGACTGATAAAAATATTATTCGATTGAATAATAACGGTGGAAATAACTTTTTTTAAGTGTAAGATGCAAAAAAAAAATTTTTCTACGTACGTTCGGCCTCGAGTTCACGGCAGAAAATCTAACATTCGTGCCGTGCTGGGATTACTCGCGCGTCATTTATAACAGCAAGCCGAAAGAAAGCAATAGCGGGACGAAAGAGTTTTCTGCACGCATTGGCGCAACTGTTACTGGTTATACGTATACTATCGTCACTTTGACAAGATTTGCTGACACTCTCGCTCGCATTGATAACCTCAAAACTTGTTTACAATTAATTTTAAATTTTATATGTCTCTATTTTTTAAAAAGTAAAATTTACTAAAGATTAATAAAAACTAAAAAATTATTCTTAATAAATTTAATAATTTGAAAAAAAAAAAAAAAAAAATTAGGAATTATTTATGATACTGAAGTTAGCTGACGTCTAGTAATTGTTTGATTTTTTTTAAACGATAAATTATGAATAAAAAAAATAATTTAAAAAGTTGAGTCTACAGTTTTTTTTTATTTTCTACAAGTGCATATTTTTAGTTTTATTTTTTTGTAATTGATTTAAAAAAAAAAAAAACCGTAAATTGTTAAGTGTCTATTAACTTTAGAATCATAATTATTTCTTTTAACCATGTGTAATGATAATTTTTTTTGTCGAGGCAGGCATCAATACAAGCTAAAACGTAGTTATGTAATTTATACATCTTTGATTAGTCAACGTACTTTCGTTCGGGCATAAAGAAAAATAGTATACACTACACGGACAGAAAGTTGGAGAGCCTTGAACTGCACGTCTGATGCCCGAGGTGAAGCCGAGTGACGCGCAGTGTAGGAATCTTCAACTTTCTGCCCTTGTAGTGTAATATACTATTAAAATTCTCATTTACCCTATGAGTGCAACAAAGATAGCCCTGTTCATTTTTCTGCGTGTGAGAAAGAGGTCTGGTGACGTTCTTTTTTTTAGAGGAAATAATAATATTAAATTACGATCATTACTATCTTTCACATCGAAAATAAAATAATGAAGCGAAATTTGTTTTCTTTAACTTTGGTGAGACTTTTAAACTAATTTAGAGAATCATTTTTTTTTTTTTTACGGAATTATATAGTAAATTAATTTTCTCAGACGTGAAAAAAAAATTTTTCATTCATGAAAACTTTCCCTTTAAAGTAATACATCTAACTTTTTTTTTAGTTTCGAAAAGTTGTCATATTAAAGGAGCTATCAAAAGAGGTGGTTTCTCAGGAATCAAAATATATCACTGATTATGGATTTTATTCAGTTGAATGTCACTAGATTAATACGCTTCGTCAGGAAGTGTTTCCCTTCTAAACTCACTAGAGAGGGAAACGAACAACAGTGTAAAGGGCGTAAATCACATGAGTCTGGTTTATTCATATGGGAGAAAATTTGTGATGAAATAGAAAATAAAACCCCAAAATTAAACTACAGTTTAAAATATCCAAATATAGCAGGCAAGATGAACATTTTTTTATTTTATTATGACAATTATATCAACTTAATCCAACTTCACAGCAGTATTATTTTTAAACATAAAAATTATTTTATAGCTTCAATCAAGACAGCACGCGAATTGAAAAAAATGGAAGACTACGAAACTAAAAGAATAAAAGAAGCGAATCTTCATGTTAAAATGAAACCACGAAAAAATAAAATCAATATAAACGGTCGGTATATTTTATCAATTTGACTTCGATTTGATGCATTTTTTACTTGAAACAATGAGCAAAAAAATTATTATTTTTCTCAAGTGCTCATTGGTTCTATAAAAAGAAAAGAAAATGATTAAAAATTTATCGTATTTTGTTGACAGGATCATGGTATTACCTCTACTATAATTAATGACTGTAAGATTATATCAAAGCTACTATAAGAATTCCTCAGTTCTTCAATATTATTTATCGACATTTTATTAAAAATCGAGTACCTGTTTTTTTTGTACTGACAAAAGAAGAAGATGACTGCCGAGTAATGAAAATAACATTGTTTGTTTAGTAACAATAAATTGAAAAAGAATGTGCAGCTGATAAAGTAAGAATGTACGATACTGTAATTTATTTTAAATTAATTTAAAATTGTAACATAATATTGAAACTTATTGAAGAATAATTATTTTTTCTTTAATTTACAAGAAATGGAAAAGCGGAAAGAATAGAAAAATTTAAATCAGGTTTTAATTTAATTACTAAAGTAATTTAATTTTTTTTAGATTTCGATTCACTGTCTGTCATTTAAATTTAATTCAAACTATTTATGTCACAATAGGACTACATATTAAGAGTCAACCTAAAACAATATTTTATTTAAAATTATCAAGTACTTTTTTGTAGTATATTTTTTGAGTTTATTCTATTCCATATTTTAAATTGTGCGCATAGCAAATAAATTTTTTTTTTTTTTTAATTTATCAATGACGTCAAGATTTATTACAAAAATAACATATAGAGTATCGCACAATATACATAATTTTATTAAAAATAATTTTCAGTAAGATGTTAAGCTTAAAAGCAGATTATTAATTTAATGAAAATTAATTGATTGTAAGCAACTTGTTTTACATCTAAATGTACAGCTTTTAAGCTCATTGTAGTAACGGATCAAAAGGTATCCATGTAGAACAGCTAACAAATAAATCATTAGCGAATACTTGACCTCTCCAGGTATCGAATAACTAGAACTAATTAGTTAATAATTATAACTTATTATAGGGTTCGACGAGTGGGTGAGTAGCAACTTTATTTACTTTTTTAATACTAAGAACTTAATTTGATTTTGTTATAAAAACATTAAACATGTTGGATCTTCACAATATTTTTTTTTACAAACAAATAATTTTACCCTACCCACGATTCAAACCTGTAGGCCGAAGACGCGTTTTTGATAAACTCTTTTAAGCTATCCATCGATGTTTGTCATCTTAAGTATTAATTTACACACCCGCACGAAAAAATATATATTCCGGCAAAGTAGTATATATCTGGCTTTTATCTTCAGTATTGTCGTATGTATGCTATTTTGCCAGCATATATTCCCGGATATATATTTTTTCGATTGCTAATCGGTAGCTGCTACCGATTATTTTTTTCAGTGTAAAAATCGGGAGTGATTACGAATTTTATAAAAATCGAAATTTACTCCGTCACTTAGAGTTCTGAAGTTTTAGAAAAAATCCCTCCGTATACGGAGTAAATAGGGAGTTTTTTTTAGCCGAGTGATTTCGGAGTGAATTTTACTCCGAGGGAATTGCATAATAATAATATAAATGTTTATTCCCAAAAAATAGGGATACATATTCCTTAAAAACCTATTTCTTACATACTACTTACATTACTTTACCACTCTATACATTTTAGCGAAAAAAGAAAAGCCACGCTGGCCAAAAAAAAAAATCGCCTTCTCCGGATTCCCACGCATACCTCCATCGATCACATTCATACCATGACCTGCGTTTCCGCTTCATGATTTTACCCCTCCCTCCTATTCTCACTTACCCCTCTCAAGTTTTCTATTCTTTTCAACCAATCCTCCCTTTGAACCTCCTTCCCCAACACCTCCTTCCTCATCTCCTGCCAACCCCTTTCTGTCCCGACCTCAGTGCGAAACTCCCACACTTGCTCCCAACTCTCCTCACCTCTCCCACACATAACACACAGCTTTTTATCCCCATTCTCCCAATATCTACCTCCTCTAAGCTTATCTCCTAGTCTAAATCTTGCTACCCTGTTCCATCTTTCATCATTCCACCCTTTCTTCAGATACCCCGGCACCCCTGAGGAAATTAAATAAATACAGTCATCCGTTCCGCATTTCATCCGAAAATTTTTCACACTTTTTCGAAAATAAAAATTTAACTACTTGTTGAATTAGGTCATTTTGCTCCGTTTTTCCCTATTGGAGATTGTTATGTGACAACTCGAGTGAGGTACGAAACCCATACCCGATCAGGGAACTAGTACTCGATCATTTATGGATTTGTATATCTATATTTACTAAATTTTACTAAATATAGATATGTAAATACATGGAGTATCAGGTCTTTTACCCTACTCTGCTACAACGCATGCTTCTTCTGTTCGAGTACGCAATCTAGGTGGGGGCAATGAACGTTTTCGGATATATATACACTTGTTGAAGAGCAGCCCGGTAGTCAGTTCAGTTTACACCTCAAGTGATAAAAGACTTCCTGACCAAATTCGATCGAAGCACAACAAATACAATCGCCACTATCCACAAGTGAGTATAAAATATTTAAGTACAACAATTATTATCTTATTACAATTATTTTAAATTACAATAAAAAAGTGATAGCACACAAATAAAAATTAATTAGATAATAAATGTAATTTAAATTTGAACTTCATAAACGAGTTTCTATTGAGTATACATTTATATTATTATGTTAAAATATTTATTTATCACACAATATTATTTCATTTAATTATAAGAAATAGAGTTGCAGAAGTTTAAAGAGAAATTTATAAAATAAGAATTTTTTTTTTTCGTCACATGAAAATTGCTGGCAAATGAGGTAACTTCAAATTATAAATTTTTTTTTACGTTTTTTTCTTGCCTACTTTAATGAATTTATTGTTGTTATATTAATGAAAAAACATTTCAAATGTACGGGTATTAATCACAAAAATGATTTTCTCTATTTGCATTAATGGATTTTATGCTTCGTCAATAATTTTTTTTTTTTTTTATATCTTCAAATAAGCTCTTACATAAGATTTAAGCTCTTCAGGTGTATGATCTTACAAGGAAATTTCGTTTTGCCGCTGAATTTATCTACTTATTTTTTTCTTTTACTTTTATTCGATAGATTAAGTGATATTACAACTTAAATCTGTTTGTAAAGAATATTGTGTGATTCTTTTTTTTTTTTTTTCAATTTTATTGAAAATATTCAAAGTTATGTTGTTGCATTTTTGGGTTCTTTGGGTGTCCCTCCATAGAAATTAATAAAAATATACATCAAATCAGTGTTTAAAAAACAATTAACGGAGTGACAGAAATTTCATTTTATCGAGAAACCCTACAAGTCAATGACTTATGATGGGGTTTTTCAAATAAGCATATGCAGTTTTAGTTTTATAGAAATAATTTTTTCTGCTTTATTTAAAATTCGCGCGTTTTTTGGAAAAAAAAAATAATAATATGACTAATTAAAATACTCAAATTAATTATTATTTTTTGTTATTTCTGAGTTTCAGAGTTTATACCCCCATGAAAAAAATTTATAAAAAAAATATATGTTAAAATATAAAAAAAAAACATTTTTTATGTAAGAAAATATATAAAAAATACATAAAAAATATATAAATATATATAAAACATGTATAAAAAAAATATTTTAAATAGCAAACTTTTGGACGATTTTCGTATATATTTTATATATTTTAAATCTATAAAAAATATAATTATAAAAATATAAAAAATTTGCATAAAAAATATATTTTTAATTCAACAAAAAACCTAGGTAGAGAAAATATTAAAAAAATTATATAAAAAATATATTTTCAAGTTAATTAACAACACAGAAAAAGAAATATAAAAATTTTATATAAAAAATATATTTTTAATATAACTTTTTAATATTTTTCTATAATTATATTTTTGACAAATTTAAAATAAATTACTAATATATTTTTTTATATTACCAAACCTATATTTTTTTTATATTTTTAAATATAAAAAAAATATATTTTTATACATGTATTTTTATATATTCTAAGATATATTTTTAATATATTTAAAATGTATAAAATATATAAGAAAATCAGGTAGAAGTTAGGTATTGAATATATATATTTTTTCTACATATTTTATATATATTTTTTATGTATTTTTAATATATTTTTTTTTGTATAAAAAATGTATTTATTTTATATTTTAAAATATATTTTTTTTATAAATTTTTTTTAATGGGGGTTTACATATTATATACTTTATTTTATCAGTTTAATAAATTATTTGAGTGGAAAAAATAAAAAATAACAATGATTTTATAACTTTTTCTTCCGTTTGGTTGAAAAACCCCACATAAGTCAATCAACTTTTAATCATTTTTTTAAGTAGTTTCAATTAAAAAATTGAATTCTTCTTGTTTGAATATTTTTTGGGGACGCTAACATTATTTTCTTCAATTATTTATTTATCATTTCAATGGCAAGTGTTTCCAGAAAAATGTTTTTTGAGTTTCCTGAAAAATTTTGTTTTCTTGAAATTATAATTCAGCGCGAAATCATTGTAGAGACTTTTTTAGGCCGGCGAATTAAAGGGCATAAAATTTCCTAAAAAAGTCATAAGATCAGATTATCAAAAAAAATTATTGAAGCCCATGGACTTGTTGGAAGACGAGCAAAAATTTGGAAATGTTTTTTTTCGTCGGTTTTCTTAAAATTATTGCGAAACCGTGCATGATAAAAAAAATTTAAGTCTAGATCTGAAAACGTGAAACTTGAGGCTACAATTAGCTTTTTTATTTTTTTTTTACTCTACGACCATTTTTCACCGAGTTTCAGCATGTTAAAAATCACTAAAAAAATTATAATTTTTTTTATATCCCTTAATTTTTGTCACCAGTGTATATCATTTTATCGAGATCTTAGTATAAATAAATTAATTTTATTACATATTTATTTATTTACTTAATTAATGAAACAATTAGTCAGCCGTATCAGCAAAAAATGTAATTAATATAGTTATTTATTTAAAACAAGGCTACACCAACTGCCAAAGTTATCTTACTGCCAATGCGAGTAACGCTGAGCAATACTTTTTAAAACTATTATACCAAGTGGAAAATTCGGCATCCTTCAAATTAAAAAATTCACCAGAAGATAGAAATTTGTTTTATCCGTAATTCAGTATAACACATAGTAATGGCGTTGCTGAGCGAGGACTCAAAAGCAACATTAATTATCGGAGGTGTTCTTATTATACTAATAGCCTTATCAATGTTTATTGTATATTGCGATAAAAAAGGATACTTCAACTAATTGTTTACGGAAAGCTAGTAGTCGTGAGTATCAGAAAAAAAAGATATGCATCCATATATTTATTGAAAATACAGAGGAGGCCGGGGTACGATAGGACACTTAATAGAGTAAATGACAAAAGTCAAAAATTTTGATTTTTAATAATGAGGAATTTTAAAAACGTCTAAAAATTTATTTTCATTACTTAACTCGCATGACGTCATAGCTAAACGAAAATAATTTTTTTTTTTTTTTTCAAAACATTTTTTTGATTACAGGATACTTTATATCTGTTAATTTTATTACAGTTTCTTTTTTTTTAGTTTAGTTGGAAACTTATCGAACAGGAAAAACTAAAAGTTCAAGTATTTTGATGATTTTCATATTTTCTAAAAATATGAAAAAAAAAGTACCCGAAATTGCGAACTAGTTGGAATATCCCGTTGCACGGTGTGACATGATTGCACAGAAACTGTACAAAGAATATTGTATGTGGTATATAATTTTCATCATTTATTTCTAATATGTCCTATTTTGCCCGGCCTTCTTATAGATATACTTCGTTTAATTACATCAAGCTACATAAAAACTTTTTTACAGATCGTATACCATCAAAAACGAAGAAAGGTTTACTTTATCGTTAAAAACATGAATTTAATGGCGGAAACTGGTGTTAATTTAGTATTAATCTATTTATTTATAATTCTGGTTGCTTATAATTTGAAAGAAATACTAATGTTCATATCAAAAATATATTCTTACTACTTCGACTAGAAAGAAAAAAAAAAAAAGGTCTCATTCTAATTCCGCGTGGTGTAAAAATAAAATTACACCGGTGTTAAAGTGGGGTAACCAGTGTGAAAGCGGGGTAACCAGTGTAAAAGCAGAGTAATATCGGTGTAAAAGCAGGGTAATCGGTGTAAAAGCGGGGTAAACTGCGATTGCTTGGAGTATTAACTTTAAAAATAAAAAAACATCAAAAACGTCAGGTCTTTATAAATATTAATTAAAAATATCATTTATTAACAAGTATAGTGATCGATAACGTAAAAATATTTACAAAATATAATATTTTAACACCCGTAAAAAATATCTACACCGGCGGCGGCGTTATTTTTACACCGCTTTTGGTGTTAAAATTTACCACCGCTGATTTTAACACCTACACTGCTTGGACTTACCCCGGTGATTTTTTACAGTGTAACAAAAATATTTTATTGTTACTATCTTAAGAATTTAATTTTTATTTACTTTAGTAATTTTTATTATTTCAGTATGGAAATAAATCGAATTAAATTATTATTAGTTTTTCAACTCTTCATTAATACTGCTATGATTTTGATTATTATTTTGATTGCTATTTTTATTATGTATCATCTACAGATGTATTACCATTAGTATTAATTTTTTTGATACTTGTTTTTTCCGTGGCAAGTAATTTGGAAAAAATCATATATTCAGTTACTCTTGTTATTACAAGAGAAGTATAATTCAAAATGATTGTAGGCTTTGCTTTCATCATATCTATGTTTTTTATTACGTATTATATATTCCCCTATGTAGAAGCATACCTAAAACGGTGTTATTATTTCACACTGCGTAAATATTTAAGACTGCGTGATCGTTCCGATGGGGATGATCAACCTAATAGTAGTGATGATAGCGATTTACATTATATTGACGTTTAACCCGGGTCGAAAAATTTGATCTGTTTTTAATCAACTAAAAATTTTAAGTTACCCGGGTCGAAAAATTTGATCTGATTTTAATCTAACTGAACTGTATTTGGTCTGATTGGTCTGTATTTGAACTAGTTAATCTGTTTTTGAACTATTGTAGAAATTTTTAAGCTGTTTTTGATCTAATGTTTTATACCAGGACAAAACTAGATTAATCCTGAACATGATAGAAAGACAAAACTAGATTAATTCAGGAACTTAGAAAAATTTTAGTTCAAAAAATTTGCAAGGACAAAACTAGATTAAATCGTGAACTTGTAATATTTTTATTTATGGGCAATATTTATAAAAAATATTATAAGTTCCCGGATTAATCTTATTTTGCGTACTATTCACTTACTTATCACTCACCCTCGGAAATCATAAGATTACAAACTTAAAATTTAGCAGATGTTTTACATACTATACAGTCATCTCCTAACTGAGTTTTGTAAACAATAATAAGAGGTGGAAGGTTGTAACAAAAATGAGTTTAACGAAAATCGACTGCCAAAAGGATACTCTCTAAAACTAAGTTAGTGAATATTTACTATTTACTAGTGGATGTCGCTAATTTATTTTTAGAGACTGGAGAGAAGAAAAGATACGGAGCTGTTAAATAATAAAATATTTTTAGTTTTTAATTAAAAATCGTACTGACGTAAATTTTTTAAAAAGTTAGTATTACTATGCAAGCGTAAATATATGCACGGAAAACTTTGAACATGAACTGTTACTGTAAACACACGAACAAGTCGTGTACTCAGCTATTTTTTTCTAACACACAACTTAGTCGAGTGGTGGACAGTAACTAGTCGTGTTAGAATTTTTTCGTATTAACAATAAGATTTATTGAAATTAAGTGTTAGACTTAGTGATAACCTTGAATTTTCCGTAGAAAATTCATTTCTACAAAATAGAAGTGAGCGTAGAGGGCATTGAAATAATTTTTAATTAACGAATTAAAACATAATAAATTAAAATTAATTAATATAAATTATAATTTAATACCAGTTTTTCATTTTTGTTAAGTTTAAATATTTATTTAATCAATATATTTTTTTTTTAACAAATAAAAGAAAATATTTACAGATATTTATCAGTACTCTTACGTGATTTTATTTATTCACGTTGACGACTATTAACTCGAAACCCTAAAAATAATTTATCATCATTGTATATGCAAAAACATACACTTATCAAATTTTCTACAGGAATGGACGATATCTTGTTTGTAATGTGACACTCATATAAATACGGAAGTTTAAAATCATGACCTTCAAATGTGAATTTAATATTATTTTTAATGTCTATACAATTTATTACCGCGAAATGTGTTCCTTCACATAAGCACTGATTGGACTGACAACGACAATGAGAAACTTTAACAAAGTAACGAATTTGAGCAAACTTGTATGTCTCTGCTGATCGGTATTGAACGAATGATGAAATTGTCCGTAATGATCGACTATATAATTCAGAAGTATATAATAAGCCATCTTTCATTAACCGAAAGTATTTTCTTAGCGTTGTAGTATTATTAAAATTATTTACGAAAGTTTGTACAGCTGAATCATTTACCGGGTTATAAATTTTGTACGCACCGATGCTTTGAGCACTGTTAAAAGTTTCGCAAATTTTATATTGCTTTTTACGACGTAGAATGAAATTTTGCATGGATCCTTCTGGTAAAGCTTGAGCTTTGGTGTGAAATTTTAAATATTGCCAGTGTCCACTCATGATTTGCGTTTCAATATTTGTTGTTCCATTCACACTACTGACTATTTTTCCGTTCATATCTTCAAATGGAAAACAATCATTTACCCATAGTGGTCCAAAATTTCTGACGTCATTCAGTAAATGACGAAGCTGATGAAGGTTGATACTCGCAAATCTTACTCCATATAAAATTTCGAAATTGTCAACAAATTTATCCAGCAATTCTCCAGCAATGTCAACTTCTTTAGACAAAACCACATCTTTATTTAATAAAGATATTGCGTAAACAAATAATAAATAGTGGTTATAATACTCTGGCCGCATTACCGTAGATAGAACGACTGCAGAGTATTGATGACACCAAGCCTTTAACTCAGATGCTTTCCATGATTTATATTTAGATAATTCTCTTGGTTGACGATGGACAAAGTTTGGGGCCTTTATTTTCAGGATTTCCTTATCAATCACATCAAGAACTGGGCGAAGAGAAAAAGGGCTATCACTAAAAGATGGATCTACCCATAAAAAAATTAGCTTCTTCGTGACACCTTCATATAGAGCATGCATAGAATCAATGCCTGTGCCAATAACGTAATTAGGCATTAATTTATTGAGAGTACTAGGGCCTTTCACTCCTTTAATCACATGTAAACGCTTTGGAACTTTTGGGTCGTTTTTATTTTCCACAGCCTGCTCGGCGAAATTTAAAGTTTCTTCCAAAGTTCGATAATTCAAGATTGACTGATGCCGATAGACACGAACAAATTTACCGGTTGGGAGCTTTGTTTTTTCGGTCTTAATTTTACATATTGAACAGCCATAATTTCCGTTATATTGTTGAAAATTTAAAAAGGAATATTTTGCCGGTAAATCGCATGTACCACATAATAATATAGCTCTAATGAAAATTACTCGATCACTACAAGTTAATTTTATGTTAATTCCTTTAAATAAAATATTTAATTCCGGTTTAAACGCTTTAAGAAATAAATTAGGTATCGGCTTATCATTCCCGAACCATAACCCAGCGAGAATAATATTTTCTCTGCGAATCCTCATCTCATATGGCAATTCATTTATCCGTAAATAAAATGGCCATACAGAAACTTGCGAACTCTTGAATACCGGTACACCATCAGTATTCCAGGTATAAGATAATGCACCTAAGTCTGAAAAATATTCCTGTTGTTTTCGGTATACAAGGCCGTCAGATAAGTCTTTAAGAATATTCGGGTTAATTTCATTTTGATTGCAATTTTGAAAAATAGCATTATAATTATCAGGTCTATTCAAAATCATCTGAGTTTGTTCTACTATAGAAAGAGTTACGAAATATCGAGCTTTCATTTTCTTTTTACAAACGGCACAAATGTCCGACTGTTTTTTTAGTGGAGAAGTACACGTGGGACAAAAATATCGTTTTTGTGTGGAATCCCCTTGTCTGAAAAATTTTTTATAATAATACAAATTAATTTTTCGTAAATTTTGTTTTGGACAGTGTAAACTTATGGCTTCAAAAATATCATCAATACATGAGTCAGAAAGATTATGTTTCATGGCTAAGCTCATCATAACCATCATACTCTCAGCAACTGTTATCGGCGAACCTTCGTAAACAGGTCGTTCGTACGATTCATCTTCATAATTTAAATCATTATTGTTATATAAATTATCATTTCTAATATCTCTTCTTTCTTCGTCTCCTTCACCGTCATCTTCTTCTCCTTCTTCTTCTTCTTCTTCTTCATCGTCGTCGTCGTCGTCATCACCGTCGTCTTCTTCTTCTTCATCGTCGTCGTCATCACCGTCGTCGTCTTCGTCATCACCGCTGTCGTCTTCTTCTTTTTCTTCATCAGCTCTGTTATTATCTCCATTATCGTCATAGTTGTGGTCATCTTTATCGTCTCCGCCTTCTTGTTCTATTGTTTCTTGATAGTTATTAACCCCTAAATTAAGATAATGAATGTCTTTTTCTAGATTTAAATTATCATCGACCATTAGCATTCCATCAGATAGAGTTTCGTCCGTTGGCTCCTCAATCACTACTTGAACATCATTTTCTTTTGACGTAGACGGAAGTTCAGTGTCGTCTAGAATTCTGTAAAAAAAATTCTTGAGTACTTTTGTGAGTTATATATATATATATATATATATATATATATATATATATATATATATATATATAGCAGAAACCAATCTGTAACAAGATATCGAAGTCATAATGCAATGGCCTTACCTGTTTTCACGATGCCTAAATGCAGTTACATTTTGTCCTCTCGGTGTTAGTTCGGTGATATTAAGTCCACATGATTTTTTAGCGTCTAATACTTTTATACGTTTAATAAATTTATTTTTTGCACTTTCAGTAAGCTCGTTGAATCTTTTCCGCATTTTTATTAAATTAATAATCCGTTAAAACATGATGAGTGTGAATCTAGCAGACATCGCATTCAAAAAATAAAAAAATTAACAAGTGCCCTTTTTATAAATATTATTTTTTGAATTATTTACTCTATTTATTTAAAATTTTAAATTTCTCTGATGACTGCTACATTTACTCTCACTAAAACATGTGGGTTAGAATGTGTATAAACAAGAAGACTACAAATATATATATATATATATATATATATATATATATATATATTTATATATTTATTTATTTGTTTATATGTAATAATGTTATTACGCGCGTTGTTTTTTACGTCCGAAAAGTTGACAGTCGATTAAAATTTGACAGTTGGTTTTTAAATAATTTGACTTAACATTTATAATATTCAATTCATAAAGTTTAATTTCAACTAAAATGTCAAAAAAGTTTACTTTAGTTTATTGGATAAAATCCAAAAATATCCAAACATTAGAAACTACAAAAATTCCAGTAGCATCTCGTTATGAAGGAGCAACAGTGCGATTAAAATATCAAGAAAATAAAAATAAAACGCTGCATCTTGATGCCCAACTAATTCGTATGAGCAGTAAGTTCTGTTTAGCTTTATTTATTTAGTAGATAGAATTTAATTTCTTTTCTCTAAAAAAAATGTAAAGATTACCATAACAATTTTCTTCTATAAAAATATTTTACAGATGATAAAAAGGAACTGGATGAGTTGGAAGTCGATGAAGAGACAGGAGAAGTGATAGATCGCACTAAAAAAGCATTCTCTAAAAAAATATTAGCTCAAAGAGTAGCTTTAATAGAAGAAAAGAAAGAAGAGATAAATCGGAAAAGAAGCGTGGAAAAAAAACGTGAAGAAGAAATTATTAAAAACAAATCATTTTTAATAGACGATTCAGTTCCGGAAAAAAAAATAAAATCAAAAACAAACGTAAGTAAAATAGGTAGGACTGGAACGAAAACGGCTAACATCAGAGTATGTAAAGGAGAGACCAAAAAAAGTATTAATAAACGTCAATTATCAAGTGAACTTATTGAAGACAAAACTACATCAATAAAATTAAAATCTCGCGAAATAGATTCAAGTCTTAATGATGAAAATAATGAAGACGATGAAATATTAGATATGGTATCATCAAAAAATGTCTGTTTCATTCCTGGTGGTTTGTATATTTGTTTTTTTTTTGCTCCTGTTGCTCCCACAGGAATTATCCAGTTGCTGCAACAGGATTTTTTCTGTTGCTGTCACATGAAAATTCTGTTGCTACAACAGGATTTTGTCCTGTTGCTCCCACAGAATTTTTCCTGTTGCTCCCACAGGACTGCGTTCTGTTGCAGCGCCTATTGTTTTCCGTTTATAGATTAAACTACAATAGATCTATACTTATTTCCTATTATTGTTTTAGTTACAACTGAGAATTTGGCCTTCCAAAAATTTATTTTAGCATCAATGGAGTATTCCTTGAAATCAGAACGGGGGAATATTGTTCAGAAAATGTCAAAAGTATGATACATTCTTTCAAACAAATATTATTGTTAAGATTTATTTTAATAAAATTTATTTCACAGCTAACTAAAGAAGTTTTAACTAATTCTGCCGAGAAGGTATAAAATATAAAATATTTTTATAAATTCAATCTCTTTAATGTTTAAAATATTAAAACCAAATATGGCATGCTTAAATATTAATTTATCTTTTTTTTTATAGGTAGAAATATATCCTAACTCAGGCTGTTTTATGAGTAAATCGCTTTTTACTAGCATTGATCTTCTCTTCGAGCAAGATGGTGATTGGAAAAAATTGATAAGCAATATTTTAGTGCAAATGTTTGGTGATAACTGCAAATTTATGTCCGTTAAAGGCTTTCGGGGCAATTTAAAACTTCACCCAAAAATTTGGCGATCACTTTTCGGTAAAAATTTATCATTTCCAAACATTTTAAATTTCTGTTTACTTAAATAAATAATATTAATTTAATCGTTTTATTTTAGATTTAGTAAATCAAAAAATGGAAACTAAAATAAATGCATCGGCTTTTAATTCAGCCATGAATAAGGTGTTTTCCAACAGAAAGTTAATCTTCAATAAAACAATAGTCCCGTTAGACGAAAAAAACGAAGTCGATGAAATGGAATCCGGTGAATACTCAGAAGATCCAGGAAAATTTGATTTTGCTAATCTATCTCCTACTCGAACTTTACCACGTTCCTTATCATCATCACCTAAATCAATTTTATCAACAGACTTGGTAATAGTTGATGAAGAACCTAAAGTCTCTTCAGAATTCACACGAGAAGTCAAGTCAACATTCATTCGAACGAATACACCAACTATAACACGGAGTGTAACACCTTACTCCGATCTTGCCATGCAATGCGAAACAACAGCCGCATCAACATTCACACGATTAGTCACACCACCATCGACACGAATGAACACACCTTCATACTCCAATTCAGTCCTGCAGTACCGAACGAAAGTCACATCTACAATCACAGCTCCTTACTCAGATCCAGACGTTCACTACTCATCAACAATCACACCAACTTTCACATCAACAGTCACACTTGGTAACTTTAATCCGAACATTCAATATCAAACAACATCCACAACTACTTATTCAAATCCAAATATCCAGTATGATCCAACAGTTAAATCGACTATCTCATCTACAGTCCCATCCACTTATTCAAATGCACACAGTCAGTACTCATCAATACCTGGACCTTACTCAAATCCACACTTCCAGTATCAATCAACAATCACACCAAGTACCACACAAACAGTCACACATGCTAACTCAAATCCAAATGTTCAGTATCAAACAACAGTCAAACCAACTATCTCATCTACAGTCACATCCACTTATTCAAATGCACACAGTCAGTACTCATCAACACCTGGACCTTACTCAAATCCACACAGCCAGTATCAATCAACAATCACACCAAGTACCACACAAACAGTCACACATGCTAACTCAAATCCAAATGTTCAGTATCAAACAACAGTCAAACCAACTATCTCATCTACAGTCACATCCACTTATTCAAATGCACACAGTCAGTACTCATCAACACCTGGACCTTACTCAAATCCACACAGCCAGTATCAATCAACAATCACACCAAGTACCACACAAACAGTCACACATGCTAACTCAAATCCAAATGATCAGTATCAACCAACAGTCAAACCAACTATCTCATCTACAGTCACATCCACTTATTCAAATGCACACAGTCAGTACTCATCAACACCTGGACCTTACTCAAATCCACACAGCCAGTACTCATCAACAGTCAGACCTGTCTATTCAGATCCATACGTTCAACATCAATCATTACCAACTCCTCTCTCCAATTCATACACTCGGTATCAACCATCAGTTACACCATCTTCAAGTGCTCATCATAATATTCATAATCAACCTCGACAAACGTTTTCTGATAGCCACCCCTCATATTATTCCGAAAATCACTATTCATATCAACAAAACGGTCCTAGTAACGGAAAAATATACTATGAAAATTTTCCTTACAATCATCAAAATCCACCATCTTAATAAGTAGGATTTCAATATTGTTTATAACAAAAAGTTATTAATTAAGATTTTTCTATATTAATTTTTTATTGTTTCAAAATAAGTAATTTTTTCAATTTGTTACGTTATTATTGTTCAAAAATAAATTAATTAATAATGTTAATTAATTTTTATTTTTCTGTGATGATTCCTGATTCCTTATGGTAAACCTTTTTTCTCTATTCTGAGCTTACTGAAGTCGGCATAGAGTGTGACGATTTTTGGAAGAATTCTCGGAGCAATATTTTGGAAATCGTTGATTGGCTTCTATTGAGTATGGGTCATGAGATAAGAAATATAATTAATGATTTATTAGCATTATTATTATTATTATTTCATTAAAAAAAAAAGTGTTTTTGATCTAAAGACCATCAAAACCAGACTAAAAATAATAGACAGAAAAAGTCTGATTTTGATCTAGATTAAAGCAAAATCAGACTAAAAATAATTGACAGAAAAAGTCTGATTTTGATCTAGATTAAAGCAAAATCAGACTAAAAATAATTGACAGAAAAAGTCTGATTTTGATCTAGATTAGAACAAAAACAGACTAAAAATAATTGACAGAAAAAGTCTAATTTTGATCTAGATTAGAACAAAAACAGACCAAAAATTAATGAAAATAAGTCTGAAAATAGTCTAAATAAGGAATAGTAAGTGCAAAACCAGATTAAAATTCACATATTAATTAAATATAAATAAAAAATAAAATTGAATAAAAATATATATTTTTATTCAATTTTATTTTTTATTTATATTTAATTAATATGTGAATTTTAATCTGGTTTTGCACTTACTATTCCTTATTTAGACTATTTTCTGATTTATTTTCAATAATTTTTAGTCTGTTTTTATTCTTATCTAGATCAAAATCAGACTTTTTCCGTCAATTATTTTTAGTCTGTTTTTATTCTAATCTAGATCAAAATCCGACTTTTTCTGTTTATTATTTTTAGTCTGATTTTGATCTATATTCAATGAAAAACAGATTAAAATTTTTATTTTATAATGATAAATAATAAAAACAAAAAGTAATAAATTTGAATTAAAAAAATAATTTAAAAAAAAATTAATATTTCCATTTATGGACAAAATTAATTACTACATGATTTATTAAAAATAACAAGAATGAATAAAGTTCAATTAAACTTACTGCTCATGGAAAGTGATTCGGGAACATCTAGGTATAGAGGATTATTTAAATTTTCTTGATATTTAAAACGTGCTGTTGCTATTTCGTATTACAATATCACAGAGGAATATTTCGACACAGTTCTTAATGTCAGAATATATTTCGACTTTATTCAGTGAATTGGAAAAATTTTTGTTGAGATTTTAACGGCAATTTTACTACTTTCGTTAAATATTATTCCACAATAATATTGAGTCCACGATTTAATCTAGTTTTGTCCTTGCACAATTTTAGAATCAAAATTTTTCTAAGTTCCAGAATTAATCTAGTTTTGTCCTTCTGTATCCCAATTGTTTTTTAAAACAACAGATCAAAAACAGATCAACTAGTTCAAATACAGACCAATTAGTCCAAATGCAGTGCAGTTAGACTAAAATCAGACCAAATATTTCGACCCGGGAAATTTTTTGATGATAATTGGATGGCTTTTGTATAATGGTGAAAAGTAGCTCTATCAAAACAATAAATACGGAGACAAAAAAATTCATTAAAATCTTGATTTTGTTCACTGACATTGATTTCTGCCTCACATTTATTTTACTGAACACAATCGGGAATAAAAATTTAAAAACCGCTTCTTCATTAATGATTTTCGATTCTTAAATTTCAAACTCTAGCGTAGAATATAACTTGTTGGAGCTTGAAAAGCTCATTAATAACAATTGCATGTAATAGCATTTTCGAGCTCAAAAATATATTCACACTAATGTTTTCGAGCTACTTGAGCTCGAAAACAGCGGGAAGTTTTAGGGCTGGCCCCCAGGGCCAACCGACGCCCAGATTTTTTTTATTGTTTCGATAGGGCTGTTTCTCACGAAGATATAGCCTTCAAAATATCATTAAAAAATTTGTAAAAGTATTTGTTTCTCGAATTTTTTGGATAAGTCTATAAAATAAAAGATATTGCATAAGTTTGATGGTTTATTTCTTATGACCGAGACATCACCATAAGCCTAGGTATGTATTTATCGCTTATAAAATTTTCAAAATAATATATATGTTACAAAAATATGAGCTTATAATCTATATATGTCTATATCTCTTTATAATCTATATATGTCTAATATCTCTTTATAATATATATATATATATATATATATATATATATATATATATATATATATATACAACTACTCATATATAGCTACATATATATTCAAAAAAATGTGATTTTACGAAAGTAGTAAAAGTTCTTAAAAACAGAAATATATAAATTATCTATAATAATATTATACTATACATTTGAAATATATATATATAAAAATGTGATGTTGGCGAAATGGTAAGATGTTCTCGGTCAAAAATACATAAATTATTTATAATAATATCAAAATATACATTAAAGTCTGTTATAAAGCACAACCTCTCCGCTTCGCGTTCGAGTGAATACTATCTTGATGATTGTATAAATCATCCACAGATTGTAACATTTACCATCTTGATAATACTAGTATTTATCATATTAATATTTCTTTTTTTTTTTTTAATGATAACTTCAATAATTATAATGTAAAGGAAGACTAATTTCGAATTACAGAACCCGAAAATAATTATAATTACAAAATTTGCCACTGCCGAAAATTAAATAATTCAGAGATAATTATACATTAATCCAAATAATTATTAATTTTTTGAACAATTACCATTTTAACTAGATTCGTTACCAAATACTTAAAAAATTACTGTGTTAGCATAGTAACTTTTCCTATGTCAATATATTCAAATTCTTATGTAATATAGGAAAATTTTCATGTAAAACAGTATTTTTTACTATATTTCAACAGGAAATTTTACTATCTTGTCTTAAATTTCTACATCTACATAGTAATCGTTACTGGTGACACGACCGTTGAACCGAAGACAACTGACCTCGGACAACTGTCAGGTAACCATCGATACTATTCTAACATAGGAAAAGTAACTATTTTTTTTCCTCCGGGTACACGGAAAGAAAATCATGATAACTATGAGAATAATTCCTATAATTATGGTAAAAGTTACTGTATCGTATGGTCATTAAATTATGATAAACCATATAGTAATATGGTAGTATATATATTGTACACCAAAATATATTGCAGTCATTGCCGTAAATTTTTCTCCGTGTATACAAACAAAAATTTTAACGTATTTAATTAATCTGAGGTATTGTGATATTAATGATTTAAAAAGATATCTACATTTAGTGGAATTAGTTATATATTAAACTTTACGTGATAATAATAATCAAAAGTGTTCATGCCCTAAATTCAATGATTTGATGATAAAATCATCAACAATATATATTTAAACAACAAAAGTCATTAGATACTGAATGACAAATATTTCAGAACAGCCTATTATCTATACTACTAATATAGCCCCAACTTGAAAAAACGAAAGAGAGATCATCAGACTAGATGATCATCAAAAAATTTTGATCTAAAAACTATTTTTTTTTCTTAATTACCATCTATTTGCCAATAAGTATAGAGAAAAAACATTTTAGCTTGCAGTTTTTTTATTTTAAGAAAGTAATAAAATTTTTCAAAAATAGTTAATAAAAATTATGTTACACATTTATACAATATATTATACATTTTCAAATTATGTACAATAAATAGAAAAAAGTATTTTTTTTTATTTATAATTATAGGAATTTTTTACATGCATCACATAAACTACAACACAAAAGATTCATGAAATTTAATTGAAAGCTAATTGTCATAGAAGGAGAGTATGAAATAAGTATTGATTTTTTTACATACTTGATTTGTGATGTATTCAATTAATTAAAACAGTTACAAATTAAATATACTTCGCTTCATATCATTTTATTATTAAATTCCCTTATAATTGATACAGATTTAAAATATTTTTTAATTATGAATCCTTCAATGGTTTTTAGTTCAATTACACTTGATTTTCATTCTTTTGAAGAATTAACCCTTTGGTTGCTAGCGTAAAACTGACTTTATTTGGATTTCATATATGTTTTGCATACCTCAAACGCGAAAGCACGGAGGGTACTATACGATCGTTTTTTTTTAATCTTTGAAAATAATTAACTAAATCCAACATCACTATTAAAATGTGAAAAAAACTTAATTTAAAAAAAAAAACAGTTTTTATTTTCTATATACTCGTATGTCTGAAATTTCTTTGCTAATGAGAATTCTAGTCTCACTTTGTAACACAGAGTGATTTGTTATAAAACTTCAAAATTCAAAGTAAAAATTAACTTTCGTTTTTTTTCTTTTTTCAGTTTAAGATAAATATTATAATAATTATTATTTATCCTATAATTAGTTTTTAACTTGTGAATTAAATTTACTTTTATTGGGGGAAAGTTTTATGTTATTAGTATAGATATTCGGCTGTTTTTTAATCAAGAATTTTCATATCATATTTAATTCAATTAACGTATATCATTTTACAATATACGATAAATATTATAGTAACTATTTATTACTTTATACTTATTTTTAATAAAAACTACAGGGCAAATTAATATTTTTTATTAAATTATTTACACGTTTTGTTAAGTTTAAAAATAAACGTATTATTAAAAAAATATTATATTTTTATTGACAAAAATTATAATAAAGAATAATTACAATGAATCTATTTGTTAAATGTTTGATAATGATATCCATGATCCCAAATGACTCGCATTAATATTAATAACAATATAAAATTTAAAAATCAGTAATTCTAAGTCATCAGCCTGGTATAAATCAATGAAGCCTCAAACATGTAATGTCGATGCTGATCTAAATTTCTCCAATAGGCTACAAGTGAAATTAGCCAGTGGCTGGAAAATACCCTACTCAGTGTATATTGTATTTGAGTAATATAATAATAGCTGCTGAGAACGAAAGAAGCCGAACAGAAACAGACTCGTATAAGCATACCTATAAGGTATACTGTTTGGTGGGAGGAAGAATCAGTTTGAAAGTGTGAGCCGCGAGAGACGAACACAATCTCTTTGACGTACTTTTTTATCCATCATGAGATCTTGGATATGTGACTCTGTATTTATAATCTTATCGATCATCATAACGGGTAAGACTACTCAATATATATAAATATACACCAGTCGATTAGTGTACATATATATTTATAAAATTGTATCAATTTTATTGTCATCAATTTATCTACAATATAATAAATTTATCATAAGGGAAAGGTCCAGCAGAACCGGAAGTTTCACTTCCTTTCTTATACGCAAGTGAAAATAAATTCCATGTGCAAAACGTTTCTCTCACAATCACAATTTTTGTTCCTGTTTTATTTTATATTACTATAGATTATATATTTTTTATATTTTTTTATGCATAAACTTTATAAACAGTTACGAGTTTTAAGTAAAAGTATTTTCTCGCGTGTTTTATTTTTAAGTGGACAAATAATTCAAAGCAATATATTTAAATATAATCAATTGATCACTTTCTCTATTTATTATTTATAATTATTATTTTTTTTAATAGCACTCGGGTCATCCATCGATGTGCCGTGTATTGAGGACAGTAAATTTTATAGAAATCCAAATACATTAGCTCACAATGTATGGTCACCAAATGAATGTGCCAAATATTATTTATGTTTAGGTAAATATATGTTTAATTGTATCTAATGTTCATTTTTTATTTATTGCGAAACTAAAACTTTATTTGTTATAAAATTTTACTTTTCTTTTGGTGTCATTATAATTTAAGCGTAGGAAATTTCTCACGATTGTTTGTCAAAAGACTTTCTCGTATATAAATACATACATACATACATACATACATACATACATACATATACATGTATATTATTCAATACTAAAAAATACGCAATCAAATTTACAGACAATGAAGTATTTGAGTTTAAATGCTCAGAGGGTCTTCTATTCGATGTTACGAGACAGATATGCGACTTCAAAGCCAATGTAGACAATTGCGATGTAACGTCAGGTATATAAAAGTATATAATTTAATTTAATTCAACATAAAAGCATTGATAAAGATGATGACATGATTTAAATAATTTAATTAGTCTAATTACCATCAATTATTTTAAAATAAAATTCAAATTTTACAGAACACCAACCACCTAAGCCATTATTAGAAAAAGGAGACTGTAAAGATAACACACTAGCTTGTGGTGACGGTACTTGTCTTCCTAATTCATATTTTTGTGACGGAAGTGTTGATTGCACCGATGGTTCCGATGAAGGCTGGTGTGGTAAATTTTTTTTCCAATAGCCCGAATTTAATTTATTGAATATTAATTATTTAAAAATAATAAATGACAGGGTATGAATTTACTTTTAGATGGGGGCCCGGATAAAAATTCCGCGACAAATTGCAATCCACAAAAATGTTATTTACCAGATTGTTGGTGTTCTCAAGACGGTAAACGGATACCGAATAATTTAACACATACTGAAGTGCCACAAATGATAATGATAACGTTTAATGACGCTGTTAATGCAGAAAATTTTGATTTTTATAGTAGTAAGTTTTATTTATATGATTATTGTGATTTTATGAATATTTTATTTGATTGATTGATTATAGAGTTTTTCAATGACAAGCGAAAAAATCCAAATGGGTGTCCTATAAGAGGAACGTTTTATGTAAGCCATCAATACACTAATTACAGAGATGTCCAGTATCTTTGGAATGAAGGCCATGAAATTGCTGCTCATTCAGTAACGTAAGTTTATTTTAATTTTTATTAATTAAAAATATAATATTTTTAAATAAAATTTATTAAAGATAAAAGACGTTTTATAAATTGAAAATAAAGAGTTAAACAAATTAAAGATTAAGCATCGTGCCTTTTGTCGACCGAAAATTCATATTAGATTTTGTCCAAGTAATATTTTAAGATCAGACAGAAATCTGACACATTATTTGAATTTTTAAAATCTGCGAATGAATTCAACTAAATATATTCAGACGTAAAGATATCAATCATCTGTTATAACTGCTTAATGTAATAAGAGGTGTAACGTGCTTTTGTGTCAATAATCCGCTGAAGCATACATATATATACAGCGAAGCATTCAATTGTTCTTCATTCGTCTGATTAAAAGGGATAAGTGAATAATAAAATAAAGATTCAAGTACTCATTGTTGAGCTTTTGAATTCCCTAACTATTCATGCCAAGATTGGGTTATTGCTCGGAGTATGCAATTACCATGTTTTCGACTTGATCTGTAGTGGAGAATTTAGAGCAGAAATACCAAGATTTAAGTTATGGTAAATAAATATATGCTCAGAGCAGCTTAAAGCAGCAAGCCAAACTTGCAATTAAAGTAAACCTGGGCCAAAAATAAACGAAATACGAAAAAAATAAAAACTAATATACTTTTTGTTTTATTTATTACTTTTTTTTTTTGTTTAAAAATGACTCGTTCGGATTTGCTTCATGAAAACGAGTCATTAATAAAAAAAAAATTATTTAAACTGTAATGATTTTAAATAATTATATTCTAAGCCAGCTTGATCAATTTAAAAAAAAATAATTCAAGTGAGTGATGAATAACTAAATCGATATAGTTGGGTAAAAAGATATCGATATTTCAGCTAGGACTTTTACGACCGTCTAATTTCAAAACCTAGTTAATTCTTACTTTGTTTTAAATTAATCTTATAAAAAAAAATAAATAAATAATTAATAATCATGTCAATAAAAGAAATTTTAATATAAAAAAATTATGAAAAACGGGCCAGTCCTGAAACTTCCCGTTGTTTTCGAGTTCCGTGAGCCGTTATTTTATCCTCGAGTCAAATGTTAAAAAACCAGGTTTAAAATACCGGAACAGAGGTGGTTTTAGCGATTCCGTCTGAGTAAGCTTATTATAGCCCACCTTTATTATTCTACTAGAATGGTGATACTAGTTATAATATAAAGGACTGATTTAATTATTAAACATATATTTAAATTATTTTATCCAAACTGATCCGACTAGTTTTAAAATATAATCATTTTTTACAATCATTATCTATTTATCTACCATTTTATAATTTTCAAATAATAACAATTGGTATAAATACTTTTTATTTTTAAATTTAAATAGACATCGAGGACCGGAAGAATGGTGGTCACTGAACGCTACAATAGAAGACTGGTTCGACGAAATGGTTGGAGTTGCAAATATTATAAATAAATACGCCGGAGTAAGAATCGAAGATATCAAAGGACTAAGAGCGCCCTTTTTGCGTGTCGGTTGGAATCGACAATTTTTAATGATGTCAGAATTTGGTTTTGTTTATGACGCATCTATCGTTGCACCTTTTTCGGATCCACCTTTATGGCCATACACGCTAGACTATAAGATACCTCATCAATGCGCGAGTACGGGTCAAATGTGCCCAACTAGAACATATCCCGGGTTATGGGAACTGCCATTAAATCAACTTCTCTCTGGAGTACGTAAATAATTTTAGTTCGTTTGTCATTCATCAATGTTATGCTTTGTTTTTTAATTGATGGTTTTAATTTCTTTCCTGCAGGAATATACCTGCAGTATGATAGACGATTGCCCTATAAGTTTGTCAGGGGAAGAAATTTACAAAATGTTAATGCTGAATTTTAAAAGACACTACTTGAGTAATCGGGCACCCATTGGCTTACATTTCAATCCGATGTGGTTCCGTAATCCTACAAGCAACTACGCTTTCAGCGTAAGTGTAACTAAATATCAATTTTTTAATAAAAAAGTTTTAAAAATTACTATTAAATTATTTATTACTATGGCTATTTTCAGAAATTTGTGGATGATTTGCTGCAATTACCGGACGTCTACTTTGTAACAGGTAATCAAGTTATTGAGTGGATGAAAAAGCCTACGCCAGTTGTTGATTTAATGGAATTTGAACCATGGCAATGTAATAAACGATTTAAACCCCATGAAATAGCATGCGAGTTTCCAAGTTCTTGTAAATTACCTAGTCGTGTTTTAAAGTCCTACAGATACTTGAATACGTGTTTCGATTGCCCAAAACAATATCCTTGGTTAAGAAATGAATTTGGAACTGAATGAGCTGTATAGACTCCTATAAATTATTGATTTATTTAAAATCTTTTGTCTGAGTTATTTTTTAATTTAAAATTATGCTTTCATGTTTGTATGTACAGTCCAGTTTCAGTATGAAACTAAGTCGGGACTGGAGGCAAAAAAATTTTGAAAATTTTGATTCCTCCACTACCGCGCTTGACGTGTTTGGAGCTTGGACCTCGTTATACGACTAACATCGATGTTGTTGTTGTTTGAAATAAGAAATTAATATCTTTTCGTAAAATTGTGTAAATAAGAAAAAAAATTAATTTACACTACATAAATAAAATACAAATTTGCTACTTAATTTTTTGCGACTGACGATATAAAATAATTGGGTCGTAAAATTTGAATAGAGCGATTGACGGAAGTGTACGGGACAATATTTAACGAATCACGAAAAAAAGTCTTATAACGAGGTCATATTGAACATTAAATAAAACTGACTCGTTGATAATAGAGGGAAAAAATAATTAAATATACGTCAGTTTTTTTTTTAATTGTTTGTTGTGAATTGTATATATGTGTGTTCAGAATTGTATTATTTATTGTAATTGTTGTTACAACTATTTGTAAAAAACTAAGAAATTGGCATTCCATTTTTATTGTTAAATTTTTTTATTTTAATACAAGACTGCAAGTTATATTTAAATTTTGTGCAAATAAAAAATAATTGTACTTTACAACGATTATAAATAAATAATTTGTAGACTCTGATGAATTAGGTATACGTATATATAATTTTTTTAAAATTTAATTATAAAAGTGAGCTTAAATTCATATCAATTACGAACAGTCACATATTTCATTGTTTGTTTTTTATTTCGCTTATCATTCTTTTTTCGATTTCACTCCTCTGCGTCTCTTTTATCTCGAATTTTTAACTACGCCTTTTTCCATTTTTAAATCAAGACAATAGCTACTTTTTTATTAAATCGTATAATGGAAGTTTTTTGGTTGTCGACTGAATTTGTTATCAATTTTTTATCACCGTATCTATAAATATGTTGAGCTAAATTTTCACTTCGAAATTATTGATCTATTATTTACAAATAAAACGAAGTACATTTTCCACATTTCTGTAATTTTAACAACTGCTTACGCAATAAGTTTAGCGTACATGAAAAATACGAGTTTGGTTAGCTTTTAATTTTATATAAATATTTTCCCGAATAAATTTTATTATCTATATTAATAAAAAATTTTGATATAAATTTGTATGCTCATGAAGTGTTGAATAAAAAAAATGTTGTTAAATAAAAACTTTATTGTATACCTTTTGTTTAATATATATATATATATATATATATAAATTAAATCAGTACATATTACTTTTCCCATTTCTTCTCAATTTCCATACAGGCGAATTTCGTTAACTTGGAACTTCCGCTGAATCTCGACCCTCATTACCATCGACCCTGTCTCCCGTCTGATGCTATACATTTTTATGTGTCTGTGTATATTTGTATTTATATGTCATCACTCATATATTAGGTGTAAGTGCGCATGTATGAGGTTTGATTTTAAAAGGAGAAGGTATATTCGATAAGTCGGAATTGCCAGAATATTTTCACTATTCTGTACACTGTCCGACTTAGTGGAGTCCGGCTGTAAATATATAAACTATTAAACACACATTCATTAACTAAACAATATTAACACTTAAAAATTTAATTATTTAAATAGTTGATACTTTACAATAAAAAAGACGCAGGCTTTTGAAATATACTGTAGAGTTAGTAATAACAAAATAATATAATTACTTAGTAAAGAATTCCTTGCAGTATTCGTATATTTTATAAATAAAAATTCATAACGAAATTTGAATTGATTATTTTTAAAATAAATACACAATAACATCTTCACTGTTTGAAAGATCATCTTCACTCAAAATTCGAATAGCTGCTTGATCAACCTTTAATTTTTTATTTGACTGACTTTCTTTTTCATTTCCTAGTTTTTCAAATTTTCTTTTAAGCTCTTGATGGCTCAGTTCGCCTCCAGTTTCACGGTCAGTCTCTTGATGATTTAATTTTATGTCCGATGGCGAATCACGACTGTTGTATTTTATTGAAATAATATTTGAAGTTTGTTCACCTCGATTTTTTTCACTTTGCACGCTTATGTCCATTACTTTTTCAGCAGTCGACATTCAACTTTACTTTTATATGATCAATATTCTATTTATTATTATTAGTAATATTATTGTGTCAGATTGTCTTGTACTTGTTTTTGCACGATTATAAATTTAAATATTAATAAATATCGTTTCTAAAAGGACTACTGAGAGACAGTATTTATCAGCAACAAACAGTAAGGTGATCTTCTAGAGAATATAATCTTAATAAATTTCCAGCTATCCTATAAAGACAATTCTCCCCACGACATTTCTATACGTAAGTGAATACCGACGTCAATAACACACACAATTATCTTATAAATTGGCATCTCAACTAAACTGTGACGTATACTTACAATGTTCATAATTGATTAAAAGATATTATTATTATTATTATTATTATTATTATTATTATTATAGAATTGTAATGTTTCGAAGATTTTATTACCTCTCAATATAATTCGATGAAAATACGGCGAAAAGAAAGGATTAATCACGATTTTCTATTTGATAAATACTAATTTACGCCGAAAAGCTTTATTTAATGAATCTAAATGTAGCTATACGGAGAAAAGTGAATAGTTGAAGTAATTAAACAGTTGCCGCGCAATTATATATTTAAACGCTTTGATTATAAGCGTTTGTTGGACCCGGCTGAGAAAATCTTATAAAATCCGATTGATTCTCATAAAAATTTTTTCAGGATGAATGAGTTTTATAGAAATAATTTTAAAAGTACCGATTAATTTTTTTTTTTTTTTTTTTTTTGGCAGGCAAGTTATAGTTCTGGGCTTTCATAGAAATAGAATTATTGTTAGTACTACTAGAAAAAATAAATAATTTATTTGGATAGTATCTGATTTAAAATATTTAGATCCTTGAAATAAAAATTAAATAAATTTTCAGCAAATGGATTATTTACTTCGGGCAAGGAATCAAATTTCCTGTATGTATATTTAATACTCACTTTTTAAAAGTCAGACTGAAATCACTAACTTTATCTATTTTTTTTTTTTTTTATCAATTTCATATTTTTCTAACGGAAACTCAAAAATTTGACTAAATCAAATAAATGATTACTGACGACTGATTTGATTTGAAACCGCCTATATATATATATATATATATATATATATATATATAGCAAACCTTCGAGCTCCGTTCTTTTTTTTTTATTTTACAGGAAGGGCTAAAAATAGTAATAATGTAATTTTTTCCCATAATCACTTTGTCCAAAAGAAAAAAAAAGTTCGTAAATTAAATCAGCTGATAAAAATAGTAAGATATAAATAAGATAAAATAAAATATTAAAAACCAGCCTTTGACTATTTATTTAAAAATTTTATTAATAAAACTGCTCATTTTTTCAGTTGCGATTTGGAAAACTTTATATCAGCATCAATAAACTTCAACTGATAAAAATTCAGGGAATTCCATTGAAAGCCGGGTTTTAAGAGGAATATTTGGAGCTGTTTATTAAAAATACTCAAATTTATAACATAATCAAGTACATTTTTTAAAAATAAAATACTCAAAAAAAGGTAGGTTTTATTGAACTTCATAAAGACATTTTACAATGACTATTTTAGTTTAATTTATAAAAAAATTTTTAACTTAAATGCTACAATTAATAATAAATCATTTATCGGCATATTGAAAAAAATAATAATTAAATAAATTACAAGTTTAACTGTCTTGTTGTATAAATGGATTTGGTATAGATTCCATCCCATCAACGGGGCAAATCAATACAACAGAAGTACCTCTGCATACAACTAATCCCAGCATCCTGGTGTCTTGATTAAGTTTATACGGATCATCAGGATCTGGAAAAAAATTAAATTAAATAATTTTTTATCAAGTCCTAGTAAATATATTAATTTCTTGACTGATGTCAATTGACTATTAATTGATAATAACAAAATAAATAGATTGAATACCTCGTAGATACTCGGTAGTATTGTCAAGAACGAGATTCAACAATGGATCATAACCTTTCAAAATTCCAGCGGCTTCTCTGCCACCGGCGAATTTAACTCGTATATTTTTTTCAAGATACTTTGATAAATCCAATATACTTTCTTTTCTCTTTTTCTCTTTGTGGTCTGCATTTTGTTGCTAAAAAAACAATAAACTGTCAAAATAATAATTCTATTTTGAGGTTAACACTTAACAATTTTTACTAATTAAGTTTTCTAAGTCTAGTAAATGTGTAGACAATTGTATTCATTTTTTTAATTAAATAAATAAATAAGTGGATTTTTTAAAAAATAATTTACAGAAGTTAATTGTTTACTTACAGACATATTTAATAAACGTCGGTATTTATTTATTGGAATGTGTGTTCTTGATATTGCTTTTTATGTTTTTATATGCAGTTTGAAATTACAGTAACTGTCACTAGAGACCGCGCAAAATCAACAAACACATCTTAGTATTTAGCGGGAATTTTGAATATTAACGTCTATTAAATTTAATTTAATGATACCCACGTGATATGTTTGACTTAGTAATATCTTATTAAATTATTCAATTCTTAAATACCAAAGTGCAATAATAATAATAATAATAAAATAATAGTAATAATAATTTACAAGCCTAATATCTAATACTAAAAATTTAGAAGGCGATACTAAAAAAAATTTTCTTATTTAAACACACACACACATATATATATATATATATATATATATATATATATATATATATTTAATACGCAACAATAAAAAAATATTTAGCCAGAAAATAAATTATTTTACCGAAGAAATTGTTTTTTTTTTTCGTTAAAGAAAATAATTGTAATTTTTAAAATTTCTTACTTATCAATTACAAACATTTAAATATCTGAAATCATGATAAGGTCAATATAATTATTTACATCGTAAAAAATCAGGAGTGAATGCGGAGTAATCACGGATTTTATTTAAATCTGGATTCACTCCGATTTGCGCTCACTCCACAAATTTTTTACAGTGTATAGATCAACCAAAAGAGTAAAGTATAATTAAATATTAATTTCAATTACGAAGGAAGATAGAATACATATGAAAAGAGATAGTAATAAATATACATATATATATAAGCCTCAGCAAAATATAACTGTCCATATGAAAGGCTCTCGCGATAGGAATTTACCCTGGGGCTTTACACGCGTATATTCATCGTTGCAGACTATCTGGCACCTGTATATGTTAAATATGACTTACCAACCCAAGGTACAAGTATACGTATATATTTATATATATATTATATAAATTTAAACTAGAAGGTCGTCATATTTCTTTCTATTTATTATCTGATCGATTAAAGTAAAAGACCTAGTACCCGATCAGGGAACTAGTATTCGGTCACTCCATGTATTTGTATATCTATATTTCGTAAAATTTTGTAAATATAGATGTACAAATACATGGGTGATCGGGTACTAGTTCCCTGATCGGGTACTAGGTCTCTTACCTTATGTCTAATATCATTAAAAATATTAAAAGAATTTTCTCTATCTTCTTCATCCATTTTATAGTATAGATGTAGTCTCAAATTGTTTACACGGAATTTGCCTCTGGGCTATCAATACCATTCAAAGATTCCCCACGTCTTCAATGTTATACAGCCTTACGATTTTTAAATAAATTTAACTTAACTGTTACATCCACATTTTCTCTAAATTGTTTACGTTTTACGATTATTTCAATTCCATTGGTTGTTCTCCATCACATATAATCGGTTAAACCGGTGTTACATGTAGTTGTCACGTGCGCACAACTCAATAAAGGCTAAATACTCTGAGGTGTAAACACATTCTGTTTATTTTTAATCATGTTCATTTTACCAACGTTTGATGTAATATCTTTAAAATAATTATTCGCAATATTTTTGTGCTAAGACCAAATAAATCTACAGCACATTAGGTACCAATCGTACTTAATACGTTTTTAAGACATATAAAAAAAAAGTAAAATCTCTATTTTTGTCGCCATCGCAATGACCGTCGTCCACAACTTTGATTCATTCAAATCGTATTAGATTTTAAAGATTCGTACCGCCTACTTCTTCATCAGAGGCGGGTCCTATCTCTATGACTCAGTGACGTATAAAAAAAATTTTTAGTTACACTGCTACTCATCCATGGACCACTCGGATGTCTTCTAACATAAGAAAACTGGACAACGTTCCATATTCTCTTTTTCCAACTCAAAGTCTTTTGAAAATAAAGTCAAAGTCAAAGTTAAAGAGACAGTAAAAGATCGTGACCATTATCTTCAAGAAGAAATAATCGCATACCTTCAGTTCCTGCTGTGAAGACAATTATTAATATAACGACAATTTTCCTCTTGAAAGCTAGATCATGTCTCATGCCTGGTTTTTCTACTGAATCTCTTGTCTCTTCATCACTCGCGTCTAGGGTTACATTGGATGGGGACTTGTTCTCCATAAGTTTTCTCACTTGCAAGTGACATGCATCAGGTAGACACGTGAGCCAGTCAGGGCTCTTGTTATCTTTAGCTACACACCTGGGAGGCGGTGGTGAGGTCGAAATCGACAGGGACAGAAAACGGGGAACAGTCTTATTTCATACGAGCTTATTCAGATATTTCTTACCAGACAAACAGACTACGCGTACGCGGTGATTCAATTATCAAGTATACATTCAACAATTTATTTTTTAAATTATTTTTTTTTTTAATCTGTAAATTAAATTAAAACATGCAATAAAATCGAGTCAATTAACAGTGACAGTTTCAACAATGGATTTATCATTATTATTTTATATCATCCAATTAATATTTGATTGATTAAATTGTTATTCCCTATACTAAACAGTTTAACAAAGTTGTCATTTAAGTAAACGCCACGGGGTCTGAAGAAGACGAAGAAGAAGAAGAAGAAGCGGAGGAAAGTATTGAAAGCTTTTGTTGTTTTATTTTTAATTATATTGTAAAGTGAAAGTCTTGTGTGTTCATAACTGTGAAATGTTTTTTGAACAAGTGTGTAAGGATAACAATAATTTTAATAATAATATCGATAAAGTCAAGAGAACAAGAGACAGTGTTTTAACATCATGTTCGTTGTGGTTAACTGTTGTTGTTTTTGTCGGGGTGATAAGTGAACATGTGGTCCCAGTTACGTCTTCGCGAATAAGCGGTCTTTATGTAGACAATGGACTGGACCAAACAGTGGTACACAGAGTACTCACTAAGCGGGAAAAACGGGATGTAGAGCACGAAATTTTGAATTTACTTGGGCTGCCGGACAGACCGCGTAGTGTTATCGGTAAGGTACCGCAGGTCAAGAGGTCAGCGCCCAAGTTTCTGTTGGATATTTATAAAAATGCGCTTGGTGAGGACGAGGATGGCAAACCGGTCGCAACGAGGCTACATCAAACCGACGGGGAGTTCGACCTCACTGGTCAGGATCTCAGGGCCATCGACCAGAGCGATGTCATCATGACATTCGCCGCGCACAGTTGAGTACTTCCTTCAATAACTTTTCCCGTTTATAAATTGTCTTTCATTTAATTGTTGACACTCGATTTAAATTTAAGATTAAAAAATTATTATTTTTATGATATATAGAAAAACAATCATAAAAGCGGCTTGCATCAACATCTAAGTATTTTCTTACAGAGAAAGTTGCGAGTACAGATGATATTATATGTAATATATAATAAACAATATTATGTAATGGTAAAAATTAATTTTCATAAATCATCGGATTTAATTTTTTTTTTTTTTTTTTGTAATTTAAATTTTTCTTGAGCAATCTCACCGTTTGATTTTCTTCATATTTATAAACATGAGTCCATTAGAAGTAAATTTAAGTTTATTTGCCTTGGACGATTGCAACTGAATAAATTAATATTTATTTACGCGTTTTTTATTTAAAGTCAATTGACATTCAATAAGATATTGCTCATAATAATAATTTATTACATAAGAAGACAATACACTGTACTGTGGTGGATGCCTCTGTACATTAGTTATTTAGATATATAATATATATAGATATCTGTCGTATAAATTACACACTACTGGCGTGTTGATGATTTGAATAAAATAAATAAAATTACAATAATTTAAAATAAAAAATTATTTGTTTCTCAAATATATTGAATTTTTAAACTTACATACGATACCTAAATAAATATTAAAATTAGAGAATCTCACAGCTTTATATATATATATATATATATATATATATATATATATATATATATATGTATATATGCATAATAAATTCACGAGCTATAACTATTATTCATTCGGTTTGTGTCTTATACACGTACTCTGTCCTCCCTTCAAAAAAAAAAAAAGAAAAAAAAAAGCGGAATGATAAATAATTCGATAAGAAATCGCTTATATTTTTTTATTCTATCACGACAGATCATTGAGTTAAAACATTTTATTATTCGGACAAAGCCATAAAAAAATAATACTCGTGTCAATTAGAAATAAAAAAAAACTAAACGCGGCAAAAATTTGTTTGTAATAAAGAAAAGCGTGGAAATAAATATATTATTAGTCGTTTTCGTTTGCATACATTTTAGTTATATTTATACTGTATATATATGAGGATCCGGAAATTGTTGAGATGAAGACCGATTAATGTGTTGGATATCGATCTCGTGGCTTGAGTGTACGGAAATTGAGCTATTTGAGCCTAACATTTACGTCATCGGTGAGAACATCTAAGCCTTGGGGTGGGTTATTTGGGTGTATCTGCACACACGCAAAGTATCAAACCACAAAAAGTAAAATGTCGGCAAATTCATAAAGAAATCCACCGGCAGTCTAACATATCCCGGTTCCCGGTCGTAATATATTATCCGGCACAGCCTGGCTGTTGTATAGTGAGTTGTATACGAAGAAAGGGTTAAGGAATAAAATAAAAAAGAATATTTAAAAAAGGAGTATCAGAAAAAGGCAACGGGGATTAAAGAGAAATAATAAATAAATAAAAAAAAAAGACAGGAATATTGACTCAATATCTTTTCCTTAATAGCCCGGGGTCTTGAAGCATAAAAATGTCTCAACTTGCTCCTGCAGACTTTTTTAACTTGGGTCTTTAAAAAAACTTTTATACATCGTTTTTTCACTCTTTAAATCTCGACGGGAGAGAGTTAAAAAAAATAGGTAGTATAATTCGAGGTAGAAAGAGAGAGTTTGGAGTAAAAAAATGAAAAAACAAAAAGCATCATCCGAGAGAGATCCGAGAAAACGGTCCCGGGGGCCGAACTATTCGAGACCACCCTGAGTGCCTGAGAGAGCTCTCCGGGTCTGTACAGCTTTTAGCTCTTATATAGCAATCAGGTGTGTTGTATAGTCGTCTACTCGGGAATAAGAATGCGACCATCAGCAGCAGAAGCAGCAGCAGCAGAAAAAGAAATGAGAAAAACAAAAACAAATTTTTATGCTCTTGTCTTATCCAAGCTGGAAACATTAAGCATTACTTAGGCACCACCCGGGGGAGTCCGGTTTGCTTTCTATATTCGGTCTTTTTCGAGGGGCGGTGGTCGGCTAAGCAGCATTCGACTGTAAACCAGGATGATGGGAACCAACGAGCCTCTGACGATTTCACGCTGCGAATCCTCATCCACAGCTCGTTATGTGATTAGGGACTTTTAGAATCTGACCTGCTGATACTCTATACTCTTCTTTGTTTTATCTACATATATATATATATATATATATATATATATATATATATATATATATATATATATATATATATATATATATATATATATATATATATATATATATATATATGTATTAAAAGGCTCGTATTATTTTCTTTTTTTTTTGCGATACGCTATTGCGGCTGTGATTTATTGGTTTGACGAATGACCATATAAATTACCGTTACATTTGAATTTAATCACCACAAAAGATCATAATAAAAGTCATTCTACAGTTTTATTGCATTTGATTTGGGTCTTTATAATTTATTGGGCTAAATGGAGTGTGTGTCTTGTGAAACTTTAGAGAATTGCACAGCACATAATAATTCTGTATGAGTTAATTCAGTTTTTTAATTTTTAATAGTTTAATAAAAATTTATCCATCAATGGTACAGCAATTCATCATGAATGAAAATAATAATTAAATGTTATTTTTCATGTTTAAACATCACACAGAAAAAAATTCACGGATTAAATCCTCAGTGGGATTTGGAGTGAATCACATCGAAATTATTCAAATTATTTTTTTTTTTTTTTTTTAAGCTCCGGAACTCCGAGTGACGGCATGAATTTAGATTAAAATAAAATCTACAATCACTCCAAATTTACTCGTAATTTTTTTCAGTGTACTGACCAATAGCTTGATTTGCAGATCATCACGTTCCCGGTGTACGGCACGAGCGCGGCAAAAGGCTGTGGTTCGACGTGTCTGAAGTACCCCCCGGAGAACACATAATAGGTGCCGAGTTGCGACTCTATCGCACGATGGACATTAAGCATCGAAGAAATCGCGGATCATTTATGATCACCGCGTACCGAGTTCTACGCACCGAAGACGGGTATAAATTTCTTACATGCATACACTATACACAGGAAAAAAGGATTTCTTGACACACGAAATATTTTGAATTTTTAAATGAGAGCAAAAATTTTTCTTAGGACTGAAAAAAATTTTTTGACGCAATAAATTATTTTTTGCCTCGAAAAAATTTTTGTTTTTAATTTATAATTCTAAAAAAAATCTTAGAGCAAGTAAAAATTTTCTCGGGGCGAGTAAAAATATTTTGCGCCAAGAAATCCTTTTTTCCTGTGTATCAAAGCTTTATTACAATTTTATTTTTAGCCGCTCCACGCCGCGAAAATTTCAAACTGCATCACAGTTATATTTGTTTATCAAACTTTATAAGTTGTTACTTTTGAATATTTACGCTCGGCGATATATTTTGAAAGCCAGAATTTATTTTTGGATTATTTTAGTTTTCATTACTTTGTCAAAGTTACGGCTTTGTCTTAATAGACCGTATTTCAATAAGTATTCAATAAAATATAATTATAAACTTATTTAAATAAATAAAATAAGAACACCCATATAGTAAAATATTTCTATTCATCATTATATATATATATATACACTTAACTAAACTAGACCTTTTTATCTTCGACTACCAAGAACTACCTATGATTTTAAGCATCATCTTGTTCTTCCTAATTAGACCTTCGAACGTTGTAAAAAAAAAAAAAACCTTCGAAATGTCTATACCGGTACTATTAGTATCTTAAAAGTTTTGATCTAAAGACCAAGATTTGATCTTGTGAAAGTAATTTCAAGGTTTTGCCCAGTAACTGTCAATCAACTAAACATCTTTTTTTACAACCCGTCAAATATAGACAATAATAAAACACTATATATATATATTAATATATATGACGGTTTAGTTACAGTTGAATAACCTTGTCCTTCACCTTTCGTAAAACGTTAAAAAAAAACAGGACAACTAATGGTCTAGTCAAAGTAATAATACGACCGGAAACAATATTCCGTAAATTGAAATAAATTAACCGCGTAGACGGTCACTGAGTCTTTCAAAACAATTTATCCTACGCAGTTAACGTACACATATTACTTTATTACTACTCGTCTTTAAAATTTTTATACGTTAAGAATAATTTCTATCATCATTATTTTATTTTATATATGATCTTGTCTTTGTCTTAATCTGCTCAATCCTTGAGTCACGACGCACGATTCTTAAATGTCTAACGAGACATGACGGCGACGTTTTTATTATATTCGAGTAAATAAAATCGACAGATTTTAATTTATAGATTATGTTACTCTGTGGGATATAATACCTGCGACATAATTATGTAATATATGTTTTTAAATTACCCCATCATTACATATAAAATTCTAAACTTATATACATTTGTAACTAAATTCATTTAACAAAATAATTATAATTTTATTTATGTATATTATAATCAAAGTTATGTAATTAATTTTTTGTTTTTTATGTTTAATTATTTATTTAGGAAAAAAGAATTACAGTATGTTGATTCAGTCAATACGACTACTGGAAAAGAAGGTTGGCTAACATTAAATGTTAGCGCGGCACTTCAACACTGGGTAAATAATCCTGAAGGGAATCGTGGTCTTTATCTCTCTGTTCATCCGGCAGATCGGTCTGGTAAGATTGTTATTATTGTTATTAACAAAAAACATAAAAACAAATATAAATTTTTTTCCTTGTCTTATTTTAAAGAATGTTTGGTATTTATTCAGAGAATTATCAATGAGTCATGTTGTCTAAGTGGTAGAAACCAATAAAGATTTTTTTACATAATTAATTAATAAATGATAATTAATTCACGCGGTAATAAAAATATTTTGCTTTTATATTTTATTTTTAGAGTTATTTTCGCTAATAATTAATAAACGATTGAACAAAAATTTTTTATAAAATATTTAAAAAATTAAAAATTGCGTAATAGGTTTAAAAGTAAATGTTTGTAGATGACAAGAAGATAAAACTCAATGAATTAAATTCCGCCACCGAATCAGCGGAGAAAGAAAGAGATGTAAGATAACAAGTTGAAGCAACTTGATACTGTAAACGTATACGTGTATACTAAAGCTATAAAGTATAAGTAAAAAAGGGTTTTGAGGATCGTCGAGATACGATCCAGCAACGGATAAAGAAAGTAGATACACCTGTTGAATGTTTCCACAATATCTCCTCGGTGTAATGCCACTATCACGGCTTATATACGTTAAATAACTCCTAATCCAGCATCTAGTTATTTTTAAATACTCAATCATTGACCTTAACAACAATATATAAACTCATCAGTATAATAAATGCCCACATTTTAAATTAAATAACATATACTAACTACAAGTTTTAAATGAATTCAACCAACGAGTCTACCAGATGAAATCAATTTGCCACACCTAAATAATTTTGTCTCCGCTCTCTCATCGGTCTCTACTTTATCTTTTATATATATATATATATATATTTCCTGAGCAACCTCTCGTTATTCGCGCTGCTTCTGTATATATATATATATATATATATATATTAAACACAAACCCCACCAGGTGACTTCTTGTAACCGGTTTACCTTTGATCATTTAATATACCTAGACATTGGTACACAATATTATATATAAAAGTCACATACAGAAATATATACAAATATATATATGTATATATACATATAATAAAAGTGTATGTACACTGAGAATTGCGGACTCTCTAAAACTGAGTTAGTGAATTTCACTAATTCACTTTCAGAGAGGAGTGGAGGCGTATTAAATCTGGAGTAAATTCGGAGGAAATAATTTTTCATTTATTCAATTCCTTGTGAGTGAAATTTACTCCGGAGAGGAGTTTATTTCAAAATTAAAACACCGGATCGGAGTGAATGCGGATTGATGTAAGATTCACATCACTTAAAAATCACTTTAGATTTTTTAGAGTCTATTCTATGCTGGTAAAACAATACTAGTAGTAATTTGGATTTTTATTTATGTATTTATTTGACTTACAGATTTTAGCTGTCTTATACTTATTACTTTCGAAAGCGACTAAAATCACGTTTTATTTAATCAGTTTATGAATATCCACTTATTTAAATATCGCACTTACATTACCACCCACGCATTCGAGTAACCGTTTATTTTAATTTATCAATATAAATTTTAAATTCCAATGATGAATAAATAATAAGTATAAATATTGGCAATTAATAAATTAGTATATTTTAATTAAATTTTTAATTAAAAACTCGTTTTTATTTTTATTGATATAAAAATTAGTGAAGGCTTTATTAAAGTGAAAAATAAATTATTAATTGTCAGATGTAAGATATAATTAAATAGTATATATTAAATAATATGTGTTAATAATTAATTAGTAACATGTATTATTAATATTTATAAATGTTATAAATAGTTATGTTAAATGGTTTTATTTATAAATTTTATAATATGTTATTAAAAATTGCGTATGAAGATTCGACAAAGAGAACGTATTGAGTAGTATGTAAAATTGCAAGGGTGTTGAGTGTTGACTCTTAATAGCTGATATATTTATATGAAGGTTAACTATTAATAACCGTAATCGCGCACACATGAGGCTTTTAAATACATTACAATTATTTCTTACACATATTTCTGTATAGTAAAAATAATAATAACAATAATAATTGTCGTTATTATTATTATTATTATTAATAAAATAGAATGTTCTAAGCGCAAATATTATGTGTATATTATTATATTGCAATTTCACGTGACTGTAAGATAATAAAATATAATCTGTAATTTAAATTATAGACTCTTTGAACTACTATATGAAGATAAATACTACATTAATTAATATTGTTTTTTAAATTAAGACAAATTAATGAACGAAGGAGAATAAGAAGAAGGATAAAAATTGAAATTTATATGCCTTAATTTGACATAATAATTTGATTATAGTGCATGAAATGAGACCGGAAGACGTTGGTATCGTTGGGTTTCGCGGAGACGTCGACAAGCAACCGTTCATGGTTGGATTTTTTAAAAGCTCAGGGATTCGTGAGAAAAAAATTCGACAAAAACGTGACGCCAGGAGACGAAGGAAAAGCGACGCTTCTCCACTTGATTATCGTAACCCGTATATTGGTAGTTGTTTTTGTTTTATTTTTAAATAGAAATTACTAAAGTCAAATTAATGACTAAATTAATATACATTTTTTTTACAGATCCTGCAATACAATATAATTCTCGTACATGCAGGATTCAAACGCTTTATGTTAGTTTTCGCGATCTTCAATGGCAGGTAATTGAGATTAATGTATTCTACAAAGGATATCATTTAGTTTACATAACTGTTAGTTGTTGAGATTATGCGATTATTATTTTCTTTATTTATTCGTAGTGTCAATTAGTTAATTAATTAATTAATTAATTGATTAGTTAATTAATTAATTGAATGCTTGAAACAGAATATGAATATTAATTATATTTTTTACTGTAGGATTGGATTATAGCACCGGATGGATATGACGCTTATTACTGTAGCGGCGATTGTAATTTCCCACTGAATGCTCATATGAATGCTACCAATCATGCGATAGTGCAGACTCTCGTCCATTTAGTCAGCCCAGGAAAAGTACCCAAGCCTTGCTGTGCGCCTACTAAACTTTCACCAATCTCAGTGCTTTATTTTGTTGACGAAAGCAATGTTATACTTAAAAAATATAAAAATATGGTTGTTAAAAGCTGTGGATGCCATTAAAATTTAATTTCGCGCCATCAAATTTATTTATCATTTAGGGTAAAAATAAAATTTATAATTTAATATTTTTAAAAATTAAATATGTTATTATTCATTAATGAAGTTATATCTATAAGTATATACCCGATGATCATGTTCGTTTATTATTTTAAAATATTTACTTAAATTGAAAAATTACTGGTTGTCAAGTCAACTATACAGTATTTATTTATCTTTAGATATTATTAGTTACTCACTAACATTTTTATCTTTCAATCATTCATTTTTTTTCGTATTTTTTTTCGTTTGTAATGCAATGCTATCAAAAAATATAATTATATTTTTTATTGGATAATAAATAATGTTAAAATATTTTTAAGACATTATTATGTATAATATTTTTAGTTTTAATTAATGCTAATAATTTTTGTTTTACAAATTATTAAACAAATAAATATAATTATTAATACAAAATTATCATCATTGTATATAATAGTCATTTATATGATGTAAATAAATTCTAAGCATATAAGTAGAGGAATCGGGGCACGAAAGATTTTAACCTTCCAAAAAAATCTAAATAAAATATAATTAGTTAAAAAATAATAAGAAATTTTTGTATAATAAGTAACACTAGACAAATATTTAATTAAAACACTATTTTGAAAGTGAGGGAGCCTTCCTGCGAGAAACACATTTTTTTTTTAGATATTAATATATCATTAGAGGTTTCTTTAATATATTTGCGTTAAATTAAAGTATGTAACGTCTCTTTGAAACAAAAACAAAAAAAAAATTCAAAAGATTTTTTAAAAAAAGACCATCTGCCCTCCGGAATATAAAAGTTTGTTGTCATATTTATTGATAGATAATCAATGATTTATTCAAACAGATAAAATTAATGGATGCAGAGTTATGTAAAAAAAAAATTAAATTTTTTTTATAAAATTATTTTTCAAAAGGAGTCAATTATGTCCCAAGCTCTCCTACGTCTTTATGAACGTGTATATATATATATATATATATATATATATATATATATATATATATTTATTTATTTATTTATCAATTTATTTCCTGGATTATAATTGCGCATAAACTTTTGTTTTTCTTCCCTTGTGATGCGCAGCTTCCCACTGACTACCCCCTATGGTCATAAATGATTGGTATATATATAATAGCCGTAAATATCATATACTTGTAATAGTTTCAATTCAAACGACGCGCTAGAGGTACTGAATGATACAAAGTAAATAGAAAAAATGACCGATTATACAAACGAAATCGACAATAATAATATTTTTTATGGCATAATTACTGTAGTACTTGGTTTCATTGGAGTTTTTGGAACTTTATTTAATTTATTCGTTATCATTATTATTATTAAATATTCATCTAAAAAACTTAGGATACCTATAAACATAACAGTGTTAAGTCTTGTAGTATGTTTTTAATCACTGACATTTAATTTTTCATAATAACAAGACTTTTTACCGATTAATATTTAATCATTATGTTTTTCAAGACCGGAGAATTTTTAGTTGGTCTTCTTGGAGATCCTTTTGCTTTTGCATCAGCTTATCACCATGGCTGGTATTGGAGTTACGACACTTGCATTTGGTAATACGATTATTTTTTATTATTAATTTAAAATATGTACACTATCAGTATTTTTATAAGTGATACATGATAAAATAAGTATTTTCAAATACGATAGTACAGATATGATAAAAATTTTTAAACGTCAAAATCCCGTAATTCTACTCTGTGATTATTTAAAATTCAGTTGATCATCTTAATTAATTTAAAATATTTTTATCTTGTTATTACTATTATAGTAAATTTTATACTGATGAATTTAATAGATAATTTTTTATCCTCCATTGAAATGTTATTTTGCTAACATGAACATACGCGCAAATATATTTAACCGAAATATAACAAAATGTGTTATTTTGTGAAAAAAAATTCATATGCATATAATATATAAAATAACAACCTAATTCGCACGTAGAATAGACCACTGTGACAAGTAGGTTTGTATTTAATAAGGAGCTCGAAAACAGCGGGAAGTTTTGGGGCTGACCCGCAGGGTCAACCAATCGACAGATTTTTTTAAAATTTTTCATATATTAACTTGTTTGTTTGATTCAAAGTTCACGTAAATCTTTATCTTGATCATTTCTATAAATTTCTGTCGAAAAACATTGAATTTATCAAGCAGAATCGTAAGCAAAATGTTATTAAACGATCCTCATTGATTCTTTTTAATTTATATAATTGGCTCAAAGCAATATTTCCGAGCTCAAAAAGCTCGAACATATATTGGCAATAATGTTTTGGAGCTCCATGAACTTGAAAACAACAGGGAAGTTTCGGGGCTGGCCCACAGGGTCAACCGATCTCCAGTTTTTGGTATTTAAACTTGATTGGAAATTAATTTTTTCTAGATATAACTTCAAAAATGTCTGTCAATAAAACTTCGACTCTCGACAAATTCAAAAATATAAAAAAGAAGCGCAGGTCCTCATCGTTACCACCCATCAGAGAGTCGTATGCTGAGGATCCCCGTTGGAATGAGTGGGACAATACACCTCGTGGTAAATAAATGTTTTTATTAAAAATAAAAATTATGTATTGTTTACCTGTTATTTACTTTACTGTACTGTATTATACATGTTATTTAATTTACGCTATTTATATCATAATAGTGTGTTACGGTCTATACTATTTATAATGGCGTAAAAATCAAGTACCATTAACTTCGTATTGAATATTTAGTCCGGAGATATTTTGTCTGTCGGATAATTTGTATTCGGATATTTTATCGCGGATATTCTGTCGTGGATATTTTATCTGTGATCTACAATTCGTGCTATCATTATTTCGGTACCCGTTACCGATTATTTCAGTTCTACTGACAAATTTCAGTGGACATAAAAAAACTATTTTTGAGGGATGTTACACGGGATGTGTGTACGAGTATGCGTGTGCGTGTGTGTACGTAACTGATACCAAAAAAATCGGTAATAGCTACTGAAATTTAATCGGCAACAGCTACCGATTTTTTTTTTCCGTGTAGTATTCTGTTAAATATAAAATATTTTTCATATAGCTGGAAAAAAAGAGGCTGAAAAAATACTCGAAATTCGCAAAAATGAATATGAACGCATCAAAAATGCAAGCCTTCATGGACCTGGAAATAATCGACAATTCAAATTTGATCTTAATGGTATGCATATTTTGAACTTATTAAATTCTATTTTACATACCTATTTAAAGCAATGAGTACAACAAAGTTTTTACTTTTCATGATAGCATAAGATATTACTATAATACTATATTTAGCTAAAAAAATCATGAAATAATACAGAAAGATTGTACATTACTTATTCTGTTTTATTGAAACAAATGTAGTAAAATCACTCAAAAGTTGAAGTCACTTTATGACTGATGGATATACGTCGATAGCAGAATTCACAACTCTGTACTGTACATTTGGGTGGGCCAAAAAAAGGAATTAATTTTTTTTCTTTAGTTACCGTGAAAATATCATTAAAGATGATGAAAAAAAAGTTCTGGTACAGTTTGAGCTCTTAATATTAATATTAAGAGGTAGCGCTTCGTGATTTTTGATTTTCCATTTAAATAACATAGAAAAAAACAATTTTTTTAGTTTGGAATTTTTTACCTCGACAATGGCTCATTGTACGAATAAGTTCAGTATATATATTTGTAGAAAATTTAACGCCCTACAAAAAAAGTCTCTTATCATTTTTTGATAAATCTATCTGTTCAAAAGTTATTGAAGCTCGAAGTCAAGATAAATAGAGAAAATTTCAAGATCTCCTTACTTTTCCGGCAAAACTATCGGGCGTATCATAAAATGTCATGGAATCTTTTTTGTAGACAATTCTATTTCCTACAAATTATCACTGATGATTTTTTTTTTTAAATTCTGCATTGTTTTCTAGTTATTTCCATTAATGCCAAGCTCTTAAAATCGATCAAAACATTATTTTTTTTATGAGCTTGGCATTAAAATGAAAATAACTAGAAAATAATGCAGAATTAAATAAAAATTTAACAGTGATAATTTGTAGGAAATAAAATTGTCCACAAAAAAGATTCCATGACATTGTATGATACGCCCGATAGTTTTACCGGAAAAGTAAGGAGATCTTGAAATTTACTCTATCTTGACTTCGAGCTCCAATAACTTTTGAACAGATAGATTTATCAAAAAATGATAAGAGACTTTTTTTGTAAGGCGTTAAATTTTCTACAAAAATATATACTGGACTTATTCGTACAATGAGCAATTGTCGAGGTAAAAAATTCCAAACAAAAAAAATTGTTTTTTTCTATGTTATTTAAATGGAAAATCAAAAATCACGAAGCGCCACCTCTTAACATTGATATTAAGAGCTCAAAATTTACCAGAATTCTTTTCATCATCTTTAACGATACTTTCATGGTAACTAAAGAAAAAAAAATTAATTCCTTTTTTTTGGCCCACCCTACTCTGTACATATTATTAATTTTGGCTACTTATTGATTTAAATAACTATCTATTAAATTTAACAGTTTGTATTACATATTGAATATTGATAGGTAAACGCTACTTTTGTTAATAAGCTGTCATCATTGAAAAAGATGAATTTTTTTCGTCGTCCAATCTAGTAGAAGATAACTATCAGCATATTAAAAAATTAGTAAAATGTACATCCAATTGTCGTCAATTAAATGATAGCAAGTGACAAACTATGTAATCTACTAACACCTTCTCTCTTTCTCTTCCGCATAGACTTACGACGTAACATATATCTTTTGAATGAGGTCTCATAAAATTACAGTACTTTCCGGAGTCAAAAATTGAGCTAATATCGCTTAACTTACAAGTTGTGCTATTACCCAACCACTATAAAAAAGTTATAAATTGTTAAAAATATATAAAAAAATATATGGTTAGTATGTGATAAATATACACGGAAAAAAATAAACTTTAAAAAGTAATGTTTGAAATTATAACCCGGAATCCGGGTGTCAATATGGGGATCCCTTATTGACCCCCAAAATTCGAATTTTAATATTCCAAATAATAAATTTTATAATACGTGTCGCTAATTTTCTAAGTATCACTTACGATTTTTAAAGTTCAAATAGTAATTTTTTTGCATAGACATTAAATTTTAATATTCATTCGATAATTATTTACGTTTTAATTTATAAATCAAAGATTTACGATTCAGAACGATATTATCTACTGATCACTTTATTATTATATTACTTGTCGTTTCTCAATTTATATAGTTTATTTTTTTCCGTGTATAATTATTACATTTACCGGATCATGTATTTTATAATAATGTATTTATTTTTGTATAATGTTCTATATTTTTCTATATACATTATCTTATATAATGCTCAATATATTTTTGTTACATATGGGTGGTATATTTATAATTCATAAAGTATAATAACAAACTTTATATATATTTTCATATGTACTTTGACATCTATAATTAGTGATATTTTCTCTATATAAATATTTCGCGTTACTAAAACCAAAAGGGCGTATCTCAAAATATACGCCCTTTTGGTTCTGCAGAACCAAAAGGGCGTATAAAATTTTTTTTTTTTGCTCCAATCAATGTAAAAATATTGAAAACATTAAAATCTATGGAAAAAACGAAAAAAAAAATTTTTTTGTTTTATGCCCTTTTGGTTTTAAGCAAAAATTTTTTTAAAGTCATAAGGGCGTATCCTATTTTTTCGGTTTATTATTAATTATAGGTCAGAGTAAGAAAAACAATTGCAAGGGTAATAAGAATTATCACTCCACAACTTAATTTATCTGAACAAATATTTATTTGAATAAAAAACCAAATTTCTTTATTTAATTTTGATCGAATCTTAAGTTTGTCACAATTTTTTTAATTCAACAATTAATGTAAAAAATATGTATAATTCGGGAACGAAAAAATTCTAAATTCTATGAGTGCTGTGAAATTTAATTTAATCAAATTAAAAAAATGCACATTTAGATTGTTCAATTTTTCAAAGGTGCATTTTTTCATTTTTCAATCAAAGTTTCATTTTCTGTTTCCTGTTTTTTTTTTTTCTTTTTATTTTCAAAAATCAATTACCGTTGTTCTTGAGAATTGTTATGGTTCTAGAATACCAATATATCAAAGCAAGTTCAATGACCTAAATCATTTTTGTGCATCAGGCACCGTCCCACAAAAATATTATCAATATTATTAAAGATTAATTTTCAGCGATGGTAATAGTTTATAAATTTTTTTATTATTGTCAAGTTATGTTCTAAAAAAAATTAAAAAAATTTTTTTCATACTCTTAGGTACAGATGATTCTGACGATGGAGATGGTATAGGACTAATACCCTGATGAATTTATTTTTTCTCTATTTTTTATTTGTTTTTTCACTTAAGAAATATTTGTTCATATAAATTAAATTGTGGAGTGATAATTTTTATTACGCTGGCAATTTTTTTTCTTACTCTTACTTATAATTGATAATAAATCGAAAAAACAGGATACGCCCTTATGATTTTAAAAAAATTTTTTCTTAAAACCAAAAAGGCGTAAAACAAAAAAAAATTTCTTTCGTTTTTTCAATAGATTCTAATGTTGTCAACATTTTTACATTGATTGAAGCAAAAAAGTTTTTTTATACGCCCTTATGGTTTTAGTAACGCGATTTATATAAGGCATAATTTATATGTTTAAATCTATAGTTTGCGGTATATTGAAATTATATTTTTCTCGATATATTAAAAATTATATTTTTGAATAAAGTTCAAAATTTCCAGGTCTTAAAAATTAATTTTTTAAAAAAAATTGCTATTTCGGGGAAAAGTGATTTAGATCTTCAAAATCTAGCCAGTCTGAAGCCTTGGTGAGCTCTTTCGATTGCCGCCAAGAACGCTCAAATCGGTTTTGTTTCAAAGATATATATCTTTAAAACGAATCGATCAATTTGAGCGTGTGTAAACTTTTTTTGTCCGACGATATATTGTCGGACAAAAGTTTAAAAACGCATAAACAACCGGACGAACGGACATCTATATAAAAATGGTCAGAATAGCTTTCTAGGACCTCGAAATGTCGAGATCTAATGAAAACTCCATTTCCGAGAATCGGATCGAAAACAATAACTTCTCTTTTTTTTTAATTTTCTATTTTCATAACGGGAAGTTAAAAAAAAAAGCCAATTTTTTTTAATCAATCTATTACTTGTACTATTTTCTTTGTTAATATATTAAATATAATTTAATTATAATTAAATGCTACTATGTAAATGTACCTAATGTATTTTGGTCAACTATGTATATGATCAATAAACAAACTATTCAATCTAATCTGAGTTTTTCAACATAAATAAAATACCTAAATTAAATAGGCTGTCTATTATTGAATTTAAATTATTATTTGCTATCATTATCACTTTTTTAATACTAGATATTTTGGTTAAAAATTGTGAGAATTTTAAATGGAATAGAGAATTAATTTTCGAGTTATGATCATTTGAAGCTAATACTTACTTTGTTTATTCGAAAAGATTATGCAGTAATTTCTGATCATCTGAGTTCTTTTTTTGATACAAAAATGTCGACTATGTCAAAAGAAGTAAATTCTATTTACTGATTAACTATTAATTACAATAAACAACTATACGCCCTTTCGAAATTAGTGACGCGATGTACGCAATTAGTTTTAATTGGCTAAGGATCGAACATATATATATATATATATATATTGTGTATTTGTGGTTTTGGAACCTTCGTAGTACTTGTCGTAGATATAAGATCGAAGATGACAATTACATCGTTATCATAAGGAACTTCCCTAGTCTATGCTGTACCATTATATGCTATGATTATAGTTTCAAGGTATATATCTACGGTAAACTTCAATACTAATAATAATAAAAGTAATAATTAATCCTCCTTTGGTTGTCATCTTAAGCCAGCATTGAGCAGTATTCATCATGCTGGCACATACTATTATTATAATTAAGCATATTGATTTCTCATAATCATTTTTAGCTCTATATGATGACTAGGGTGATTCAAAAAATAACAAATTTTGTTTTCTTCTCGCAAACAGGTTCAAAAGTTTCGTTTAGATATCAGAAGACGCCTCTGAAAATTAGAGCTCTTAATATTAACAGTAAGAGATTCCGCATTGCACTTTTCTATTTTCCATAAGAATAACATGGAAAAATTTTTTTTGCGTCTTCTGATTTTTATAACTAACTAACGATGCAAAGTAAAAAAAATCAACAGAATTTTTTTTGTAGGGAATCAAATGCTCTACAAAAAAAGTCTCTTATCATTTTTTGATAAATCCATTTTTTCATAAGTTATTCGAGGTTGAAGTTAAATTTATAATAAATTTTGAGATCTTGTTACTTTTCCGGCGAAACTATCAAACTTATCACAAAATATTATAGAACCTTTTTTGTAGACATTTGTATTTCCTACAAATTACTACCTATAAAATTTTTTCAAATTCCGCATTATTTTTTAGTTATTTTCATTTTAATTTCAAGCTCTCAAAGTCGATCAGAAGATTATTTTTTTTAAGAGCTTGAGATTAAAATGAAAATAACTAAAAAATAATGCGGAATTCGAAAAAATTTTATAGGTAGTAATTTATAGGAAATAAAAATGTCTACAAAAAAGGTCCTATAATATTTTGTTATAAGTTTGATAGTTTCGCCGGAAAAGTAACAAGATCTCAAAATTTATTATAAATTCAACTTCAACCTCGAATAACTTCTTAACAAATGGATTTATGTGCATCGTTAGCTAGTTATAAAAATCAGAAGACGCAAAAAAAAATTTTTCCATGTTATTCTTACGGAAAATAGAAAAGTGCAATGTAGAACCTCTTAATGTTAATATTAAGAGCTCTAATTTTCACAGGCGTCTTCTTATATCTAAATGAAACCTTTGAACCTGTTTGCGAGAAGAAAAAAAAAATTTGTTATTTTTTGAATCACCTTAATGATGACATCCATAAGTTAACATATGCCAGCTTTCAAATTATCTTTATATGCTGCCTATATACTAACACTTGATACCAATAGTACACGGACATGAATTGTAATAAAATATACACTTATAAAAGTCGGCTGTATTTAAGAGTTATTTAAAACATTTCCACTATCCTTCAATTCTATTGAGAGACTTCACAGACAGTAAATTAATAAATCAATCAACTTCGAGAACTCCCCATTCAAGGAGGAATATAATTATTGTCCATCTCATCCTTAACGTATGCAAATTCTGATCCACTTCATGTAAATTAATATTTGGTAGGACAATTAAATTAACGTGGAACAGAGGAGATATCCCTATTCATGCAACCTTCCATCGCTTGTCTCAATTATGATGATTTAGATTGATAAATGTATGCAAAAAATCATTATAAATTATAAATTTAGATTGTTACATATTATTTGGGTTGATAGCGCACACCTTATATGAACTTTACATTTAAAGTGTTTAAAAATAAAATGCTAATTAAATTGTTATCCATTGCATTATTAAGAACGTATATATTTAGAACAGATGGGTTTCATTAATTTGTAGTATATTGAATTATAAATAACTATAATGAATATAAAATAATTTTACAAGTTGTACGATTAACCCTTCCCCGGGTGACATTAAGTCCCTACTCTGAATTTTAATCGTACGTCTTCGTCTTAAAATGAGAGAGCGCTAGCCTGTTTAGTAAAGAAGGGACAGAAAAAATAGTAGAAAGAGGCTCACGCATGCATTAATATGATTGAACCGTTACTCACACTACCTTATTAAGAACTCTGATTGATTTTATCCTCAAGCAACTCACACCGATAATCCTCCAGACGGATTATCAAGAAAGGGATAAACTAGGTTCGACATACATACAGTTAGTCCATAGATACTAGTACGCCATTAGATATTAAGGATATTGCTGAATCGTACAGCCACCATGAGAATATTACACCGAAACATTGCTCACTGAGTGATATTACAATTAATTAAAAAAAAAAATAATAAATAAAAAAAAAATAAATAAAAAAAAAAATAAATAAAAAAAAAAATAATAAAAAAAAAAAAATAAAATAAAAAAAAAATAATAAATAAATAAAAAAAAAAAAAACGAGATATTAATTAAGCAAAGAAAGTAAACTATTGTAATTTATTTTCAATTAATTGAAAAATTTACAATAATAAAAAAATAAATTGAACAGTAATTATTTTTTTTATAATTTACAGGGAATCGAAGAGTGTAAAAAAACTTAAGAAAAACCCATTAAGTAAGCCCTAAAACTTGAGATGTAACTTTTTTATCAACAAACTAAACTCTTTTGATTGTCGCAGAATCATTTAAATTGATTAAATCGTCCAAGAGTTACCCTAAACGAAAAGTTTACAAAAGTTAGTTTTCACTTAATTTTAATTTATGTATTTTATTATGAAAAAAATATTCGAGTTAAGTTAAGCGCCTTGTTCTCAATAGATTATATAGTTTAAGGATATTACATCATTCTATAATAAGAAAGAGATGAAATGTATGTGAAGTCTTTTCTGAACCCCTGATTAGTTAAAGACAGCATACAAATTTACACATTAATATATTACATTAAAGTGGAACGGTAACCGATTTTCAATTCCTTTTAATTCACGGATAAACATTGGAAACTTTAAATAGAAAATCTTGAGGGTTTTCTAGAACAGAGGGCTGAAAAATTTGTATTTTCAAGAATTTTAATTCGTCTCCGAGAAAAATCTGAGTTTGAAAAAACCGTCGGGTCCTATTTCAACGTAAAATAGATATATGAAAAGCCACGTGCGTACGAAACGGTATAACAAAAGCTGAATGAAACGATATAGAATTAGGTCAAATTGAGGAAATCGAACATTATACGCCTAGGTCATGGTTAGAAAGTGAAAGCATGCCAAGAGCAAAAGAGAAACAGTGATAACTTTCGTCAAACCCCAAATACAGTATGCAGCAGTTATGCGCAAACCCCTCGGTTATTTGGACACAATAACCCAACTAATCGATACATTTCAATTCAAATTAAATGAATAATATAAAATTAATCCGGCTTGCATTACGTTTTTTTTTTATATATGTGTTATACTGACTGACAATTTTTGTTTTTATTATAGAACAAAATATAATCGCCAATGCTGACAGCAGCTTGGGTCATGAATGAAACTAGAATGGATCAGGATAGTAGCTCTATGCATCGCTCCATTCATAACATGAGACCGTTCCAATTATAATCATTTCTTTCTCCGTGTAAAAAAAAAATAAAGCAACTAAAATTATATAAACTTTTTTCATCAATTACTAAGACATTAACACACGCATTGTTGAATTGGTTTAGGAAAATAATGATTAATTTTTCTAAAATTATTATTTAAAAAAAAAGCCGGGGATTCCCTCATAATGTGACGGACGAAAGGTTAATCAGGAAGGATTTAATAATTTTATTTTTTTTTTTTTTAAATATAAATTTGTTTTATGTCAGTGAATCAATAAGTTGATAATTCTTTTGAAAAGACGAGTAAAATTTAAAGGATAAATATACCAGGATCGCTGATTTTTTTGTAAAAGAGAGTACTTTGTAATTGTAATTAAATAACAATCTGTTCAAAATTCAAATTTTTTATCAACAGCTGTTTTTTTTTCGTTTACGTTTAACAGTGAGTAGAATTGGCAACACCGCGCTCGGGTTGTCTCAGCCGACGTAGCGCTCACCACGCGAGAGTCGAAGGGTTGTTAATTAGTTACTTTCCAACAAATGTCTAAAGGGAATTATGGAAAGTTGAAACATCCGTATCTCAAAAAGCTTAATTTATAAGCAGTGAGTTACGATGTTGTTATGAGGTTCACTTACAATAAACGTCAATAGCTTCGTGTATCTTAGAAGTCTCGAAGAACTACATTATATAAATATAATGAATCAAGAGGACGTCAAATTAAAATTATTTATCTTTACTAAAAAGGTAAATTGTATTTAATTAAATAGCATCGACAAACATAACATTAGATATTAATATTGATTTAGAAGATGAAGAGGAAAATTGATGTGTGGACAGAGATTAAATCAGCTGTAATATATTTATCCAAAAAATTAAAGGAACAAGAAAATTTTATAAATGTTTTAGTGATTTTTGGAAGGCTGTATTTTCGTGAAAAATGATCTTATCGAAAAAATAAAAAAAGCAAATCGAAGCTTGAAATCTCTAGTTTAAAAATTTTCCAAAATAATTTTCTGAGCCACGAATTTTGCGGAATCATAAGAAATAGGTCGAGACAAAATTTTTCTAAATTTTTTAGGTCTACAGGGCCGGGAAATTTTTTTTGAAAAAACCAATTCATGATTCGTTTAAGAAATTTATTCAGCTACAATTTGCTTTTTTTGTTTTTCTGTACGGCAATTTGTTGTTGAGATATCAGCCTTCAAATGAAAAAGGATCCTTTTGTCTTTGATTATCGATATCTCAGCAACTAATGGTCGCACAGTAATTTAAAGGGCAGTTTAAGAAACTTTAATAAAATCCCTACAAGCTCCATTTTCGATTTAGAAAAAAAAACAAATTTTTTTTCCGTAATATCAACTTGGAAAACCCACGAAAAATGGCCATTTTCTGGTTTTTTGGTCAACCCATCGCTACTTTGTAAATATTGATGGAAAGGTTAATATTGCCAGTAGTAAACACTCTTAACTGTGGCGCTGTCACTGTACACAGAAGAGGGATAAATTAGTGGAAATGAACATACAGTAACACTACTCTCCCATTGCACGCATATGAAAAAGTTTTTTGATCCATGTTCTTCCCACTTGACACAGATGTTTCGAGACTCACTAATGCCAAAGGGTTAATTATTTCCATAATTTTTTAATTTTATCGAATAATATTTTTTGTTTTTGGATTTAAAAAAAAACAATCATTACGAATTATAATAAATTTCTCATGAGATTAATATAAATTTATTTGTCTAAAAACGTAATATCATAATAACATAAATAATATTAAAAATTTTAAAAAGTGTTATAAATTTATATAATTATAAATGTGAACAAACAACAAATATTTAATTGTGTGTATTTTATAGAATGTATGCTCATCTTGTATAATAATGAATTTAAAATTTTCGTTCATAAAAGAAGAAAATAAATAAAAAGAATAAAGAACTCTGCATCATCAGCCTGACATCAATTTACAAAGTCTCGAACATGTACTCAATATCAATTATAATTTAATGTTTTTCAGTAAGCTGGGTAAGTAAAATTACACAGAGTACTCAGACTACCGACATTTATAAGAGCTTGGTAATTTAATTCTACCTCATGGTATTTGTCCTACTGAATTTAATTCAATTTCTATACAATCATATTAGATCAAAAGCTACTCTACATACATAACTACGCAATTAATTAATTCATTAAGATGCGCTTTCAATTATTTCTGTCTAAACTTTTCTCTCAATGAAAAACTCCAAACACTAAATGAAGAGGAAAACGTAGACGACGTTTTTATTTACTGTACAAGTGCAACAAGGATATTATCATTCGTCCATGTACGTGCGAAAGAGTCAAAAGTAGCAAGTCTTCTTAAAACTGAAGTTGCGGAAATAAAGCATGCAGATGACTATGATGTAAATCAATAAAATGAAGGATTTAAAAGCAATTATTTAAACAATTACTTTCCACGAAATTATAATTATAAAAATTTTTGTTATCATTAAAATAAATACATTGTTATTAAAAATATACAAATCTGTATTTGTATTAATTTTTCATCTCTAATGTTTTCTTTTAAATACTGAATAAACTTAAGTAAATATCTATCCCTTCATGGCTATATATAGCCATAAGCATTATCAATTAAATCGTAAACTCGAATAGTAAAGCTAACGAAGAGCATTTGATATGATTATGGAAGATTCCTACCACTCCTGTACATTAGGACTAATCCTTCGAATTATTTTGGATTTACTGATTAATCTGATTTTGGTTACGATCGTTCTTCAATCGCTATAAAATTTTCGTAATCATGACTTTGATCATTATTGTAAGCAATGCATTTTACTATTGATCAAAATGTTTATTTCTTTTGAGATCAATAGTTATAACTTTTTTATATAAAATATCTTATATATCTATCAACGTTTTAAATTTGCAAATGTTGAATTTAAAATACTATGATGCTTTTCTTCATTGATTGACGAAGGAATTCCCGTTGAAGCAAGCAAATTAAGCCGTGACACGAAATAAAATGATCACTTTACGATAACTTCATTCTTCATATCATTTTGAAGTATCCGACGTTTACTGTCTGTCATAAATAATTTTTCTCTTTAAATTCAACAAGTATATTTTATACTTTTTTTATCTCCTTGTAATGTATTCCTTCAATGAATGCTCTATAGAGCACATAATGTAAATGATGGAAAGCTTTCCTTTATCCATTATTAAAAATATATGTAGAGTTATAATCTGACTTTATGGGCTTATTCCGTACCGGTTGTATAGTTTCTCTACGTTTAATAATTTTCAATGAAATGAGATATTCTTGAGCTGCTTTGACTACACAGAAAAAAAAATTTCTTGACGCAAAAAATTTTTACCCACCCCAAGAAGTTTTTACTTGTTTTAAGAAATTTTTTTTTGGTCTTAAAAAATTTTTGTTTTCAATTCATACTGCAAAATATTTCTCGCGCCAAGAAATTTTTTTTTCTGTGTACCTATTTTTGAATAGCACCATAACCGGTGGTGATCTATGAGATTATTTCATTTTTTTATGGTTATTTTTTATTTTTATTTTCATGTACTTTAAGCTTTGGACTAACATTTTTAATTTACAAGTGCTAAATTTAAAAAATTAACGAGTCATTTTAGTTAAAAAAAAGTAACTATTTGAAGCAGTTAATAAATTTTAATTATATCAAAATGTCATCCATGTATCGGTTTTTAAAAAATTATTTTGTGGTAACTAATGTAAGTTTAAAAAATAAAAACTGTCCACAGGCAGGAACCTGGGATCTTTAATCCTTTTTCGAAAGTGTGTATCGAAATGTATCGGTGTGAGCTCTACGGGGGTAGCGCCAATAAAAGTTCGTTGTTAAGGCTGTGTGAGTAACGGTTTAATCGTAGTAGTGCATGCATGCTTTTCCCTCTAATATTTTTTCTGCCCCTTCTTTTCTCAACAGGCTGGCGCACTCTTGCTTTAAAACGAAGACGTGCGACTCAAATTGAGAGTAAGGATCGAGGTCAACCGGGAAAGGGTTAATATTCAAATAAACTCCCTTTGTTAGGAGATAATTTTACTCCAAAAGGATTAAATGAATAAACAATAATTCCCCCCGCGTTTACTTCGAATTTACTCCAGATTTAATCTGCGTATACTCCGCAAATTTTTGACAGTGTAGTGCATTACGTCAGTAAAAAAAAAATTCAGATTTAGTTGCGATACTTTCTGCGCAAGCGTTTACCCCATCGTTCCTCCTGCTTTTGTTGTTGTCTCACTTGTACTTTAGAAATTTCCGTACGTTTAGTTTTGTCATGCCTACGCCACTTCTGTCGGATGCTCAAACGCTGGGTTAACAATGAAAGCAGGAAAGATCATTCAACAGTTGGCTAATAAATACACCAGTGACTAGAGTAAAAAGTTTTAAAATTTGAAAGATAGCATTGAATTTGTTTAGTAAAAAAATTATAATCAAATTACAGTTATAGATTGTTTAATTACTCCTTAAAATTTAAAGTCGATAAGATTAACAATAGTTTCTTTAATATTAGTTATTCAATATAATTATAATGTTGGTGTATATCATATTGTTTGCTATATTTTTAATTAAAAAGCGTCAGAATGATAAAAAAAAAGAATACACGTAGGTATATTTTTCAAAAAAATTGATTAAAATAATACTTTGACTTCTCACATAAAATTTTTTTCAGAGACTATCGATAAAGATAGTAAAAAGCGCCGAGCAAAGTCTGATCAACAAACTAATTGAATAATTTTGAAATTCATCCTTCATTCTGGCAGATCACCATAAAAAAGGTAAAAATGAACTTATATAATATTTTTTAGTAAAAGCATTGATTTATCATGAAAAAAAAAAAAAAACTATAGTACGAATTAATTCATTAATAAAAAATTTTTTTTAATAATTTTTTTTATAATAATTATTGTGACATTCCCCTCAAGTTTCTAATTAAAAAAAAAAATTATAACTAATGTTTGTAGTAATATATAATAAAACTTTAGTCACTGTGATGAAGAAAAATTCTTCAATAGAGTAACTAAAACAGATAAACTTATTCCGCAAATATCGTCATGGCCCGTAGCCCCGACGACGTTCGCTCGGGTAACCCAAGTCCGACCTTAGTCAATTAATAATTTTATATTTTTTTGTACTGGATCTGTATGCGGATGCATAACAGTCAGCCAATGAACAACTAAGGGCACTAAGGCCCTAGACTTCCGTCCAGTAACAAACTGATTTCTAATTTAATGTTTCATTAAATTTAAAACCTTTCAAATAAAATTTAACAAATCTATAAGAGTTGAACAGTAACATCACAGAGAAATCTATCGACTTTCTCATGATGTCCACCTGGACAATATTCAATTCTTATTATTTAATCAACTAATAAAATTAAACGAACTAAAATTAACCCAAAACGTTACATTATTTTTTTTAAATTTGTGATGAACTTCATACGGTAGATTTTTTGACAATTAAAAATATAACGAGGTATTGAATTGAAGATACTGCTTAATAAAATTTTTTAGCAAAAATGAAAAATTTTGAGTACCACGTAATGAAAATAGTTATTAATAACTATTTTCATTACGTGATAATATTTAAATTTTATAATTTCGGTTACAAGGTGGTCTTGTTAGTCTTACCTTTACACTTCAGAAAAATACGGTCAACTGAGAAAAAAATGTGTGCGACGAAAAAGTCTATTAAAAATCGGTCTGTCAGTGGACCCTGCGGGCCAGCCCCAAAAACTTCCCGTAGTTTTCGAACTACTTGAACTCGAAAAAATCGTCGTGAATGCGCTTTCGAGCTCAAAAATACTTTTGTATGCCTTTCTTTTCGAAAAAAACGTTTTTTACCATTTTTTCTCCAACGACATCTCTCGAAGTCTCGAACGAATTGAGCCACTGAGATGTTTAAAGTGGCAATCGACGCGTTTTATTGAGTTCTACAGCTGATTAGATTTTGATATTGATTTATCGAGTCGTTTTTGAGAAATTTTGAAAATACTAAAAAAAAACAATTTTTTTAATTCTTTCGACAACGGTTATGTCGAGCTCTTGAAATCGATCAGAACCACTTTTTTAAGAGCTTGTAATTAAAATAAAAATAAATAGAAAACAATGTGGAATTTGAAAAAATTTTACTGACAATAATTTGTAGAGACTAAAATTGTCAACAAAAAAGATTCTACAACATTTTGTGATAAGTCTGATAGTTTCGCCGGAAAAGTAAAAAGATCTCTAACTTTACTTCGAGCTCCAATAACTTTTGAACAAATGGATTTATCGAAAAATGATAAGAGACTTTTTTGTAGAGCGTTAAATTCTCTACAAAAATATATAAATCAGATTAAAACCAATAACTTGATTTTTTTTTTAAATTTAACTCTGTACAGCGGGAAAATAAAAATATTAAGCTTTTTTTAAAAATATCTTAATATATGTAATTTTTACTTTTAGATACGATACATTTATAAACTGATATTTTTAAAAAATTGAATAACTTAAAGTCGATGACAAATTATTATAATCCTTCGTCATCCCATACCGATGATACTGTATCTTCATCAGAAATTTAAATTATAATTATTATAGTATTATATATATATATATATATATATATATATATATATATATATATATATATATATATATAATACTATAATAATTATAATTTCTCGTATCGATTGTTACGTCAAGATAACGCTAAAATATATTTTGCTGGCAAAATAAAATTTTTTTTTATCATATAAAATATTTTGTCTTTTCTCGCGCAAAAGAATTCTTATAATAAATTTTTTTTATCTTCTCTCAAGTTCTCACATATAAGTTTTGGAAATAGAATTTCTAATTATCCAACACGTGTGCAGCAACCCGAGAAACCTATCACCTGCTGCGTTGAAAGTATATCAATAGAAGTATAACATTGAACCCAGAAACAAGAGACCCCCGGCCCACGACTCCTCATCACCCGTCGCAAGCCACCGCGTTTTAACTATTATATATATACATATATCTAGCTGCTATGGCTCACTCGTATCCTGTCTTTTATACGACTCTCAAGAGCTTGTACGTATTCTAACTTTTCTCGACATACCAGAGTAAAAGACTTCAGTGTCGACTCGAAATTGAAGGATTGTCATGTTTTATGATCCGTCTTGACGTAACACGATCTCGATTTTTATTAAATAATAAAACAATTTGTTAGTTTTATCTAACAACGGAATTTCAGTTAAATTTGTTATGGATGAACGTTATCCTTCCTTTGGTATTTAATTACTAATGTTTAGCTTAGTTTCAGTTTCCAGCTGCTGAATCACTCTCTCTTGAATATATAGAGAAATACACTGGTGCAACAGGTACATATTTCAATTTAATTACCGAATATATTAAATTTAAATAGCTAATTATTATTTATTTTATCATCAATACAATATAAATGTAAAAATATTGCATCGTTAGAATAAAATAATTTGCATCATAGATAACTTGTCAAATATTCACAACATTTTTTATTTTTTTCACTCTTCACTTTCAGAGAAAATAGTTACATTGCAACCGGTTCGGGAAAATTTTTTTATTAATTTTTTTATGTTTCCAATAATATATTCTATACATTTTTGAATTCAATGAAATTATAAGATAACTTTTTTATTTGTACAGAAAAAATTTTGTCAATTTTATTTAAAAAAAAAAAAAAAAAATCTCAATTATCGGTATCCGCGTATTTCAATTTTGTTTCATAAAAAATAACGAATAAAATATTATATACAATAGGTATTATCAAATTTCAAAGTATTATACTCTCAATTATTTATTATTGATTTTGAAGTGACATTGAATGTATTAGCACATACATATAAACTGCCCTCGGAAAATAAAAGTTTTCCTGAAGCTTTTGCGCCCGTATCACTGTAAATTGGAGTGTGTTAATTCAAAACACGTAAGTGTTTTATTGTCACTTAAACACATGGTAGACCCTTTCCGAACGTTTGGCTGTGTTTCAAAAGTGATTAAAATGTATTCAAACGGCAATAAAACACTTGAGTTATACGCGGTTTTGTAGTGTAATCATTTATATATGTTAAATACTTGCATATTAATACGATTGTATTTGATTTATGATAATTTAAATTAATACTGATTTTGGTTTATAATTTGAATTACGATAATTCATATTTTTTACTTGTAGGACTGTGGTATTTATTTTCAAGTGGTTTCTCTGGTATTTTCCCTTTGTAAATCAATTCAATTTAATTTTATTTAATTACTTTAATGTAATTAATATTTGAGCTGAGTTTTTTTTTTATCTTTTGGAGAATTATGAATTATTATTGACAATTTACTAAAAGCACTTACTCTGTTGAGTAATTCATGTGCTTATAAATATTAATATTAATCTGTAAAGACGTTTACTATATTTGATACACTCATGATAAGATTATCGATTATACATATCATGAACTTGTTAGTAATTGACTAACAAGCGTACTAGCTTTAATTGATGTACAAGAAAAGTACTAAAATTCTATAAGTGCATTAATTAAAAGTTTACAAAACAAAAAAAAATGAATTTCTACTTATTTGAAAAGGAAGGGACTCCCTTATTAAGTTAAGAACAATAATACAACATCAACCAGTCATCATAGTCGAGAGTTAAGTAGGCTTACCCCTCGAACTTGGTAATTGCCAGGCGCCACTTTCAACAGTTGATAACCGCTAATGGCCCCGGCAGTTAAAAAGCGATTATAAGTAAATAAAACAAAATAAAACAAAAAAAAAAATACATCTATATACTCAGTAATTGAGTCACTTACATATTATGTTAGTAAAATCTTCCGGGCTTGAATTTAAAATATTAATTTATGATGATTTCGATCGAAACATGCGATATTTTTTTCCTCTCCAACTCAAGATTCTATAGTATTGTCTTGTTGCTTTCCTTTTATAATAATTGCATAGATCTGTTATGGCATAAATTGTTTAAATTAATTGAAACGAAATGTAAATTAAATTCTAAAAAAAAAAATTTTTAACATGATCACAAAATAGTTTAGTAACCACCTGATAAACTTTTATTTTTACGAGGAAAGTCGGAATCGTTTGAAAAAGAATTCAAAAGTTTTTTTGTTTCGTTAGTTGGTAATGGAATTTCATCTGATGGTGAGTTCATTAACGAAAAATAATAATCATAATCCTCAATCGACTTAATTTCTGATGAAGATACAGTATCATCGGTATGGGATGACGAAGGATTATAATAATTTGTCATCGACATTAAGTTATTCAATTTTTTAAAAATATCAGCTTATAAATATTGTATCGTATCTAAAAGTAAAAATTACATATATTAAGATATTTTTAAAAAAAGCTTAATATTTTTATTTTCCCGCTGTACAGAGTTAAATTTAAAAAAAAAATCAAGTTATTGGTTTTAATCTGATTTATATATTTTTGTAGAGAATTTAACGCTCTACAAAAAAGTCTCTTATCATTTTTCGATAAATCCATTTGTTCAAAAGTTATTGGAGCTCGAAGTAAAGTTAGAGATCTTTTTACTTTTCCGGCGAAACTATCAGACTTATCACAAAATGTTGTAGAATCTTTTTTGTTGACAATTTTAGTCTCTACAAATTATTGTCAGTAAAATTTTTTCAAATTCCACATTGTTTTCTATTTATTTTTATTTTAATTACAAGCTCTTAAAAAAGTGGTTCTGATCGATTTCAAGAGCTCGACATAACCGTTGTCGAAAGAATTAAAAAAATTGTTTTTTTTTAGTATTTTCAAAATTTCTCAAAAACGACTCGATAAATCAATATCAAAATCTAATCAGCTGTAGAACTCAATAAAACGCGTCGATTGCCACTTTAAACATCTCAGTGGCTCAATTCGTTCGAGACTTCGAGAGATGTCGTTGGAGAAAAAATGGTAAAAAACGTTTTTTTCGAAAAGAAAGGCATACAAAAGTATTTTTGAGAAATAAAAGTCTATCAGGTGGTTACTAAACTATTTTGTGATCATGTTAAAAATTTTTTTTTTTAGAATTTAATTTACATTTCGTTTCAATTAATTTAAACAATTTATGCCATAACAGATCTATGCAATTATTATAAAAGGAAAGCAACAAGACAATACTATAGAATCTTGAGTTGGAGAGGAAAAAAATATCGCATGTTTCGATCGAAATCATCATAAATTAATATTTTAAATTCAAGCCCGGAAGATTTTACTAACATAATATGTAAGTGACTCAATTACTGAGTATATAGATGTATTTTTTTTTTGTTTTATTTTGTTTTATTTACTTATAATCGCTTTTTAACTGCCGGGGCCATTAGCGGTTATCAACTGTTGAAAGTGGCGCCTGGCAATTACCAAGTTCGAGGGGTAAGCCTACTTAACTCTCGACTATGATGACTGGTTGATGTTGTATTATTGTTCTTAACTTAATAAGGGAGTCCCTTCCTTTTCAAATAAGTAGAAATTCATTTTTTTTTGTTTTGTAAACTTTTAATTAATGCACTTATAGAATTTTAGTACTTTTCTTGTACATCAATTAAAGCTAGTACGCTTGTTAGTCAATTACTAACAAGTTCATGATATGTATAATCGATAATCTTATCATGAGTGTATCAAATATAGTTAACGTCTTTACAGATTAATATTAATATTTATAAGCACATGAATTACTCAACAGAGTAAGTGCTTTTAGTAAATTGTCAATAATAATTCATAATTCTCCAAAAGATAAAAAAAAAACTCAGCTCAAATATTAATTACATTAAAGTAATTAAATAAAATTAAATTGAATTGATTTACAAAGGGAAAATACCAGAGAAACCACTTGAAAATAAATACCACAGTCCTACAAGTAAAAAATATGAATTATCGTAATTCAAATTATAAACCAAAATCAGTATTAATTTAAATTATCATAAATCAAATACAATCGTATTAATATGCAAGTATTTAACATATATAAATGATTACACTACAAAACCGCGTATAACTCAAGTGTTTTATTGCCGTTTGAATACATTTTAATCAATTTTGAAACACAGCCAAACGTTCGGAAAGGGATTACCATGTGTTTAAGTGACAATAAAACACTTACGTGTTTTGAATTAAAACACTCCAATTTACAGTGATACGGGCGCAAAAGCTTCAGGAAAACTTTTATTTTCTAAGGGCAGTTTATATGTATGTGCTAATACATTCACATTACATGTCACTTTAAAATCAATAATAAATAATTGAGAGTATAATACTTTGAAATTTAATAATACCTATTGTATAATATTTTGTTCGTTATTTTTTATGAAACAAAATTGAAATACGCGGATACCGATAATTGAGATTTTTTTTTTTTTTAAATAAAATTGACAAAATTTTTTCTGTACAAATAAAAAAGTTATCTGATATTTTCATTGAATTCAAAAATGTATAAAATATATTATTGGAAACATAAAAAATGAATAAAAAAATTTTCCCGAACCGGTTGCAATGTATCTATTTTCTCTGAAAGTGAAGAGTGAAAAAAATAAAAAATGTTGTGAATATTTGGCAAGTCATCTATGATACAAATTATTTTATTCTAACGATGCAATATTTTTATATTTATATTGTATCGATGATAAAATAAATAATAATTAGCTATTTAAATTTAATATATTCGGTTATTAAATTGAAATATGTACCTGTTGCACCAGTGTATTTCTCTATATATTCAAGAGAGAGTGATTCAGCAGCTGGAAACTGAAACTAAGCTAAACATTAGTAATTAAATACCAAAGGAAGGATAACGTTCATCCATAACAAATTTAACTGAAATTCCGTTGTTAGATAAAACTAACAAATTGTTTTATTATTTAATAAAAATCGAGATCGTGTTACGTCAAGACGGATCATAAAACATGACAATCCTTCAATTTCGAGTCGACACTGGTCTTTTACTCTGGTATGTCGAGAAAAGTTAGAATGCGTACAAGCTCTTGAGAGTCGTATAAAAGATAGGATACGAGTGAGCCATAGCAGCTAGAGGGTATATGTACATATATATGTATATATATCGCGTGCCAAAAAGTAAAAGGGCGTATACCAATGTATGCGCCCTTTTACCTTTGCAAAGGTAAAAGGGCGCATAAATTTTTTTTTCATCGCCAATTGATTAGTAAACATTTTCTACGCTTGAAAATCACATATTGTTTTCCCAAAGGTAAAAGGGCGTATAAATTTTTTTTCTAAAAAATTTATTAAAAAGCTTAGCCGAAGTCTAAAAATAAAAAAAAATAAAAAAAAAAAAAAAAAAGTGCTGCAAATTGTATGAATGTTATTTTATTTCACAGTTAATTATTAGAGTTTATAATAGTATTTTAAAATTCTTATACTAAATTGAAAAAAAAAAAAGCAGAAATAACCGGTTCATTTAGGTACGATTCCTATACCCTCTTCCTCCGTGTCTGTCGCACGTACTTTGGATTTTTTTTTTTTTTTTTTTTTTTTTTTTTCATATATTCTGATTCATGACGGATCCATAATCCAAAACACTGATTAAAGAAAAAGTCAATAAATTTTTATTTTTTATAGTCGTTATGAAAATTTTTTATTCAATTGAAAATTTGATATTTTGATTTTATTTTTTTTTCAGTTATTTTATTTTTAATAAATTAAAAAAAAAAGTGTAGGAGGAGTGTTTTTTCATCTAACTTGTCTTGTGAAATTATTTGTCAGTATTTTGTATTAAAACTAGAATTTTTTTTTATGCGCCCTTTTACCTTTAGGCACTACTTTTCAAAAGGTAAAAGGGCGTATGTCTTGAGATACGCCCTTTCAGCTCAAGGATGCCCAAATTTTTTTTTTGCAGATCTTGGCGTTTCGAAAAATTTCAAAGCTAATGGCAAAATAAAATTTTTTATACGTCCTTTCAGTATAATTCCCTACTAACCTGTAGCAATACGCCTTTTTACCTTTTGGCACGCGATATAATAGTTAAAACGCGGTGGCTTGCGACGGGTGATGAGGAGTCGAGGGCCGGAGGTCTCTTGTTTCTGGGTTCAGTGTCATACTTCTATTGATATACCTTCAACGCAGCAAGTGATAGGTTTCTCGGGTTGCTGCACACGTGTGGGATAATTAGAAATTCTATTGCCAAACCTAATATGTGAGAGCTTGAGAGAAGAGAAAAAAAATTTATTATAAGAATTCTTTTGCGCGAGAAAAGACAAAATATTTTATATGATAAAAAATTTTATTTTGCAAGCAAAATATATTTCAGTATTATATATATATATATATATATATATATATATATTTCTAAATCAAATTGTAAAAATTTAAGTAATAAGTTAAAAGCATTAAAAGTTTATAACTTTGTTATTTTCAAGTTGGTTTTCATTCAAAATTTATTTTAGTGATCATAAAATTTATTTTATTTTCCTTTGGCTATTAAATTTCTAAAGAACAAACCTATTTAAATATACTGTATTAAAAAAACTGTTTTAAGAACTGTTTCAATAATGATTTTGGTAAAAAGTGCTAAAGTGAGGCTTCATTTATTTACACTTACCAAAAATACGGTTGTAAAATTAATGATTTGATTTTTTTCTACAGTTTCATTCAAATATAGAATAAAACATGATAGTTATTGAAAAATTCTTTTTTTTTTGTTTGTAAAAAACCGGAACAAGATAGTATTACTGACTAAAATAGATCGAGCGTCACTCTTGCACCTTTGTGTTGTAATTTAAATTTACATAAACCAATTAATCGGTTAAAATTTTGTACATCACAGAAAATGGCTACGAACGACAAAAGTGAATTAAATTCCCGAAATTTTCAACTTAATCTTGAAATACGTATTTTTGGACCGAATGAAAATCCAGACAGTATACCTCTATTCTCAGAAAATACAACTCCGAGTTCACAATCCTATTATGCAGATATTAGCTCAGAATCTCCATTCAGTGAAAGATCATCCAATTTCAGTGACAATTCACCATTAATATCGGAGGATGTTTTAACAGAGTCATTATTTGCGAGTGGTAATGCAGAAAAAAAAATGAAATATTTGACTGTACCTGATTCATCAAACCATCAGGATATGCTGGACGCCGAGAAAAAATTCTTAGCAACTATTGAAGAATATGATGAAGAGCCACTCTTAGAATTTGATCAACAAGCTAACTCATCCGATAGCTCAAGCTTACATTTTGCTGATTCGAGTACAGAAAGTGATAATGGTAATGACTAATTAATAGAATATTTTTTAATAAAACTAGCCAATCACATCATAATAATAAGATACTGATTTCTCAAAAACAAAATTATATTTATCATAAAAATAAATACTCATATATTATATCATCCATTCATATACTGTTCAGAAAAAACTTCGATTGATTTTTTTATTATCGCAAAAACTAAATATTTTCAAAATTTTTAATAAACGTGATACGAAAAATTTTTTCGACAATTTTTTTTAAGTAAAAGTTAAAAGGATATTTCAACACTGAAGATTCTACATCTGATGATATTCAATCAATTGGACTGCGAGAATATCAAGAAATTCTCAATACATTTGAAGATCTCATAGCTTCTCAGATAAATTAAATATTCATTTCAATTTTGATATGTATTTAGTATGAGTAGTTGCTTATTTTTTTTTTCTTTGATTTAACTCTAAATATCGGCTTGATTGATTATAATTATCACGTTTTATCTTTACTACATATAGCACTAAGTATTATTAAAATTAACAAACAATTCGTCGGCGGCGAATTGAAAAAAAAAAATCTGAACAAATTTTTTGTTTATCATTCATTATCATTTCATTGCACCTCGAGTAAATAGAATATATTGTTTTAAAATAATTCATTTAAAACTTATAAATTTAGTGTTAGTTATTTTACATTATTTCATAATCCATAATAAAATATTTAAAATATAAAAATTCTCTTTTTGCAGCGATCAAGACTATAGAGGACAATAAGGAACAGGAAAATGGTGATAGTATTCTTGATCAAACCCAGGATAAAAATTAGGACAAATTATTAAGTAGAAAAAATACCTTTAAATATATGCTTTAAAAAATGTTCTGAATAGCTTACAATATAGTCATTTTTTGTCATTCATAAATTTAATTTTTCTTCGCTCGTGGATTTTTAGGTAGATTTCTTTAGAAATCGGCCGATTGCAATGGGTCTCATGATTGAATTATCACAGAATTTTGTCACCATATGTCTTATTTTACCTCGTTGAGTCAAAAAATACCATCCGCTCAAAAGTTTATATATGTATCTATATATATATCTTAATGACATGTTATACACTTATTTATTGGACGATTACTTTGATCAAGTTCGAAGATGAGCCCAGTCGGTCGATTAGTTTAGAAGTAGTTAATGTTTGAAATTTTTTTTGAATTTCATGAAAATTAATTTTCTGGCTTTATCCTAAAATAACTTTTGAACCGAAAATGATAACTCAATTCTGTAAAAAGTATCTCAAAATTTGAACGATGAGCTTTAATTTTCACTGTAATACTTGATTTTTTAAAGCATCTTTTCTAACAATTTGATGATATCGAAAATTTAACAAAAAATAAACAAACTTAGTTTTGCAGCTTAGTCTTCTAATAACTTCTAATTCATGAGGCATAACTCATTTTCTTGAAATTAATATTTAAGCTTACAAATGAAGTATTAATTACACTATTGTAGCTGAACAATGATTCATTTACGGACCGATATGTTTGGGGGTGGCAATACAAGTATAGAATGTGATATTTAATGTAAAACACTATATGCAAAGATGAGATTGCTATTAAATGTAAATTGCAGTAAAGTATATTGTGAAGCTAAAGTCAAAGGTTTCTGTCGCATGATTCAATTTATGTACTCATTACTTTGAACGCGTCTATTTAATATAAACCTTATACTGTGACCTAAAGCCCAATATTACAACGACTAAATAATGGATTTTCTGATTACCCGCTTTAGTAAACTAGGTAATGAAGGGCATACGCATACACGCAGCTGCATTATTACAATTTTTTATACTTTTCAATTTATATTAACGGAAAAATTAATCGTACAAATAAGTTCGAAAAAATGATTACATAATTTTTTATCATATTTATTATTCTAATGGTTCTTTAACTTATTTTTGAAAATGACATATATTTTTTATAGACATATATTTTAATTTAATTAAATCTGGATAATTGAATATAACAATTTATACTGAGTTATATTTTATATTTGACCAGTATTGTCAATAATTTTAAGTATGAAAGTACTTTGAGTATTGGATATTTATTTTATTAGGTATTCTACTGAAAATGCTAATACCAAACTCATAAAAAATAAATTAGTATATTATAGATATTTAACTTGATCTTAATTAGTATTTAAAGATTTTTTACAGCATAAATACATTTCAAATGTATTATATTATACCAAAGTTAGAAAAATTGAATTATAAATTTGGTAACATTTGAAAGTTTGGATAAACAGGATATTAATTTTGAAAAAAATTTTTTTTTTATTAAACTACAATTGTAAGTAATTAGTAGAGGAATATTTTTCAATTTGTTATATGTTATTTTAGTATTGATTTAAAAGAATGTAAGTATACATTCATATTGCTTCACGTTTATTTATGAATAAGCGTCACCATGTATGTAAATAAAGTTAAAAATCAAAAACAATCGGAAGTTGATTGCTCTTTTTTATTTCAATTAATTTGATAAAATTGTTATTCTATGCCATACCCTTTATCGTTCATACAAATATTGAATTCTCGATTCACGTATCAATACAATTATATTATAATTTCCGTGCTATCAAATATACCAGATAATTTAAACATTTATATGTACCTGATGTATCATAAAAACATCTATATAATAACTACTTAATAAAACTTGTTTAATTTAATTAACTCCATTAAGGTACTACGCACTGATGCCTACGGAAAGTTACGATAACCAGATATGCACAGAGAACTGGCGTTAATTATCTTGTAATGTAGAATCGTCGGTTAAGTATATACTCTAACCGCTTTGATACATAGAATGTATGTGTTACATATAGACGAATCTATGAACGCTATCAAATATTCTCTATAGTGTGACGATAACGCAACATCGCACTGATTAGATTGTATAGGTATCAGGGCTTTAAAAATAATAAAAATAAAAAAAATTATTATTTTTTAATTATTTTTCATCAAAATTATTATTTATATATATTTAAAAATATTAAAAACTTTTTAATTAATTGAAACTATTGATGATTAAGTTCCATTTGGTCAATCAATTAACAAATTAATTTTGCCAATTTTTGGATCCGATCTCTTGTTAGAAATATGTAGAAGACCGAATTAATCATGCTATTTTTAGTCACGTCAAGTAAAGGATTTAAAAAATTTTGATATCAAAATATGAGGATAAAGAAAAATCATAAATATTTAACCCTTCGTTGGTCCCGCTTTGAGCGATTCCCCGCTTTTTTTCTTTATTTTGTAACATAAAAAAATAATTTTTAGTCTCAAGGATTTGGTCCAGGTTGAATAAAAGAATTAAATAATTAATTATTTGAACGTTTCGTCAATTGTATTTTGACTTTATATCATCAAAATTTAACACAAATTCTGTATGCATTAAGTTTTACTGATGAAGTCAAAATACAATTGACGAAACCTTAAAATAATTAATTATTTAATTCTTTTATTCGATCTCATCCAAATTCCTGAGATTAAAAATTATCGAGTACATGTCATGGACACAATTCAACAATAACATAAAAAAAAATAATTTTTTTTAGCTTTCAACAATTCAGCTATTCCTTATTTGATCTATTTAACATACATTAGAAGAGTGTCTAAAGTTATAATTATTTATATTAATTATATATGAAACAATAAATGTCGAATCACGGCGATTCCCCACGACGCGACCAATGAAAGCGAGCAGTGAAGCACGACCAACGAAGGGTTAAGATTATTATCGATTCTATGCAGTTGGAATAGATGTTCAATATATGTATACAAATTTAAAAAATATTATTGTGAAAATAAACATATATGAATAATATTAAAAATACCTTTGTATCATTTAACAAAAACTTCAGCATGTGAAAAATTTTACCCTATAAAATTTACAATGGATAGTTATTACGCTCTGTGATTTAAAAAATAAAAAACATTTGAGTAATTATAAAAAAATATACGTCCGATAAAATTTATTTTTACCAAATCCATACAATGATATATACTTCTATAAACATTTTTAATATTATTCATATATGTTTATAAACATATATGAATAATATTAAAAATGCCTTTGTATCATTTAACAAAAACTTCAGCATGTGAAAAATTTCACCCTATAAAATTTACAATGGATAGTTATGACTCTCTGTGATTTAAAAAATAAAAAATATTTGAGTAATTATAAAAAAATGTACGTCCGATAAAATTTATTTTTACCAAATTGATACAATGATATATATTTCTATAAACATATTATTACCTAACTGATTCGATTCTGATAAAACTTTGATTAAATTGATAGATTTATTTCAACCGGGGAATTTTCAGATTTTTTTAAATAAAAATATTTTTTATAAATTCAATTTTTATTGTTATACTTTCAATTGAATAAATTGAAAATATTATTGTGACACGTAAATTTTATAAGCGCATTTGCTCTTTACAGGAGACAACAAGAATATAAGTATTGTATATTAAACAAACTAAAAAGTGCTAAAATACGTTTCAAATAAAATATAAGGTGGCAAAATGCTGTGGTGATTTAATTAACCTTGAATTGTCGAAGCCGCGTCACTGATAAATTCTCTGCGCAAGTTTCAACCCTTCTTATTGTTGACATTACAGTGGGAAGATTTGTCAGCTTGAATCATGGCAGCATTCGCAGAAACACTCTTATCTATATTGACATCGCGTTCTTATAAGAACTTAGTCGATGCGTAATTGTGTATTATTATATTAATAGAGAATTAGATAAATTTAAAAAAAAAAAATAATTTTAATTAGAATCTTAATATTTGTTATAATAAAAATAGTTATATTAATAATAATATATTCAACACTGAACAAGTATTGTTCGAGCTAATAGTGTGTCTACAAAGAAGAACTGATACTGAACAGTGACTTCATAAAATAAATATAATTAAGTAAGTATGGATTATATCCTTGATATAAGCAATAAATTTTTTTTTGCTTTTAACTACTTTTTATTTAAAGTAGACTCAAAATTATAAATAGCTTTTGAGCTTCCAAAACTACGACTTCATTTATGTCGATTTTTGCTGCACTAAACCCAAAATCATTTTCACGCTAATGAGCTTTACGCTATAGCGCGGCATGTAATGGGATTTTGCGTAACTTACATTTCGACATAGTAAACCTGTCAAAGCTGTAAATGTTACTTTTTAACGCGTGGGTTTTGTAGATTGAAAAAGGGATTAAAACTTGGAGTTGAATTCAAAGGATCAGTCATACTCTCCTACTCTAGTGAGATGAAGTAGCCAAACTAAAAGCTTTTACTAAAAATTTTGGGATGGCCGCGTTCCTCTGTTTTAACGCAAAGTTATTCTTGCTTTTTTTTAACATCATGCGATCCATTTTTTATTGATCTTTAGATGCTAAAAAAAATACTGTTTCTGAAAATATTTCTCAAGCCGAAAACATGCACTTTTAACAATTATCAAAAATATGTATATTATTTTTTTTCTTGTCTCAAAAATTTATCAAAACGATACAAATAATATTTTGTTTCATTAATGTTTAATAATTAGCAGAACTTTCTGGAGCTGTAAAATGGAGTTTTATGTTTTTTTTTTTTTTTAAGAAATTATTCTTGTACAAAATATATCACTTATCAAAAAAATCATTTGAAAATAATTTTTGAGTCAATAAAATTTTATTTTGAGCAATAGTTTTTTCCTCTAAGTGTAGATTTTTATTTATAAATAAGCCTGGAGAGTAAATAAAAAAAATTATTTATTATTGAAAATCATTTACTTTTCTGATGCTATAAATTGAATTCTAAAAAATAAATATTTTTTTACTTTATATGAACTTTTTTTCAACCTTTTAATCTTTCCTAAGGTTCAACGGTTTAAATCTTGCTGATTATTTTATGGAAGTCAATAGTTTTATAAAAATTTTTTAATAATCCGATTCCAAGCTTTAATCCCCTTTTTAACTCACAAAATTAATGCCTTAAAAAAGTAACATTTACAACTTTTACAGGCTCAGTAGGTCGAAATGTAGTTAACCAATGACGCTAAACCCCATTCCACTTCTCCCTACCCGAGTTCAAAGCTTGTTAGAGTAAATACGCATTTGTATTCAACGCAGCAAATGTGATGTTTAAAAGGGGAGATTATTATTTTAACTCTGGAAATCTAAAATCATTGTGAGAATTATTTTTTCATATTTATAATTGAAATAATGTTTTTTAAATAGACCGGTCAGTTAGCTTGAGAAATGTAGTCACATTTACCTTAGAAAATTTAACTGTGTATTCCTGAATAGTAATCAATAATGATTACTAATCATAGTAGTAAAACAGACGAGTAGGGCAGACTAAAGCATTATGCCTCCGTAGATGATTAAGGCTGGGCCGTACTAAACGAATTTTTGAATTTTGATTTTTTTTTAATTTATTGATCAATTGTTATTATGGAAATTTTTATAGCTTCCGAAAAAATCTGTGAGACAAACTTTTTCGGAAGGTTTTCACCATTCGAGTGACGTAATTATTCAAAACGTAATTAGAAAAGGTAAATTTGAAAATTCGGTTAGTACTGCCCACCCTTAAGTCCACGTATGAAAGCTCAATCATTATCAGTGATTGATAATACTATAATTGAAAGAAATATTTAACAGAACAATTTCGACTCTAATATGAAATTTTTTTCTTATCAAAGTTAGTCAGATTTAAATGTATAAAAAAATAACTAGTTCCACTTAAAATATATTATATTTATTTTATACAAATAATTTTTATTATAGTCGTTAAAATAATTGTACAAATGATAAATCGTTTAGAAAATATCAAGTGGTTTTAATGGTACTTGTAATTCAATATCTTATTCATTTAAAGTACAATTTAGCTTCAGATAAAAAAAAATAATAACTCAAGTAATAGAAACTGATATCTCTGACTGATAAAAATATTATTCGATTGAATAATAACGGTGGAAATAATTTTTTTTAAGTATAAGATGCAAAAAAAAAATTTTTCTACGTACGTTCGGCCTCGAGTTCACGGCAGAAAATCTAACATTCGTGCCGTGCTGGGATTACTCGCGCGTCATTTATAACAGCAAGCCGAAAGAAAGCAATAGCGGGACGAAAGAGTTTTCTGCACGCATTGGCGCAACTGTTACTGGTTATACGTATACTATCGTCACTTTGACAAGATTTGCTGACACTCGCTCGCATTGATAACCTCAAAATTTGTTTACAATTAATTTTAAATTTTATATGTCTCTATTTTTGAAAAAGTAAAATTTACTAAAGATTAATAAAAACTAAAAAATTATTCTTAATAAATTTAATAATTTGAAAAAAAAAAAAAAAAAAAATTAGGAATTATTTATGATACTGAAGTTAGCTGACGTCTAGTAATTGTTTGATTTTTTTTAAACGATAAATTATGAATAAAAAAAATAATTTAAAAAGTTGAGTCTACAGTTTTTTTTTATTTTCTACAAGTGCATATTTTTAGTTTTATTTTTTTGTAATTGATTTAAAAAAAAAAAAAACCGTAAATTGTTAAGTGTCTATTAACTTTAGAATCATAATTATTTCTTTTAACCATGTGTAATGATAATTTTTTTTGTCGGGGCAGGCATCAATCAAGCTGAAACGTAGTTATGTAATTTATACATCTTTGATTTGTCAACGTACTTTCGTCCGGGCATAAAGAAAAATAGTATACACTACACGGACAGAAAGTTGGAGAGCCTTGAACTGCACGTCTGATGCCCGAGGTGAAGCCGAGTGACGCGCAGTGTAGGAATCTTCAACTTTCTGCCCTTGTAGTGTAATATACTATTAAAATTCTCATTTACCCTATGAGTGCAACAAAGATAGCCCTGTTCATTTTTCTGCGTGTGAGAAAGAGGTCTGGTGACGTTCTTTTTTTTAGAGGAAATAATAATATTAAATTACGATCATTACTATCTTTCACATTGAAAATAAAATAATGAAGCGAAATTTGTTCTCTTTAACTTTGGTGAGACTTTTAAACTAATTTAGAAAATCATTTTTTTTTTTTTACGGAATTATATAGTAAATTAATTTTCTCAGGCGTGAAAAAAAAATTTTCCATTAATGAAAACTTTCCCTTTAAAGTGATACATCTAACTTTTTTTTTAGTTTCGAAAAGTTGTCATATTAAAGGAGCTATCAAAAGAGGTGGTTTCTCAGGAATCAAAATATATCACTGATTATGGATTTTATTCAGTTGAATGTCACTAGATTAATACGCTTCGTCAGGAAGTGTTTCCCTTCTAAACTCACTAGAGAGGGAAACGAACAACAGTGTAAAGGGCGTAAATCACATGAGTCTAGTTTATTCATATGGGAGAAAATTTGTGATGAAATAGAAAATAAAACCCCAAAATTAAACTACAGTTTAAAATATCCAAATATAGCAGGCAAGATGAACATTTTTTTATTTTATTATGACAATTATATCAACTTAATCCAACTTCACAGCAGTATTATTTTTAAACATAAAAATTATTTTATAGCTTCAATCAAGACAGCACGCGAATTGAAAAAAATGGAAGACTACGAAACTAAAAGAATAAAAGAAGCGAATCTTCATGTTAAAATGAAACCACGAAAAAATAAAATCAATATAAACGGTCGGTATATTTTATCAATTTGACTTCGATTTGATGCATTTTTTACTTGAAACAATGAGCAAAAAAATTATTATTTTTCTCAAGTGCTCATTGGTTCTATAAAAAGAAAAGAAAATGATTAAAAATTTATCGTATTTTGTTGACAGGATCATGGTATTACCTCTACTATAATTAATGACTGTAAGATTATATCAAAGCTACTATAAGAATTCCTCAGTTCTTCAATATTATTTATCGACATTTTTTTAAAAATCGAGTACCTGTTTTTTTTGTACTGACAAAAGAAGAAGATGACTGCCGAGTAATGAAAATAACATTGTTTGTTTAGTAACAATAAATTGAAAAAGAATGTGCAGCTGATAAAGTAAGAATGTACGATACTGTAAATTATTTTCAATTAATTTAAAATTGTAACATAATATTGAAACTTATTGAAGAATAATTATTTTTTCTTTAATTTACAAGAAATGGAAAAGCGGAAAGAATAGAAAAATGTAAATCAGGTTTTAATTTAATTACTAAAGTAATTTAATTTTTTTTAGATTTCGATTCACTGTCTGTCATTTAAATTTAATTCAAACTATTTATGTCACAATAGGGCTACATATTAAGAGTCAACCTAAAACAATATTTTATTTAAAATTATCAAGTACTTTTTTGTAGTATATTTTTTGAGTTTATTCTATTCCATATTTTAAATTGTGCGCATAGCAAATAAATTTTTTTTTTTTTTAATTTATCAATGACGTCAAGATTTATTACAAAAATAACATATAGAGTATCGCACAATATACATAATTTTATTAAAAATAATTTTCAGTAAGATGTTAAGCTTAAAAGCAGATTATTAATTTAATGAAAATTAATTGATTGTAAGCAACTTGTATTACATCTAAATGTACAGCTTTTAAGCTCATTGTAGTAACGGATCAAAAGGTATCCATGTAGAACAGCTAACAAATAAATCATTAGCGAATACTTGACCTCTCCAGGTATCGAATAACTAGAACTAATTAGTTAATAATTATAACTTATTATAGGGTTCGACGAGTGGGTGAGTAGCAACTTTATTTACTTTTTTAATACTAAGAACTTAATTTGATTTTGTTATAAAAACATTAAACATGTTGGATCTTCACAATATTTTTTTTTACAAACAAATAATTTTACCCTACTTACGATTCAAACCTATAGGCCGATGACGCGTTTTTGATAAACTCTTTTAAGCTATCCATTGATGTTTGTCATCTTAAGTATTAATTTACACACCCGCACGAAAAAATATATATCCCGGCAAAGTAGTATATATCTGGCTTTTATCTTCAGTATTGTCGTATATATGCTATTTTGCCAGCATATATTCCCGGATATATATTTTTTCGATTGCTAATCGGTAGCTGCTACCGATTATTTTTTTCAGGGTAAAAATCGGGAGTGATTACGAATTTTATAAAAATCGAAATTTACTCCGTCACTTAGAGTTCTGAAGTTTTAGAAAAAATCCCTCCGTATACGGAGTAAATAGGGAGTTTTTTTTAGCCGAGTGATTTCGGAGTGAATTTTACTCCGAGGGAATTGCATAATAATAATATAAATGTTTATTCCCAAAAAATAGGGATACATATTCCTTAAAAACCTATTTCTTACATACTACTTACATTACTTTACCACTCTATACATTTTAGCGAAAAAAGAAAAGCCACGCTGGCCAAAAAAAAAAATCGCCTTCTCCGGATTCCCACGCATACCTCCATCGATCACATTCATACCATGACCTGCGTTTCCGCTTCATGATTTTACCCCTCCCTCCTATTCTCACTTACCCCTCTCAAGTTTTCTATTCTTTTCAACCAATCCTCCCTTTGAACCTCCTTCCCCAACACCTCCTTCCTCATCTCCTGCCAACCCCTTTCTGTCCCGACCTCAGTGCGAAACTCCCACACTTGCTCCCAACTCTCCTCACCTCTCCCACACATAACACACAGCTTTTTATCCCCATTCTCCCAATATCTACCTCCTCTAAGCTTATCTCCTAGTCTAAATCTTGCTACCCTGTTCCATCTTTCATCATTCCACCCTTTCTTCAGATACCCCGGCACCCCTGAGGAAATTAAATAAATACAGTCATCCGTTCCGCATTTCATCCGAAAATTTTTCACACTTTTTCGAAAATAAAAATTTAACTACTTGTTGAATTAGGTCATTTTGCTCCGTTTTTCCCTATTGGAGATTGTTATGTGACAACTCGAGTGAGGTACGAAACCCATACCCGATCAGGGAACTAGTACTCGATCATTTATGGATTTGTATATCTATATTTACTAAATTTTACTAAATATAGATATGTAAATACATGGAGTATCAGGTCTTTTACCCTACTCTGCTACAACGCATGCTTCTTCTGTTCGAGTACGCAATCTAGGTGGGGGCAATGAACGTTTTCGGATATATATACACTTGTTGAAGAGCAGCCCGGTAGTCAGTTCAGTTTACACCTCAAGTGATAAAAGACTTCCTGACCAAATTCGATCGAAGCACAACAAATACAATCGCCACTATCCACAAGTGAGTATAAAATATTTAAGTACAACAATTATTATCTTATTACAATTATTTTAAATTACAATAAAAAAGTGATAGCACACAAATAAAAATTAATTAGATAATAAATGTAATTTAAATTTGAACTTCATAAACGAGTTTCTATTGAGTATACATTTATATTATTATGTTAAAATATTTATTTATCACACAATATTATTTCATTTAATTATAAGAAATAGAGTTGCAGAAGTTTAAAGAGAAATTTATAAAATAAGAATTTTTTTTTTTCGTCACATGAAAATTGCTGGCAAATGAGGTAACTTCAAATTATAAATTTTTTTTTACGTTTTTTTCTTGCCTACTTTAATGAATTTATTGTTGTTATATTAATGAAAAAACATTTCAAATGTACGGGTATTAATCACAAAAATGATTTTCTCTATTTGCATTAATGGATTTTATGCTTCGTCAATAATTTTTTTTTTTTTTTATATCTTCAAATAAGCTCTTACATAAGATTTAAGCTCTTCAGGTGTATGATCTTACAAGGAAATTTCTTTTTGCCGCTGAATTTATCTACTTATTTTTTTCTTTTACTTTTATTCCATAGATTAAGTGATATTACAACTTAAATCTGTTTGTAAAGAATATTGTGTGATTCTTTTTTTTTTTTTTTCAATTTTATTGAAAATATTCAAAGTTATAGCGACGTCGGTGAATTTTTTTTTCGGATCTCAGCACAGATGAAAACGTTACATATATAATTATTAGACATAGAAAAACAAAATTTATTTATATTCATGATACTCGTGCTTACAGCCCTAAACTGAGATAATTTTATATAAATGAATCGTTCATTTGAGAAACCCCATAAGTCGTTTTTTTGATATTGGGTTTGTTGCATTTTTGGGTTCTTTGGATGTCCCCCCATAGAAATTAATGAAAATATACATCAAATCAGTGTTTAAAAAACAATTAACGGAGTGACAGAAATTTCATTTTATCGAGAAACCCTACAAGTCAATGACTTATGATGGGGTTTTTCAAATAAGCATATGCAGTTTTAGTTTTATAGAAATAATTTTTTCTGCTTTATTTAAAATTCGCGCGTTTTTTGGAAAAAAAAAATAATAATATGACTAATTAAAATACTCAAATTAATTATTATTTTTTGTTATTTCTGAGTTTCAGAGTTTATACCCCCATGAAAAAAATTTATAAAAAAAATATATGTTAAAATATAAAAAAAAAACATTTTTTATGTAAGAAAATATATAAAAAATACATAAAAAATATATAAATATATATAAAACATGTATAAAAAAAATATTTTAAATAGCAAACTTTTGGACGATTTTCGTATATATTTTATATATTTTAAATCTATAAAAAATATAATTATAAAAATATAAAAAATTTGCATAAAAAATATATTTTTAATTCAACAAAAAACCTAGGTAGAGAAAATATTAAAAAAATTATATAAAAAATATATTTTCAAGTTAATTAACAACACAGAAAAAGAAATATAAAAATTTTATATAAAAAATATATTTTTAATATAACTTTTTAATATTTTTCTATAATTATATTTTTGACAAATTTAAAATAAATTACTAATATATTTTTTTATATTACCAAACCTATATTTTTTTTATATTTTTAAATATAAAAAAAATATATTTTTATACATGTATTTTTATATATTCTAAGATATATTTTTAATATATTTAAAATGTATAAAATATATAAGAAAATCAGGTAGAAGTTAGGTATTGAATATATATATTTTTTCTACATATTTTATATATATTTTTTATGTATTTTTAATATATTTTTTTTTGTATAAAAAATGTATTTATTTTATATTTTAAAATATATTTTTTTTATAAATTTTTTTTAATGGGGGTTTACATATTATATACTTTATTTTATCAGTTTAATAAATTATTTGAGTGGAAAAAATAAAAAATAACAATGATTTTATAACTTTTTCTTCCGTTTGGTTGAAAAACCCCACATAAGTCAATCAACTTTTAATCATTTTTTTAAGTAGTTTCAATTAAAAAATTGAATTCTTCTTGTTTGAATATTTTTTGGGGACGCTAACATTATTTTCTTCAATTATTTATTTATCATTTCAATGGCAAGTGTTTCCAGAAAAATGTTTTTTGAGTTTCCTGAAAAATTTTGTTTTCTTGAAATTATAATTCAGCGCGAAATCATTGTAGAGACTTTTTTAGGCCGGCGAATTAAAGGGCATAAAATTTCCTAAAAAAGTCATAAGATCAGATTATCAAAAAAAATTATTGAAGCCCATGGACTTGTTGGAAGACGAGCAAAAATTTGGAAATGTTTTTTTTCGTCGGTTTTCTTAAAATTATTGCGAAACCGTGCATGATAAAAAAAATTTAAGTCTAGATCTGAAAACGTGAAACTTGAGGCTACAATTAGCTTTTTTATTTTTTTTTTACTCTACGACCATTTTTCACCGAGTTTCAGCATGTTAAAAATCACTAAAAAAATTATAATTTTTTTTATATCCCTTAATTTTTGTCACCAGTGTATATCATTTTATCGAGATCTTAGTATAAATAAATTAATTTTATTACATATTTATTTATTTACTTAATTAATGAAACAATTAGTCAGCCGTATCAGCAAAAAATGTAATTAATATAGTTATTTATTTAAAACAAGGCTACACCAACTGCCAAAGTTATCTTACTGCCAATGCGAGTAACGCTGAGCAATACTTTTTAAAACTATTATACCAAGTGGAAAATTCGGCATCCTTCAAATTAAAAAATTCACCAGAAGATAGAAATTTGTTTTATCCGTAATTCAGTATAACACATAGTAATGGCGTTGCTGAGCGAGGACTCAAAAGCAACATTAATTATCGGAGGTGTTCTTATTATACTAATAGCCTTATCAATGTTTATTGTATATTGCGATAAAAAAGGATACTTCAACTAATTGTTTACGGAAAGCTAGTAGTCGTGAGTATCAGAAAAAAAAGATATGCATCCATATATTTATTGAAAATACAGAGGAGGCCGGGGTACGATAGGACACTTAATAGAGTAAATGACAAAAGTCAAAAATTTTGATTTTTAATAATGAGGAATTTTAAAAACGTCTAAAAATTTATTTTCATTACTTAACTCGCATGACGTCATAGCTAAACGAAAATAATTTTTTTTTTTTTTTTCAAAACATTTTTTTGATTACAGGATACTTTATATCTGTTAATTTTATTACAGTTTCTTTTTTTTTAGTTTAGTTGGAAACTTATCGAACAGGAAAAACTAAAAGTTCAAGTATTTTGATGATTTTCATATTTTCTAAAAATATGAAAAAAAAAGTACCCGAAATTGCGAACTAGTTGGAATATCCCGTTGCACGGTGTGACATGATTGCACAGAAACTGTACAAAGAATATTGTATGTGGTATATAATTTTCATCATTTATTTCTAATATGTCCTATTTTGCCCGGCCTTCTTATAGATATACTTCGTTTAATTACATCAAGCTACATAAAAACTTTTTTACAGATCGTATACCATCAAAAACGAAGAAAGGTTTACTTTATCGTTAAAAACATGAATTTAATGGCGGAAACTGGTGTTAATTTAGTATTAATCTATTTATTTATAATTCTGGTTGCTTATAATTTGAAAGAAATACTAATGTTCATATCAAAAATATATTCTTACTACTTCGACTAGAAAGAAAAAAAAAAAAAGGTCTCATTCTAATTCCGCGTGGTGTAAAAATAAAATTACACCGGTGTTAAAGTGGGGTAACCAGTGTGAAAGCGGGGTAACCAGTGTAAAAGCAGAGTAATATCGGTGTAAAAGCAGGGTAATCGGTGTAAAAGCGGGGTAAACTGCGATTGCTTGGAGTATTAACTTTAAAAATAAAAAAACATCAAAAACGTCAGGTCTTTATAAATATTAATTAAAAATATCATTTATTAACAAGTATAGTGATCGATAACGTAAAAATATTTACAAAATATAATATTTTAACACCCGTAAAAAATATCTACACCGGCGGCGGCGTTATTTTTACACCGCTTTTGGTGTTAAAATTTACCACCGCTGATTTTAACACCTACACTGCTTGGACTTACCCCGGTGATTTTTTACAGTGTAACAAAAATATTTTATTGTTACTATCTTAAGAATTTAATTTTTATTTACTTTAGTAATTTTTATTATTTCAGTATGGAAATAAATCGAATTAAATTATTATTAGTTTTTCAACTCTTCATTAATACTGCTATGATTTTGATTATTATTTTGATTGCTATTTTTATTATGTATCATCTACAGATGTATTACCATTAGTATTAATTTTTTTGATACTTGTTTTTTCCGTGGCAAGTAATTTGGAAAAAATCATATATTCAGTTACTCTTGTTATTACAAGAGAAGTATAATTCAAAATGATTGTAGGCTTTGCTTTCATCATATCTATGTTTTTTATTACGTATTATATATTCCCCTATGTAGAAGCATACCTAAAACGGTGTTATTATTTCACACTGCGTAAATATTTAAGACTGCGTGATCGTTCCGATGGGGATGATCAACCTAATAGTAGTGATGATAGCGATTTACATTATATTGACGTTTAACCCGGGTCGAAAAATTTGATCTGTTTTTAATCAACTAAAAATTTTAAGTTACCCGGGTCGAAAAATTTGATCTGATTTTAATCTAACTGAACTGTATTTGGTCTGATTGGTCTGTATTTGAACTAGTTAATCTGTTTTTGAACTATTGTAGAAATTTTTAAGCTGTTTTTGATCTAATGTTTTATACCAGGACAAAACTAGATTAATCCTGAACATGATAGAAAGACAAAACTAGATTAATTCAGGAACTTAGAAAAATTTTAGTTCAAAAAATTTGCAAGGACAAAACTAGATTAAATCGTGAACTTGTAATATTTTTATTTATGGGCAATATTTATAAAAAATATTATAAGTTCCCGGATTAATCTTATTTTGCGTACTATTCACTTACTTATCACTCACCCTCGGAAATCATAAGATTACAAACTTAAAATTTAGCAGATGTTTTACATACTATACAGTCATCTCCTAACTGAGTTTTGTAAACAATAATAAGAGGTGGAAGGTTGTAACAAAAATGAGTTTAACGAAAATCGACTGCCAAAAGGATACTCTCTAAAACTAAGTTAGTGAATATTTACTATTTACTAGTGGATGTCGCTAATTTATTTTTAGAGACTGGAGAGAAGAAAAGATACGGAGCTGTTAAATAATAAAATATTTTTAGTTTTTAATTAAAAATCGTACTGACGTAAATTTTTTAAAAAGTTAGTATTACTATGCAAGCGTAAATATATGCACGGAAAACTTTGAACATGAACTGTTACTGTAAACACACGAACAAGTCGTGTACTCAGCTATTTTTTTCTAACACACAACTTAGTCGAGTGGTGGACAGTAACTAGTCGTGTTAGAATTTTTTCGTATTAACAATAAGATTTATTGAAATTAAGTGTTAGACTTAGTGATAACCTTGAATTTTCCGTAGAAAATTCATTTCTACAAAATAGAAGTGAGCGTAGAGGGCATTGAAATAATTTTTAATTAACGAATTAAAACATAATAAATTAAAATTAATTAATATAAATTATAATTTAATACCAGTTTTTCATTTTTGTTAAGTTTAAATATTTATTTAATCAATATATTTTTTTTTTAACAAATAAAAGAAAATATTTACAGATATTTATCAGTACTCTTACGTGATTTTATTTATTCACGTTGACGACTATTAACTCGAAACCCTAAAAATAATTTATCATCATTGTATATGCAAAAACATACACTTATCAAATTTTCTACAGGAATGGACGATATCTTGTTTGTAATGTGACACTCATATAAATACGGAAGTTTAAAATCATGACCTTCAAATGTGAATTTAATATTATTTTTAATGTCTATACAATTTATTACCGCGAAATGTGTTCCTTCACATAAGCACTGATTGGACTGACAACGACAATGAGAAACTTTAACAAAGTAACGAATTTGAGCAAACTTGTATGTCTCTGCTGATCGGTATTGAACGAATGATGAAATTGTCCGTAATGATCGACTATATAATTCAGAAGTATATAATAAGCCATCTTTCATTAACCGAAAGTATTTTCTTAGCGTTGTAGTATTATTAAAATTATTTACGAAAGTTTGTACAGCTGAATCATTTACCGGGTTATAAATTTTGTACGCACCGATGCTTTGAGCACTGTTAAAAGTTTCGCAAATTTTATATTGCTTTTTACGACGTAGAATGAAATTTTGCATGGATCCTTCTGGTAAAGCTTGAGCTTTGGTGTGAAATTTTAAATATTGCCAGTGTCCACTCATGATTTGCGTTTCAATATTTGTTGTTCCATTCACACTACTGACTATTTTTCCGTTCATATCTTCAAATGGAAAACAATCATTTACCCATAGTGGTCCAAAATTTCTGACGTCATTCAGTAAATGACGAAGCTGATGAAGGTTGATACTCGCAAATCTTACTCCATATAAAATTTCGAAATTGTCAACAAATTTATCCAGCAATTCTCCAGCAATGTCAACTTCTTTAGACAAAACCACATCTTTATTTAATAAAGATATTGCGTAAACAAATAATAAATAGTGGTTATAATACTCTGGCCGCATTACCGTAGATAGAACGACTGCAGAGTATTGATGACACCAAGCCTTTAACTCAGATGCTTTCCATGATTTATATTTAGATAATTCTCTTGGTTGACGATGGACAAAGTTTGGGGCCTTTATTTTCAGGATTTCCTTATCAATCACATCAAGAACTGGGCGAAGAGAAAAAGGGCTATCACTAAAAGATGGATCTACCCATAAAAAAATTAGCTTCTTCGTGACACCTTCATATAGAGCATGCATAGAATCAATGCCTGTGCCAATAACGTAATTAGGCATTAATTTATTGAGAGTACTAGGGCCTTTCACTCCTTTAATCACATGTAAACGCTTTGGAACTTTTGGGTCGTTTTTATTTTCCACAGCCTGCTCGGCGAAATTTAAAGTTTCTTCCAAAGTTCGATAATTCAAGATTGACTGATGCCGATAGACACGAACAAATTTACCGGTTGGGAGCTTTGTTTTTTCGGTCTTAATTTTACATATTGAACAGCCATAATTTCCGTTATATTGTTGAAAATTTAAAAAGGAATATTTTGCCGGTAAATCGCATGTACCACATAATAATATAGCTCTAATGAAAATTACTCGATCACTACAAGTTAATTTTATGTTAATTCCTTTAAATAAAATATTTAATTCCGGTTTAAACGCTTTAAGAAATAAATTAGGTATCGGCTTATCATTCCCGAACCATAACCCAGCGAGAATAATATTTTCTCTGCGAATCCTCATCTCATATGGCAATTCATTTATCCGTAAATAAAATGGCCATACAGAAACTTGCGAACTCTTGAATACCGGTACACCATCAGTATTCCAGGTATAAGATAATGCACCTAAGTCTGAAAAATATTCCTGTTGTTTTCGGTATACAAGGCCGTCAGATAAGTCTTTAAGAATATTCGGGTTAATTTCATTTTGATTGCAATTTTGAAAAATAGCATTATAATTATCAGGTCTATTCAAAATCATCTGAGTTTGTTCTACTATAGAAAGAGTTACGAAATATCGAGCTTTCATTTTCTTTTTACAAACGGCACAAATGTCCGACTGTTTTTTTAGTGGAGAAGTACACGTGGGACAAAAATATCGTTTTTGTGTGGAATCCCCTTGTCTGAAAAATTTTTTATAATAATACAAATTAATTTTTCGTAAATTTTGTTTTGGACAGTGTAAACTTATGGCTTCAAAAATATCATCAATACATGAGTCAGAAAGATTATGTTTCATGGCTAAGCTCATCATAACCATCATACTCTCAGCAACTGTTATCGGCGAACCTTCGTAAACAGGTCGTTCGTACGATTCATCTTCATAATTTAAATCATTATTGTTATATAAATTATCATTTCTAATATCTCTTCTTTCTTCGTCTCCTTCACCGTCATCTTCTTCTCCTTCTTCTTCTTCTTCTTCTTCATCGTCGTCGTCGTCGTCATCACCGTCGTCTTCTTCTTCTTCATCGTCGTCGTCATCACCGTCGTCGTCTTCGTCATCACCGCTGTCGTCTTCTTCTTTTTCTTCATCAGCTCTGTTATTATCTCCATTATCGTCATAGTTGTGGTCATCTTTATCGTCTCCGCCTTCTTGTTCTATTGTTTCTTGATAGTTATTAACCCCTAAATTAAGATAATGAATGTCTTTTTCTAGATTTAAATTATCATCGACCATTAGCATTCCATCAGATAGAGTTTCGTCCGTTGGCTCCTCAATCACTACTTGAACATCATTTTCTTTTGACGTAGACGGAAGTTCAGTGTCGTCTAGAATTCTGTAAAAAAAATTCTTGAGTACTTTTGTGAGTTATATATATATATATATATATATATATATATATATATATATATATATATATATAGCAGAAACCAATCTGTAACAAGATATCGAAGTCATAATGCAATGGCCTTACCTGTTTTCACGATGCCTAAATGCAGTTACATTTTGTCCTCTCGGTGTTAGTTCGGTGATATTAAGTCCACATGATTTTTTAGCGTCTAATACTTTTATACGTTTAATAAATTTATTTTTTGCACTTTCAGTAAGCTCGTTGAATCTTTTCCGCATTTTTATTAAATTAATAATCCGTTAAAACATGATGAGTGTGAATCTAGCAGACATCGCATTCAAAAAATAAAAAAATTAACAAGTGCCCTTTTTATAAATATTATTTTTTGAATTATTTACTCTATTTATTTAAAATTTTAAATTTCTCTGATGACTGCTACATTTACTCTCACTAAAACATGTGGGTTAGAATGTGTATAAACAAGAAGACTACAAATATATATATATATATATATATATATATATATATATATATTTATATATTTATTTATTTGTTTATATGTAATAATGTTATTACGCGCGTTGTTTTTTACGTCCGAAAAGTTGACAGTCGATTAAAATTTGACAGTTGGTTTTTAAATAATTTGACTTAACATTTATAATATTCAATTCATAAAGTTTAATTTCAACTAAAATGTCAAAAAAGTTTACTTTAGTTTATTGGATAAAATCCAAAAATATCCAAACATTAGAAACTACAAAAATTCCAGTAGCATCTCGTTATGAAGGAGCAACAGTGCGATTAAAATATCAAGAAAATAAAAATAAAACGCTGCATCTTGATGCCCAACTAATTCGTATGAGCAGTAAGTTCTGTTTAGCTTTATTTATTTAGTAGATAGAATTTAATTTCTTTTCTCTAAAAAAAATGTAAAGATTACCATAACAATTTTCTTCTATAAAAATATTTTACAGATGATAAAAAGGAACTGGATGAGTTGGAAGTCGATGAAGAGACAGGAGAAGTGATAGATCGCACTAAAAAAGCATTCTCTAAAAAAATATTAGCTCAAAGAGTAGCTTTAATAGAAGAAAAGAAAGAAGAGATAAATCGGAAAAGAAGCGTGGAAAAAAAACGTGAAGAAGAAATTATTAAAAACAAATCATTTTTAATAGACGATTCAGTTCCGGAAAAAAAAATAAAATCAAAAACAAACGTAAGTAAAATAGGTAGGACTGGAACGAAAACGGCTAACATCAGAGTATGTAAAGGAGAGACCAAAAAAAGTATTAATAAACGTCAATTATCAAGTGAACTTATTGAAGACAAAACTACATCAATAAAATTAAAATCTCGCGAAATAGATTCAAGTCTTAATGATGAAAATAATGAAGACGATGAAATATTAGATATGGTATCATCAAAAAATGTCTGTTTCATTCCTGGTGGTTTGTATATTTGTTTTTTTTTTGCTCCTGTTGCTCCCACAGGAATTATCCAGTTGCTGCAACAGGATTTTTTCTGTTGCTGTCACATGAAAATTCTGTTGCTACAACAGGATTTTGTCCTGTTGCTCCCACAGAATTTTTCCTGTTGCTCCCACAGGACTGCGTTCTGTTGCAGCGCCTATTGTTTTCCGTTTATAGATTAAACTACAATAGATCTATACTTATTTCCTATTATTGTTTTAGTTACAACTGAGAATTTGGCCTTCCAAAAATTTATTTTAGCATCAATGGAGTATTCCTTGAAATCAGAACGGGGGAATATTGTTCAGAAAATGTCAAAAGTATGATACATTCTTTCAAACAAATATTATTGTTAAGATTTATTTTAATAAAATTTATTTCACAGCTAACTAAAGAAGTTTTAACTAATTCTGCCGAGAAGGTATAAAATATAAAATATTTTTATAAATTCAATCTCTTTAATGTTTAAAATATTAAAACCAAATATGGCATGCTTAAATATTAATTTATCTTTTTTTTTATAGGTAGAAATATATCCTAACTCAGGCTGTTTTATGAGTAAATCGCTTTTTACTAGCATTGATCTTCTCTTCGAGCAAGATGGTGATTGGAAAAAATTGATAAGCAATATTTTAGTGCAAATGTTTGGTGATAACTGCAAATTTATGTCCGTTAAAGGCTTTCGGGGCAATTTAAAACTTCACCCAAAAATTTGGCGATCACTTTTCGGTAAAAATTTATCATTTCCAAACATTTTAAATTTCTGTTTACTTAAATAAATAATATTAATTTAATCGTTTTATTTTAGATTTAGTAAATCAAAAAATGGAAACTAAAATAAATGCATCGGCTTTTAATTCAGCCATGAATAAGGTGTTTTCCAACAGAAAGTTAATCTTCAATAAAACAATAGTCCCGTTAGACGAAAAAAACGAAGTCGATGAAATGGAATCCGGTGAATACTCAGAAGATCCAGGAAAATTTGATTTTGCTAATCTATCTCCTACTCGAACTTTACCACGTTCCTTATCATCATCACCTAAATCAATTTTATCAACAGACTTGGTAATAGTTGATGAAGAACCTAAAGTCTCTTCAGAATTCACACGAGAAGTCAAGTCAACATTCATTCGAACGAATACACCAACTATAACACGGAGTGTAACACCTTACTCCGATCTTGCCATGCAATGCGAAACAACAGCCGCATCAACATTCACACGATTAGTCACACCACCATCGACACGAATGAACACACCTTCATACTCCAATTCAGTCCTGCAGTACCGAACGAAAGTCACATCTACAATCACAGCTCCTTACTCAGATCCAGACGTTCACTACTCATCAACAATCACACCAACTTTCACATCAACAGTCACACTTGGTAACTTTAATCCGAACATTCAATATCAAACAACATCCACAACTACTTATTCAAATCCAAATATCCAGTATGATCCAACAGTTAAATCGACTATCTCATCTACAGTCCCATCCACTTATTCAAATGCACACAGTCAGTACTCATCAATACCTGGACCTTACTCAAATCCACACTTCCAGTATCAATCAACAATCACACCAAGTACCACACAAACAGTCACACATGCTAACTCAAATCCAAATGTTCAGTATCAAACAACAGTCAAACCAACTATCTCATCTACAGTCACATCCACTTATTCAAATGCACACAGTCAGTACTCATCAACACCTGGACCTTACTCAAATCCACACAGCCAGTATCAATCAACAATCACACCAAGTACCACACAAACAGTCACACATGCTAACTCAAATCCAAATGTTCAGTATCAAACAACAGTCAAACCAACTATCTCATCTACAGTCACATCCACTTATTCAAATGCACACAGTCAGTACTCATCAACACCTGGACCTTACTCAAATCCACACAGCCAGTATCAATCAACAATCACACCAAGTACCACACAAACAGTCACACATGCTAACTCAAATCCAAATGATCAGTATCAACCAACAGTCAAACCAACTATCTCATCTACAGTCACATCCACTTATTCAAATGCACACAGTCAGTACTCATCAACACCTGGACCTTACTCAAATCCACACAGCCAGTACTCATCAACAGTCAGACCTGTCTATTCAGATCCATACGTTCAACATCAATCATTACCAACTCCTCTCTCCAATTCATACACTCGGTATCAACCATCAGTTACACCATCTTCAAGTGCTCATCATAATATTCATAATCAACCTCGACAAACGTTTTCTGATAGCCACCCCTCATATTATTCCGAAAATCACTATTCATATCAACAAAACGGTCCTAGTAACGGAAAAATATACTATGAAAATTTTCCTTACAATCATCAAAATCCACCATCTTAATAAGTAGGATTTCAATATTGTTTATAACAAAAAGTTATTAATTAAGATTTTTCTATATTAATTTTTTATTGTTTCAAAATAAGTAATTTTTTCAATTTGTTACGTTATTATTGTTCAAAAATAAATTAATTAATAATGTTAATTAATTTTTATTTTTCTGTGATGATTCCTGATTCCTTATGGTAAACCTTTTTTCTCTATTCTGAGCTTACTGAAGTCGGCATAGAGTGTGACGATTTTTGGAAGAATTCTCGGAGCAATATTTTGGAAATCGTTGATTGGCTTCTATTGAGTATGGGTCATGAGATAAGAAATATAATTAATGATTTATTAGCATTATTATTATTATTATTTCATTAAAAAAAAAAGTGTTTTTGATCTAAAGACCATCAAAACCAGACTAAAAATAATAGACAGAAAAAGTCTGATTTTGATCTAGATTAAAGCAAAATCAGACTAAAAATAATTGACAGAAAAAGTCTGATTTTGATCTAGATTAAAGCAAAATCAGACTAAAAATAATTGACAGAAAAAGTCTGATTTTGATCTAGATTAGAACAAAAACAGACTAAAAATAATTGACAGAAAAAGTCTAATTTTGATCTAGATTAGAACAAAAACAGACCAAAAATTAATGAAAATAAGTCTGAAAATAGTCTAAATAAGGAATAGTAAGTGCAAAACCAGATTAAAATTCACATATTAATTAAATATAAATAAAAAATAAAATTGAATAAAAATATATATTTTTATTCAATTTTATTTTTTATTTATATTTAATTAATATGTGAATTTTAATCTGGTTTTGCACTTACTATTCCTTATTTAGACTATTTTCTGATTTATTTTCAATAATTTTTAGTCTGTTTTTATTCTTATCTAGATCAAAATCAGACTTTTTCCGTCAATTATTTTTAGTCTGTTTTTATTCTAATCTAGATCAAAATCCGACTTTTTCTGTTTATTATTTTTAGTCTGATTTTGATCTATATTCAATGAAAAACAGATTAAAATTTTTATTTTATAATGATAAATAATAAAAACAAAAAGTAATAAATTTGAATTAAAAAAATAATTTAAAAAAAAATTAATATTTCCATTTATGGACAAAATTAATTACTACATGATTTATTAAAAATAACAAGAATGAATAAAGTTCAATTAAACTTACTGCTCATGGAAAGTGATTCGGGAACATCTAGGTATAGAGGATTATTTAAATTTTCTTGATATTTAAAACGTGCTGTTGCTATTTCGTATTACAATATCACAGAGGAATATTTCGACACAGTTCTTAATGTCAGAATATATTTCGACTTTATTCAGTGAATTGGAAAAATTTTTGTTGAGATTTTAACGGCAATTTTACTACTTTCGTTAAATATTATTCCACAATAATATTGAGTCCACGATTTAATCTAGTTTTGTCCTTGCACAATTTTAGAATCAAAATTTTTCTAAGTTCCAGAATTAATCTAGTTTTGTCCTTCTGTATCCCAATTGTTTTTTAAAACAACAGATCAAAAACAGATCAACTAGTTCAAATACAGACCAATTAGTCCAAATGCAGTGCAGTTAGACTAAAATCAGACCAAATATTTCGACCCGGGAAATTTTTTGATGATAATTGGATGGCTTTTGTATAATGGTGAAAAGTAGCTCTATCAAAACAATAAATACGGAGACAAAAAAATTCATTAAAATCTTGATTTTGTTCACTGACATTGATTTCTGCCTCACATTTATTTTACTGAACACAATCGGGAATAAAAATTTAAAAACCGCTTCTTCATTAATGATTTTCGATTCTTAAATTTCAAACTCTAGCGTAGAATATAACTTGTTGGAGCTTGAAAAGCTCATTAATAACAATTGCATGTAATAGCATTTTCGAGCTCAAAAATATATTCACACTAATGTTTTCGAGCTACTTGAGCTCGAAAACAGCGGGAAGTTTTAGGGCTGGCCCCCAGGGCCAACCGACGCCCAGATTTTTTTTATTGTTTCGATAGGGCTGTTTCTCACGAAGATATAGCCTTCAAAATATCATTAAAAAATTTGTAAAAGTATTTGTTTCTCGAATTTTTTGGATAAGTCTATAAAATAAAAGATATTGCATAAGTTTGATGGTTTATTTCTTATGACCGAGACATCACCATAAGCCTAGGTATGTATTTATCGCTTATAAAATTTTCAAAATAATATATATGTTACAAAAATATGAGCTTATAATCTATATATGTCTATATCTCTTTATAATCTATATATGTCTAATATCTCTTTATAATATATATATATATATATATATATATATATATATATATATATATATATATACAACTACTCATATATAGCTACATATATATTCAAAAAAATGTGATTTTACGAAAGTAGTAAAAGTTCTTAAAAACAGAAATATATAAATTATCTATAATAATATTATACTATACATTTGAAATATATATATATAAAAATGTGATGTTGGCGAAATGGTAAGATGTTCTCGGTCAAAAATACATAAATTATTTATAATAATATCAAAATATACATTAAAGTCTGTTATAAAGCACAACCTCTCCGCTTCGCGTTCGAGTGAATACTATCTTGATGATTGTATAAATCATCCACAGATTGTAACATTTACCATCTTGATAATACTAGTATTTATCATATTAATATTTCTTTTTTTTTTTTTAATGATAACTTCAATAATTATAATGTAAAGGAAGACTAATTTCGAATTACAGAACCCGAAAATAATTATAATTACAAAATTTGCCACTGCCGAAAATTAAATAATTCAGAGATAATTATACATTAATCCAAATAATTATTAATTTTTTGAACAATTACCATTTTAACTAGATTCGTTACCAAATACTTAAAAAATTACTGTGTTAGCATAGTAACTTTTCCTATGTCAATATATTCAAATTCTTATGTAATATAGGAAAATTTTCATGTAAAACAGTATTTTTTACTATATTTCAACAGGAAATTTTACTATCTTGTCTTAAATTTCTACATCTACATAGTAATCGTTACTGGTGACACGACCGTTGAACCGAAGACAACTGACCTCGGACAACTGTCAGGTAACCATCGATACTATTCTAACATAGGAAAAGTAACTATTTTTTTTCCTCCGGGTACACGGAAAGAAAATCATGATAACTATGAGAATAATTCCTATAATTATGGTAAAAGTTACTGTATCGTATGGTCATTAAATTATGATAAACCATATAGTAATATGGTAGTATATATATTGTACACCAAAATATATTGCAGTCATTGCCGTAAATTTTTCTCCGTGTATACAAACAAAAATTTTAACGTATTTAATTAATCTGAGGTATTGTGATATTAATGATTTAAAAAGATATCTACATTTAGTGGAATTAGTTATATATTAAACTTTACGTGATAATAATAATCAAAAGTGTTCATGCCCTAAATTCAATGATTTGATGATAAAATCATCAACAATATATATTTAAACAACAAAAGTCATTAGATACTGAATGACAAATATTTCAGAACAGCCTATTATCTATACTACTAATATAGCCCCAACTTGAAAAAACGAAAGAGAGATCATCAGACTAGATGATCATCAAAAAATTTTGATCTAAAAACTATTTTTTTTTCTTAATTACCATCTATTTGCCAATAAGTATAGAGAAAAAACATTTTAGCTTGCAGTTTTTTTATTTTAAGAAAGTAATAAAATTTTTCAAAAATAGTTAATAAAAATTATGTTACACATTTATACAATATATTATACATTTTCAAATTATGTACAATAAATAGAAAAAAGTATTTTTTTTTATTTATAATTATAGGAATTTTTTACATGCATCACATAAACTACAACACAAAAGATTCATGAAATTTAATTGAAAGCTAATTGTCATAGAAGGAGAGTATGAAATAAGTATTGATTTTTTTACATACTTGATTTGTGATGTATTCAATTAATTAAAACAGTTACAAATTAAATATACTTCGCTTCATATCATTTTATTATTAAATTCCCTTATAATTGATACAGATTTAAAATATTTTTTAATTATGAATCCTTCAATGGTTTTTAGTTCAATTACACTTGATTTTCATTCTTTTGAAGAATTAACCCTTTGGTTGCTAGCGTAAAACTGACTTTATTTGGATTTCATATATGTTTTGCATACCTCAAACGCGAAAGCACGGAGGGTACTATACGATCGTTTTTTTTTAATCTTTGAAAATAATTAACTAAATCCAACATCACTATTAAAATGTGAAAAAAACTTAATTTAAAAAAAAAAACAGTTTTTATTTTCTATATACTCGTATGTCTGAAATTTCTTTGCTAATGAGAATTCTAGTCTCACTTTGTAACACAGAGTGATTTGTTATAAAACTTCAAAATTCAAAGTAAAAATTAACTTTCGTTTTTTTTCTTTTTTCAGTTTAAGATAAATATTATAATAATTATTATTTATCCTATAATTAGTTTTTAACTTGTGAATTAAATTTACTTTTATTGGGGGAAAGTTTTATGTTATTAGTATAGATATTCGGCTGTTTTTTAATCAAGAATTTTCATATCATATTTAATTCAATTAACGTATATCATTTTACAATATACGATAAATATTATAGTAACTATTTATTACTTTATACTTATTTTTAATAAAAACTACAGGGCAAATTAATATTTTTTATTAAATTATTTACACGTTTTGTTAAGTTTAAAAATAAACGTATTATTAAAAAAATATTATATTTTTATTGACAAAAATTATAATAAAGAATAATTACAATGAATCTATTTGTTAAATGTTTGATAATGATATCCATGATCCCAAATGACTCGCATTAATATTAATAACAATATAAAATTTAAAAATCAGTAATTCTAAGTCATCAGCCTGGTATAAATCAATGAAGCCTCAAACATGTAATGTCGATGCTGATCTAAATTTCTCCAATAGGCTACAAGTGAAATTAGCCAGTGGCTGGAAAATACCCTACTCAGTGTATATTGTATTTGAGTAATATAATAATAGCTGCTGAGAACGAAAGAAGCCGAACAGAAACAGACTCGTATAAGCATACCTATAAGGTATACTGTTTGGTGGGAGGAAGAATCAGTTTGAAAGTGTGAGCCGCGAGAGACGAACACAATCTCTTTGACGTACTTTTTTATCCATCATGAGATCTTGGATATGTGACTCTGTATTTATAATCTTATCGATCATCATAACGGGTAAGACTACTCAATATATATAAATATACACCAGTCGATTAGTGTACATATATATTTATAAAATTATATCAATTTTATTGTCATCAATTTATCTACAATATAATAAATTTATCATAAGGGAAAGGTCCAGCAGAACCGGAAGTTTCACTTCCTTTCTTATACGCAAGTGAAAATAAATTCCATGTGCAAAACGTTTCTCTCACAATCACAATTTTTGTTCCTGTTTTATTTTATATTACTATAGATTATATATTTTTTATATTTTTTTATGCATAAACTTTATAAACAGTTACGAGTTTTAAGTAAAAGTATTTTCTCGCGTGTTTTATTTTTAAGTGGACAAATAATTCAAAGCAATATATTTAAATATAATCAATTGATCACTTTCTCTATTTATTATTTATAATTATTATTTTTTTTAATAGCACTCGGGTCATCCATCGATGTGCCGTGTATTGAGGACAGTAAATTTTATAGAAATCCAAATACATTAGCTCACAATGTATGGTCACCAAATGAATGTGCCAAATATTATTTATGTTTAGGTAAATATATGTTTAATTGTATCTAATGTTCATTTTTTATTTATTGCGAAACTAAAACTTTATTTGTTATAAAATTTTACTTTTCTTTTGGTGTCATTATAATTTAAGCGTAGGAAATTTCTCACGATTGTTTGTCAAAAGACTTTCTCGTATATAAATACATACATACATACATACATACATACATACATACATACATACATACATACATACATACATACATACATACATACATACATACATACATACATACATACATACATACATACATACATACATATACGCATGTATATTATTCAATACTAAAAAATACGCAATCAAATTTACAGACAATGAAGTATTTGAGTTTAAATGCTCAGAGGGTCTTCTATTCGATGTTACGAGACAGATATGCGACTTCAAAGCCAATGTAGACAATTGCGATGTAACGTCAGGTATATAAAAGTATATAATTTAATTTAATTCAACATAAAAGCATTGATAAAGATGATGACATGATTTAAATAATTTAATTAGTCTAATTACCATCAATTATTTTAAAATAAAATTCAAATTTTACAGAACACCAACCACCTAAGCCATTATTAGAAAAAGGAGACTGTAAAGATAACACACTAGCTTGTGGTGACGGTACTTGTCTTCCTAATTCATATTTTTGTGACGGAAGTGTTGATTGCACCGATGATTCCGATGAAGGCTGGTGTGGTAAATTTTTTTCCAATAGCCCGAATTTAATTTATTGAATATTAATTATTTAAAAATAATAAATGACAGGATATGAATTTACTTTTAGATGGGAGCCCGGATAAAAATTCCGCGACAAATTGCAATCCACAAAAATGTTATTTACCAGATTGTTGGTGTTCTCAAGACGGTAAACGGATACCGAATAATTTAACACATACTGAAGTGCCACAAATGATAATGATAACGTTTAATGACGCTGTTAATGCAGAAAATTTTGATTTTTATAGTAGTAAGTTTTATTTATATAATTATTGTGATTTTATAAATATTTTATTTGGTTGATTGATTATAGAGTTTTTCAATGACAAGCGAAAAAATCCAAATGGGTGTCCTATAAGAGGAACGTTTTATGTAAGCCATCAATACACTAATTACAGAGATGTCCAGTATCTTTGGAATGAAGGCCATGAAATTGCTGCTCATTCAGTAACGTAAGTTTATTTTAATTTTTATTAATTAAAAATATAATATTTTTAAATAAAATTTATTAAAGATAAAAGACGTTTTATAAATTGAAAATAAAGAGTTAAACAAATTAAAGATTAAGCATCGTGCCTTTTGTCGACCGAAAATTCATATTAGATTTTGTCCAAGTAATATTTTAAGATCAGACAGAAATCTGACACATTATTTGAATTTTTAAAATCTGCGAATGAATTCAACTAAATATATTCAGACGTAAAGATATCAATCATCAGTTATAACTGCTTAATGTAATAAGAGGTGTAACGTGCTTTTGTGTCAATAATCCGCTGAAGCATACATATATATACAGCGAAGCATTCAATTGTTCTTCATTCGTCTGATTAAAAGGGATAAGTGAATAATAAAATAAAGATTCAAGTACTCATTGTTGAGCTTTTGAATTCCCTAACTATTCATGCCAAGATTGGGTTATTGCTCGGAGTATGCAATTACCATGTTTTCGACTTGATCTGTAATGGAGAATTTACAGCAGAAATACCAAGATTTAAGTTTATGGTAAATAAATATATGCTCAGAGCAGCTTAAAGCAGCAAGCCAAACTTGCAATTAAAGTAAACCTGGGCCAAAAATAAACGAAATACGAAAAAAATAAAAACTAATATACTTTTTGTTTTATTTATTACTTTTTTTTTTTTGTTTAAAAATGACTCGTTCGCATTTGCTTCATGAAAACGAGTCATTAATAAAAAAAAAATTATTTAAACTGTAATGATTTTAAATAATTATATTCTAAGCCAGTTTGATCAATTTAAAAAAAAATAATTCAAGTGAGTGATGAATAACTAAATCGATATAGTTGGGTAAAAAGATATCGATATTTCAGCTAGGACTTTTACGACCGTCTAATTTCAAAACCTAGTTAATTCTTACTTTGTTTTAAATTAATCTTATAAAAAAAAATAAATAAATAATTAATAATCATGTCAATAAAAGAAATTTTAATATAAAAAAATTATGAAAAACGGGCCAGTCCTGAAACTTCCCGTTGTTTTCGAGTTCCGTGAGCCGTTATTTTATCCTCGAGTCAAATGTTAAAAAACCAGGTTTAAAATACCGGAACAGAGGTGGTTTTAGCGATTCCGTCTGAGTAAGCTTATTATAGCCCACCTTTATTATTCTACTAGAATGGTGATACTAGTTATAATATAAAGGACTGATTTAATTATTAAACATATATTTAAATTATTTTATCCAAACTGATCCGACTAGTTTTAAAATATAATCATTTTTTACAATCATTATCTATTTATCTACCATTTTATAATTTTCAAATAATAACAATTGGTATAAATACTTTTTATTTTTAAATTTAAATAGACATCGAGGACCGGAAGAATGGTGGTCACTGAACGCTACAATAGAAGACTGGTTCGACGAAATGGTTGGAGTTGCAAATATTATAAATAAATACGCCGGAGTAAGAATCGAAGATATCAAAGGACTAAGAGCGCCCTTTTTGCGTGTCGGTTGGAATCGACAATTTTTAATGATGTCAGAATTTGGTTTTGTTTATGACGCATCTATCGTTGCACCTTTTTCGGATCCACCTTTATGGCCATACACGCTAGACTATAAGATACCTCATCAATGCGCGAGTACGGGTCAAATGTGCCCAACTAGAACATATCCCGGGTTATGGGAACTGCCATTAAATCAACTTCTCTCTGGAGTACGTAAATAATTTTAGTTCGTTTGTCATTCATCAATGTTATGCTTTGTTTTTTAATTGATGGTTTTAATTTCTTTCCTGCAGGAATATACCTGCAGTATGATAGACGATTGCCCTATAAGTTTGTCAGGGGAAGAAATTTACAAAATGTTAATGCTGAATTTTAAAAGACACTACTTGAGTAATCGGGCACCCATTGGCTTACATTTAAATCCGATGTGGTTCCGTAATCCTACAAGCAACTACGCTTTCAGCGTAAGTGTAACTAAATATCAATTTTTTAATAAAAAAGTTTTAAAAATTACTATTAAATTATTTATTACTATGGCTATTTTCAGAAATTTGTGGATGATTTGCTGCAATTACCGGACGTCTACTTTGTAACAGGTAATCAAGTTATTGAGTGGATGAAAAAGCCTACGCCAGTTGTTGATTTAATGGAATTTGAACCATGGCAATGTAATAAACGATTTAAACCCCATGAAATAGCATGCGAGTTTCCAAGTTCTTGTAAATTACCTAGTCGTGTTTTAAAGTCCTACAGATACTTGAATACGTGTTTCGATTGCCCAAAACAATATCCTTGGTTAAGAAATGAATTTGGAACTGAATGAGCTGTATAGACTCCTATAAATTATTGATTTATTTAAAATCTTTTGTTTGAGTTATTTTTTAATTTAAAATTATGCTTTCATGTTTGTATGTACAGTCCAGTTTCAGTATGAAACTAAGTCGGGACTGGAGGCAAAAAAATTTTGAAAATTTTGATTCCTCCACTACCGCGCTTGACGTGTTTGGAGCTTGGACCTCGTTATACGACTAACATCGATGTTGTTGTTGTTTGAAATAAGAAATTAATATCTTTTCGTAAAATTGTGTAAATAAGAAAAAAAATTAATTTACACTACATAAATAAAATACAAATTTGCTACTTAATTTTTTGCGACTGACGATATAAAATAATTGGGTCGTAAAATTTGAATAGAGCGATTGACGGAAGTGTACGGGACAATATTTAACGAATCACGAAAAAAAGTCTTATAACGAGGTCATATTGAACATTGAATAAAACTGACTCGTTGATAATAGAGGGAAAAAATAATTAAATATACGTCAGTTTTTTTTTTAATTGTTTGTTGTGAATTGTATATATGTGTGTTCAGAATTGTATTATTTATTGTAATTGTTGTTACAACTATTTGTAAAAAACTACGAAATTGGCATTCCATTTTTATTGTTAAATTTTTTTATTTTAATACAAGACTGCAAGTTATATTTAAATTTTGTGCAAATAAAAAATAATTGTACTTTACAACGATTATAAATAAATAATTTGTAGACTCTGATGAATTAGGTATACGTATATATAATTTTTTTAAAATTTAATTATAAAAGTGAGCTTAAATTCATATCAATTACGAGCAGTCACATATTTCATTGTTTGTTTTTTATTTCGCTTATCATTCTTTTTTCGATTTCACTCCTCTGCGTCTCTTTTATCTCGAATTTTTAACTACGCCTTTTTCCATTTTTAAATCAAGACAATAGCTACTTTTTTATTAAATCGTATAATGGAAGTTTTTTGGTTGTCGACTGAATTTGTTATCAATTTTTTATCACCGTATCTATAAATATGTTGAGCTAAATTTTCACTTCGAAATTATTGATCTATTATTTACAAATAAAACGAAGTACATTTTCCACATTTCTGTAATTTTAACAACTGCTTACGCAATAAGTTTAGCGTACATGAAAAATACGAGTTTGGTTAGCTTTTAATTTTATATAAATATTTTCCCGAATAAATTTTATTATCTATATTAATAAAAAATTTTGATATAAATTTGTATGCTCATGAAGTGTTGAATAAAAAAAATGTTGTTAAATAAAAACTTTATTGTATACCTTTTGTTTAATATATATATATATATATATATATATATATATATATATATATACATATATATATATATATATATATATATATAAATTAAATCAGTACATATTACTTTTCCCATTTCTTCTCAATTTCCATACAGGCGAATTTCGTTAACTTGGAACTTCCGCTGATTCTCGACCCTCATTACCATCGACCCTGTCTCCCGTCTGATGCTATACATTTTTATGTGTCTGTGTATATTTGTATTTATATGTCATCACTCATATATTAGGTGTAAGCGCGCATGTATGAGGTTTGATTTTAAAAGGAGAAGGTATATTCGATAAGTCGGAATTGCCAGAATATTTTCACTACTCTGTACACTGTCCGACTTAGTGGAGTCCGGCTGTAAATATATAAACTATTAAACACACATTCATTAACTAAACAATATTAACACTTAAAAATTTAATTATTTCAAATAGTTGATACTTTACAATAAAAAAGACGCAGGCTTTTGAAATATACTGTAGAGTTAGTAATAACAAAATAATATAATTACTTAGTAAAGAATTCCTTGCAGTATTCGTATATTTTATAAATAAAAATTCATAACGAAATTTGAATTGATTATTTTTAAAATAAATACACAATAACATCTTCACTGTTTGAAAGATCATCTTCACTCAAAATTCGAATAGCTGCTTGATCAACCTTTAATTTTTTATTTGACTGACTTTCTTTTTCATTTCCTAGTTTTTCAAATTTTCTTTTAAGCTCTTGATGGCTCAGTTCGCCTCCAGTTTCACGGTCAGTCTCTTGATGATTTAATTTTATGTCCGATGGCGAATCACGACTGTTGTATTTTATTGAAATAATATTTGAAGTTTGTTCACCTCGATTTTTTTCACTTTGCACGCTTATGTCCATTACTTTTTCAGCAGTCGACATTCAACTTTACTTTTATATGATCAATATTCTATTTATTATTATTAGTAATATTATTGTGTCAGATTGTCTTGTACTTGTTTATGCACGATTATAAATTTAAATATTAATAAATATCGTTTCTAAAAGGACTACTGAGAGAGAGTATTTATCAGCAACAAACAGTAAGGTGATCTTCTAGAGAATATAATCTTAATAAATTTCCAGCTATCCTATAAAGACAATTCCCCCCACGACATTTCTATACGTAAGTGAATACCGACGTCAATAACACACACAATTATCTTATAAATTGGCATCTCAACTAAACTGTGACGTATACTTACAATGTTCATAATTGATTAAAAGATATTATTATTATTATTATTATTATTATTATTATTATAGAATTGTAATGTTTCGAAGATTTTATTACCTCTCAATATAATTCGATGAAAATACGGCGAAAAGAAAGGATTAATCACGATTTTCTATTTGATAAATACTAATTTACGCCGAAAAGCTTTATTTAATGAATCTAAATGTAGCTATACGGAGAAAAGTGAATAGTTGAAGTAATTAAACAGTTGCCGCGCAATTATATATTTAAACGCTTTGATTATAAGCGTTTGTTGGACCCGGCTGAGAAAATCTTATAAAATCCGATTGATTCTCATAAAAATTTTTTCAGGATGAATGAGTTTTATAGAAATAATTTTAAAAGTACCGATTAATTTTTTTTTTTTTTTTTTTTTTTTGGCAGGCAAGTTATAGTTCTGGGCTTTCATAGAAATAGAATTATTGTTAGTACTACTAGAAAAAATAAATAATTTATTTGGATAGTATCTGATTTAAAATATTTAGATCCTTGAAATAAAAATTAAATAAATTTTCAGCAAATGGATTATTTACTTCGGGCAAGGAATCAAATTTCCTGTATGTATATTTAATACTCACTTTTTAAAAGTCAGACTGAAATCACTAACTTTATCTATTTTTTTTTTTTTTTATCAATTTCATATTTTTCTAACGGAAACTCAAAAATTTGACTAAATCAAATAAATGATTACTGACGACTGATTTGATTTGAAACCGCCTATATATATATATATATATATATAGCAAACCTTCGAGCTCCGTTCTTTTTTTTTTATTTTACAGGAAGGGCTAAAAATAGTAATAATGTAATTTTTTCCCATAATCACTTTGTCCAAAAGAAAAAAAAAGTTCGTAAATTAAATCAGCTGATAAAAATAGTAAGATATAAATAAGATAAAATAAAATATTAAAAACCAGCCTTTGACTATTTATTTAAAAATTTTATTAATAAAACTGCTCATTTTTTCAGTTGCGATTTGGAAAACTTTATATCAGCATCAATAAACTTCAACTGATAAAAATTCAGGGAATTCCATTGAAAGCCGGGTTTTAAGAGGAATATTTGGAGCTGTTTATTAAAAATACTCAAATTTATAACATAATCAAGTACATTTTTTAAAAATAAAATACTCAAAAAAAGGTAGGTTTTATTGAACTTCATAAAGACATTTTACAATGACTATTTTAGTTTAATTTATAAAAAAATTTTTAACTTAAATGCTACAATTAATAATAAATCATTTATCGGCGTATTGAAAAAAATAATAATTAAATAAATTACAAGTTTAACTGTCTTGTTGTATAAATGGATTTGGTATAGATTCCATCCCATCAACGGGGCAAATCAATACAACAGAAGTACCTCTGCATACAACTAATCCCAGCATCCTGGTGTCTTGATTAAGTTTATACGGATCATCAGGATCTGGAAAAAAATTAAATTAAATAATTTTTTATCAAGTCCTAGTAAATATATTAATTTCTTGACTGATGTCAATTGACTATTAATTGATAATAACAAAATAAATAGATTGAATACCTCGTAGATACTCGGTAGTATTGTCAAGAACGAGATTCAACAATGGATCATAACCTTTCAAAATTCCAGCGGCTTCTCTGCCACCGGCGAATTTAACTCGTATATTTTTTTCAAGATACTTTGATAAATCCAATATACTTTCTTTTCTCTTTTTCTCTTTGTGGTCTGCATTTTGTTGCTAAAAAAACAATAAACTGTCAAAATAATAATTCTATTTTGAGGTTAACACTTAACAATTTTTACTAATTAAGTTTTCTAAGTCTAGTAAATGTGTAGACAATTGTATTCATTTTTTTAATTAAATAAATAAATAAGTGGATTTTTTAAAAAATAATTTACAGAAGTTAATTGTTTACTTACAGACATATTTAATAAACGTCGGTATTTATTTATTGGAATGTGTGTTCTTGATATTGCTTTTTATGTTTTTATATGCAGTTTGAAATTACAGTAACTGTCACTAGAGACCGCGCAAAATCAACAAACACATCTTAGTATTTAGCGGGAATTTTGAATATTAACGTCTATTAAATTTAATTTAATGATACCCACGTGATATGTTTGACTTAGTAATATCTTATTAAATTATTCAATTCTTAAATACCAAAGTGCAATAATAATAATAATAATAAAATAATAGTAATAATAATTTACAAGCCTAATATCTAATACTAAAAATTTAGAAGGCGATACTAAAAAAAATTTTCTTATTTAAACACACACACACACATATATATATATATATATATATATATATATATATATATAATACGCAACAATAAAAAAATATTTAGCCAGAAAATAAATTATTTTACCGAAGAAATTGTTTTTTTTTTTCGTTAAAGAAAATAATTGTAATTTTTTAAATTTCTTACTTATCAATTACAAACATTTAAATATCTGAAATCATGATTAGGTCAATATAATTATTTACACCGTAAAAAATCAGGAGTGAATGCGGAGTAATCACGGATTTTATTTAAATCTGATGGATTCACTCCGATTTGCGCTCACTCCACAAATTTTTTACAGTGTATAGATCAACCAAAAGAGTAAAGTATAATTAAATATTAATTTCAATTACGAAGGAAGATAGAATACATATGAAAAGAGATAGTAATAAATATACATATATATATAAGCCTCAGCAAAATATAACTGTCCATATGAAAGGCTCTCGCGATAGGAATTTACCCTGGGGCTTTACACGCGTATATTCATCGTTGCAGACTATCTGGCACCTGTATATGTTAAATATGACTTACCAACCCAAGGTACAAGTATACGTATATATTTATATATATATTATATAAATTTAAACTAGAAGGTCGTCATATTTCTTTCTATTTATTATCTGATCGATTAAAGTAAAAGACCTAGTACCCGATCAGGGAACTAGTATTCGGTCACTCCATGTATTTGTATATCTATATTTCGTAAAATTTTGTAAATATAGATATACAAATACATGGGTGATCGGGTACTAGTTCCCTGATCGGGTACTAGGTCTCTTACCTTATGTCTAATATCATTAAAAATATTAAAAGAATTTTCTCTATCTTCTTCATCCATTTTATAGTATAGATGTAGTCTCAAATTGTTTACACGGAATTTGCCTCTGGGCTATCAATACCATTCAAAGATTCCCCACGTCTTCAATGTTATACAGCCTTACGATTTTTAAATAAATTTAACTTAACTGTTACATCCACATTTTCTCTAAATTGTTTACGTTTTACGATTATTTCAATTCCATTGGTTGTTCTCCATCACATATAATCGGTTAAACCGGTGTTACATGTAGTTGTCACGTGCGCACAACTCAATAAAGGCTAAATACTCTGAGGTGTAAACACATTCTGTTTATTTTTAATCATGTTTATTTTACCAACGTTTGATGTAATATCTTTAAAATAATTATTCGCAATATTTTTGTGCTAAGACCAAATAAATCTACAGCACATTAGGTACCAATCGTACTTAATACGTTTTTAAGACATATAAAAAAAAAGTAAAATCTCTATTTTTGTCGCCATCGCAATGACCGTCGTCCACAACTTTGATTCATTCAAATCGTATTAGATTTTAAAGATTCGTACCGCCTACTTCTTCATCAGAGGCGGGTCCTATCTCTATGACTCAGTGACGTATAAAAAAAATTTTTAGTTACACTGCTACTCATCCATGGACCACTCGGATGTCTTCTAACATAAGAAAACTGGACAACGTTCCATATTCTCTTTTTCCAACTCAAAGTCTTTTGAAAATAAAGTCAAAGTCAAAGTTAAAGAGACAGTAAAAGATCGTGACCATTATCTTCAAGAAGAAATAATCGCATACCTTCAGTTCCTGCTGTGAAGACAATTATTAATATAACGACAATTTTCCTCTTGAAAGCTAGATCATGTCTCATGCCTGGTTTTTCTACTGAATCTCTTGTCTCTTCATCACTCGCGTCTAGGGTTACATTGGATGGCGACTTGTTCTCCATAAGTTTTCTCACTTGCAAGTGACATTCATCAGGTAGACACGTGAGCCAGTCAGGGCTCTTGTTATCTTTAGCTACACACCTGGGAGGCGGTGGTGAGGTCGAAATCGACAGGGACAGAAAACGGGGAACAGTCTTATTTCATACGAGCTTATTCAGATATTTCTTACCAGACAAACAGACTACGCGTACGCGGTGATTCAATTATCAAGTATACATTCAACAATTTATTTTTTAAATTATTTTTTTTTTTAATCTGTAAATTAAATTAAAACATGCAATAAAATCGAGTCAATTAACAGTGACAGTTTCAACAATGGATTTATCATTATTATTTTATATCATCCAATTAATATTTGATTGATTAAATTGTTATTCCCTATACTAAACAGTTTAACAAAGTTGTCATTTAAGTAAACGCCACGGGGTCTGAAGAAGACGAAGAAGAAGAAGAAGAAGCGGAGGAAAGTATTGAAAGCTTTTGTTGTTTTATTTTTAATTATATTGTAAAGTGAAAGTCTTGTGTGTTCATAACTGTGAAATGTTTTTTGAACAAGTGTGTAAGGATAACAATAATTTTAATAATAATATCGATAAAGTCAAGAGAACAAGAGACAGTGTTTTAACATCATGTTCGTTGTGGTTAACTGTTGTTGTTTTTGTCGGGGTGATAAGTGAACATGTGGTCCCAGTTACGTCTTCGCGAATAAGCGGTCTTTATGTAGACAATGGACTGGACCAAACAGTGGTACACAGAGTACTCACTAAGCGGGAAAAACGGGATGTAGAGCACGAAATTTTGAATTTACTTGGGCTGCCGGACAGACCGCGTAGTGTTATCGGTAAGGTACCGCAGGTCAAGAGGTCAGCGCCCAAGTTTCTGTTGGATATTTATAAAAATGCGCTTGGTGAGGACGAGGATGGCAAACCGGTCGCAACGAGGCTACATCAAACCGACGGGGAGTTCGACCTCACTGGTCAGGATCTCAGGGCCATCGACCAGAGCGATGTCATCATGACATTCGCCGCGCACAGTTGAGTACTTCCTTCAATAACTTTTCCCGTTTATAAATTGTCTTTCATTTAATTGTTGACACTCGATTTAAATTTAAGATTAAAAAATTATTATTTTTATGATATATAGAAAAACAATCATAAAAGCGGCTTGCATCAACATCTAAGTATTTTCTTACAGAGAAAGTTGCGAGTACAGATGATATTATATGTAATATATAATAAACAATATTATGTAATGGTAAAAATTAATTTTCATAAATCATCGGATTTAATTTTTTTTTTTTTTTGTAATTTAAATTTTTCTTGAGCAATCTCACCGTTTGATTTTCTTCATATTTATAAACATGAGTCCATTAGAAGTAAATTTAAGTTTATTTGCCTTGGACGATTGCAACTGAATAAATTAATATTTATTTACGCGTTTTTTATTTAAAGTCAATTGACATTCAATAAGATATTGCTCATAATAATAATTTATTACATAAGAAGACAATACACTGTACTGTGGTGGATGCCTCTGTACATTAGTTATTTAGATATATAATATATATAGATATCTGTCGTATAAATTACACACTACTGGCGTGTTGATGATTTGAATAAAATAAATAAAATTACAATAATTTAAAATAAAAAATTATTTGTTTCTCAAATATATTGAATTTTTAAACTTACATACGATACCTAAATAAATATTAAAATTAGAGAATCTCACAGCTTTATATATATATATATATATATATATATATATATATATATATATATATATGTATATATGCATAATAAATTCACGAGCTATAACTATTATTCATTCGGTTTGTGTCTTATACACGTACTCTGTCCTCCCTTCAAAAAAAAAAAAAGAAAAAAAAAAGCGGAATGATAAATAATTCGATAAGAAATCGCTTATATTTTTTTATTCTATCACGACAGATCATTGAGTTAAAACATTTTATTATTCGGACAAAGCCATAAAAAAATAATACTCGTGTCAATTAGAAATAAAAAAAAACTAAACGCGGCAAAAATTTGTTTGTAATAAAGAAAAGCGTGGAAATAAATATATTATTAGTCGTTTTCGTTTGCATACATTTTAGTTATATTTATACTGTATATATATGAGGATCCGGAAATTGTTGAGATGAAGACCGATTAATGTGTTGGATATCGATCTCGTGGCTTGAGTGTACGGAAATTGAGCTATTTGAGTCTAACATTTACGTCATCGGTGAGAACATCTAAGCCTTGGGGTGGGTTATTTGGGTGTATCTGCACACACGCAAAGTATCAAACCACAAAAAGTAAAATCTCGGCAAATTCATAAAGAAATCCACCGGCAGTCTAACATATCCCGGTTCCCGGTCGTAATATATTATCCGGCACAGCCTGGCTGTTGTATAGTGAGTTGTATACGAAGAAAGGGTTAAGGAATAAAATAAAAAAGAATATTTAAAAAAGGAGTATCAGAAAAAGGCAACGGGGATTAAAGAGAAATAATAAATAAATAAAAAAAAAGACAGGAATATTGACTCAATATCTTTTCCTTAATAGCCCGGGGTCTTGAAGCATAAAAATGTCTCAACTTGCTCCTGCAGACTTTTTTAACTCGGGTCTTTAAAAAAACTTTTATACATCGTTTTTTCACTCTTTAAATCTCGACGGGAGAGAGTTAAAAAAAATAGGTAGTATAATTCGAGGTAGAAAGAGAGAGTTTGGAGTAAAAAAATGAAAAAACAAAAAGCATCATCCGAGAGAGATCCGAGAAAACGGTCCCGGGGGCCGAACTATTCGAGACCACCCTGAGTGCCTGAGAGAGCTCTCCGGGTCTGTACAGCTTTTAGCTCTTATATAGCAATCAGGTGTGTTGTATAGTCGTCTACTCGGGAATAAGAATGCGACCATCAGCAGCAGAAGCAGCAGCAGCAGAAAAAGAAATGAGAAAAACAAAAACAAATTTTTATGCTCTTGTCTTATCCAAGCTGGAAACATTAAGCATTACTTAGGCACCACCCGGGGGAGTCCGGTTTGCTTTCTATATTCGGTCTTTTTCGAGGGGCGGTGGTCGGCTAAGCGGCATTCGACTGTAAACCAGGATGATGGGAACCAACGAGCCTCTGACGATTTCACGCTGCGAATCCTCATCCACAGCTCGTTATGTGATTAGGGACTTTTAGAATCTGACCTGCTGATACTCTATACTCTTCTTTGTTTTATCTACATATATATATATATATATATATATATATATATATATATATATATATATATATATATATATATGTATTAAAAGGCTCGTATTATTTTCTTTTTTTTTTGCGATACGCTATTGCGGCTGTGATTTATTGGTTTGACGAATGACCATATAAATTACCGTTACATTTGAATTTAATCACCACAAAAGATCATAATAAAAGTCATTCTACAGTTTTATTGCATTTGATTTGGGTCTTTATAATTTATTGGGCTAAATGGAGTGTGTGTCTTGTGAAACTTTAGAGAATTGCACAGCACATAATAATTCTGTATGAGTTAATTCAGTTTTTTAATTTTTAATAGTTTAATAAAAATTTATCCATCAATGGTACAGCAATTCATCATGAATGAAAATAATAATTAAATGTTATTTTTCATGTTTAAACATCACACAGAAAAAAATTCACGGATTAAATCCTCAGTGGGATTTGGAGTGAATCACATCGAAATTATTCAAATTATTTTTTTTTTTTTTTTTAAGCTCCGGAACTCCGAGTGACGGCATGAATTTAGATTAAAATAAAATCTACAATCACTCCAAATTTACTCGTAATTTTTTTCAGTGTACTGACCAATAGCTTGATTTGCAGATCATCACGTTCCCGGTGTACGGCACGAGCGCGGCAAAAGGCTGTGGTTCGACGTGTCTGAAGTACCCCCCGGAGAACACATAATAGGTGCCGAGTTGCGACTCTATCGCACGATGGACATTAAGCATCGAAGAAATCGCGGATCATTTATGATCACCGCGTACCGAGTTCTACGCACCGAAGACGGGTATAAATTTCTTACATGCATACACTATACACAGGAAAAAAGGATTTCTTGACACACGAAATATTTTGAATTTTTAAATGAGAGCAAAAATTTTTCTTAGGACTGAAAAAAATTTTTTGACGCAATAAATTATTTTTTGCCTCGAAAAAATTTTTGTTTTTAATTTATAATTCTAAAAAAAATCTTAGAGCAAGTAAAAATTTTCTCGGGGCGAGTAAAAATATTTTGCGCCAAGAAATCCTTTTTTCCTGTGTATCAAAGCTTTATTACAATTTTATTTTTAGCCGCTCCACGCCGCGAAAATTTCAAACTGCATCACAGTTATATTTGTTTATCAAACTTTATAAGTTGTTACTTTTGAATATTTACGCTCGGCGATATATTTTGAAAGCCAGAATTTATTTTTGGATTATTTTAGTTTTCATTACTTTGTCAAAGTTACGGCTTTGTCTTAATAGACCGTATTTCAATAAGTATTCAATAAAATATAATTATAAACTTATTTAAATAAATAAAATAAGAACACCCATATAGTAAAATATTTCTATTCATCATTATATATATATATATACACTTAACTAAACTAGACCTTTTTATCTTCGACTACCAAGAACTACCTATGATTTTAAGCATCATCTTGTTCTTCCTAATTAGACCTTCGAACGTTGTAAAAAAAAAAAAAACCTTCGAAATGTCTATACCTGTACTATTAGTATCTTAAAAGTTTTGATCTAAAGACCAAGATTTGATCTTGTGAAAGTAATTTCAAGGTTTTGCCCAGTAACTGTCAATCAACTAAACATCTTTTTTTACAACCCGTCAAATATAGACAATAATAAAACACTATATATATATATTAATATATATGACGGTTTAGTTACAGTTGAATAACCTTGTCCTTCACCTTTCGTAAAACGTTAAAAAAAAACAGGACAACTAATGGTCTAGTCAAAGTAATAATACGACCGGAAACAATATTCCGTAAATTGAAATAAATTAACCGCGTAGACGGTCACTGAGTCTTTCAAAACAATTTATCCTACGCAGTTAACGTACACATATTACTTTATTACTACTCGTCTTTAAAATTTTTATACGTTAAGAATAATTTCTATCATCATTATTTTATTTTATATATGATCTTGTCTTTGTCTTAATCTGCTCAATCCTTGAGTCACGACGCACGATTCTTAAATGTCTAACGAGACATGACGGCGACGTTTTTATTATATTCGAGTAAATAAAATCGACAGATTTTAATTTATAGATTATGTTACTCTGTGGGATATAATACCTGCGACATAATTATGTAATATATGTTTTTAAATTACCCCATCATTACATATAAAATTCTAAACTTATATACATTTGTAACTAAATTCATTTAACAAAATAATTATAATTTTATTTATGTATATTATAATCAAAGTTATGTAATTAATTTTTTGTTTTTTATGTTTAATTATTTATTTAGGAAAAAAGAATTACAGTATGTTGATTCAGTCAATACGACTACTGGAAAAGAAGGTTGGCTAACATTAAATGTTAGCGCGGCACTTCAACACTGGGTAAATAATCCTGAAGGGAATCGTGGTCTTTATCTCTCTGTTCATCCGGCAGATCGGTCTGGTAAGATTGTTATTATTGTTATTAACAAAAAACATAAAAACAAATATAAATTTTTTTCCTTGTCTTATTTTAAAGAATGTTTGGTATTTATTCAGAGAATTATCAATGAGTCATGTTGTCTAAGTGGTAGAAACCAATAAAGATTTTTTTACATAATTAATTAATAAATGATAATTAATTCACGCGGTAATAAAAATATTTTGCTTTTATATTTTATTTTTAGAGTTATTTTCGCTAATAATTAATAAACGATTGAACAAAAATTTTTTATAAAATATTTAAAAAATTAAAAATTGCGTAATAGGTTTAAAAGTAAATGTTTGTAGATGACAAGAAGATAAAACTCAATGAATTAAATTCCGCCACCGAATCAGCGGAGAAAGAAAGAGATGTAAGATAACAAGTTGAAGCAACTTGATACTGTAAACGTATACGTGTATACTAAAGCTATAAAGTATAAGTAAAAAAGGGTTTTGAGGATCGTCGAGATACGATCCAGCAACGGATAAAGAAAGTAGATACACCTGTTGAATGTTTCCACAATATCTCCTCGGTGTAATGCCACTATCACGGCTTATATACGTTAAATAACTCCTAATCCAGCATCTAGTTATTTTTAAATACTCAATCATTGACCTTAACAACAATATATAAACTCATCAGTATAATAAATGCCCACATTTTAAATTAAATAACATATACTAACTACAAGTTTTAAATGAATTCAACCAACGAGTCTACCAGATGAAATCAATTTGCCACACCTAAATAATTTTGTCTCCGCTCTCTCATCGGTCTCTACTTTATCTTTTATATATATATATATATATATTTCCTGAGCAACCTCTCGTTATTCGCGCTGCTTCTGTATATATATATATATATATATATATATATTAAACACAAACCCCACCAGGTGACTTCTTGTAACCGGTTTACCTTTGATCATTTAATATACCTAGACATTGATACACAATATTATATATAAAAGTCACATACAGAAATATATACAAATATATATATGTATATATACATATAATAAAAGTGTATGTACACTGAGAATTGCGGACTCTCTAAAACTGAGTTAGTGAATTTCACTAATTCACTTTCAGAGAGGAGTGGAGGCGTATTAAATCTGGAGTAAATTCGGAGGAAATAATTTTTCATTTATTCAATTCCTTGTGAGTGAAATTTACTCCGGAGAGGAGTTTATTTCAAAATTAAAACACCGGATCGGAGTGAATGCGGATTGATGTAAGATTCACATCACTTAAAAATCACTTTAGATTTTTTAGAGTCTATTCTATGCTGGTAAAACAATACTAGTAGTAATTTGGATTTTTATTTATGTATTTATTTGACTTACAGATTTTAGCTGTCTTATACTTATTACTTTCAAAAGCGACTAAAATCACGTTTTATTTAATCAGTTTATGAATATCCACTTATTTAAATATCGCACTTACATTACCACCCACGCATTCGAGTAACCGTTTATTTTAATTTATCAATATAAATTTTAAATTCCAATGATGAATAAATAATAAGTAAATATTGGCAATTAATAAATTAGTATATTTTAATTAAATTTTTAATTAAAAACTCGTTTTTATTTTTATTGATATAAAAATTAGTGAAGGCTTTATTAAAGTGAAAAATAAATTATTAATTGTCAGATGTAAGATATAATTAAATAGTATATATTAAATAATATGTGTTAATAATTAATTAGTAACATGTATTATTAATATTTATAAATGTTATAAATAGTTATGTTAAATGGTTTTATTTATAAATTTTATAATATGTTATTAAAAATTGCGTATGAAGATTCGACAAAGAGAACGTATTGAGTAGTATGTAAAATTGCAAGGGTGTTGAGTGTTGACTCTTAATAGCTGATATATTTATATGAAGGTTAACTATTAATAACCGTAATCGCGCACACATGAGGCTTTTAAATACATTACAATTATTTCTTACACATATTTCTGTATAGTAAAAATAATAATAACAATAATAATTGTCGTTATTATTATTATTATTATTAATAAAATAGAATGTTCTAAGCGCAAATATTATGTGTATATAATTATATTGCAATTTCACGTGACTGTAAGATAATAAAATATAATCTGTAATTTAAATTATAGACTCTTTGAACTACTATATGAAGATAAATACTACATTAATTAATATTGTTTTTTAAATTAAGATAAATTAATGAACGAAGGAGAATAAGAAGAAGGATAAAAATTGAAATTTATATGCCTTAATTTGACATAATAATTTGATTATAGTGCATGAAATGAGACCGGAAGACGTTGGCATCGTTGGGTTTCGCGGAGACGTCGACAAGCAACCGTTCATGGTTGGATTTTTTAAAAGCTCAGGGATTCGTGAGAAAAAAATTCGACAAAAACGTGACGCCAGGAGACGAAGGAAAAGCGACGCTTCTCCACTTGATTATCGTAACCCGTATATTGGTAGTTGTTTTTGTTTTATTTTTAAATAGAAATTACTAAAGTCAAATTAATGACTAAATTAATATACATTTTTTTTACAGATCCTGCAATACAATATAATTCTCGTACATGCAGGATTCAAACGCTTTATGTTAGTTTTCGCGATCTTCAATGGCAGGTAATTGAGATTAATGTATTCTACAAAGGATATCATTTAGTTTACATAACTGTTAGTTGTTGAGATTATGCGATTATTATTTTCCTTATTTATTCGTAGTGTCAATTAGTTAATTGATTAATTAATTAATTGATTAGTTAATTAATTAATTGAATGCTTGAAACAGAATATGAATATTAATTATATTTTTTACTGTAGGATTGGATTATAGCACCGGATGGATATGACGCTTATTACTGTAGCGGCGATTGTAATTTCCCACTGAATGCTCATATGAATGCTACCAATCATGCGATAGTGCAGACTCTCGTCCATTTAGTCAGCCCAGGAAAAGTACCCAAGCCTTGCTGTGCGCCTACTAAACTTTCACCAATCTCAGTGCTTTATTTTGTTGACGAAAGCAATGTTATACTTAAAAAATATAAAAATATGGTTGTTAAAAGCTGTGGATGCCATTAAAATTTAATTTCGCGCCATCAAATTTATTTATCATTTAGGGTAAAAATAAAATTTATAATTTAATATTTTTAAAAATTAAATATGTTATTATTCATTAATGAAGTTATATCTATAAGTATATACCCGATGATCATGTTCGTTTATTATTTTAAAATATTTACTTAAATTGAAAAATTACTGGTTGTCAAGTCAACTATACAGTATTTATTTATCTTTAGATATTATTAGTTACTCACTAACATTTTTATCTTTCAATCATTCATTTTTTTTCGTATTTTTTTTCGTTTGTAATGCAATGCTATCAAAAAATATAATTATATTTTTTATTGGATAATAAATAATGTTAAAATATTTTTAAGACATTATTATGTATAATATTTTTAGTTTTAATTAATGCTAATAATTTTTGTTTTACAAATTATTAAACAAATAAATATAATTATTAATACAAAATTATCATCATTGTATATAATAGTCATTTATATGATGTAAATAAATTCTAAGCATATAAGTAGAGGAATCGGGGCACGAAAGATTTTAACCTTCCAAAAAAATCTAAATAAAATATAATTAGTTAAAAAATAATAAGAAATTTTTGTATAATAAGTAACACTAGACAAATATTTAATTAAAACACTATTTTGAAAGTGAGGGAGCCTTCCTGCGAGAAACACATTTTTTTTTTAGATATTAATATATCATTAGAGGTTTCTTTAATATATTTGCGTTAAATTAAAGTATGTAACGTCTCTTTGAAACAAAAACAAAAAAAAAATTCAAAAGATTTTTTAAAAAAAGACCATCTGCCCTCCGGAATATAAAAGTTTGTTGTCATATTTATTGATAGATAATCAATGATTTATTCAAACAGATAAAATTAATGGATGCAGAGTTATGTAAAAAAAAAATTAAATTTTTTTTATAAAATTATTTTTCAAAAGGAGTCAATTATGTCCCAAGCTCTCCTACGTCTTTATGAACGTGTATATATATATATATATATATATATATATATATATATATTTATTTATTTATTTATCAATTTATTTCCTAGATTATAATTGCGCATAAACTTTTGTTTTTCTTCCCTTGTGATGCGCAGCTTCCCACTGACTACCCCTTATGGTCATAAATGATTGGTATATATATAATAGCCGTAAATATCATATACTTGTAATAGTTTCAATTCAAACGACGCGCTAGAGGTACTGAATGATACAAAGTAAATAGAAAAAATGACCGATTATACAAACGAAATCGACAATAATAATATTTTTTATGTCATAATTACTGTAGTACTTGGTTTCATTGGAGTTTTTGGAACTTTATTTAATTTATTCGTTATCATTATTATTATTAAAGATTCATCTAAAAAACTTAGGATACCTATAAACATAACAGTGTTAAGTCTTGTAGTATGTTTTTAATCACTGACATTTTATTTTTCATAATAACAAGACTTTTTACCGATTAATATTTAATCATTATGTTTTTCAAGACCGGAGAATTTTTAGTTGGTCTTCTTGGAGATCCTTTTGCTTTTGCATCAGCTTATCACCATGGCTGGTATTGGAGTTACGACACTTGCATTTGGTAATACGATTATTTTTTATTATTAATTTAAAATATGTACACTATCAGTATTTTTATAAGTGATACATGATAAAATAAGTATTTTCAAATACGATAGTACAGATATGATAAAAATTTTTAAACGTCAAAATCCCGTAATTCTACTCTGTGATTATTTAAAATTCAGTTGATCATCTTAATTAATTTAAAATATTTTTATCTTGTTATTACTATTATAGTAAATTTTATACTGATGAATTTAATAGATAATTTTTTATCCTCCATTGAAATGTTATTTTGCTAACATGAACATACGCGCAAATATATTTAACCGAAATATAACAAAATGTGTTATTTTGTGAAAAAAAATTCATATGCATATAATATATAAAATAACAACCTAATTCGCACGTAGAATAGACCACTGTGACAAGTTGGTTTGTATTTAATGATCACTAATTAATTGGTGATAATTCCTGATAATTGAAAAAATAATTGTAGGGGTTATTTTTAGTGTGCAAACATAAAAACAATTCGGAAGTATTTTTCTTTCAGCATTAAGAGCAATAAAATGGTCGATAATTATTTCATTACTGTTTATTACCTCAAGGGTAGAAAAACAGCGAGAGATCGTTAGCAAGCTTAATTATTTTATATTAATTTTATTATTACTATAATTAGTACTACATGATTTAATAATAGTTTTTTTATATACTCTTTTAATTATTAAAGGTACGCCTGGTTTATGTCAACTCTTGGCCTCTCCAGTATTGGTCACTTAACAGTAATGGCAATTGAAAGATGGCTTATGATCATTAAACCAATGTATTTATTATCTATAAAGTAAGTAGGGGAAAAAATTACTTTTCATGATACCAGGATCGATATTTGAAGCTTCAGTATCACTACAGCCAGTCGAAAGAAGCTAATTTAAGTACAATGCCGTGAATGAATATTAACAATCGCGTAAATTGTGAATGCCTTCAGTCAGCAGGCAGAAACAAACTTGTTTCGACCCTTGGGAAGAAGCAAATAATGTTTCTGCCCACTGGCTGAAGGCTTCCCAATTTAAACTGATAATTGTCATTTGTTTAATAGTAGTTTCAGACCATTAATTTAAGAACTTTTAAAATTTGACTTAAGTAGAACAAACGATTTTTATGACTGTGCTGTGAGAAGGGATAAAACAAAACGATTTCAGATGAGAGTGAAGTTGGCTGCCCGAGCTGACATTACCCGCAGTCTGACAACGTCTTTCATCCCGTGTTTCACAGTATATTTTTATGTCTCGCCTACGGCTCGGGCAGCCAACTTCAGCCTGGTCTGAAATCGGTTTGTTTCATCCTTTGTCACACAATATACTATTTATTTTCACTTACGATCAATATTTATGGTTGATACTAACAATAACTCATAATCAACATATCATTAGAGCATCTTGGATTCTCGCAGTTTCCGTATGGATTTATGCATTTTGTTTGAGTTTACCACCACTTGTCGGATGGGGAAAATATGGTTTTGAAGCAGCTAATTTATCATGCAGTGTTTTATGGGAAATAAATGATCCATCAAATCATAACGATACTTATATTGCATTTCTTTTTTTCTTTGGGTTCATCGTACCTGTTGTTATTATAATTACTGCTTATATTGGAATCATCAGAAGATTGAAGAAATCTGAAAATTTTCGTGGTACATAATTCAATTATTACTTGGGTTTTTATAATTTATTGTCTTGGTATATTGAATAAATAAGAAAAAAATTATCGCCTGATATTATTTTAAAATTTTTAAAATCCTTCGACTAAATAAAAAATAACTTTGTTTTTTAATCGAATGTAATTAAACTATACAATTAATTTCAATATCAACTAAAAAAATTTTCAGATAAGTAATTTTGCTCTATAAAAATAATATCAAGTTATAAATTTTTCTTTTTATTATTTCAATATTTATTCACCTAAGAGAGCTTACTAACAGATCGTATCAAAATATTGCCCCCCCCCCCCTCCTCATCATAGTCCCTAGATAGAACGTAATTATTATTATATATTTACTCATTATTAAAATCAATTATATTTAGCTACTGACCAATTCTGGCGCATCAAATTCAATTAACATTTCTGTTATTAAATACACCGTAAAAAATCCGGATAAACACGGATTTTATTTAAGCCCGAATTTCCTCCGTCACTCAGTGTTCCAGAGTTTAAAAAAAAAATTACTCCAAATATGGAAGGAATAGAGTTTTTTTTCATCAGAGTAATTTCAGAGTGATGTAAATTTTATTTTAATTCGCATCCACCGGAGTTAATGTTAAAATAATATTTTTTGGAGTAAATTTCACTCCAAGAGAATTAAATAAATAAAAAATAATCCAGAATAACTTCACTCTATATTTAATCCGCTTTCACTCCGCAAATTTCTTACACTATATCGAGTTTTACACATATATGTATTTTGGTAAAGTATGTAAGCATTAAAATCACCCTCCCACACACTGTAACAAATAGTAAATAAAGAACCAGTTTGACTTTCCCTTGCTCTTAAATTTATTACGTAATTTAAGTAAAGCTCTTTATAGATAATTTAACGAATTTAAAATATCAATGATTACTATTATACTTAAATTTCTAGCAAAGTCTGTAGGAAAACGTGAAAGAAGAGTAACAATAATGGTCGCACTCATGATCACTGGTTTTATGGTTGCATGGACGCCGTATGCAATGTTTGCACTAGCGGCTCAATATTTTTCTGTAAGTTTATTACTATAAATGTTATGTAGAGAAAAAAAAAAATATCTAATGAGTAATTATTAAAAATTTTTCAGTTCAAATTGACGGGCTTAGTGTCAGTGATACCGAGTGTTCTGGCGAAGTCATCGATTTGCTACAATCCGATTATATATGTGGGATTAAATCCGCAATTCCACAAAGCCCTGAGAGACATATTTAGAACTCGAGGTATTCGAAAAGTAACGATGCCAAAAAATAAAAAAGAATTCAGTAACATTCGATCAAATATAACTAGAGTTTAAATTTCAAGTTATAAACTGGAGTAGAACACATCCGATGCTTCGCGTTTGAAATAATCACAGAAGTTTGAAAAAAAAATTTTTACAATTTCTATTATTAATTAATTAATCATCACAGATTATTATTCGAGATATCAATCTGCCAATCACGACAGATAAGATGCAAAAGCAAAGTAAATGATCTATAAATTATTCTTTAAATTAATCAGTGAATATTTAACTGATTGATGTACAGAGATCTAAATTCCTCATTTATAAGATTTGTGTAGATATAAAAAATAATTAAATGACATCTATGTAATAGAAATTCAATATATATATATATATATATATGAAACTGTAAAAATTCAGAATTTCGGTTTTGAACATAATTTCGAAACTGGTGAAAAAAAACCTGATCTCAAGAAATCTACAGTAGTATCTGACTAGCTCTAAAAAAAAATTTATTAAATTCTACATTGATATTATTAGGTCTGGGTATATATATGTATAAATTATTTTTCCCGTAATTTTCTAATACGATAGAGGTATGTGATTAACAATTGTCAATTGGTAAAATAAACATAATTGTAATTTAGACATAACAAAAAAAAATTAAATATTTAATAATAAATTATGTACATTTTCTTCCCCGATAAAGAATCTGAATGTATATTTTACCACCATATCAATAACGATTATCTATAATTTGATTTACTGAATCACACCAACTATCTTTGCATCGATTTCTGCAAATCCCCGGATAAAAGCCTAGATAACTTAAAATTAATATAAATGATTAATTAGTAATAAATATTACTCCGCATAAAATTATATTAATATATGTTTATTTATTGGTTATTAAAGTATTAATTACATACATAATTAAAATAAATTTACATAAAAAATAAAATTTTATTCTGAGTTTACTTATGGGCTCGCATTTAATTTTTTAGCACAGTTCAATATATAACATATACACATACAATTGTGATGATCAAAGTATAAGAATATATATTATCCTCAAGGCACATAATTACAAACATTTGATATTATCTATTAATACTTAACCTTTTTTCTTGAGATCATATATCAAAATAAAAAATGATATTAAATTAATTTATCAAATCACGGTATTTATAAAGAGCAAGTGAGCGACGACATCAATAATTCCATTTTGTTTAGAAAATTTTTACCTTCCATTTTGTCCCACTGTACTTCTTTAAACGGCCCACATTGGTGTTCCCATTTACGCTCGCGCACAACCTGACCCGGATAGAAATCTGTTCTAGGCGAATGTGAAGTCGAGACCTGCACGCCATTCTGAGGATCACAACGTACTGCAATCATACGATCACCAGTAGGTGATGCTAAAAGACAGCTTTTAGCATTACCCAGTGGTTCAACAGGACCCAAACCAAGGTGGGAACTGTTTGCTAAAAATTGCCAGCCCATACATTTTGCCAAATTTTGCACCGCCAATATTTGATGCTGATTTATCTAAAAAAAAAATTTTTAATAAATATTAAGCTCCTAAATAAATAAATTTAATAAAACAAAAATTAATATTAAAGATGATAACCTGACAAAGTAAAAGATTACGAAGCTCTTGAGGCTCATAACTCATGTGCATAACTCTGCCGTCTCTACAAACGCACTTGAATGACTTTTCATAAACATAAATAGCTAGCGAAGTACGGCAAACGGTGTCATAACCGTCGGTCCATATGTTTATTTTGACACAAGCTAGTGTGGGTGTGCTCAGCGCATTCCAGTGTGAAACAATTATCGGATCTTTTACGTCTTTAGCAATTGAATCCAGCACAAATGCAGCACGTCTTCTCATTATATAGTGCTGAGTCTGTTTTATTATTTGATCTAGAATCGTTTGGTTCTTAGTCATCTCCAGGAGCTCGTGGCGATCTGCTGCCGATGGCCCGGCAAGACAGCGACGTTTGCTGGGCCAGAATTGTCCCGACGACGGATGCGGAAATGAATGATGGGTATTTTTGTGGTGAATTTCGCGTAATAATTGATGGAGTGAGTGCTCAAGCACGTGGTCATGTTCAGCGCTGTGAGTGGATGCCGTTGATGGTGAAGATGTAGATGATTTTTTACTGTCACTGGCGCTGAGACCGTGGCACAATGCAATTACCAAATGAATATTAGGGAATATAGATGCTGTTATTTGATTACCGACCACCAAATGCGGTATTGATGCATGTGAATGTATCGCTTCTCGCGCCAGTTGATTAAACAACTCCTTACAAAATAACACATTTTGTGCAGCTTCGAGTTTTTGTTGCCAGTGCATGTCGCTGTCAGCTTTTTTCGCGCTTGCAGCTGATAAATTTAAATTGAAATTGCATAAATCTTCTTGGTCTTTTTGACACAAGACTTTGATGTATGCTACGCCTTGTAATTCAGTTGGAATGGATACGCGGAGAGATGAAGTCTTTGGTGATGATGACGATGAGGACGACGGTACTGTTGCTTGACTTGAAGACAAAGGTGAGCTTGATTTTGAAATACCAACAGCACTTTCATCATCATCTGCTTTGGTTACTTCAAATATTCCCGCTTGTGCGAATTTCGAACCAGCAGTCCTATAACTCAGGTCACCGATTATCGAATTAGATACTTTTTTCAATCGCCAATTCTGACGTAGCCTCAACAACTCAACGTGAAACTCAGACGTTGATCTATTGGCAGCTACGTCATTGCGGCTGTTCTTCAATCTTTCAGCAGCTGTAAGCAGGACATTCGTTGCACCTTCAAGTGCTTTTTTCCTTGCATAAACTTGTGCCATCGCTTTGACTTCCGGTGGCTCTTGCGGTATCGGGTCCAGTACCATGTAGCGTTTTTCTCTTACCACTGCCAACACATCATGCAGGACACTTATCTCTGTGTACGCATTTCTATTTAAAATAAATAAAATTACTAAAAATTTATTGAACAATAAAAAATTAATAAAATTACTTTAATTTTGTTCTAATGCTATCGAATGGTAGCAATGGATTTTGTGGAAACGATTCCTTAGAATTCTGCTTATTGTCATTTTCACCATCATCTCCAACAGATTCATCATTAAAGTCATCAGTGTCTGATGCTGAGGTATTTGTTTTATTAAAATCTATTCTCTGAGCAGTTTTTGCCAAACTTTCTGACAATGTGAGCGGCCTAAAATATTAAACAAAATAATAATAATATATAAATACTAGGTTATACATTTAATAATATAAGCGCTTGAAATAATAAAATATGTGTTTGTATGAAATGTTTAGATAAACTTACGCCTGATAAATTTCTTGGCCATCATAAGTGATCTCTTGAATTTGATTTTCGTTCGGTGCTTCAACAGAAATACTTATCGATGACACCATTGTAATTATTGTAATAAACTTTTACACTCCCGATACTTTAATTGGTTTGTATATAAACGAAATTAGTTGTTTATTTACTATACCACTTGATGAAACCAAAATTTTTTAGTTGAAATTAATTAGCAATAAATAGATTGCTGATTACTGATAGGGATTTTTAAGTTTATAATTAAATATTTTTTATTATAAACTATCGAGGAGAGTAAACAATAATATATAGATATAGGTTATATGATACGAGTGATAATAGCATTTGAGGCATTGGAGATGTTGGAAAAGACAAAAAAATTGAGGGGTAGTGTCATCTATAAGTATCGTATGATACTGCAGTAAGCCGACGTTCAATAATTTTTGGATTTTTGTCAAAATGATAAATTATAAAAAAAAAGATTCAAAAATTGCACCTATAGTTTTTTTGATTTTCTACGAGTGCATTTTTTTAGTTTTTTTTTTTTTTTTGTAACCGATTTGTTGAAAAACAAATCCGAAAATCGTTAATTGTTAACTTCAGGGTTATAATTTAATTTGTGTATAAAAATAATAATAATAAAATTATTGTTAATGAAATAAAAATATTTAATTAACATAATAAATTAAAAATAAATAATTGATCAGTTTAAAACTGCCAAATAATTATTGTATAAAAATTTATGGGTGCATTCGGAAATGCTATAAGTCTAGCTCTCGCTCGAGCTCGAACTCTCGTACGTTAAATAGAATGGCGGCAGAAAATGACAGAAAAATATTTAAAATATTAAAAAAAAAAACACTTGAGTGTTTGAACAGACCTTGGCGGAGAAATAATATGCAGAAGGGTGTCCTGATACACTTGGAGATTTAATTTAAATTGCTCCAAGCGTATTGCAGCTAAACAAACGTCACTTAACTGCTATTTCCCCACCAGACGATGCCAGATGAGTTTGCTCAGGAACTTGGAAGGTATCAGCATTAGCCACCAGCTACCAGCAACACTTTACTATAGCACTGAACATTTAACACTTTACACTAGCACTGGACACTTAACTACACCACTGACACTTTGCATAATTTAAATTAATAAAAGATAAATTTTACAACCACTGTACAATTTTACACGACTTAACTAGTATACTGGCTTTCAATTCAAACGTAAAGAAGGATCTGGACTACTACTGCCGTTGTCGACGATACTGACTGACGCTATTGGACCGCCAGTTGATATAAAGCAATCGACTTTGCGATTCGTTCAACTTCCCCCACTTTAGAGCAAAAATTTGAATCTCGAATACAGCGACGCGTAGTGGCGGCAACTAGGCGCGAAATTTCAAAATTGAAATTTAATCATTTTATTAAAAACCATTTGTGTCAATAATTATACTAATTTAACTTGTTAATTATTTAATTTGTTAATTATTTTTATTACTCGCACAGTAAATTTAAATATTCAAAAAATAATTTATTAGAAATTGGAGACAAATTAAAATTTGCACATTAAAATAAAATGGTGGCAGAATATGACAGAATAATATTTAAAATATTAAAAAAAAAAACACTTGAGTGTTTGAACAAACCTTGGCGGAGAAATAATATGCAGAAGGGTGTCCTAATACACTTGGAGATTTAATTTAAATTGCTCCAAGTGTATTGCAGCTAAACAACGTCACTTAACTGCTATTTCCCCACCAGACGATGCCAGATGAGTTTGGTCAGGAACTTGGAAGCCATCAGCATCAGCCATCAGCAACATTTTACACTAGCACTGAACACTCAACTACACCACAGACACTTTGCACAATTAACATTTTTCAAACACTGCACAATTTAATTAAACAATAACTATGAGCAATAACTTTTATGGAAAATTACATGACGCCATTGCAATAGTGTGTCAATTCAAACGTAAAGATGAAAGATCTGGACTACAACTGCCATTAGCGATGATACTGACTGCCGCTATCGAACCGTCAGTCGACACAAAGCAATCGATTTTTGCGATTCTCTCGCCCCCCCTCCCCCCCCCACTTTACAACGACGCACAGTAGCGCCACCTTGGCGCGAAAGTTCAAAATTCAAGTTTAATGATTTTATTAATAATTTGTGTCAATAATTATATAATTAGGGTGCATTGAGAAATGCTCATGATATATGGCAACGCTTGACTATAGCTAGAGCTAGAGCATTTCCGAATGCATCGACAAACAAATATTAATAAAATTATCAAACTTGAATTTTGAACTTTCGCGCCAAGGTGGCGCTACTGTGCGTCGTTGTAAAGTGGGGGGGGGGGGGGGGGGGCGAGAGAATCGCAAAAATCGATTGCTTTGTGTCGACTGACGGTTCGATAGCGGCAGTCAGTATCATCGCTAATGGCAGTTGTAGTCCAGATCTTTCATCTTTACGTTTAAATTGACACACTATTGCAATGGCGTCATGTAATTTTCCATAAAAGTTATTGCTCATAGTTATTGTTTAATTAAATTGTGCAGTGTTTGAAAAATGTTAATTGTGCAAAGTGTCTGTGGTGTAGTTGAGTGTTCAGTGCTAGTGTAAAATGTTGCTGATGGCTGATGCTGATGGCTTCCAAGTTCCTGACCAAACTCATCTGGCATCGTCTGGTGGGGAAATAGCAGTTAAGTGACGTTGTTTAGCTGCAATACACTTGGAGCAATTTAAATTAAATCTCCAAGTGTATTAGGACACCCTTCTGCATATTATTTCTCCGCCAAGGTTTGTTCAAACACTCAAGTGTTTTTTTTTTTTTAATTTTAAATATTATTCTATCATATTCTGCGGCCATTTTATTTTAATGTACGAATTTTAATTTGTCTCCAATTTTTAATAATTTATTTTTCAAATATTTAAATTTACCGCACAAATAATAATAATAATTAATAATTTAATTACTTTGGGTGCATTCAAAAATGCTCTAGCTCTAGCTATTGCTAAAAATAAATCAATTTAAATGTGATACATATTTCGCGCCACTGAGTAGTTACTATTTAAATTTCAAACCAGTACCAACTAAATCCAACAGATAACAGTACCATCGCGTTAAAAAATAAACTTGCTCGCGATCTTTAATCCCGCGAAGTGAGTAACAACACAAACTATAATCTCCATTAGTTCGATACAATCGATCTTACAAATCTCGATTGTATTAAATTTTCTCATTCCTAAATATACAACACAACTATCGACAATATCGTTTTTTTTACACTACGATGGTCGGCGAACGTGTGTTCTGTGAACATGGAGTATCATAAAGACTCGTATAATTATTCGCGTTGACAACAGGATTTCGTTGTCGTATTATCATCACAATCATTAAATTACCAACCAGGCAAATCTGTAAAAATCCATAAATACCACTTGCTACTTTATTCAAATAATAATATTGCCGTCAAGTGACAATAGTGTCCTGTGTGTTCATCTTAAAAAAAAATTTCAATATCTGTGTGCTATTTCTCCAAAGAGTGTTACAAATTGTCAAACATCAGTGTTTATTTATTATTATCATTGTTAGTTATTACATTTATATAACAACCAAGTCAAATAATTTCATTAGTGTTTTATAGTGCTCATCGATTATTTTAAATAATTATTTATTAGTAAATATAATATCCCAAGCAGGTACGCCCATTTACAGTTTCGCATTCCGTATATTACGATCATCTTTTATTATTATTTATTATACTCGCTACTAATTAACCATGAATACTTAAATAAATAAATATCTGTTTCTAATGAGATGTTCAGTTTCAGCAAGTCACTCGTTTAGTTTTTTTTTTAATCATGACATTATTGATATCTAAATGAATGTTAAAAGTTAATTGATAAAAAAGGTATAAAGGCCACGAGGAAGACCTCTCCCTTAATATTACTTGGATTATGTGCTCATATATATATATATATATATATATATATATATATATATATATATATATATATATATATATATATATATATATATATATATATATATATATATATATATATATATATATATATATATATATATATATATATATATATATATATATATATATTTAATGTACGTAAGTTGATTTCTCTTCAGCATCGCGGACAGAATCGTGCCACTTTCGTTTGGGCGCAAAATCGATAGACGTTCACATCATCATCACATTGTATGCATGACTAGTTTGTCTCATTCTCATTCTTATTCTCATCCTCTTTATCTATATCTTATTCTTATTACTAGACTTACTTGTTGATAAAAATAACTAGCAGCTACACAGTTTAAAATTTCTTCTTTTATTATTCAAAAATAATAAATATGACTTCATAATAATGATCCTCAAGTTAGCTGACGTCTAATGGCTTTTGGATCTTTTAAAAACGATAAGTTATTAAAAAAAATTTTTTTTTTAAAATTGCACTTGTAGTTTTTTAAATTTTCTACATGTACATTTTTTTAGTTTTTGTTTTTTTGTAATTGGTTTGTTAGAAAAAAAATCCGAAACTTATTAATTGTCTACTAACTTCAGAATTTCAGTTAGAAGACAATTAGCAATTTTCGGATTTATTTTTAGCAACAAATTAATTACAAAAAAAAAAACTAAAAATATGCACACGTAGAAAATTAAAAAAGCTGTAGGTGCAATTTTTTTAAATATTTTTTTTTTATAATCTATCGCTTCTAAAAAAAATCCAAAAATTAGACGTCAGCTAACTTAAGTATCATGACTTTATACCTCGGATATTTTTTACATTTGTTAGGTATTGTTTTTATTAATGATTTAATATTTATCAAATACTTTAATTTCATCAGTAAGGTTATTATTTATTAGGAATTTGTCCAAAGTAATGTCTAAGAAAAATAATAACATGAACTCATGTTGAAATCTATCATTTATAGTTGCGTTAAAACGGTTAAATTTAAAATTGCATCATGACTGAAACTTTTAATATAAAATCCGATGCATTCTAATACCTTGTATGGTGATATACATGTATGTTATCTGTAGATATATATAAATATATATAATAGTTAGTAGGTACCGGTTAATTTACACGATTTCAAGGTCGTGATGTTTTACGTTTGATGTAATTGCGTGAGGCGAATAACAACAACTATAAAACTTTTTAATTGAAATAAATCGACAGTACAGTTTACTATATTGATATGTATTAAATAGTTCTACAGCTATTAAAAATAATTATCTTTTATACAGATGGATCCATATAGTTATCAAGTGTGATAAAAAATTTTGTTGAAATCGTAATTAAATTTTGATTTGTTGAAAAATTTATAAATAATATCTCAAGGAAACAGATATAAAATTAATTAAGAAGTGATTACTAATAAATAATTTAAAAATAATTACTTATCCAGTTTTTCGTGTACGCGCTATTGATCCTGAAAGACAAAGGAACTGCAAAGAAAACTAAAGATTACTCTTGTCTAGAATGACCAGATTGAGGAGCAGTAAAATAAAGTGTTAGAGGATACGTAAAAAAAAAAGTTAAGTAAAGGTACTGATGATTAATTAATCTGTGACCCACGTTGAATGTGGGGTACGATATCGCGGCTGTTCGCGACGAAACCAAGGTCATCGGTCAGGACACCAGAACCCGGTGAGGAAGCCGTCGCTGCTGAGGAGGAGGAAGGGAATTATTATAATAATAGTGATCCTGCGTGTAAAAATCTAAACGACGTGCCTCAGGCTGAGCTGGCTGTCCATGTTTTCGAATCGATGGACCGTAACATGGGAGACGACCGACGTCCAAAGGGTGGTCCTGGTGATCAGCATGGAGTTACCGATAATGAAAACTTCTCCGACGCTTATGACAAACGTCAGGTGAGTGATTATCTTAATAATACATTCGCATGGCTGGGATCTCTCCCAGAAAGGGAGGGAGAGATAGAGATTAAGGACACATTGACCGCAAATTACAATAAAATACTGTGCACTGCTCAGTGTTTAATACTAGTGAGATTCAAAAAAGTTCAAGGACAAATACCTTGAACCTTTTAACTAACCATCATGTACATTGACAACGAGCTCTGAAGCTGCTCAAGTGAAAGATCGTGCTCAGAATTGGCTATGTACATGCTGTGCATTCAAAATCACCTTCTGATGCCGGTGTTTAAACACATAATCATGAGTCTTGACGGCTCTTGAGACATATATGTATATGGTGTGTATCCACTTCCTGTGGGCAAGGTTTATAGTTGTTTATTTAAACATCTTGCTACACATTACACTGCATTTATACATTTTGTATATATGTATTCTGATAATTATGTTATTTGGTTTATGGGTGTGGTAAAATTGTAAGCATGTCGCTATTTGCTACTGCGACACAACTGTTGTCTATTACTTCTTTACATTTTGTAGAATATAAATAGTCTGTGTAAAAAAAAATTTTTCCATAAATGTTTTTTAATTTTAGATGAGAAACTAATTTCTTTAGAATTATTTGTATTTTTTTTTTAACTTTGATGGTAAAAAAAATGCCGGTTAAAATTTTTAGTCCTAAATTTTCAAACGTTGCTAAAAAGTGTAACTCGAAATTGCGATTTGAGTAAAGTTGAACAGTATTTCATGCGGAATATTTTTGGAACTGTTTTTTTGTTTTTTACACAGATTCGTTTAAATTATTCATATTTTTTATATCATTTTTTTTAAAATTGTCGCAATGTCAAATCGATAGTCAGGTGACCTCATTATTATGACGAATATTTGGCTATTGTCCAGTTGGATTTACGATTGTCATCATAATCATAATCTGTCAGGATAAATTTTTTATTTCAAAAATGTGTGAAAGTTTTTAAACTCAGTTATACGGGTATTAAATATATTCAAAGCTTAGTTATAAAGTTAAATATGTATTAATATTAATATTATGATTGAATAATTTTATGTTTAAATTAATCAGGTTTACTGAAGATAGCTCATAATTTGTATTTTCATTTGCACAATCTGATTAATTATTACTCATGCTGAAAATTTTTTATTTAATTTTAAACTGTATTTACTCACTAATAAAGTGAGTGAATTCATTGTTTATGTAAATGTAAATTTGTAAAAAAATTTTAAATTTTAAAATTCAATCAAGTTTTTTTTTTTTATCTCCAAGAGAACGAGGTTTCAGTTAAATTAGTTTCATAAAATCCTCTCGTTGAGAAGAATAAGACAAGCCTTTGAACGAACAATAGAAAATATCGATAATCGATAACAATGTTCACTATTCATTCATAAAATTTTATTACTAAGCGCTTTTATATTTATTTCTTTATTATTACTATTGTTTTTATTTATTTACAGTGAGGAGGGTCCATAGTAACTTTTGTCAAAGATTTTCTTTCAAGCAAAATCTCTTAACGCCAAATTAAGAATGAGGCTCATTGCATAAATCTATAATCTAGTAATTTACGTTTTTCTTTTTCCAAAAATGTTCATTCGTTTAAGAGAAAAACATGATAGTACCGTTCGTTGACTTGAGTGTGGTAGAGAAAAGAGTGCAGGCCCTTCTGAAAAAAAAATCTGGGAAACAGTTGATCCTGCGAGTCAGCCACAAAACTCTCCGCTGTTTTTGAGCTTTTCAAGCTCAAAAGCATTCGTTGATGCGTCGAGTTTTTCAAGCTCTACGATAACTCAAAAAATGACGACAATTGTTATTTTTTCAATATTTTTTCGCCGATATCTTTTGAACTAATAGACCGATTTCGGCGTTTGAGGTGACATTCGACGCAGTTTTTTAGTCTCAATGCTGAATTTTTTTTTTTTTTTTTTTGAAATAATCAATTAAACGGTTTTGATTTTTCTCGAAAAAAATACTTTTTTGAAATTCTATTTTTCAAATAACTTCGATCATTCTCTACTAATTAATTCTTCGCTGATTGTAGGAATTAATAATTCCCATCGAATGCCACCTCAATGATCTAAACCGGTTCCGTTCAAAAGTTATAATGTTTACATACATACGTCCACACATTCACTCGCACATCATCTTAATATTAGTCAGAATAGCTTCCTAGGATTCCAAACCGTCGAGAACTGTTGAAAACTCAGTTTTCGAAAATCAAAACGAAACCAAAAATTTCCTTTTTTTGAAAATTTTCAATTTTCTTAGCGGGAAGTTAAAAAATCTCATAAATTTTGTTTCTCAGGTTAAAAAATCATTGAAAAAAAATATATGTTTGCTAAAATTTATTATCAAGTTTGTTATCTTAAATGTAAAATATAAATTTATTATATCCTGTTTTATTTTGACGGCTATAAGGATTTTAAAAAGTATATTCCAAATATATGTTTATAAAAAATGAATCATCTTTGGCTTATTGCCCATACCACGTACATAAATTCACGCTTTCATTGATCGCTCTCAATGATTCATACATAATACTTATCCATTAAATCTCTTTTTTATTATTACAAATAAAAAATTATATTTAAAAATAAACTTCATTAATAAAACCAATTAAGTAATAAAATACATTTTATTTTTGATATTTAAAATTTATTTAAAGACTAAAGTCAATGAGTGCACGTGGTGTTCTGAGTTCACTGAGACAGAATTTATCTACTTAAACAAAATTTGACAGATCCCTTAGATCTAGGAACTTATTCACATCGTTTTTATGGATAAAAACACTGAGCACTGTTGTTAGCTTGAGAATCGAGTCTCGACTGACACGTTCTCTTTAGAATTGTCTCCCTTCTCCACTCAAACATGTATTACTCCTTTCAGTATCCATTGAAGAACACCTTTTGTATGTTACATGTAATGATGCTAGTCAGTACTCGATTCCAAAGTAAGTAAGCTAGAAGAGCTCACCCATTTGTATTGGCAGTACGTCGCGTTTAGTTATTCTCCGTCTTCCGTTTTACTCAGTCTCAAAATAATCCTAAACTCAATTCAAATCTTTGACATTACAAATTTTAAATTTATTTAAACTTACATGTGTTAATTGATTTTAATCAAAATCGCTCAAGTCACCATGGATTAATTTCATTTTATGGAGTAAAAAAACATATATTTTAACGTGATGTGACACAAGTGCTGTGATGAAATACAAAAAGAAAATAATTTTAATAGTTTTGAATATTTCAAATTGTATTTAATATATTAAATTATAAGTTATTAAATGGTAAGTCAAGTTATGCTTGCGTTGAGGACGACGCCAAAGGCGTCATGTGAAAAAGACATTGACGACGTCAGGGATTTATTCAGAAATGCTTCCGTTTCGACCATTTATGTGAGTTCTCGACTAGAATTTATGTTATTTCTTCCTACATTTTTTTTATTATACTTGACAACTGTTTACAAGGCTAGACACAAGGATTGCAAATGGAAATTTAGAAATATACTTGCAGAAATCATTTTTTAAAATAAGAAACTCAGACTAAATATTATTTATATTCAGTTTTTAGAGAAATTTGAATAAACGTTTCTAAGTTTCGGGTGATTTTTACACTTTGATTATTTTTTTTCTGGTTATTATAAATATAATTTATTGTATCATGACCAAGAATGGGAATGTCAAGGTGAAATTGTCATTCTTGCAGAACGATCACGTGGAAAAATATATAAAAAGATCGGTGGAGGAGGAAGAGACACTTGATACCTTATTCGATTACTAGCTAGACAACTTTAATCTCCCTGGGAACGATAAAAATTTTTTTTTTTATATAATCATCAACTTTTTATATTTATTTATTCAAGAGTTAGTTTTTTTGTCAAATATCAGATTCAATGTACGCTGACTAACAATTTATTATTAAAAAGTATTTTTTTAGGGTTTTAGTTTACTTTTTAAATGAATTTTTTCAGTATGGAAAGGTAATAAAAAATTTATAATTGAGAAGCTTAAATTTTCTTTTGTGCTGACCATAAAAGAGGTAAAGCCGCGATAAGAAAAAATGAATAACACTTAGAATAGTACTATACAATACAATAGAATAATAAAAGTACATAGAGAATTCAATAAATAGAGCAAGTAACTAAGTAGTAACATAAAAGGAATTTAAAATTCTCATTACACGAAAGTCATCTAGTAAAGAAAGACAGTTAAGAATAAAATTATGTTCTTTAAATTTATCAATGTACACGCGCATTCGTAGAAGCATTATTACAGTATGATTTGTCGAAATAAAATTTCCTTTTCGGGATTAGGTCAAGATTATATGATTCAATTCATAAAAATATTCATTTATTTATTTCATTGAAAACAGTACAAACTAATTTTTAAAACAACTAAAATTATATGTAGGTGGTTACATTACGACACTAATAAAGATCCATTCGCTCTGTTTCATTCAGACAAGTACATAACTTCCTGCAGATAAAATTATTCAATTCGAAAAAATTTATACTCTTACTTTTATAAATTTTCACTAAAAAAATATCTTATTTCTAATTGAAATAATTTTATGAATTTATTGGCTTATTACACAATCAATTAATAGCTGCGTATATTTTCATAAACGAAAAAATGTATACGAGATTTTCGAAATCGTGTGGGTTAGGAATGATGTCCACCTACATAAGTCTATATGAGAACAAATTCGATTTCACTATCGATTATCGCAGCAATAATTTATAATATTAATAATAATAATCTATACTTTTCATTACGGAAGTGTTTCCTTTATTTCTAATAATAACATTTATTTTTATTTAATAAATGTAAGTATATTAAGGGGGGTCTGCACTTTTATACTATCAGACTCAAGTAAACAAACGGTACTATATTTGTTGCACTTGCGCAGTAAATGGACATTCTGTTAACCTTTTTCTCTTAGACAAATGAACATTTTTGGAAAATGAAAATTTTAATTGTTAGATTATACAGTAATGCAATGAGTCTCGTTCTTAATTTTGCGTTTAAAGGTTTTGTTTGACAGAAAAGCTTCGACAAAAATGACTATAGACCCTCCTTAATATATACATATATTTACAGTGGTTACAGCAATTTATTATATAATCGTTGTCAATTTTACTATGGTCATAGTAATTTTCGCATGCGTTAATTCTAATTTCCGTCAGCTGGCCAACATGGTCCGGTTTTACTATGACATAGCATTTCAAACGAGAATAATTTCTCCGTGTTCATATATCTATATTTCCATACATTTACAGTTAACTATATACATTCGTCTTATAATTTGAATATTTAGAAATTTTCAAAATAACATTTATTTATATTTTGACATTTCTGAGCTCCTTTATAAAGCTGATGACATTTATACATAAATGTATTTCATCGCTCTAGACAAGACACTACTTTAAATATTGTTATACGTTTCAATTTCAAGCTGCTCTGTCTGCTTGAGTCATTTAAACGCTTGTAGTTATTATGTTGCTTGCGGATTACTTAAGCATCAATAATGATTATATTTCATGTCCTGCAATGTTTCTCAGTCTCTGAGTACCATTATATGTATTTAAATAAAGTTTAATTAGTTGCGCTTATAACTATTTACAAAACATGGAACGAAAAGCGACCATTAGTATCCTTATTGTAAAGCAAAAACACTTTAATTACAGAAAGTACTTAAAAATCCTTAGTTTGATTTAACGCAAAGTATTGAAATAACATAGAAAAAATTAATTATAAATTCATTGTCACGTAAAATATTGTTGCTTATTAAATATCGTGGTGTAGGTGTTCATAAGTCTAAAGTGATTTCACCTTGTATCCATTTCCATGAGTGAGAAGTTGATGGTTTTCGGATAGCAATAATATGAAAAAATATAAAATACAAAAAAAATGTATATAACAGATTATTATTACATTAAATCGTGAGAATTAATGAAAATTCTTACAATAGTTGCTTTGACTTTCCAATGAATTAAACTCTGTGTGAATCGATTTATTTTCTCCTCTACTCTCACTTTTAGATTTTTATTAAAATAAGCCTCAGTTATGAGAAAGAAAAAGCTGTGTAGGCGTATGTGGGTGTTAAATTATCTTACATCTTTGTCTTATTTTTATTGTGAATTACAGGCGTTTAAGATTCATCGTTTTTTAAAGAAATTCAGTCTTTTATTATGTTGTTTTAAATTATTACGGCGAAGTGTTCTAAATACTTAAATATTAACCTTTAATCTGTTATAATGATTTATAAAAAAGATTATACATGTATGTTAACTATATTGAAGTAGTTTCTAATGAAACAGTTAACGATTTCTAGGTCATTTTGTATACACAGTATGACATGACCGCGCCTTTGTAAATTTATTTTCGTGTTATTGGGTATCTCTCGTTCCAGTACAATAATTGAGTTTTAATTAATGGTATCAATTGGCATCAATGTGTCATTTTATTATCAGTTTTTTTTTTTTTTTTTTTTTTTAAATTTCTTGGTTTTTATTTTGTTACTGATTGAAATTTAATTCCGACGTAAATGTCAAAACAAAAAAAAAATCACTGAAAAAAAATGAATGACATTTTTGTAGATTAGTTTGTAAACCGGAAGATTTATTTGAGAAGCAATGACTTAACTTGCAACCAGCAATTTCAAGTCACGTGTTTTCAGGTGTATAAATAGAGATTTACAAGCTCACCGTTTCAGCTCCCAAAGTGAATAGACTGTCTCTATTTTCTTGACCGATTATTGTTTAATACATTTCTGTATTACAGCAGTAAAATATGCACTTCTATTCCCTATGATAGCGGTCGAAGAAAATCTAGGAACTCGCAGGAATGAGTCCGTATGTTTGTCCACCCACACATGGAGAATAAAGGAAGTGCATATGTTTTAGCCATTAGCTCTCGATAGATTTCCACTGATTTTTCGGCGTCCACCCTCAACAAATATCATGATATCTGTCGCTTACCTCCGTAAGTAGGTATGTCCTGGACCATTGTAATTTTAATCACGGTTAACAAATTATACCATGAAGCTGTGTCGCTTATAATACAATTTGTGCATGTATTAACAAGTGAGTATTTGAGTGAAATAAATTGTCCATTCGAACGGCTGTTAAAAAGTGGATGACATGGGTCTGAGGAGGAAAAGTCTGTGCGTTTATGCGCCGTTTAGCGGTGACTCCTGAAACTACGCCCATGCGAGTGGACAAATGTACGAACTCAAGCCGGCAAGTTTCTAGATTTTTTTAAAACGTCCGCAACCAAGGGCAATAAAAGAACATGTTGTACTGCCGTAATACAGAAGTCTATTAATCATAAATAAAATACTGAAATTATTATTTATATTCGTTCGATAACTGTTAATTAAAATAAAAGTAAACGGAAGTATGAAAATAAAAAATCAAATCGTCCATGTAGCGCGAATAATATTTAATGTTAAGTATACGGTATACTTATCGATACAGATATTGCCTTTTTTCATTCCATTAGCATAGGACGCACTAGTTTCAATTTTATGCATAAAAATATTATTACATCTCAAGTCATTGACCGGAAATTAATCATTGCATTGATATATCAAGATTAGTTTAATTCCGTTAGTTTCACACCTTCTTTTTACGTTAATTTCATAATACTAAAAAATATATGTATACGTACATATATGTACACATTTATATATTGGGTCGATAAAAAATTTTTTAATAATTATCGTTAAAGTTAATAAAAAATGAGCTTAGTGATTTGTTAAATTAAAATTTACGGTTAATGAATTTAAAATGATTAGATGCGTATCGAGATAGAGGATCTGTCGTATAATTATCGGAAAAAGTTTAGATACTTTTTCTAATCCCATTTAATGTCCATCTCTCTACTCTTTTTCACTCAACTTAACTCTTCCGTGTTTAGTGGTCCACTTTCACTTGAGACCAGCATATATAATGCATTTGGCTACTTTGAGATTGTGTTGCGGTCATTAACCCAGCAATTAAGACTGAAGTTAGCAACGATGCGTCGCGCCGCAGCACTCGGTCAAACGATCACTCCTCTCTTCTACTTCTTCTGTTATGTGGTTAGCAATGATGAAGACAACCGTAAGCGAGGATTTACGATTACGATCTTGGGTGCATGTTTCCGGATAGCAACTATGATTATTCATTTTTATAATCAATTACTTAATTTTTTTTTTTTTAATATTCATGTTTTCCAACCAACATAAATTCAAATTTAATTAATGAAATTTCGACATAAAATATTTTATTTTTTAAAAATCTGATGAAAATATAAATAATATATGTTAATTATACAAAGGCTTAAATAATTTATTACTTGTTAAAATATTTTTAGATTTACCTTTTCATATATGATGTGTTTGTTACTATATAAATATATGAGTTGTTTGGCGGAACAAGTTACAAGTTATTTTACACGAATGAATTATGTAAATAATGCTATATGTGTACATATATTTTATAATTAGAGCATTTATTTCATTCATTCATTCGTCTATAATATTAAAAAAATAATTCATAATAATAATAATAATAATAATAATAATAATAATAATAAATCACCGTCTAATTCGTTATTATAATTGTATTTGTATTTGTAAAAGCAACAGTGTGGTAGAGGATGTACGTCATTAACAATTATTACACATGCATATAAAGATGATGTTAACAAAGTGCGTACACTTAAATATATTAAATGAATGATACTTCTCTTAAGTAAGAGCCAATTTAGTTGCATATTTATCGAAACTGTCGTAACTCATGTAAAATTCAGCCTGAAAAGCTTCATAACTGTGTGTATTCAAATTTGAGACAATTCTGACGCTTTTTGACTTTTTATAAGATCTTTTGAAAAACGAGGTCTGAAGATAAAAAATTTTCATACTCTTGAATTTTTTTAAAGTTCCAGAAAAATCAACTTAAGGAGGGTTTACAGTAATATTTGGCGTACTTATTTTTTAAACAAAACTTCTAACCGCAAAATTAATTACGAGACCTCAAAAATTAGTGTTTGAAATTTTTAATGTTGAAATTACAATTTTTAAAGTTAAAATATCAGTTTTTCCTTCGTAGACATTAAATGTTAATATTTATCTACAATTATTTCCATTTTAATTATTAATTAAAAAATTACTATTTAGAATGATAGTATTTACTGACCACTTTATCATTATATTATTTGTCGTTTCTCAATTTATATAGTTCATTTTTTTCCATTTACGTTTTCATTTTCCAAAAATTTTCATTTGCTTAAGAGTAAACATGAACAAAGTTCCTAATCACTGCGCAAGTGCAAGAATAGTACAGTTCGTCGACTTGTGTGGTAGAGAAAAAAGTTCAGACCCTTCTTAAAAGCTCATAATTTTCCCAAATTTGCAAGTTCTCTATTATGACCTTTTTTTGAATTTTTTTTTTTTACATGAGAAGCTTATTCTATTAATGAATAACCGTAATGTATAAAATATTACAAGTGATAATCATTAATAGCCATTTTAATACATACCATGATATTAGCTCGTATATTTTACACGAGAGTAACAACCCCACGTGAACGGTTAGCATGGTCATCGATGCGTACATGACGATCCACATACGAAACAGTGCGAGTTCCTCGGACACGAGCTCAGCCTAAGCAACTATTCTTTCTTCCTTACTATTTCTTTTTCCTCAATTGCTGTAGTCTTACGATGATGTTCGTTCAAAATACAACTTGTAACTTTATGTTGCCTTTTTTTTTATTATTTTCAATTAACATTTACTAATTAACAATAATTTTATTCCTAAATTTATCATCTCAATAAATTTCCGGTTAAGTGACTGATTAAAATTAAACATATTTATAAATCATGTTTTTTATTTATTTTTTAATAATTTGTTATTGTGAGATCCAAGAGACCGAATGATTTGGATACTAAAACTTATTTTGGTAAATATATTTTAACAACTTTACTACTCATTAAATTAAGTAACTTATTTAAAATATATTGCTCAATTAAATATAATTAACATACTGTTGAGTTAATTTTTAATAACGGATTTCGTATGCACATCAACTATTTTCTCAGTATTTTATTATTATTTTCTCAAGATTACACTCATTACATAATAAAAATAGTATTAATTTATCGAACAGCATTATTAAATTTTAAAAGAATAACGGAAATAGCATTCGCGAACTACTCGACCTACACCTTAGGTGCAGCTAACCCACGCGAGTTATGACGGAAACTTATTAGTTATGTTATACATAATAAATAATCATGATAATAAAAATACTAATCCAGTTACACTAGCCAGTGTCTTAACCAGCATCGTCATCAATGATTATCACATGTAAATCTACACGCCGGGTATAGTATTGGTGTGTAGGTTTAAAATGATTTGTATCGAATTGTTTTGAAATTTAATTTTTAATTATTACTAACGACATTTTACTTTTTTGCTGTCATGAAGAACATTTATTTATTATCTGCCAGTAATATTTACCTGAACACCGGAACGTTTTTCTGGCCACGAAAATGAGAAAAAATTTATGTAACTTGATTGCTTAAATGACTTAAGGGGTAAATCCAATTGGGGGTGACCTGCAACTTTTAGCTAACATACTGACACCGGTGCGAGATATTTCAGAAATCTATGTCTAGTAGCATTTTTACTTTTCATTTTGTTTTTTTATTTTCATTCCACAAAAAACGTTCAGATCTTCAGGTACATCCAGTAGTATAAAGAATAATCAACTTTATTTTCAAAATTAACATTTTCACGAATAGTTTATTTTTGAGTCGGGAAAATTCTAATAATTTTTTAATACCAACACTTATAATTGGACATACCTGAGAAAGGTAAATTGTGTAGCTTTCATACAACTCGATCTCATTACACTGCACTTTATTTTTTATTGCTATTGCCTCAAGCAGCCTACCTATCAACTTATCAACCTACTCCAAGTTTCAGGTTTCGCTTAACTTGTTAATCCCTAGCTCGAGGTTTTAGTGAAAGAGTAAAAGTGAGGAAGATATTAATTCCTAGTTTAGAGCTGGATTTATACGCGGATACTTACTAATAAAGTACTACTTTATTCCATCTTCATTATCCTACTCTCTCTTTTTGTAGTAAACATAAAAGCGGATACACTCAAATGCACTATCTTAGCATCCACGTATCTACTTATCGGAAAAGATCTGAGAAACAATTCGTAACACCTTTGAATCCTGATAATGTCACCTTTTAAATGTTGACCGTGAAAAAATTTATGATAGTAATCTTAATGTTTCACTTGTACTTTCATTTATTACACTTTTTATTTTTTTTCTTTAATACTATTATGGTCAGATTAGATAACTTTTTTTTTATATTAATTGATAAATTATTTGATAATTAAATAATAGAATTAAAAATCGTACCTGAACATTGGAACGTTATTCGCGCAACGAAAATGAAAAAATTCATGTAATTCAACTGCTTAAAGGTGACAAAGGATAGTTCTGTATGCAAAACATTTCAGAAATCTAATAATTCAGCAGACTTTTTACTTTTCAATTTTTTGTTTGTTTGTTTTTGTTGCGCGTGAAACGTTCCGATCTTCAAGAACATTTTTTAGTCAATTACGAATGATAAATTATCGAGTACAGCATTGAATATTTTTAATATTGAAGAATGGGTTAGCCTCATTTCAATTAATAAATCTATGGCCTTAATTAAATAAGGACCGACTCATATGTAAAAAAAGTAAAAGTATCTTCACTTACCTGAAGAGAGATGAAGTATTCTGATAACTCACGCCGTTTTTCGTTCCTATTTTTTTTTTTTTTTTTTTTTTTAAAGGAACAGATGAAAAGTTTTGAATTTTCGATATGTTTTTATTTACATCTTATGGTAACAAAAGATTTTTTTAAAAAAAATTAAATATTGTTTTATTACTACTATTATCATTTAAAGTTGGCACCTCCAAAAAAAAGCGCGTGGATGGCCTGGGTGATTTTGAATCTGACATCTAAAATAAAAAATTCTTAATTAGTCTTAATCTTGATAAGTCATTCTGGTGGTAATCACAGCTATGGAACTTTATCGAAAAATAACAAAAATTTCGATATATATATACATATATATATATATATATATATATATATATATATATATATATATATATATATATATATATATATATATATATATATCTAGTGGATCGGGTTGTCTTGATACCGTAATGCAATGTTTGTATATCGTTTGCCGTGACGCCCTTCCCGATTGTCGTCAGTTAACGATGACAACGTGTCTTTTTATAGTATCACTATTACTGCAAATTAAGTAACATACATAAAACCCTCTGTATCATTTATTAGTATATATATTAGTAGTGTATAACATTTGGGTTACGTTACTTGTATTGCACATAACAACCAAGGTGACGGTGAACATTAGTGACTTTAATCGTCCGTTACGGCTTCTAGAGTTCATTCATGCGAAATTTTAATAATATAAATGCAATATCGATCGAAAGTAATGCAACAAATATGTATGATGAATATTATTCTATAAATAAATCAAATTTTTATTACACTGTAAATTTCAATTTCGTAAAATTTTATTTATATCATGGGAAATATTTTTTTATTACGTCAAGGACAAGATTATTTTCCACTGCAATTTCACGGATGACGTATGCGTTACTGTAATTTTTTCATTTTATGGATCGGTTACATATTTATATATATATATATATATATATATATATATATATATATATATTTTATAAATTATTATATTTATTTTATGATAATAATTCTTTTATTTGCATTTTCAAATAAAAAAAATTTTTTTTCATTGAAATGAATGCAAGATTTTTTTCACATTGAACACATAAATAAAAATACTTGCCCTTTATGTTTTGAAATTGAATTTTTAAATCCTTCAGCATCTAGTAAATTAATTATTCTCAACATGATAAATTAAAGTAATTTCAGTTTTTGATCGTATGGAGTTTGTTACAAAAAAAAATTTCTTATTTATGATTTTTCTAATAATTTTTTTAGTATAAGTATAATTGAACTATAAAAGTCAAGTAGTAAAAAAAAAAAAAAAAACTAGTAAAATAAAAATAACGAATAATGATTAATGAGAATGAGATATTTTAGAAATTGTATATTAATTAAAATTGAAAGTCGAGCAGACATAAATCGGTCTCATAAATTTTCATTTGCGTTAAGTTTTATAATTATGTTATTGTCTGTAAAAACTTGATAGGCCACAAGTAACTCCGGTCTGCTGACCCGTTTTCAGCGACCTGCACGCTTTCAAAGTCAAACTCACCCAGTCATCCACGACCAAATGATAATTATATACAATAACTATAAATAATGAATCCTGTTTGATATATTTTTATTTTTATCATTTACAAAATATTATTTTTATTAATAATAACAACAAATTTACTACTAACTTTCTTCAGTACCTTGAAAAAATTAATAAAAAGTAAAATTAATCATCACTTAATTTAAATATATTCAAACAACTTTCATTAAAATTAAAATTTTGATTTCAAAGAAAAGATAATTCATTAGCTACTTGATTAAATTAAATATCTGCGCATATTCACGCCGATTTATAAACGCGAACTCCTGCTATTGGATCGATAATAATCGTATACGTTCTATTAAAACAGCGACCCCCTTTACCAACTTTTCTGCATGCCTTCGACCCCAATTGTCTTAATCTATGATCGGTATAATAATTAAGTCACACCATTTCTACTTTATATATATATATTATTTATTAATTTATTTATTTATTCATACTTATTTACAAATATTTATAAAACTGTAAGATATAAAGTCGAGGTACCGTTTTTGACGACTTTAGGGCCAGTTGTGGGCACTTGTAAAATCATTTGTAAAATACACAGTGACATAATTAATTTTTTAATTGTGTTCGAAGATACTTTTATCGAGTTATTACCATGAAATGTTTTTTTATATCTTCTCATTAATTAAAATAAAGTATTAGATGTCGAAAAAAGGAGCAGTGGCCACAAATGCTACTTCTACTCTAATATAAAACTGTGAAAATAAGTAGGGTGATCGGTCCAGTGAATGAATATTATTTAATTTTTACCTCTATCATTTAGGTTTTAATCACAATTACATAACCCTCCTTTTTGCTTCACCATAGCCGGGTAAAAAAATACTTCCTAGCTGTTTGATTGACAACTTTTAGAAATTCTTATAAATTTGCTGTATCCTATATTTAAATATTCAAAAATACGACCGCTCATTCACTGGTTAAGTGTTCAATTACTGGCACACTCACCTCATAAATGACATTGACTAGGAAAAACCCTTCAAAGCTAATTAAAAAAAAAAAAAAAAATGATCTGTCATCAGGTTTATCAACACATAATGACAATTTAACACATACTTATGATCGCAATTTAACCATTTTTCTCTAATTTCATTGAATATTCATAACATAAATTTTAGAAAATACTCAAAATTTCAGCTGATGTTATAATTCTAGACAGCGAATTCCAGAAGTTAAAATCTGTTATCAGAAACTTATGATAAAAATTACTGACATAACAGTACCTATAATAATTTCATTTTGTATGGATCTACCCGTAATAAATACATCTCATTTAATCCAAAAAGTCTCGAGTTGTCTAAGTACAGAGATAAAATGTGCTACCAACTAATAACTTCTTATTATCAATAGACAACCAGCCTAATTGCCGCCAAAAATAAGAAAAATATTTAACAATCATTTTTTTATTCCTTATATTAATTATTATAATTATCTTTAATTATCAATCACCACCACGAATGGAAATAAAATTTAAATAAATTACTGTCTTCAATATTTATTTTTAATTTTTCAAATATTGTAATTTATTTATTTATTTATTTATTTATTTATTTATTACAGGCCAAACAACGTGCCTCCGTGAAATGGCTCCTCTCGAAGGCGTACAACAATCGCGTGCCCGACAATCTTCGCGAGCCTTACTATCGTGATCATGAGGTAAGAAATTTTTTTTTTAGATTTTTATTTTCTAATCTGAAGTATACAAAAAATAAAATCCACTATTTTGTTAAATGCACATTTTTTGTTTAACAACAACAATAATAATAATAATAAAAAAAAAATTAATAATCATATTAAAGAATTTTTATAACTGAAAATAATTTTTATCAAATGATAAATTCTTGGCAAGAAATTTTATCGTTTTTACAATTATTTTAAGTCCGCCACTATAACAAGTTTTCTCACCGTGTAAAAAAAAAAACCTGTTGGGTATGTTGGAAAGTGTATTTTTTTTAACATCAAAAGAGCAAGTGAAACTTGAGTAATAAAATCAAGATAAACTTTGAATATTTGTTCCTAAACGATTGATCTTTTATTGTTATTACATAAACTTGGTTTAAAATAAAAATGGATAAGCAATGATACTTAAAAAAGACTTGAACGTTAGTATGTTAGTATCCTGTGAAAAATTTTCAGAGTGGACGCGGTTTAAATCCGCAGTATTTATTCTTCTAGAATACATTTAACTCCGAAAAAGAGTTTATCTTAATATTAAAACTCCGAATGCGGACTTAAATAAAATTTCCGTCACTCCAAAATCACTCAGCTGAAAAAAAACTCCCTATTAACTCCGTATGCAAAGTGAATTTTTTTTTTTTTAACTCCGGAACTCTTAGTGACGGCATGAATTCCGATTTAAATAAAATCCGTAATTACTGCGTGAAAAAAAAATTGTTGAAAAAGTGTCAAACGATTAAACGAGTAAATAAAAAATATTAATGAATAAATAAATGAAAAAATTTTTTTTTACTTTGTAATAGTGCACATGTTGCACCCACGTGTGACCTCGTCCGGTTGGCGTTGATCCAATTAAACCAATCGAATTAGTTTTACGTTTGCTCTCTAACATGTCTCTTCGTATAGTAAATACTCAGTCAGTCATATTGTCATCAATAGTGAGTATTTAAATCTATCAATAACAAACTATCTAATATTTATTTTAGATAATTTAATATGGAGACAGTATTATTTAAATGTTTTGTACGAAAAGACATTTTATTTAAGTCTTAAGCTTTTAAATGTTTTAAGTGATTTTAAGGTTCGTTAATAAATAGATGAATATAAATATAATAAATGTACTTTAAGGAGTACATACAGTAAATACCAGTTAAATTGTAATTATTTGTTTCCTAAAAGTCTCTTATAAATAGTAAACTTACTCGAAACGTGTCGTATAAAAAATTCATGCCATGAAACTATCACTGATCATCTTGGCTCTTACCCAGTAGTTTATCCAACCTCCCAAGTGACCCGTCAGAATCAATAGTATCGTTTTAAAATTATTAAGTAATGCTACACTGGCTACTGTTTAATCTATTAATTAAATAAATATTTATTTATTTTTTTATGCAGGAACAAGAGCATTTGAAACCACAAATTGTCCATGCGTTATCAAATGCTGAGCTCTATTGTCTTGCATTGGCGAATATTTATTCGGACCCAAATTACCACAATCAAAATCACTGGGGAATATTACAAGCGCTGGCGAGGAAAGGCGTCTATGTGGCCGAGCCTAATAATTCTCAACTAACTGAGACAATTCTTATCCAAAATTCACCATTGAAAATGGTAATTATTATTGTTATTATTTGGGTGTAATTAAAAACACATCTGCTCTTTATCAGTAACAGAAAGTATCAGCAAAATTTTACAATCAGGTCCAAAATTTAGTACAGATTACTGTGAGAAAATATTCCCACGATATAATTTCATTACTGATTTCGAAGCAAATATACATTTAATTAATGAAAATTCAAGAATTACTGAACGTAACAAATTCATCAACAAATTAATGAATATAAGCAATGACTACAAAAATGAAAACAAAATCACAGATTCAGACTCTTATAATATCATGTACCTGAAGATCAGAACGTTTTTCGCGCAAAGAAAAAAAAAATGGAAAGTAAAAAATCTACTGGATGACGAGATTTCTGAAATGTTTCGCATATGAATGCTGGTATGTCAGCCGAAAATCTTAGACCGCATCCAATCTCCGGAACTATCCCTTAAGCAGTCAAATTACATAAATTTTTTTCATTTTCGTTGCGCGACAAGCGATCTGATCTTCAGGTACATATAATATCTCAAAATTTTAAAACAATAATCAAAATCTAATGATAACATGTTCAGGTAAAGGAAACTCAACAGTAATCTTAGACAAAACTAATTATAAAAACAAAGTTAAGGATAAAAAACCAAAAAATACTGATAAGGATCGGGTGTACCTTTAATTATACCCAAATTATAAGTACCGATCAAAACAAATATATGTTTTAACAATAAAATTGTTATTATTATTATTAGATTATTTGGAAATTATAATAATAAAAATTTTGAAAATTTCAGTCTGCGCATATGGCTGTGATAGAAGGATTGATGGTCTTGTATGCAAAGGAAGTAGTGACAGGAGACCGTGTAGTAGCGGCGATTCGACGATTTGATCCTGAACCAGAAGTTGAAGTACCTAGTGACCATGAAAAGGGCTTACTTATGTGGATAAGTCATGCCTCGCATGCATTAATCGTTAAAATACAAACGGAAGAAGGCGCCGGAGACAAGACGCGACTGCCTGAATTACCTCCAGCCAAGGACTTCCAGTCTTTGTGCGACGGTGTGGGTTTGGCCGCCGTTGTGGCCTTCTACTGTCCCGGTGAGCTCAACTGGATGGATATCAAAGTGTCGAAAAGACCCTCTGTCGCCGATGCACTCCACAATCTTTCACTTGTTCATAATTTTTGCATAAGATGCTTGCCCTACTCTATTTTTCATATGCAACCTGAGGATGTCACTTACATGAGAGGGTAAATATTTTATTTTATTTTATTCTAATTATCGTCATTCAAGTATGACTAAATTTTTAACAAAATTTATATAAAATTCTCATACCAGAATATCTTTAACTTAAAGTCGTTGTAAAGTTTAAACTGTTTAATATTTTAAAGTTTAAATTCCATTTCTCTTCACTTTACTTTAAAATTTATCCGCATCCATTATATTTTATTACAAAAATTATAACCAAAGTTACAACCTTTAGACTAAATTATTTTTTTAACTTACAAAAAGTGTCCCTTTAATTTATTTAATTAAATAATTAACTTAATTAATTAATACTTATTTAAATTACAGATCTATGAAACAAAATTTACTCGTTTTTCTTGCGGATATGTACAACGTACTTGAGATACATCCCGTTAAATGTGTGCGTTATCCCGGAGAAGAAAGAGCGATGCAGTATCTCGATGGTATGAATTATTTCCACTCGAATCATAAGTATATTCAACTATAAACAAATAAATTATTACCTTTATCATTTATATTATTACTATTATTAAAATAAATAAATAAAACTTTAGTGTAAAGATAAATTGAAAGAAAAAAATTAACTCACTATATGAAGATGTGAGTACTTGCGTAAGTCGGCACCGAGTAAACACGTTAACGCCTCAATGGCATAACTTACTATTGTATTTATTTAACATTATGATTATTATTATTGTTATTATAACAATATTATTATAATTTCCACATGGGTGACGGTTTTACTATACTGTATGATCGGTGAAGGCTACGCACACTTATTTACACTAAATTTATCTTGCTCTTTATGTATGTATACATATATAAATATATATACATACATATAAATTAATATTATATAATTTACGTTATTATAAGTTTATTCATAAAATTTTATTACGATTGAGTAAAAAATTATTTGATAAATTTTTAAATGCAATTATTTATTAAAACCTTTTGTAAAAAAAAAAAAAAAAAAAAAGTTTACTGAATGATCGTAATAAAATTTCGCTTTTTATCAGTGTCAATACACATTCGTACGAAATTAGCAGTGTATAAGTGTTGACTAATTTTTAAAAGTAAATTAATAAGTATAAGTCGCGTTAAAAGAGCAAAAAAAAAATGAATTTAAAAACTAAACACAATTATTATATAACCGTATATTTTTATGGTAAAATCTTCTTGACGCTTGATATGAACACAACAACTGAATTGATGTGTCCGTCTTCTTCTTCTCTCATCCACCACCACAACTCAATCCTCAATGAACAATAAATATTGATACAAAACAATTAACTGCAAATAAATGTGTGACGGTGTGACAATAATCAGCTTGCCCGCGCAATAGCCACGGGGTAGCTCATAAACGAAGTCTACCGCAGGCTATAGCTCCAATTCCTGATCTGAGAAGCAACCTCTCTGTGTCCGCGCCAGGTTTCACAGGTATCGGTTTATAAACCAACGATTTAAAAAATCAGAGATTTTAATAACTATCTTAGGTGGTTTATTATTATTTTTTTTTTAATTAATTCCTCTTCATCGTGTTATTTTTTTTCATCGCCATCCACGGTTCTGTAATTTGTTATAGAACAGGACATCAGTGTCTTGTCTTGTCTTCTCTTCTCTTCAAGCTCCAAATAACTGGGAGAACTTGATCTGTCATTCATTATCAATTATCATTATCACTAATTATTTCCCATTAAACCATGATTTAAATGCAATTATCTTTGGCCGTATCTATTCATTCTTTTTTTTTAGATCATTTATTACTTATACTATCATATTTATTTTTAGTTTTAATTAAATGTGATCTAATTAACCCAGTTTAAATTTTTTTTCAAAACCAACAGATAACGTTCCATTCTAATAAATATTTGTGATGTCAATAGACCAAAAATTAAATTATTCTGTCTTGTGATGAATAATTTTATAATTATTTAATTGAAACTTATCTAATTATTTGTTGAATCTTAATTTTAAATGCCGACAGACTTGATAATTTGTTTAATTACGTTTTATAAATTGAAATCGTTAAGGGCATTCTTAGACAACGCGTCCACTTTTTTAAAATATTCAATGACCTTGAAAGGTCATAAGAGTTTGGAAATTTTATTAATTAATTAAAAAAAAATTAAAGTCAAACGAAATTTGGTAAATTTTACCCATAAAAATTTGAAATTTTTAGTTATAATTTTGACATGATTTTACTGAAAGTAACTTTTTAAATTTCAATTTACTCCTAATTGATGTCAACTATAAAAATCTATGTCTCGGCGAAATTGCAACTGCGTTCTTTTTTTTCCAATTAACGCATGAACTTTTTTTAATTAACTATCAAAATTTAAATACGGTCATTACAATTAAGTCAGTGAATATTTGAAAAAGTGGGGGCACTGTCCGAGAATGGCCTCAAGTATTTGCATTTAAATTGTGGCATTAATCAAAACAATTGATGTTATGTTTTGAATGAGAAGAGAAATAAATTTTCGGCGCACCGCTTGCTACTAATATATTAATCAAGTATGATTTGCATATAATATATATCTATATCTATCTAAATATATATAAATCTATATCATCATGGAAAGTGCTGATTCATATGACAATGAGAGTATAGTATGCATGAGAGACATAAAAGTGATGTAAATAAATATCAATAATACCCGATACCAAGAACGCGATTCATACTTTATTGCTACTTAATTATTTTTTTCGCTTGTTGGTTATTTTTATTTGTGCATGTCGATTTGTCTTATCAAATGACCGTCATTACTCATTACCGTTTTATTTATTTTTTGTTACGACAATTGCCAATTAGGAGTAAATGCGTTTAATCATCAGGTCCACTTCATTTTTCGTTAGTTAGTATTTTTTGCGATGTATTTTTATTTAATATTTATTTTTTTTATAATCATTGTGTACATTTTGTGTTTCAGTTTTAGATTTATCGACTGCGTGTTAGCTATAGTTGATTCAAAATTTTTTTAAATAAATTTTTTTGCTTGTTAAATTAACGAGCATTAAAATTTTAAGCATTTTTTTTTTTAAATATTATACAGGCTTTTTATTTTTTATTAAATAATAAAGATACTAGTAAGCAAATTAATATAATTTTTTTTTATAGATAATAATTATTTGAGTAATTACTAGAATCTTTATTTACTATACTTGCATTCAATATTTTTTATATGAATTCAATTTGGTAATACGTTAACTTTCACTTGGTAATAAAAAAAAAATATTAAATGGATCATTAAATTTTTCAGTTGCGAAACCTATACCATCAAGTTCTGTAAGGAAATCACAGTCACTTCAACAAACTGCTGAAAGTCATTCTTATGATGAGAGGTAATATATTCTATTTTATTTTATTCAATAATTAAGTTCATAAGCTAGCCAATTAATTGTGATACTTAAAATAACAGAATCGAATCAAATAATTCGAATTTCCGAATTATTTTTCCAAATAACACAGAGACAATTTTAAGATGTCTTTTAAAAGGATGACAAATTTTTTTTTGTCTTAAAGTCACCTTTTTTTGTATAAATAAAACATGGAAATGTTGATTCCGGAGACAGAGAAAATTTGTGCTGTTTTTCCTGTCTTATGTCAATTAAAAAGTCGTTTAGATGACTTATTTTACCTCTATTTATAATTTACTTTTTATTGCCACTCGTCAAGTCTTTAAAGTAGATATTTTTTCGGTGACATAAATTTATTATCGTTTTGTCAATTCTGATCAGCTTTAAACATTTTATTTTTATTTAATAGAGAACTTAGTTTTTAAAGTAACAATAAAAAAAATTTTCGTAGATTCGTGTCTGATCTCTATTTATCTCTGGCGAAAATTTTAATTATTGGAAAAAATATTAAAATTTTAATTGGTTAAAAGTAAAATTTTTTGATTATTTGTAAATTTTGAATTATTCGATTCGATAAATAAATATTTTTGACTACCTTTTAAATTAAATTAAAAACTCAATTTATAAATTACAGACGTGGTGGATCAGAAGAAAATTTTATAGTACATAAGAATCGTGGTATACCGACATTAAGTTCCGTAATAGATGATAGATATAATAGTACAGCTGCTGGACGGCCGAGTAATTGGGAAGATCAACGAAGAAGTTCATATGCAGGAAGACGTTCGCGACGTAACAGTGTGACAGATGATTCTCAATTGACAATTGAAAATTTCGGTGGATCTCAGGACAATTTACATAACTTTGGATGTGTGAGAAATCCCGATAAAGAGCTAGTGCACACGGGTAAGCGTACTGCCACAGAACCCACGCTTCCAGCGCGCTCGAGTGTCCAAGATGTTTACGGTAGCGATGTCCAGAACATTTTATCTGACAATGGTTACGCCAACGACGAGCCACCAACGAGATTACGTCGGCAGATATCTAATTCCAGTTTAAATAACTCAAGTCACAAAAATATTTTACATTCCACGGATAATAATGATAACACTGACTGCGAAATAAAATCATCAACCACCAACACATCAGCTAGTGCTACTAAAATGTCGAGTTTTGCGAATTTGACCCAACATAGTTCGGAAAAAAGTATTAATTTCAAGTACACGGAACAACAAGATCATGATCATGAACTCAGTGGTAACAAAATAAATTATAATAATAAAAAATATGGACAAAGTAACGGCAATGGAATTGGTGAGAAGAAAACGACATTTGCTACTTTGCCCAACACGACAACGTGGCAACAACAGAGTGCACAACAATCACAACAATTGGAACAACAATCGACTGGTAAATTTTTTTTTTAAGGCCATTTTTGACGGCACCTTCTCCCCCACCCACTTTTTAAAAATATTCAATGGCCTTGAGCTGTCAGACTGCATTAAAATTTAATTAATTAATTTTAAAAAATTCCCGCGAAATTTTGAATAGATTATAATTTTAAATGTCAAACTTTTGGCTAGAATTTATGTAACAAAGTTTAGTGAATTTCTAATTGATAACTATGGGAAGTAATTTTTAAAAAATTATATGCACTGGCGAAATTATAAGTACAATGTCCTTTTTTCAATTAATCAATAAAATTTTAATATGATTATGACAGTTCGAGGTCACTGGATATTTTTAAAAAGTGGGGTGGGGGCACTGTCTAAGAATCGCCTTAACTTATCTATAAATATTTATAGATTGCCTTGTAATTTATTTTAATTCATAATTACTAATAAATTAATTTTTATCAATATTTTATCAGTAAAAATAAAACAATTTTTTTATCAATATCCACTTGGTATCTAAGATTAAGTTCTAAGGGAATAATATTTGAGTTAATAAATATTTATTTTTTAGATGAAAATGGCGGCAATACAATCATGTATGCCTCGCAAATAAACAACATAAGAATGAAGTTAGAGGAAAAACGTCGGCACATTGAAAATGAAAAAAGAAAAATGGAAGTTGTTGTATCGAAACAGCGGCAGAAAGTTGGAAAAGCGGCTTTTCTTCAAGCAGTGACGAAGGTTAATATAATTTATAAATAATAATTATAATAATTTTGTGACTAAAAAATAATTAAAATAATTTTTTTTACTGTCTAAAATCGTATAATTTTTAAAATCTAATATTCGTCAATTAAAATTTTTTAAAAATTTAATTGTATGTGTTGCTAATCAATTGTAATGCAATTATTTTTCTAATATTTCAGTTTTGCATTGCGGTAAGTGCGTGTCGGATGTACAAAAACGTTTATTGTATCACGAAATCATGCACTTATCAACTTTATTTATTATTTTATTAAAACTACTGTACACTAGAGAATACGAATCTTCAAATTTTTAAATTTCCTTCCAATTATTACTGAAATGAGTCAATTTTGTCCTGAAAATTTTAAAATATAAATTTAACATACAATAACGTTTTAAAAATTATAAAAATTTAATTTTTCTTCGCACATTTAAAAAAAAATTATCTCTTTATTTTTAGTGTACAGTAAAAGTTAATATTCATTTTTTCATAGTTAAGTAAATTATTTAAATTGGTCCAGGCTGCATGAATTGTTAATTAATTAATTAATTATTTAATTAATTAATCAATATTTTATTTATAATTTTTTTCTTAGTCGCCAAAGCCAAGTGTAGCAAAATTTGCTTTGCATTTTTTAAAAAAATAAATTCAAAAAAACAAATGATAGCAAAAACCCCAAATTAAAAAATTGAATTAGTAAACTATTTAGACAGCACGTTTGTTATACACCGTAAAATATTTAGTAGCCGCTGTAGTAAAAGTTGTCGCTTTTGATAAATTATTTAAGTAATCAATCAATTAATTAATTAATTAATTAATTGATTAAATGTAAAAGTGAATAAACTTGGCTGCGGTATTATTTGGACGTGTTACTTGGTGGTGGGGTGTGAGTATATAACAAGGCACGGTGGTTGGGCTGGTTACAGGGTAAGGTTAAATCTCCTTCCTCATCAACATCCGGCGGTGACAGTCCTGTGGAGCATGGTCCTCCTACTCCATTGTCCTCTGGATCCGCTGGTGATACCCCAACAAGTGTTACCGAGACTACGTCATCGGTATCGCAACAAAACGCCCAAGAAAAACCGCAGCGTCCTTTTTCATTGAAGGTACGATACTGCGTTTTCATTTAATTTATTCTCCTAATAGCTTTTTTTTTTTTTTTTTTAATTTTTATTTTATTTTCTACAATTAGCTAAAGCGCACGGTAATTATTTTGTCATCGCTGTATATTTTATGGCTGAGAATGGATAATTTTTTTTTTCTTTTTTTTGGTGATGGTTTTTATTTTTATTTTTTTTATTTATTATTCATTTTATTTATTTTTTTTTGTTTATTAAAAGCTAATGTAATTTGGGCTTTTTATTATTTTTTTTTATTTTAATTTCATTATTTTTTGATAAATAAATTTAATTTATTAAATTTAATTACTAATTAGCTTAAGAGATTATATTCGTGACGAGTATTTCAAGTTTAATAAAATAAAAACAGCCGAGCTAAATTATTTTAAAATATGTACTCAATATAATACCAGATATTGATCAAACACAAAGATAAATGATCTTGAAATGTCGTTGTAGACTCAACATTGTTACGTCTAAATGATAAAAGTTTCAGTTGGATTAATAATTTCGTGAGTGTGTGATTGCATTAGTAAATTTTTTTAGCTGTCATTACGTCACTTGTTAATTTAAATAAATTTAATTGCATTATAATAGTAACAATAATTACAATCAATTAGGATACAAAATATTTTTTTTACAAATAAAAATTTTCAGTTTAAAAATAATGCAATTCGTCCTTGAGTTCTAAATTTTTTAAATAATTTTTTAACCAATAACGTGATTCATTTATTTAAAAATAATAATGACATATAATTATTATTAATTTATAATTATTTACTGAAGGAAATTACTGAAGATATTCATGATGTCGAGCACAAGTGGTTGGAGCAAGATGGTAGCGCGCCATTTACTGAAACTCGTCGTACTCCTGACATTGAGAATATGGATTTTGATCAATGCCAGCAATCAATATCACAGTAATTACTCTTATCATTAATAAAAATAAAAAAAAATTTTGAATTTAAATTAACAATTGTCATAAAACTGTAGCATGAACTCCAGCTTGAGTGAAATCCAAGCAGACATTCAGCGTCTAGCGAGCCAGCAAAACCAAATTCAACAGCAGCATCTGATGAACCAGCAGCAACACCAAATTCACCAGCAATTGCAACAGCTCCAGAGTTTAAGTCAGCAGCATCTTCAGAGCTACGGCATGCCGCCGATAAATCCAATGACTCCGCGACTTCAAGACCCGCAACCAGGACAATTTTACTTGCATGACCAGCCGCAGCAAATGCAGAGAAGAACCTGGGGCCGACCGGCACAGCAACAAAATTTGGTTAACGAAATGGCCTCTGTGGGTCACTATCAGCAACAACCGGTTGTGGACACGCACTACAGCCCCCAGCCAGTTGCCGCAGCTTCTGTTATATACCAGCAAGATCCTCGTCTGTATCAAGACACAAGGACCTGGGGTAGTGGTGCTCTGCCTCAGCAAAAGGGCTTTGTTCTGCATGACAACACGCAAGACCAACAGCAGTATCAGCCAAGGTATATAAATGGTGGTGACCACAGTCTCTGCAACAGTCAAATGCATCAACAAATATCTAATTATCCGTCAGCTGCACTTTTTAATCAAACCCAACCTACGGCTGCTAGTCCTCAACATCGTAATGCCGTAAGTATTTACTTTTAATTACTATTTATTTATTTACTCATATATTAGGGGCCGTTACGTGGGGGGGGGGGGGGGGGGGGGGCTGAAGGTCTAAGGAAGCGTGACGTTTGCGGCTCACCAGACAATCCTGCAAATTTTTCTGATTTTTTTTTTTTTAATTTTATTTTTTTGTTACGATAAAAAGTCATCTGTTACATATTTTTAAATATATAAATATTTCCGTTATAATGGGGGGGAGAGATTTATTATTTGTGACGGAATATTGATAGGGGGGTCGCAGAAAATGTGACAGCGTGAGGAAGTGGAAGAGTGTCGAAAAAGGTAAAGTTTCGCGTAAATAAAAATGAATTGAAAGATATCCCAGTAGTATTATTTTAAATTAAAAATAATTATCCCAGTAAGAGGTTTAAAGGTCTCAGACAGTTGCTCATGTGTTGGTAGAGACATCATCGCTGTTAGTATACGTACTGTATACTGTTAATATAGAATACTTTAGTATTGAAAATCTTGTATGTACAAGAGTTAGCAAAGTTAAAACCAGTTGATGATGTAATGCGCCTTTTTAAGAGTTGAGTTGTCACCGAACATGGTAGTCTCTTCCCACACGCTGTATTCTCCATCCAGCTTACCTGATGAAAAACACTCCTACAGTTTGATCTCGACCCACTGAACAGTTTGACCGTCTGTTACTACTCTTGTACTTATTTTAATAATTATTTATCTTAATAATATGCATTTATTTTTATCAAACACTTCAACCTATTCTGCGTACAATTATACCACTGAGGTTCGTCGCTCATTTACTCTTATTTATTCATTCAATAATCGGTTTTATAAAATTACTGACGCGAAAATGTGGAAGAAAATGGTTTTTTTTATGATATTTATTTGTTAAATTTAGTTAGTTAATAATTGTGATTTGGATAGTAATTAATAGTAAATTGTACATATTTTTTCAGGTTCATCGGATAAGTCAACTGATAAACGAAAGTCCAGAGACTAAAAAATCAACAGTACATCATGTACCGATTACTTGTGAAAGTCCTACGGATAAACGTCAAAATAATATTAATATTCATGCTCCTGTACCAGCGCCACCAGCCGACGACATGGAACCACAAAATATATCATTTATTGGTACGGTATATTTATATATAATAAATAATTTAACATTTAGAGAGTCGCTACTTTTTAAAAATATAATTAAAATTAAAATGTTGAATTTTAATTAGGCATCATGCCTTGAAAAGTATTTTAAAATTTTTAAAGCCCGCGAACGAGTTTTTAAATGTTTAGTTGACGAAAAAAGTATGAGATTATGATCAATGTAAATTTTTAAATAGTAAATTATTTAATTTTACCAGGTAAAAAAATTATTAAAAATAATTTATGGAGTAATTTTTAAATTCTCTATAAAAAAATCCATGTGGTTGCATGGGAACCCATAGGAATCCATGTAGGAAAGTATGGATTTTTATAAGAATCTATAGAAATTAATATAGGAGTATATGGATTTATAAAAAACCATGAATATCTGGATTTTTTTTTGGGAAATCCATTTAGGAAACTGTGTGTACCTGGATTCCCATATAGGAACTTAGATATATGGTTTTCTTTGTCGGAAATTTGTATAAGAATCTGGGTTTCTATGGAAGCCGAGTTATCTGGATTTATGTCTATCATCTATTGATACGCATATATATGAATAAAAGAACAGATTAATATATCACCACAAAATTTATAATAATTATCGGGCCGTCATGAACCAGCGTAAAAAATAATAACGCCGGAATAATTAGTGACTTGGTTGTAAAATTTAAAATAATAACAACCGATGCACTCAGAATTTTGTTTGCTTACAGACTAGCGTTTACGTTAATAATAATAATAATAAACAATAAATTTCAGGTAATGATGAAGATTTCGCACAAGGAATTAAACGACTACATATCACATCAGGAAGTCGCACATACAGAATAGCATCACCAACAAAAACAACAATATCTCGTAATTCATTTCAACCTCATTCGTCATCATTACGTGAAGCATCTCCGTCACCTACATCAGCAATTTCACCACCGGAAATAACACCATTGGACTCATCTGATGCTGGAGAAAAAGGATTTTATATATCATTTGACAATGATGGGCCAAAGAAACCAAAACCTGCATTGAGAGTGAAAAGATCACCCAAAAAAGAACGAACTGTTTCGTCATTCATTGAACAGGAAGACTTTACAGCACGTCCTGAATCGCCGCCAGCCAATGCTGTAGATCGGCAACGACAGCAAGAAGCTCAGCGTGACTTGGATCGAGAACGTCAACGTCAAGCTGAAGAACGCGAGTATCATCGTCAGGAGATGCGGGACCGCGAGTTGCGTCGGGAGATAGACAAAGAACAGCGGTCACGTGAAGACAGACTCCATACTAACAGTGATAGCCGACAGAATCCAGCTGGTGCTGTTGGTTTGGTTATCGGCAATCAGCTTGCCAACCCCGACCCCAATTCTATCGACGAAATGGAACGTAAGAAGGAACGTATTATGCTGTTGTCGTTGCAGCGACGGCAGCAGCAAGAGGAATTGAAAGAACGTAAAGAAGCTGAGGCCCAAGCGCGCCGGGAACAAGAAAAAATGAAGGAAGAAGAACGGGCGAGGAAAAAAGAAGACGATCGACAGAGAAGAGCTATGATTCTGGAACAACATAAATTGAAAAAAGCTATCGAGGAAGCTGAACGTGAGGTAATTATTTGTTTTTATTTAGTCATACGTTTTATTACTCATTGATTAGAAAATTAATAATCCGCCCGCTTCTAGTTAATGTCTAATTTATATTTACGGTTATTAGGTTGGTACTGTTAAGTATAAATTTATTGGGAAGTATTTTCACATTTACCAACACCGTACATACTTACGGACATCAGAATTTTTTTTTTTTCAATCATTACTTGTAAAAAAATGACTTAGAATTGAATTCGTTTTATTAATTAATAAATTATCTTTCAAATGCTACGAAGTTTGTTCTAGTTGAGAATATTAGAATGTGTAAATATAATTTTTACGTGAGTGAATCAGCTGAGACCGAGTGAGCGTTAGCAGAACACATTTTATTGCTCCGCAATTGACTTGTGCTATAACTTATTTTTTTACAGGGTAAAGTTATTGATAAAGAACTTCTTAATGCCATAAAACCAACTCCTAAATTACGTAATAAGACTGCATCGGCTCGTCCACGACCGAAAACAATCCACGTTGATCAGAGTTCGGAACTCGATTCCGGAGCTCTGACGCCTAGTCGCGGGAAGAAAGGATCTTCCTCCAACCTCAGTACAGGTAAGTTTATTTTTTATTTATTTGTAACTTAAACAAATAAATTCAAAAAGAAAAAAAAATATAAATACTTATGTCTGTTGTGATTTAATATAAATGTTATCCAGAAGTAACGTCCATGTTATTATTAATTGTAATTGCATCGTACTCTGCATGTGTAAATTATTTTAAAATCATTTTTTTTAAACTTTCAATAATTTTTTTTTATTTATAAAGTTGTTCTCACAACTCTACCACACAAAAGTATCACAAGCTCTGGATTTTCTCGATTACTATTTATCTATAAATTAAAATTGTTTTATGGAGTACAGTATAAATTATAAGCTAAATAATGAGTATAAATTTGAGAAAAAAAGTAGGCTAGAAAATCCGAGTGGTTGATTGTTTTTATTTTTATTTTGGCACTAACACACTGACTATAGCGACGCTGATCTCACCAACGATGAAACGAGATTACTTCAGAGGCTCGCAGGACACTCTTACTGCTGCCCATTTCGACGACCGGCGAGCCGGCCTCTTCTCTAGGGGTGGCAGTCTCAAGGGTACGCACAACACGCACTCTATCACACATATATTTTTTTTTTATATTTTCCATTACCAACGATAAATATCTACTAACATTTATTTTTATCTCGAGGGCATTCGTTAGTGGACAATTTATTTAAATCCCACAGTAATTAAGAGTATTCTCAGACAGTGTCTCCTCCTCACTGTTAGAAAATATTAAATGACTGAACTGTAATTACAGTATTAAAATTTTTTTAATTATTAAAAAAAAAAATTAAAGCATTAATTGCAAAAAAAAACGTAATTGCAATTTCGCCGATATATTGATGTGAAAAAAAATTACTTACAATTGTTATCAATTGGGAATCAAACGAAATTTTGTAAATAAATACTAACTACAATTAAACGTTTTTAGACTTTTGCAGAGTGATGACGGATTTTATTTTAATATTTCATTTAAACTCAAAATTCTGGAGTTTAAAAATTTACTCTGCATGCAAATAAGGAGTCTGCTTTTTCAAGGGAGTTATTTCAGAGTGATCTGGATTTTATTTAAATCCGCATTCGGAATTTTAATATTAAAATAAACTCCCGGAGTCAATTTCACTCCAAGGAAATTGAATAAATAAACACATCTGCTCCGCATTTACTCCGAAATTTTTTTACAATCTGAGAATGCCCTTAAATTATTTAAATAAATTTTTTACCAACATCGTTACTCGATATTATTAACACTATTATTATTTTTATTTAATTAGCACGATCCTATCTAATATTAATAATAATTTCTAGCTGTAGATAGTCGTAGCAATTATAAATTATTTATTAGTAATATTAAAAAAAACTTATACATAAATAACAATGAATTCGTAATAGTTATTATTATTATTACCCTTATTTTAGTATCTTCTGTAGACTCACCCGATGACGGTAGAGGTTGTTCTCCCTGTCGAAGCTCAACTCAACTCGGCCGCCGGGGATCATACAAAACTTCACGAGGTGGGTTCACTATCCATTAAATCACTTACCCATTAACCAAAACTAATAATATATTTCATTATGAAAAATAGTAATAGAATTTAAATACTAGTTGGATCGTAGCGTACACTTATTTTTTTTTTAGTGTCTGCTTAAATATTTATAGCTTACACAGGATGCTGCTCTAAGTCTGAGTCACAGTCAAGTTTAGAAAATCCTTTATTTTATTTAATTTGTTTGTTTATCTTCTCAATTACTTACTTTGTTTATTTAATTGTTTAAGTAGAAACTAGTGACACAAATTATTTAAGCTGTTTTGCAATGTGTTCTGCACCGAACTCGATTTATTTTTATTATTCCTGGAAATGGCTGGTAGTTATAACAATAAATATATTTATTTACATATAAATTTATCTGTGCGTGAGATGAAAGTGAAAAAAAATAAATAAATAAATAAAATATAAATTGTACCGGACGTTGTTAAAAGGCTTGCGAGTGTAACAACGAAAAACATTGCATTATATTGCAGATACGCAGGAGCCTCAGCAACAGCCTAGAGGCAGGCCTAAATACTCAACTTACCAAAACTTTAAGGGAAGAAAGTCAAATTCGTTGATGAATTTGTGTGGTAAGAATTAAATACAACAAACAAACAAACAAAAACTTAACAAGTTACCAGTCAATTATTGGACATTTATCGTTTTAACGTTTAATTATCAGACATTTACCCTCCATTAACTCTATCCAGTCACTTGACATCACTGTTCAAAATTTTTTACATTTTCAAAGATAATTGTCATGGAAATTATTTATTTTATATAAATATTGATTGTAGGGATGTGCAAATCGTGTTCGAAATTTTAATTTTTGAATTACTCGTGACTTTTAAAATTATATGTAACTTCCCAAGCAGCACAGAGACAACTCAAAGTCAAGTTTTTTTTTATATAAATTAAACGTACAGATGCAACTTTTGAAAATTTTGTTTTTTTATGATTTATTGTTAAAAAAAAAAAATCCAAAAATTATTAGATGTTGGCTAACTTCAGTATCGTAAAAGTTTGTGTTCTTTTTTTCGTCCTAAAAAAATAATTTCAATTAAAAAATCGTTTAGATGACTTACTTGACCACTACTTGTAATTAAATCTTTGTCGTTACTTGTTTCAAGTTTTTTGAGCAGACATTTTTTCGGTGATATAAATTTCTGATTGCTTTGTTAAAATTGGTGCCTTATCGATGTCAAAAATTAGTCTAAAAACCGGCATCTTATAGATGTCATAAAGTAAAGAGTGGTACTTGGATTTTTGAATTATCCGTAAATTTTCGAATTGAGAAAATTCTGATCACCTTTTGATTCATAAATTTTTATTTAATAGAGAGTTTTGTTCTTTTATGTAAGATAAAGTAACTATTTAGTAGCTTCGTGTCTGACCTATGACTCAAAATTGAATTATCAGAAAAAATATTAAAATTTTAAGTCATTCAAAATGAAATTGACTTACGGACAATAAAAAAATAATTATTAATATGGTTTAAAAAAAATGTATTGTAATTATAATTTTCATGACATTTTCGACCCGGAAATTCAAAGTATATAAATAAGATAATTTATAATTTCTTATAGAATTGAATTTTTTTATAACTTCAATTAATTCGCTTTCAATTTATAAAAATTTTTAACAGTGATTATGGTTTACGATTAATCACAATTTGTTGTTATTATTTTTGTTTTGTTTTGTTACTTTTCGTTGTTCGTACACACTTGTAGGTAATTGTAGTCGCATGGCGGAAGTCTTTAAAGGCACAGGTGGAAGTATCACACACTACTTACTATTCACAACACACGTGTTAACAGTTAATTAATAATAAGTATTATTACTGTCATTATCAAATTACAAATAACTATTAATAATAATTAATATTTATTTTTTTTTTTTATTAAGTCATTATTTCAATCATCAGTAGAGTTTATCGTTGCTCGGTGGACGCTTACTGGGCTTTGTTCAGCACTTGGTTCTGGCTATTATATTTTTACATATATTATATGTATATATTTCAGATTAACGTCATGGATCCGGGTGTACATTTATTAATTATCATATATTTGTTTTATTTAATTAATTAATTAACTAATTAACTGCGCGCTTATTATTTTTTTTTTATATTTTTGTTTACAGGTTGCTGTTTTACGCGTAACATATTTTTAATTCATTAATTTCGAGCAGTAAATAATTTTATTGTTATTATTTAAATTTTTTTGACTAAACTGGTCCCCGGTTTTCAGCTTCCATAAGAAAGTTACGTTTTACAAATTTATCTGCCACAAACTTTTTTTTTTATAGATCTTTTAAGAACTAAACTTTATTTTTATGCTGATAATTTATTTGAAATTTTTATAATCAATCACAAAATTTGAGAAGCAAAAATTTAGATCGTTTTAAAAAAAATCCAAAAATTATTAGATGTCAGCTGACTGCAGTATCATAAATTTGTATTACAAAATTATGCTCGATTGTGTGATAAAAAAAATTTTTATTATATTTTAAAATTACAGTACTTTTAATTAAATTATTAAACGTAAATACAAATTTAAATTCAAATAGTTCCGTATATAATTAATAATTATATATATGAGTGCTCGAAAAAATCCAAAGTATAAAATTTTATTGCTCGAATTTGAATTAATAAGAAAAAAATAGACAATAAATTTAAAACTCAAAAAAAAATCATTAGAGTAAATAATTTTTTAATAAAAAAAATGTCATATTTTCAGCTAGAATTAATTAATTAAATAATCTTTAATTCATTGTATTTAACTGGTGAAGGTTACTCACAATAAAGGTCGTAAAAATATAACGGGTTTTCTTTTTTTTTTTTTTTTTTTTATTTGTTCAATAAAGACTTGAATAATCGACGGATATTTATTATTGACAAATTAATTATAAATTAATAAATGGTGTCCATGCAGATACGGACAGTGGTCTGGGCCGTGCGACTCCACCTAGAAGAGCGCCGAGTCCCGGAATGGGAAGTACCAAACACTTGCCATCGCCCTCGGGTCCTGGATCTCTGCCGCCTGGTCTCATGTCAAAGCGAAGATTTGACGACGGTAGCAGTGATATCAGTAGCACGCCTAGCTCTATGATGGAGTACAATGGTACTTAATCAATTTTATTTTTAAATTTGAGTACAGTTAAACTTCATTACCGCGGATTCCATTATCTCTTAATTTCCCCTGAATATTGACCCCCATTACGAGCTACGCTGTCTTCTGCCCGATGCTATACATTTGTATGTGTCTGTATATGTTTATATTTGCATCATACATGTAGATGTAAGAGCGCATACGTCATAGTTTACTTTTTAAGGGAGAAGAGACATCCGTTAACTCGGAAATTCCAATAAATTTCCATTTCTCCGTTGACTAAATGTCCGAGTTAATGAAGTACGTCTGTAATCGATCCTATTTATCATTATTTAATTAATTATTTATTTTAGGTCCTCGATTGTACAAACAACCAGCCACGAAATCGAACCGCGGAATAATGCTGAATGCCGTCGAGTATTGTGTATTCCCTGGAACGGTTAATAAAGAAGCTAAGAGACGCGTATTGGAAGAAATCGGACGATCTGAGAGTAAACATTTTTTGATACTCTTCAGAGACGCTGGTTGCCAATTTCGCGCACTTTATTCTTATTGTCCTGACAGAGAAGAAGTTACTAAATTATGTGGCACTGGACCTAAACAAGTTATTGATAACATGTTTGATAAATTTTTCAAGTAAGTTTATTATTTTTAATACGAGTATTTTTTTATTTCTAAAAATTACAGTCTACATTTAAACAATTAAATGACGATTACCGCCGAGTAACATCTATCTGAAAACGGTCAGAATAGTTTGCTAGGACCTCAAAACATCGACTTATGATGAAAACTTTATTTTTGAAAATCGGACCAAAACCCATAACTTCGCTTTTTTTTTTTTAATTTTTAATTTTAATAGCGGGAAAAATTCAAACTTCAAATTTAATTTTTAAATTTCTTATTAATCAGTAATAAAAAAAAAATAATTAATTTTATTTAGACAATTAAATTATTTAAAAAAAAAAAAAAACTTGTTACCTCACAATTTCAAATTTCCCATACTACAAAAAAAAATTTGAATTGCATCGCGCTTAAAAATTCAAATGTCAGATTTAATTTAAAAACTTCTTATTAATAATTCAGTAATAAAAAAAAAAAAAAATGAATTTTATTTACAGATACAATTCTGGTGGTAAATGTTTCTCTCAAGTGCACACAAAGCATCTGACTGTAACCATAGATGCCTTTACGATACACAATAGTCTTTGGCAAGGTAAAAAAGTTAACTTACCAAATAAAAAGGACATGGCTCTCGTCATATAGTTTACATACGATAAAAAAATTTACCTCTAACGTCATAAAAGTAAAAATTAACGTCTCCGTTATAGTTTATATTTTAATACAGACCCATACGTTACGTTTTTTATTTAATGAATATTCATTTAAATAACATTATCTTATTAAAAATAAATATACACATGCATACATGATGTTATTTAAATATATATATAAATTTAAATATTTACAACTGACAGAGTTAAATTATAATATTCATGGCCTTGTTTATAATCTTAATGTATTTTTTACTACTCATTGTATCGCGATATTAATTAACACGATCTTATTATTTAATGATATTAATATCAACAATAGGAATTGTATGGTATCTTATTAATAAATAAATATTGCGCGGACTAACAGCATTAATTGTTTGTGATTATTAAATCGTCACAGCAAGTGCTAATTAAAGGATCACAATATATATAATTTTTTTATTTTTAAAAAAATCCACGAGCTTCACTATTTTTTTTTATTTTATTTTTTATTTTTTTTTATTAAGATTTTTGGCCAACTTGATAACAAACTTCCAATTAGTAAATAATGACAGTGTATTGTAATTTATCACTTATTATTTAGTTAGACTGTTGAGATCAGATCAGAATTAAAAGTATAATAATTATGATTTTTTTTTTTTTTGACTAATTGATAAAAAAAAAAGACTACAAGAATGTATTTTTTTTTTTCCTGAAATTTAATTACTTATTATTTAAAAACAAAATACTCATGTAAATTAATAGTCTTTTATTAATTATCATTAATATTATTGTTTTTTGTTTGTGATTGTTGACATAACAACGATTAGTGTGATTTGAGTAATTTAATTGTTAATTAAAATAAATAAATAATTTAAAAACTTATAATTATTAAATTTTATTCTGTATAAAAAAATTCATGGACATAAATTAGGTTTGTAAATATAAAATATAAAATATAAGTAAATTCATTTCGATTAGTTATGAGAAAAAAAAATAAAATAAAAATAAAAATGAACAACCGTTTAAATATATACCAAATTAGCCTTACATTTAAATATATATATAAACTTGGTGTTACATATATTTCATATTTACCAGCAGCTTTTTTTTATTATTTCATAACTATTATTATCATTTTTTTCTATGATTAATGAGTAATTATTGAAGTGACATTTAAAGTAATCAGATTGAAAAAAGTTCGATGTGTAAAATTTCTAAACTTGAGACAGATTAGAATTACAAGTGAAATTTTTTGAACTTTTGTAATTTTGATAATAAAAAAAAAATTTATCTAGGATTTTATATGAGCGAAATTTGAGTAAAAAAAAGAACGTTTTCAAAATGTATTTTTACCCTCATTCTGAAAAAGTTCAAAAACCTGAAATTTGAAACTTTTTACTAACGTTTTTTAATTCTTTTGGGCCATTGGTTTCTAGTGGGAATTTTTTAAAACGAGTGTAAAATGCAGTAAAAAAAAAAAAAAAAAAAAAAAAAAGATTTAGAAACGTTATTTTTTGACTCCAAATTCGCTCATATGAATCCTAGATAGACTTTATTTTTCATTATCAAAATTAAAAAAGTTGAAAAAAAATTTCACTCAGTTCTAATCTGTTTCAAGTTCAAAAGTTCCACTTGTCGAACTTTTTTGGAATGAATTTTTTTTTGCACGAACAGTGCCCCCACTTTTTCAAAAAAAATTAAATAACTGAAATGTCACCCGTATTCGTAGTTTACATATATTTTATTTCATTTAAAAATATAAGCTAAAGCTTTCTTGAGATATGTCTTCCTAAATTTAAAAAACTAAACGACAGTAAATAAAATTTGAAAAATATATAATAGATTAAAGTTAACGGCTTTTATATTTTGAATTGTGTGCAATCATAAAAAATATTATTTTTTTTTTGTGCCATAAATTGTAAAGCCGTAGTTTCAGTACTATACGTAAAATTGGTTAATTAAGTAATTTTATAAAGTAATAACAAGATGATTAGTATGATAAATAATAATTTAAAATCTAGAGAAATTTTCTATAGAATCCTCAAGAGAAATAGTTGCTGTTAAAATTAAAATTAAAGCTAATTATTTAAATAATTATTTTTAGTAATTAAATATTTTTTTTATTTTTTGTAAAAACAAATTGCTTCACTTTTCTACTATAAAATAATTTTAAAAGGGTTCTATAGTTGCGTCATTAAAATTACACTGGAATAATTATGAATTTAAGCATTTGATATATTCGACAAAAAAAATTTAATTATTTTAAATTTTTAATTATTCAAATCTACTATTCGCGTTTGAAAAAATTTTAAATAATATAAATATGGTATAATACCTGACCTAATTGACATATCGAATTTCTATAGTCGTAACTTTCTGGAAAAATTGATAGCAAATTAAAAAATAAAAAATATTATTTTGAAATTGATGCCTCGGAGGATTAATAATTTATATTTAATAATAAATAAAAAAAAAAAAATCGATTCCATGAATTGAATAATAAAAATAATATATAATTTAAAATTTGAGTCCGATATGACAATATTGTTTATGCAGTGAATGCCATAAGAAAATAAGTGAATAATTTTTACAGTGCTCATTACAACGAGCTATTTAAAATAATAAAATAAATATTTTAAAAAAGAAATAATTAAAGTCCTCATGTGACAGAGGATTTAATATTTAGTCACTAATATTTAAGTAACTGGACAGTAAAAATAAATAATAATTAAAATTAAAAAAAAACGACAGCTCGTTTTGTGCTTGATAATTTATATTTTTCGAAAAAGAAAAATATTAGCTGGGCTGTATAAAAATAAATGAAATTTTTCAGCAAAGGGTTAATGAGTTAAAAAAAAGTTATTATTATATTAAGGAAGAAAGGACGAAATAAATAATAAATCTTAATAAATGCGATGTCTGTATGTGTGTTGTGTGTAGATACGTTGCCGTAACCGCGCTTACTAATATTAATAACTAATAATTAATATTGATAATAAAAAAAGAGTAAAAGCAATTGCTCTTATATGTAATAATCTTAAATATTAATCGTTATGAAAAAACAAAGAGAATAAAAATAAGAAGATGATAATTAAAATAAAAAAACGTTTTAAAATTATTAAATTACTATGTCACGTAATTTTTAAATTTATCCGTGTCTGTAAATATTATGTTTTTATATATATACATTATTATGATTATTATTATTATAATTACAAAAGCAACTTATTAATCAATGATGATATATATATGTATATATATCATCATAATTTATTAATTAAGTACGTAAAGTAAAATTTGGGTCATATTTTACTGTTAGCATAATATGCAGCGAATGTCATCAATAAAAACAATAATTATTAACCCAATTTTTGCATTCTTTTATTTATTAGAGTAAAAAATTAGTATATTATATACCTAGGTCAGTAAAGAAAAGTCTCAGATTATATGTAATTGTTGTCTAGGCTTTCTTTTTTACTGGCCAAGGTGCGTATACTATTTTTCTGTTCGACGGAGCCGGAAAGTTGTCACTTTCCGGCCGGAGGGCAGAAAAAATTATTAATTTTCATCATACCGGCGTCGAATGTTTATATTCCTGCCCTGTTTAGAGGAAAGAAAGTTTTTCTTATCTTTAGTCTGAAAACTTCTGTTTTTTTGTAACTCTCCTGTTATTATTTTTTTGTTATTAGTAAGAAAAATTTATTGTTAACGTAAGATGACAATTTAATTTAAAGGAAATTACTTTATTGTGATTATTCGCTCTTTAAATTTTCATATATTTATATACTGTGAGGTAAATATATATGAATTTTATTGAGCTGTTATGATTAATTTTTTTTGCTAAAGGAAATTATTGTTATGTCGCCAACAAAAAAAAAAGTTGATTGACATGTTTTAAGGTATGGAAAAAATTTACTCATTCTGACTCTCGCTTCCGTAAGATCAAGACGTTATATTTAATCTTGATAAATTATATAGCGATTGCGGGTATGTGTAATTAAAAAAAAAAATTAATTAATTATTGGCCGCGTATTTTTAAAAAATATACAATAACATTTTTAAATTTTTTTCAGCAAAAAATTGATAAATATTTTCAATCTTCCAAGTAAACTGACAGTGATTAATTATAAATAAAAGTAAGTAAACAATTTTTATAAATTATTTATATACGTCATATTTTTTTCTTATTTATATGGCGTACTTTTTTGCAGTTAATTTTTAATCAACAAAAAAATTTTAAAAAATGGCACGTCCTGTGTACGTAAAAACTTCAGAAACTAAAAAAAAATTTGAGGATCTTACTCGGGTGAACTCGGCAAATTACATTACAATAAACAATTACATTTATTTCATTATATTTATATTTATAGTAATTTTTAGTTATTTATTGTTTTACATATATTATTAATAATGTAACACAAGTGCGGATGTTTTATTATCTATATAAAATAAGGAAATTTTCTAATTAATTTTAAATTTTATATTTTTTTGTCGTGAAAATTGTGATATTTGAATTTCAATTATTTGTAATTGCAATTTAAACATTCAGTGAGATCATTTTTACAAAAAATTTATACTTTGATGCTCTGATAGCATCCTGATAACAAATCTTATTATCACAAACTTGTTCGATGAGGTAATTTACTTAATTATTATTTTCAATTAAGAATAATTATACTTAATAAGTTAATATAATTGTCGATAACACAATTCACATAAAAAATTGATTATTTAATACAAATCAATTAAATATAATTACGATAATTATTTTTGTTACAATTTAAATATATAAATGATATTAATAAGATAATTATAAATTAACTTAATTAAAGATTTTATGTATCCAATAGTAATGCTTATGAAAAATATTTATTTTGTCTGGTTTAATAAAATAAATTTATATTTAATATCAAAAACTCATTATCTAAATTTTTCTTGTGAAGTAATTAAATGATTACCGAAATAAAAATTTTTTCCCAGGCCCTGCAATCAGAATAATAATATATTTTACACTCAACAATCATTTTCAAACTGAATTTTTGATAAAAATATAATGTTAGGTTTTTGTTATTTTTTTTTTTAAATAACTTATCCCAGACAAGTGATCCCACACAAATGACTATTGATTTCAGCGACACCTGTTTCAGCAGGTACTGGTATTTATTAAGGAATCAGTCATCTTGAGATCACTTGTAAAATAAAGCCAGGATTAATCAATGACACACCCATTAACTTTTATTTCGATTTCGCGCCCTTTTGTTGAAAAAAAAATTTTAAAGCCAGAAAAACGTTTAACTTAAAGTATGCGCCCGCTTTTTCAAAATTTTTAAAAAAATTTTTAGCATTAAAATAAATCCCCATAACGATCGGTAGCAAAAAAAAAATTTATAAGCCCTTTTGACTTGAGGAAGATCTCGGAAGCCAAAAGTGCGTATAAAAATACATGCGGTAATAAAAAAAGTACTTATCCAAATTTTTTTATTTATTCAAAAATTTTTTATTAGGAATAATTACTAGAATTAATATAATAAACTTATTGTTAGTAATTAATAAGATTTGAACAATAATTTTTTACTCACAGTCTTGTAAATTTGAAGGTTCGCAAAAGACTGGTAAGAATTTATCTCAGGTCACAAAATATATAGCTTTTAAAATTCGTATACATATATTTAAATACTTGTATTTTATTTTATTTATTCGTTTTGACTTACCTTTGTCCTGGGTTGTAAAGGTAGAGTTAAACGTGCGCAATCAGTATTTCGTTATCCTGAAACTCAAGAACAATAACTGAAACGTGCGCTTCAGCTATTTCTTGCGTGAGTAATAAAAAGAACCGAATGTATATAAAGTAACATATTATCTAACGTCTCACTATTTCTACATTGAACGAAGTCAAAAATACGGTAGTTTTTTTCTTTTTGTCGACCGCAAAAAAAAATTTCAAACAAAATGAAACCGCGAATAGTTATTTTTAACGCTTCTGTTGCCTTTACTACACAATAATATATGTTTTAATAAATATATAAATATTTTTTATACGCATTGTTTTAAACGTTTTGAATAATTTTGTATTTTTAATTTCTGCCGTAAAAATCGCGCGGGAATACAGATTTTTAAAAAATTCAAATTCACTTCGTCACTCGAAGTTCCGGAGCTTAAAAAAAAATCATTTCGCATGGGGAGTAAATAAGGAGTTTGTTTATTACAGCGGAAAGATTTCGGTATATCACAGATTTTTTTCAATCCGCGTTCACTCCCGTCGAGAATATTAACAATTAAATAAATTTATACTTTATCAAAATAACTTTTTCATGCTGTGTTTCGGGCGCTGTCAGCTCTCGTCTAAAATCATCTTCAGTATCAATCCCCTGGAATTTGTACAGAAAATTTCTATCCGAAAACTTATTTTAGTAACTTAATAAATATATGAGACTTTTTTATCCGTCACTATGCCTACAAACCAATAATTAATTTTAAATCAATGAATAAATTAAATAATCTGACTAATTACCTACAATATAATTACCCATATTCAATTTGTCAACATAAACTCAAGTTATATTACTGTAAAATAAATAACTTCTATAGATAAGAGAGTAAGTTTAATTCAAAAAGTTATTTTACATGAAAATAAAGTCATTTGTACATAAATAAAAAATATATTTTCATAAATTTTCATTATTTATTAGACGGAAACAGTTATTGAAATAAATAACAGTAATTGCTGAAGATAAATAATAATGAAGGTTGTTGTAGATTTTGTGGCATACGACTTACCGCACAAAGTTAAGGCGTTAAAAGAATTCGGTATGTCCAGTGTGCATTTAGATAAAAATAATTATTACGAAACGTCTCATTATGTTTTCAAACCACCTCACCCCTGGTCTGAATTACCTGATGAATTTCGATTTTCATACGAAGAACAATCAAAACAGTACGGAATCCCGTGGGAGGCTGGCTCTACACCGTACAATGATATGATACCAGCAATAGTCCAAGATTTGGAAACAGTAACTGAAATTTACGTTGATTCTCCTAAGTCGAAGGTTATTTTAGAAGATATAATAGGCAAATTCAAACCAATTAGTATCTTAGAAGGCTTAGGGTGGTCTAAAAATGATGCGCGGATTCCCAGGAAAACCTGCAAAGTTCATACTGGTGAAAATAATACCTGTGCTTACTATACAGCACGATGCATGGGCATTTGGTTTAATGCTCGTGAATCACTTGCTAAAATTATCCACTCTGAGCCAACTGTCAAAATGATGAAACATATTGACATAGATTACATTTTCGATTAAAATTTTAATGAACAATATCGATGTTAAAATAACTTTTATAAAACATTGTCGTCACATTATAAAATAATTAAATAAGAAGTTGATGAGAATTATTGTTTAAAATGAGTGTTCATTTTTTAAAAATTAAATTCAAAACAGTGAAGAACTTTTTTTTAACTTTGAGAAATGAAAATATGAAACTCGGTAATGTAGAACTTAACGCATGTCTTTTTATTTACATGTAGTTATTCATTTGAATCCTAATACTTTTCACCACGACTTAGAACTGATGAGATTTTGAAGTCGATCAGTCAAATGTTGAGGAAAATTTTTTTAAAAATCCGAACAAAACTTTACTATTAACAATTAAAATTTTTAATATTTTTATATTGAATTCTAAATAAAATTTTGACATATTTTAATTTTCGATTTCGCTTTTTTGAATTTATGAGCCACACCCAAAAAAAATTTTGTAAATTTTCTGAATGCTTTTTTTCAATAACAATAATAATTTTCACCCAGTTCTTATTTAATTAAATCATAAGATGACTATACTGTTCTATCATAGTCATCAGTCAATTTGATATCGATATCATTAAATGAAATATTATTACAAATTGTAATGTATATCAATATGTTTCATCATTTTGGCAGTTGGCTCAGAATGGATAGTTTTAGCAAGCGATTCTCGAACATTTAACCAAATGCCCATGCATCGTGCTGTATAGTAAGCACAGTATTTCGTTTCACCAGTATGGACTTTGCAGGCTTTTCTGGGAATCCGCTCATCATTTATAGTCCACCCTAAGCTTTCTAAAGTACTAATTGGCCGGTATTTGTCTATTATATCTTCTAAAACACACTTCGACTTGGGAGAATCAACGTAAATTTCAGTGACTGTTTCCAAATCTTGGACTATTGCTGGTATCATATCATTGTACGGTGTAGAGCCAGCCTCCCATGGGATTCCGTGGTGTTTTGATTGTTCTTGGTATGCAAATTGATATTCATCAGGTAATTTAGACCAGGGTTGAGGCGGTTTGAAAATATAATGAGACGTGTGGTACTGATTTTTTTTATTTAAATGCACACTGGACATGCCGAATTCTTTTAATGCCAACAGTTTGTGTGGTAGCTCGTATGCCACAAAATCCACAACAACCTTCATTATTATTTATCTCCAGCAATCACTGTTATTTATTTCAATAACTGTTTCCGTCTAATAAATAATGAAAATTTATGAAAATATATTTTTTATTTATGTACAAATGACTTTATTTTCATGTAAAATAACTTTTTGAATTAAACTTACTCTCTTATCTATAGAAGTTATTTATTTTACAGTAATATAACTTGAGTTTATGTTGACAAATTGAATATGGGTAATTATATTGTAGGTAATTAGTCAGATTATGTAATTTATTCATTGATTTAAAATTAATTATTGGTTTGTAGACATCGTGATGGATGAAAAAGTCTCATATACTTATTAAAAAAAAAAAAAGTTGTCGCATGAAAGTTTTTCGTCTATAAATTTAGCAATTACACCCATGGGTTGGAATATTTTATCATTATTTCATGACAACGAAAAGTAAATTACAAGTAACTGTCGAAAAGTCATCTAAATGGATTTTTTAATTGACATGTTTTTTTTAAGACAGGAAAAACAACGCAAATTTTCTGTCTCCAACATCCGCATGTCTTATTTATACCGAAAAAGGTGAACTCTGACAACAAATAACTCCCCGAATTTTTGAAAATTTTTAATTTTCTTAGTGGGAAGTTAAAAAAATTTGTCTCATCATTTTAAAACTTAAAGTTGTTTGTGTATTACTTATGTAGGATTAAAAAAAAACGCGGGATATTTAAAAAAAATTTACAAAGAAAAAATTAATCAAATAAAATTTAAAAAAATAATAATATTTTTGTTAGAATTTTGATCCATAATTATAATCAGTGAATAAAAAACTTTGATTAATAATTTTTTAAATTTACCCACGCTTCCCGCCATTTTTATTTTCCGCTGCCAGTGCTAGTACATTACCATCAAGAAGTAAATAAATTAAACACATAAGCACTCAAAATAATTCAATTATCACAACTAATTACCAAATTATCACAATCACTTAATAACATTTTTTATAATAAAAGAAAACACATGGAATTATTTTTATTCCCGTTTAAAAATTCCGACACCAAACATGGCTAAATAACCCAAGAACCCCGAGAGCTAAGCTGGTACTGAATTTAATTTATTTAATGACACACTCACGGACACACATAAATTAAAATCATAAGATGTTTATTATTTGATTAAAAAATTATTTAAAATTAACATTACACTTTTTATCGCGTGTCGCAACAATTAAAATAATTATTTTAACTGAATAAAATGACAATGACGATGAGAGAGATCAGGCGGAAAACAAACTGACCCAGAGTGATTTTGCGCACGCGCGTCTCAATTTTATGTCTACAGCGCAGGTCGTACCAACCGCTCCCACAACTGCGCAAGTGTTTTTGAGCCCAACTTCATATTGTCGCCATCGTAATGACGCCGGCGTCGTCTAGCTCGTAATTAAATAAATAAATAATTTACTTTTGCAATTATGTTTATTAAAACAAGTGTCTTTGAATATTATTTGACAGCCATTGAACATTTCGTGATAATAATTGAATCAGTGTGTAATATATAAGTAGTAAAACAATTCATTTAAATAAATCGTATCTATGTTTCCATTGTTAAGTTATCGGTGATCGTTGTCATTCGTTTTATTAATTCAAAATCAGTGAAAATAAATTTTATTAGTTGTTATTTATATGGAAAAGTATTGAAGACTTATCAGTGAATATTTTTGTGTGAGTGAAAAGTGTTTTTTATCAAATTATGTGAAAATTCTTTTTTTTCTTATTCAAGTTATTTTTTGCCGGCATTTTTAAAAATCATCCTGAAGTTAGCAGATAATTATTAATTTTCGGATTTTTCTAGAAAAAATAAATTATAAAAAAATATAAAAATTAAAAATATGCACATATAAGAAATTAAAAATGCTATAGGTGCAATTTTTTGAATATTTTTTTTTTTTTTTAATTATCGTATTCAAAAAACTCAAAAATTATAAGACGTCGTCTAACTACTGGATTTTTTTTTTAAATATTCTTGTGGTATTTTTATTTTATTTTAAATAAAAAATCGTGGCTCATGAGTGAGGGTGCAATAAAATTATTAATCTTCAATTTTGAAATTTCGCGCCAAGGTGGCGCTACTGTGCGTCGTTGTAAAGTGGAGGGTGAGAGAATCGCAAAATCGATTGCATTGTGTCGACTGACGGTTCGATAGCGGCAGTCAGTATCATCGCTAATGGCAGTTGTAGTCCAGATCTTTTTTTACGTTTGAATTGAAACACAGTACTGCAGTTGCGTCGTGTAATTTTTCATAAAAGTTATTGCTCATAGTTATTGTTTAATTGAATTGTGCAGTGTTTGTAAAATGTTAATTGTGCAAAGTGTCTGTGGTGTAGTTGAGTGTTCAGTGCTAGTGTAAAATGTTGCTGATGGCTGATGCTGATGGCTTCCAAGTTCCTGGGCAAACTCATCTGGCATCGTCTGGTGGGGAAATAGCAGTTAAGTGACGTTTTTTAGCTGCAATACAATTGGAGCAATTTAATTCAAATCTCCAAGTGTATTAGGACACCCTTCTGCATATTATTTCTCCGCCAAGGTTTGTTCAAACACTCAAGTGTTTTTTTTTGTTAATATTTTAAATATTATTCTGTCATATTCTGCCGCCATTTTATTTTAATGTACGGATTTTAATTTGTCTCCAATTCTTAATAATTTATCTTTTAAATTTATTGCGCAATTAAATTGGCTTGGCTAGAATTAAAGCTAGAGCGATGTCCGAATGCACCCCGAGTAGTTTCTCATTTCGTGATGCCAGTGTTAATAATTTATATCCGTGTAATTTATCGTTAGCTTTTAATTTTTTTTATTGTATTCATGACAAAACTTTGAAAGAAAGAAAATTTTCTGTCATAAGTAATTTTGACATTTAAAAATTTTTTTTTTTTAAATTTAACTGAAAGTAATAAATAAAAAAAGATAAAATGAATAATTTAAACGTTGAATAAAAATCTATAATTACAAACAAATTATATTACTAAAAAAAAAATTAAATTAAATTAATGATTAATATAAAAATAAAACGTGCGATTGAGACGTGTACTTTTGAATTTTCAATTTTTTTTTTATTTTTCGTCACATAGTAGTGAAATATTTTATAAATTTGTTATTTGCTTATGACAAGTTAAAATATATATTACAATTTGTTAAATTAATACATTTTTAATAATAATAACTATTATTAACAAATGATACTAATAAATTTATTACTTATAAGCACATAAATATTAAAAATATTATATCTATAGTATAAATATTATCCTTATCACTAAAAATAATTATGATGATTGAAAAGTACACTTTTTACAAGACTAATTCAGTCTAAAAGTAATAACAATATTTATTTTACTCTACTTAATACAAACAATTCATTATTATAAATTATAAATAATAAAAAATATTAACAATTATTTAATATTTATTAAAGTAGTTAGTACGTATAAAATAAAAATAATTGTAATTTAATTAATAGAAATTTAAAAAAAAATTATCGCTATGGTAATTACGTTATTTATTAATTAAACATTACATTAATAAATAATAATGGATTAAATACTGATGTACAATGGCGTCTTATAAAAGACATTAGTTAATCCTACTTATGGCAGTGTTAATATTTATTTTTTTTTTAAATTACGGTCTGTTTATCTGAAGAAATTAATTTCATTACTTTTTAATTCCGTTATTTTTATTTAATTTTTTTTTTTTTTTTTTTTTTTTTCATTAAAAATAACTATTTTTATAAAAGTATTGTATTTTTTTTTTTACATGATTTTATTTTTGCTTTTTAGCATCTTTTGGCTTCGCTAAGTCTTATTTCCGGCACTTCAATTAATGTCAAATTTATTTAAATATAACGTCATTATATATTTATTTATTTTTTTTTATCTATTTATATTTTCGAATTCCAATAAGTCTGAATCCATTAAATTTGAACTTTGAATCTTAATCTTCATTACGAGCCCCCCCCCCCCTTGATGCCATACATTTGTATTTTTCTGTATATATATAGGGGAGAGAGAGGCAAAATGGGGTACCTTCAAAATTTAATATAAAAAGATTGTCCAAAATATTTGAATTTTTTTTTTACCGTTTTCAAAAAATTTTGTTTTTGTAAAAAAATAGTATGAAATCAATTTGAATTTTCTCTAATCGACTCTCAATAAATGAACTCCGTGTGTCAAATTACTTCAAATATATTTCAATAATCAACTGGAAAATATTTACAATTTTGAAATTTAATTAACTTTCAATAATTTTTTATTCTAATACCTTAAAAAATAAATAATTGCCCTTTTTTCAAGAGGTGTCCCATTTTGCCTACAAAAAAATAAATTTTATTCTATTAACTTTGAAAATCATTAAAAAAAAATTAACGTATTTGAATCCCCGAAAATTTAGTATTCTCTTAAATACTCGCACCCCTCCCACATATATATATATATATATATATATATATATATATATATATATATATATATATATATATATATATCATTCATGTATATGTAACAGCGCATGCGCGTATTTTACTCTTTAAAAGCGAAGGGACATTCGATGTGAATTTCTAGGAAATTTCCGGTCCTTCATCGACTAGCTGTCAGACTTAACGGAATTCGACTGCATTTGTGGCATTAAAATTTATGAAAGTACTACTGTCATTAAAGTGACACAGTCTTTGGAAAAGTCCATAAATTTTAAATTACTTAAAATTTTATATAAATAAATATTTATTTTACAAATTAATATTATTATTTTATTGAATTGGACATGAACTTAAATGGATATTATGTAACTCAGCCATATCAGTCCAATCTCTTCTTTCCCCGGCAATCATTACGTTTCTTATGCATCCATTGAAATGATCGCGACTCATCAATGTTCCTTTTGGGGCTGATGCTATAATAAAATAAATAAAGCTGATAAATATAAAGAATCGGGAGGGTCATTGTCACTATATATATTTTTTAATTTTTTTTTTTTTACCTGGTAATCCACCAATGTACAAAGGACTAGACGCAGTGGATATCATAAAATGTTCATTAATAGTAGCCGGTAAACCGTATTTCTGATCTAAATCATCGACTTTGAGTGTCAGCTCATCATCATTGTAGACAGCTTGTATCCTGTGCCACCTGTTGTCACATATCGCATAAGGGCTTGGAAAACTTTGTTCCACATACAGTGGACTTTTGTCACCAAGATCCGCGGACATTATAACTTTTCCATGGTGGAGTTCCAATGACAATGACGGCGAGCCACTTGGTGCCGTTATCGACAACAGAACACCCGATAATTCAGATGTCCGGAACTCCAATTGCAGCTCCAACAAAGCACTCAGCTCGAAATTTTTCTCTGTAATTTAAAATCCATCAGTATCATTCCTGAAAATAAACATTCGAGTAATGAAAATTTCTTACTGTAAATAGCATAGGCCTCATCCTGAAAGTAGGCTCCGCTTTCAACACTTGGGAAGCATTGGCCGACATTGAAAGGCCTGCTCGTGGATCCAACCATGTCGTAAATATTTCCGTTTACCCTCAAACCTCTGATGCAGCCTTTCAAAGTTTCCAGTTTCCCAACTACTTGATCGGGGAACGGCGTCCCGCTTTCCGGTAGCCCCCCAATGTACATCATCGTCTCCAGACCGATTTTTTTCGGAACTTTTATCATTCTCGGTGTCTGTGAGTCAACGACCAGCGTCAACTTTCTCTCGTCATGGTTAATGACAACATGATGCCAATTTCCATCATTAAACGGACTCTTGAAAACAATTTCTTTTTTCTGTTTACTCTTCATCACCAACGTAAGCTGTCCATCTCGAACAATAACCATCAGATACTGCTTTCTCTTGATCCCTGGCGTGATAAACAACAAGCCATTGGGATAATAGGTTCTAAAGTCAAACTCAATTATGTATTTTTTCTCCCAGAATTTTTTGAAATTCAAGTACAATTGAGTATGACTGTGAGACTTGTCGCCAAATTTAAGGGCGCCCGGTTCCAAAGAGTAGTAAGGTACCTTCTGACAGCCTTCGGGTTGAGTTGACAGCCCGCGTGACAATGACGCCGACGGTGTGTAACTCGGGGGATCTTTTCCCATAACTGGACCAGCTCTGCCCAGCAATGCGTGATCAAAAGCCACAGCATCATCAAATCTTACGATCTCATCATTGAAAATAGCGTCTTTAATCGCCCCATAAAGCGGTACACTAGAGCCAATCATCTCCGTGTTATTTATCAACGCGGGAAGACCACCGAAAAATAATCCACCGTAATCACGAGCTCTCACTGCCGCGCCAGAAGGCAATTTGCCGCTCCCCTGATAAGCATCATCAATTCTCAACTCAATTTCTTTTCGCCGTTTCAAGAATGAAACCGCGTGATATTTTCCGTCATTATAGGTATTGTTGGATTGTAAAACCAGTTCGCCCTTGCCGGCGTTTATTCTTACTTGGACATGACCCTCGACAATGGCTACTGAGTAATAAATATTTTTATTAACATCTTCGTTATCATTTATGTTATTAAAACGATCTTCTTGACCCTGGAATGTTGACAGCAACAATGCGGCGTCTGTCTGCATCGTCCGGAACGAAAAACTAACTGAAGAATGAATTTTTTTCAACGGCCATGAGCGATGTTCTAGATAACCGTCGCCGTAGAAACCAACAATTTTAAGCGGTTTGTTACCGCAAGTTGGCTCCACGCCGTAGTACTGCTCGGCCATCGGATCGTATCCGTCTTGAATGTTGATATTTGCCATGCAGCCCAAAAATGATACTTCCCGCGGTAACAACAGCTGAGACGGAGTACGGAAACTCGGTGGCACACCGCCGATGTAGTATTTTGCCTGTGACAAATCCGGAATGTCGTCTTTCTTTGGCTGAGGTGTCGGCGCGCCGATTCGTTTGTCATTATCGCCGTCGCCCAAACTCAAGCTGCACTTTTCGATATTTTTGCGCGGCTGATACTGACGAAACGCATCGACTTTTGTCCAGTTGCCGTTATTGTAACGGTATGAAGATGACATTTCCATAGATATATTACTACCGTATCCGATTTGCAGAATAACGCGACCCTCGCGTAAAAATATCATTATGAATTGTTCGGTGGTTGGGTTTACTGTCAAAAACAGCAGAGCGTTTTCGTCGTAAGTACGGAAATTAAGTGATACACCGAATGTGTATTTGCTGTAGGGTCCTGAAGATACGCGGTTGCGTACAGCGTAACCTTCGCCATTGAAACTGTAAGCGATATCATCGCGTACGTTTTCAATTCCCTCTACGCAGGCTTTGCAAGCTTTGTCTGGAGCAGTTGTTATGAAGTTCCACAGACCGAGTGGTTTCCCGTCAAGAATAACTTGATGCAAACATCCAGGTAGTCCGTTTGTTGAGAGTAATTCTGCGGAATGTCTCTGCGATCCTGGTGGGATGCCGCCAAGCCATACCCGGTCGCTCGAGCCGACATCCAACCGCCCGAATTCGGGATTTGTTGAATTAATAACTGGCAAATATTTTCCAGTTGTCGAAATTTGTTTGCGCACATTTAGTTTACCTGTATGACGCACACGATCTGCTTCAATGCGGTACCAGTTATTGTCATCCTGCGGGTCACCACTTTCTAAAATTTCGGGATGAACTAAAACTCCCGTGTCGCCACCGACGTTCCATAAAAATCTTACTTTGCTATCGTATAATTCAACGGCTATGAAATCATCGTTTTGAGAGCTGGGTAAATAAAATAGCAGACCGTCTTTACGATGATGCGTCACCGCAAACGTTATGACTATTGAGGTGGTAGTCGACGGCTGAAGGTTTGTGGGACGGTATGACCGCGTGCATTTTTTGTTTTCCGCAGGCTTCAGAGATATACGAATACCATCAGCAGTATTTCGCGCTTCTGTTATCTTTGATTTTAGTTCTTTAAGTTTGTTAGCGAGTGTTGTGTTCCATTTATTGAATTCATGCTGACGTTTTGTGGAAGCATGACTGAGGCTTATTAACTTGGCGTCAGCTTTTTTAATATTACTCTGCGCTTCAGTTAATTTTTCACTTGCCAGACTTATTTTTGAATCACCTTCGCGCTTTAGTTCATGCAGCTGCGGGTACAAATCATTTGCCAGACCTTCTTTGTAATCATTTATTAATTTTTCCGACTCGCTTATTGTTTCAATTAGTTTTTTATGGTCTGTTTTTATTTCTACCATTCGCTCCTGGAGTTTGCTGCTCTCGCTCTGCAGCTCGCGTAGTTTTATATTTATTTGATTATCTTTAATGCCGGTAGTGTTCAATGAGTCTTTTATGTCCACCACGATCTGTTTTTGCGAATCCAGGCGATTTTTTGACAGTCCCAGTGACCCGCGTAGTTCTTGGGCTTTTTCTAATTGAGCCGCGGATTTTTCCGACATTTCCGCAGCGCTGTCTAGTAGCGACTTTCCACGCGGACCTTCCGGAAATACCTGAATAAATATTTATTATTTAAAGCAAATAATTATTTATTTAAAATTTAATAGATAATTTAAATCACGACTTACTTTGTAGTACACATCCCAGGCAGCATCTTTAGCGGAAGTTGCTGATATTTTCGCGGCTGATAAATAATCAAGTATATTTTTATACACTTGACTTGCTTTAAGTGGATTCGCTGCATCATTACGCGTTCTGTCGAATAGTCTGTCGAAAAATAATTAAAAATTTTTAAATAAATTAGCCCGTTAATTGATATTTTTAATAAATAATTAAAAGAAAAAAGTCTACTTACGCAACATACTGATCAACATAATCAGATAAATTTCGCGCATGCTCAGCAGCTTTAGCGACATACTTTTCTTCATATTCATAATTCAAACGATACAATATTTCTTCCTTGATATCTAATTTTTCCGACCAATGGTCCAACTTTTTTTTCAACTCCGGAAAATCCTGAAAAAAAAAAAATTATTAATTTGAATTGAATTATAATTAATAAAGACAAAAAAAATGAAATGAAAAATTACTTGAAAATTATTTTGACTGTCGATAATAAAACCGTTGGCTTCTTCATTTAATTTGCTGCCGTCATCAATCAATTCTGCAATATCTTTATCAATGATGCCAGTATTATCATTTTGATTTTTGATAATACTATAATTTTTATTAATATCTCTGTATAAATTATCGTATGTAAAAAGTTTGTCCATCACGTCATTGACTTTGAAATTCAGGTCATCTATTTTTTTGAAGTATTTGGTAACGTTGTTTTTAAAAGAATCCAAAGATTTGATTGCGTCAAGATGTGAATTTAATTCGTCTACATAATTTTTCGAGTCGTCGTTAATTTTTTCGCACTCTCTCAGTTTTGATGAAAAGTCAATATTTCGTAGGTAATTCAATAGCAATTCTGCCTCATTAAGTACATTTTTTATTTCAACTGTCTTCAAATTATCGCCGTAATTATTCAGTTGCATTGTTGTTGCTTCCAATAAGTCACGTAAATTTTTTATCTCAACATTGCCGCTAAATATATTATTTTTGACGTCTTCACATTTAGATTTTAAATCCCACGATTTAGTACTGACGTTAACAAAATTTCGAAATAATAATTCAACTTTCTCCATCATTTTTTTATATTCTAACCATGGAATATTATTCATACGTTGTTTCAATAATTTTTTATTGTTTATTGTATTGAATAATTCAGTTGTATTCGTATCAATAAATGTCAGTTCGATCCATGGCGGCGGTATGTAACCATTTGAGATGTGAGTTGTTTCAGTTATCAATAGATCAGATAGCGATGATATGTCATTCAATAATATTCCTGTACAATTGTCATTACATGCTGCAAAAAAAAAATAATAACAGTAAATAAATAAATATTTCCAACTGTAATTTTTAATTTCTTTTCAAGGAAATTAAAAATTGGGACTTTATTATTTTTTTTCGAATTTTTTGGTGGAAGAAAAAAAAATAAATTTTGATAGAAATGATAATTTTTTTCTTTGTTTCATTAAAATTATAAAAATAAAATTTTCACCGACTATTGCAATAATTTTTCTTATGAAACTTTTAAATAATGAAATAATTTTAAAAAAATTTTCATGATTTTAAATAAAACAATTTTGGAAAAAATTAGCGTAGTCATGAATTTAAAGTCCGCGAATTTTATATTTCAAAGCTTTCGGTCTATAGCTTAAGCTGTATCTCGGCTAGAATTTATCATAAGGACTCAACAAGGACTAGAGCAGGATTGCCCGATAAGGATCTAATAAGAATGTAACGCAGATAACCCATGAGTCCTTATTCCCTTATAAATTATTCAAAAAAAAAAAATAATAAAATTGCGAAGAATAAAAATAAGAAAATTTTAATTAGATCCGGAATGTGACCTGCTGGGCTCGAACCCGCATCCTGTCAATTCGAAAGCATTGATGCCAATATTGGCAGTTTCCAAATAAAATTAACAGAGTGGATTATAAATAAATAGAGAAAGGATAAAAAAATGAAATGATAATAATTATGGTTACATACACGTGCAGATATTATCAATGAAAACATGACGAGAGGCAGTACACTGGGAACAATCTCTCCCAGTAGATCCAGGCCTGCAGTTACATTGTCCCGTTTGTTCGTCGCATTCATCACTGGCACTTCCCGCTGGGTTGCAGTTACACGGACTGCAAACTCCACCAGGTATATCAGGGTATCCATAATACCCATACGAACATTTTTCACATCTAACACCACTATATCCTGTAACATTTATTCCCATCTTGCAATATATTTATCATTCATTTTTTATTCAACTTTACCTCATACTCAATAAAAATCACTACATGCTAAATAAATAAACTTATAAATATATATATTATGTTTACCTGGCTTACAATGACACACAGCTTCTTCATTTTTACGTATTTTGCAACCAATCGCAAATCTTTTATCCGTATGAGGACATGGGCATGGTTTGCATCCATCGTAATCGGGATTTCCGTAAAAACTTTCTTCGCATATTTCACAGAATTTCCCTGCCGTATTATCGCGACAATTCTGTAAAAAAAAAAAAATTTATTTGCAAAGAGGAGTCAAAATATTAAATACCCTATAGCGGAGCTATTAAACGTTTTAATAATTCATCTCGCGACAGACCAGTGGAAATTTTTTTTTTCTTTTCTATAAAGATATCCAAGGTGATGATTCTATTCTTTGTAAAAGTAAGCTCGTAATAAAGAGCTTAGCGATTTAAAAATAAATATACTAATAAACTTACCAGACAATAACCGGTCTCAATATCACATATGTCAGATCTGCCACTGCATTGACAACGTTTGGCTTGGCCTATTAATTCGATAACACTTGTCGATGTAGTTGTAGTTAAATTGCTATTGTGCCAACGGTAATAACCGATACTTGGATCTTGACACGATGTATTGTTGTACTCGGCAGGACATTTACAAACTTCAACGCCTATTGCCAGTGACGGTGAGTGCGTAGGTGTCAGTACAGCAGCATCCATTGATGCTTCTAGTAATCTATATTTAAATATTTATTTATTAGTACACTGTAAAAAGTCGGGAGTGAATATAGATTTATTTTTCATCCGAATTCTCTCCGTCACTCGAAGTTTTATCCAATTCACACTCACTCCGAATTTAATCCGCGCTTACTCCGAAAATTTTTTCTAGTGTGAATATTTACATAGAAAAAATTATTTCAGTAAAAATAAAATAAATTCAAATTTTAAATTATTCCCGCGTAAATTTAAATACCAATTTGAATTATTTATTTACTATTTTGTCTTTTTTAGGAATAATATTTATTTAAATTTATGTACAAATAAAACACTTACATCGCTTTTTCAAAATCTGAATTGTCAGAAGCTTTTACTAATATCGACTGTACATTTTGTAGCGCTACCATTAATACTTCTCGTGATACTTTATAATCAGGTCTATTTTGTAGTTGCCACAGTGACTCGTGCAATCTTTAATTTTAAAATAAAAAATTTAATACCCAGTAATTTAATATAATTTTCAATTAAAAAAAAAAAAATAAAAATAATAATTACCGTATTTTGTAATAATCATCAGTCAATTTTAAAGGTTGATAATATTCTAGTACAATTTTATTGTTTCCCTGAATTTGTACCAGCGGATAGCGCAGACTAGATCTCAGTGGTATGCCAGCTTCGGTAAATAATTTAAGTTTCAAATAACCGCCGTATGAAACAATCTGTTGTATTTATTGAAACAATAATAATAACAATAATAATAATTTATTGAGTGGCGGGTGATGTAAAAAAATATCCAGACGAATGAACAAATAAACAAACTTACTTTGTCACCAAGAAAGGATTGAGGTAACTGCCAGTAGAGCGGATAATTGTAATAAAGATTAGCGGGTAATGTTACGTCACCAGAAGTACCAGGTATAGTCGACAGACCGTTTGTGACATTTAGACCACCATTCAAGGTTGGTAGGACCACTGAGTATCCAAAGTTGGCAACCTGATACATTATACATTTAATATATTTATAAAAAAATCATATTAATCATTTAAATAATCTGACTTGATGGTTCGGCTTGAGGTTTAATATAAAAAATGGGAAAGGAATGGGATATAAAATGATAATTAATACCATGACTAGGGCGATTTGACTGTTGGATCAGTAAATAAAAGGGAATAGCTGTAGTCATGAAGAGAAGTAGACTAAAGAGTGTGGCCTTGTTGGATAGTATGTTAAATCACTTACGATGACATCATTGACAGAATCATCAATGCGAAGTGTCCGTGAGTGGGTGATGTGTCGGGAGCCCCAGCTAAGACTCGCCTGTTGACACTTGGACGTTCTTCCGAAGCAGAAACATTCTGTACAGCCTTCATTGTTGTCTTTGGATAAACCGAAGGTACCTTCTACGCATTTATTACACTGTCTTCCGTGAACATTTTTCTGTTAAAAATATAATATGTTAATTTTATGGGCACACTGAAAAAATCGGGAGTGAATTCAGAGTGATCTGGATTTTATTTAAATCCGCATTTACTTCGATTCAGAGTTAAAATTCCCTTTAGAAGTAAATTTAACTCTGAACCGGGGTTTAAATGTTAAAATAAACTCATCTTTGGAGTGAATTAAATTCCGAAGGGATTACATAAATAAACAGTCATCTGCTCTGTATTCACTCCGCTAATTTTTTCAGTATAGATAACATATTATTTAATATAATTATGCAATGATTTAAATTTAATAACCTTGCATGGACACTGTCCATTACGATCGCAATGACAGATACCCTCAGGACATTGCAGAGTACCTCCTTCGTTGCAATTACACGGTTTACATTTTGGGTAACCGTAATAACCGGGTGCGCAACGATCGCAGCGTAGCCCATCGAACCCAACGCGACACGGACATTGTCCAGTTGGACCACATTGAGATTTGGTGGATCCAGGCGAACAGGCACAAGGTTTACAGCCTACACCTGGTACCAGATCATAAGAGTCGGGTCTGCACCGGTCGCAGTGCTCGCCCCAGGTCAGACGTGGACATGCACAGCGACCTGTGTCTGGATCACATATGTGGCCTGCTTTTGAGCATGGGTCGCAAACTAAAAATTTATTTCATTATTTTCATAAGCAATTGGGTGAAAATAATAATTGTTATTGTAATAATTATTGTTATTGACTTACGTTGACAGCCGTTTTCAGAGAAACCGTAGTATCCTGGTAAACAATTATCGCAATATTTACCACCGATTCCGGGACGACAGTAACAATGCCCTGTATTGTGATCACATGTTATATTAAATGATCCTATTGTATTGCAATCACATGCTGTACATCCTGTTCCAGTTAGTAAACCCCAGTGTCCTATCTAAAAAGTTTAAAAACACAAACTATTATTTTAGATGGGATTAAATTTTTTATTTTTACCAATTTGTTATTTATTCTGCAGACTTTGTACAAAGTAATGATGATAAATATGTTCTGTACAATGCGAATCACTGGTACTGATACATTAAATTTTTTTTTTATCTATAGAGCCGGGGAATAATAAATTACGATATGAATTTAATGATTCGCTGATAGACACTCGAACATCTGGTTCTCATTTAAAAATTTTTTTTTTAAATTAAAATTCTACAGTAAATTTTTAATAACAAAAAGTTAAGGGAATCAGAATCTTTTAAAATTTTTGTCATAACAAAATATTGACAATAATGACAATAAATATTTTTTATCTTACGAAATTTAACTTGGACGGAGTAGATTTGATTTAAAAAAAAAAATTTGAATTTTTAGTCTAATAATTATCCACTTTTGAATTATAATGTGCAGAAATACATAAGAAAAAAAAATTTGATTCACAGTTTAAGTAAAATATCGAATTTCAGTCTCTATAGATGTAATTTATTTTTTTTTTTGCAGACATAGGAAATTTTTAAAATATAAAATTCGACTTTTTTAAATAAATAAATTTTTTTTTTACCTCACATTGATGACATTGTCGTCCAATAACATTCGGCTTGCATATACATTGGCCAGTCACGATATCACATCCCGTAGATACAGAGCCAATCATATTGCACCGACATCCTAAAAAAAAATCATTAAAAAAAAATTAAATAACTTAAAAAAAAAAAAAAAATTTAATGTATCATCATCTCAATATTCTCATTTGAATTCAGACACGCCTGGCACTTGGCTCATATATATATATTACAATTAACGTTTAACGATCACAACATACATATATACATATACATTGTGTATAAAGTATTGTATGCAAATGAACCAGACGACAAAGAGACAAAGCCCTGCCGTGAATCAATTTATCAACGCATTTATTTACAAACATATCGTGTGTCCATACAAAGGTGCAGAGTAGTTTAATTATCGACACGATTAACAGGTGTCGTTTTTCTAATGCACATCAATAAAGCCTCTGAACAACATCAACACTGCGATGTACACTTGTAACTCGCACATGTACTCATAAATTATTTACATCTCAGTACGATAATTTTTTTTTTATTAATTTAAATATTACCATTACATAGTTGACTATTAAACTGATGTAAGCAAATATTTAGTCTTGAGTGTAATATAAACCTAGACATGACTTTATTATATTCCGTCAAGACTAGACATTTTGACAAGTTGACACTTTGGGTAGTATTTTATTAAATCTAATCTTAATAACCAGCAATTTAATAGTCAAGTGTCATCTGATATAATATGAGACATTATTTTAAATATTTTATTTCGCTTAAATAATATATAGTCTGAGCATATCAGTTGCATAATTTGTATTGTTAAAAATAATAAAAATAATAATAATCATTATTATTATTTATTTATTTATATTATATGGGATAGGATGCAAAGGGATAATGAGTAACGCCCTTATAAGCCTGTAATTTTGTCGTTTATAAATGAAAAGCTTGTAGTATATCTATATAGAGGAATATATGTGGATGTATATAGAGGAGCAATCTGGAGGAACGCTTGCGATTAACCATTTTGAAGGTAGCATTACGCAGTAAGTGATACCTGACTGCTTTTCGATTTATTGATCGATAAATTGTAAGCTATTACAAGGAGAAGAGAGTTAAGACTCTCGAGCCAAGATCATCTTACAGCATTAATTCCCCAAGCTTTTAATTCAACATTTATCAGATATTAATAATAACTTTAATTTAAAAAAAAATGGAAAAAATTATTTCACAATTTTCTATTGATTTTCACTAGATCTGTTATCAATTATTTTTTTTTTATTTTTAATTACACGTACGGTGAGCGTAAAAAAAATTATTAAGTAAATTACATGACTGAAAAATTAATTTTTCTTAAAAAAAATGAATTTTTCAATTAGTGTACATTTGATTAAAAACGCAAAAAAAATTTACAGTTTGCCAAGTGAATATCCGTTTAAATTCAAATATGGAGAGATTGTATCCTTTATTAATTTGAATTTTATTTGGATAATTAAAATTTTAATGAAAAATAAAAATGAAATTAAAAATGTGTAATAATTTGTTTGATAAAAGTACACCCGTCATAATAATGACTCACCGTGTGTGTAATTCAATGAAAAATGGCTTTTTGATACTACACATATTGAGATGCCTGAGATAAGAATGATCTGCAAGCAATTATTCAAACTAGTTAACGTACTGTAAATTATTTTGTGGAATTTAAATTTTTATTTATAATTTTTTAAAGTAAGCGATATTTATACGTTCAGCTAATTTATGTGTAGCATATATATAATAATATTTATTTTAAATTTAATTTCAATACATAACTAATGAGTTCATAAACGGGCTCTTGACGCCTTGACTGTTTCAAATCTGTAACTATGTAAGTAGTATCGTGTGAGGCTGATTTATAATTTATAACTACAACTAGTGTATGTACTACATACTAAATAGATTGAAAGAGTCGAGAGCAGAGACGAACAGTCGAGTATTCACGTGTGCCACGATGCGAGAAATTAAAAGCTCCTGAGGCCGAATAACTCTGCAAATCGAGTATAAATATGTAATACATTTACGTCATTGCTTACTGAGTTATCTAATTTAACTTATATTCAATTTTATTATTTGAAAGTATATAATGATAAATAGTTATAGTAGAAACACTTGTAGTGTTTCTACATGCCTTGATTGAATTTTTGAGTCTTTGGAGACATCAGACAAGTCGTTTGGAAAAACGCTGGCTCATAAAAGTACGAAAAAAAAATATTTTTAATTAGTAGAAGCAATGAGTCCCGATTTTATATAGAATTTTTTAGGCGGCGATTTCTTGGCTACAATCACGGCCTTGATCGAATTTATTTTAGCAGCCAGAGTCGAAATTTTGGCCCCGATTTTCAACTTCAAATAAACAACTTTGGTGGTGCGGGGCTGAATAAGGCTGAAATTACATACAAATTTTGATCCTCATTTGACTCTCAATAAGTAGTTATCGGACAGAATACCATAGTTAGTATGAGGTTCATTAGTTTGAAATGAGGGTCAGTAGACTTCATTGAGGGCGAGATGAGACACTGCTCTTTTGAGAATGCAATGAGTGGCAAAACCCAAAAATATTATGAAATGAAGGCTAAAATTTCGACTCAGCCAGTGAGTCCTGATTTTTTATAGTTTTAGACACCAATTCTGACTAAAACCACGATTTCGATATCCACTAATAGTAGACACACTAGAAAATTTTCAGGCCACCTAAAAAAATTCAAAATACCTCAAGGGTTTTTTAGATTATTTACAAATTTTAAACTGGGAGCTTAAAAGAAAATTCAAATTTTTTTATAAAAAATTTGGAAGAAGTAAAATTATTGTGACGTTTCAGACAATTTTAAATTCTCGGTAATTTTTCAGAAAATAATTTGTAAAGAAAAAAAATCTACTACTGTCAAAACATAAATAATAATAATAATATTTTTAATGATTGACAAATCATGAACTGAAAATAAAAAAAATTATTTCGAATTAAGTTTAATTCATATAAATGAAAGTATAAAAAATCTGTTATTATCAATTAAATATAATAATTTGAGTGACATTTAAAATTGTTTCGTTATTCAAGAATCTCGCGGTTAATTGACAATTCTAAGAAATAACGTGACCATGTTTATTATATCAATTTTTTTCTTTCCCATCTGCAACAATATCTTAATTATCAATTGCTCTTTGGGATTTGTTGATAAAAATATAAACTGAATAAAATAAAATGAAAAATTTATCAAATAAATAAATTTAAATTCTCGCGGTAAAATTTATAAATTAATTTACCGATCTAAATTTAAAAACTAAACGATTATAGTAAAAGGCATAATCGTGAATGGATATTGCAATCAGTGAGGATGCTGAATAAGAGCCGGATGAGCGTATCGGTGTGTCGCCACTTAAGTAAACCCGAGAAATAAAGACAGAGAGTAGAGGGAAAAGTTTGAGATTCGTACCAGCAATTCTCATCATCGCGACGCGTTATCTTTACGGTGCAAAACGACTGAGAGTACTTTCGTGGAATAAGACGTGAAGTAAACGATCAAATCTATATACAGACATAAGAGTATGTAGTATCTATAGTATCATATAGTGAACAGCAATTTTAAATTTTGATATATTAAGTTAAGTCAGTGTGTGGATAAGCATATAAACGAGACGCACCCTCGGGATGTAGATGGACCGAATACTCTTTATTCTTGTGTTACAACTTTTAAAGATAACTACATACTTCAAAACACTTTGTCTATTTTTAATTTTTATTATTTTTCACTACTCAATTTTTTTTTTTTTCTAAATTTTGCTCCCCATCGACTGTAGATTTATATATGGGAGAAGAGGGGGGGGGGCAAAATGGGCTGCTTAAGAAATGAGGGCTTATATGTAATATAAATGTCAACCCATTTTGCCCCCAGGGGCCCATTTTTCCCTATTCTCCCTTAATAGGGGAAGGGAGGAGGAAATGGGCCACTGAAAATTTTGAGTGCCTCGTATGATTTCGGGGCAAAATGGGCCCCTTATATTTTAGGGCCCATTTTGCCCCCCCCCCCCCTTTCCCTTACTGTAAAAAATTTTCATGGTGAACGCAGATTAAATGTGAATCGGATGACTGTTTATTTATTTAAATTTTACTCCCCTCGGAGTAATCTTAAAACTCTGGTTTAGAGTGAAATTTATTCCTCAAAGGAGATTATTTTGATATTAAAATCCTAAATTCGAGTGAATGCAGTTTTAAATGAAATCTAGATCACTCCGAAATCGTATGCAGAGTGAATTTTTTTAAAGCTCTGAAACTGAGTGATTTTGGATTTAAATTTAAATAAAATCCGTATCTATTATATATGTATACATGTTGCATTTATTCTTCGTATACATATTTCCGTGTTGGTTAAATTCAAAGATAAAAAAAATTGACAGCAATTACTAGGTTAAAATTTTTGTAGCGAAAATGAATATTTATCATAAGATAAAATAGCCCTCGTATATTTTATTAACGATCAGGATGAAAAATTACAACAATAATGATGTTGAACCAGTGGCTGGTACCTAATTGGTGCCTGATTTATGAGCTCTTGAATCCACTGGTTCTGTCGTCAACGTCTTGTTCATGATCTTCGTCTCAATATATTTAACATTTTTATTTTTATTATAATTCAACCAACAAAAAAAAAATAAAAAACTTTTTTTACTTGTACTTAATAACGATTATTTTTATGTCGCGTGTACTAACATCGTGGGACGTAAAAAACGTCATGGTGAATTCCATTGCAAGTTGTATTTATTTTGCCACGAGCCGAGAAGTTAATTCGTATGGATACAAGTATAAGTATATATATATATATATGTATGTATATATAAGAAAAGAATAATAAAAACAAGTACTATGTATACATTGCCAGTGGCTATTTAGCTTTTACATGTGCTGGGGAATCGGTAGCCTGGTCTTGTGGATTAAAGACCGACGATAAGAACCCTCAAGGAGCCGGTAACCACTCGATCTCCAACTTCTGCTTTGGCTTCCTCTCATCTCTGTATATGTATCTCGTTATATATCTTTTAAATGTTTATAAATTCTTTGCTTGATCGTCTACACACACCCGAGTGCCAATGGTATACTATAGTAATAGTAAGTCTAGACTTATTTATTTATAAAAATTTTTAACACTTATATTTACTTTATAAATTCGTGTATTTTCTTTTACACGTACTAACATACTTACTTTGTCATTTTGACACAAGTGGTTGAGAAAAAGTCTATGGCGGAGATTAAAATAATATTTAAACAAGTAAAAGCTCGTGTTATCCCTTGAGAGCTGTAACGAGTTCATGTAAAACGATCATCGTCATGTAAGTTACGTCAATTCCATCAGCTCTGATACTTCGAAGCGCTTTTATAGTTATGTCTTACAGACATACTCAATTCCACTATCACGTTTATTTTATTTACATGATATAAATATTTAACTGCTATCTTTTACTTTTTATTTGTAAAATTAAATACTTTTGATCATTTTACTTAAGGGTAATTTCATACACTGTAAAAAATTTACGGATTAAATCCGGGGCGAATGACTTTTTGTTTATTTAATCGCCTTGGAGTTAAATTTACGCCGAAGGATTTATTTTAATATTAAAACTCCGAATAAAAAAAAAATAAAAATATTCAATAATTTTGAAAAAATTTTCTTCAGATTTGCTGATAAAATATTAATTATTATTATTATTCCAAACATTTACCATGACGACGAAGAATTTGAAAAAAAAAAAAAAAAAAAAAAAAAAAAAAAAAAAAAAAAAAAAAATTTGAGGCTCGTTAAATTTCCAATTTTTCTTGGTAAAAAATACAAGATAACCATAAAAGTAAACAATCAGAAAATAATTAAATTTGAAAAAAAATTTAATAATTTTATGAATTATTGAAGACACCGTCAATTACTTTCCTAAAGGGGTTAAAATCTTAGCGTGGATCTTTAAGAACTTGTAAGAAAAAAAAATATTAGCCAGTGTGGGAAGACTTCCGGAACGCCTACAAGGATCTCAAAGTCACCATAGCGGGAGGATCTACTCAGCTCGTTAAAGTCTCGTTCACGCAAACTATGTCTTTACTTCTTCTTCTTCTTCTTCTTCTTCTTTTGCTTCTTTTCCAATTTTTTCTCTCCATTCTATTATATATAGGTACATACTCATACTTATTTTACTCTCTTTACATTGTAGAATTTTAACCCACGGCAACACGTGCCGGTTTACAGCCGCAGTCACTTCGTCTACTCTCTCACGAGCGACCTTACATCTTTTACACATTACACATTACTTATATATATAACTTTTTTCCGAGTGGAACTAAAACGTTAGCTCAGTATCAGTCTTATGTGTAAATATACATTATATTATCAGGAGGAAATGAAAGTGTAACTACATTTTGTGTACACGTAAATCTCAAAGGATGTATAAAAGACCACCCGAATACCCTTGAGTATCGGTTTATATATATACAGACACAGTTTTAATGGATGTTGAGATTTTTATCATCTCTATATGGTGTACGGTAGACAACCTCCGCATGATATCATCAGTTGTCACATTAATTTAATTTTTTTTTTTTTTTATATAATTTTTATACTTTTTTTTACAAATCAATTAAATTGTCAATCAATTATTTATCCGCGAAAAATTATTTGACAAAAGAGGGGTAAAATAGGCCATAAAAATTATGGGGTGGTAAAATTAATATGGGGTGAATTGGGCCAGTTAAAATTTTTGTTAATTAATCAGTTGACAGTAATTTTGATCGATTAATGAATTTAAATTTTAGTGAAAAAATTGTCTAGTGATATATTTATTTAACATATTATGAGAAAATAAAAAAAAAATTTTTTTATAAGGGCCCATTTTTCCCAACATTGAAAATCTGATTTTTTAATAACGCGGCCAGTACTTTGAACACAAGAAAGTTTATTTTTAAATTTTTTGGTAATGATTTGAAAAAAGTAAATAAATAAAAAAAGGTTAACTAGATGATTATATATTTTTTTGAATTGGTGTATAATGATACAATTTAGATAAACGCATGTCATGATTGAGTAATGTAATCTCTAATGCCTTTCTTCTTGTTATCTTGATGATCGCTACAACGGGTATCGAGAAATTTAAAAAAATTAATAGATAAGGCGGGAAAGGGTAAAAAAAACGCTTTAAGATCGCGACGTTTAACTTTAGAACTTCTTGATACGATACACGGCCGTTATGATTGCCGAGTCGTTTAAATTGCATCACGTGCCGTGTAAAAAGGATCATCGATCATGTTTCTTCTCCACAGGACAACTACAGCAAACTTTCATATGTATATCGGGTGAAAATTATTCATGACTAAATTAAATTTTTATTGGTAGTTGATGCAAAAAAAAAATTGCCTCCATTGGAAAACTTTGTCGGGCTAAAAAAATAATTTAATATTTAAATTCGCATATAAATTGAGTGGTTAAAAAAAAATAAATAAATAAATTGGTTATATATTTTTTTGTTTGAATAAAAATATCATTAACACCTTGTCGAAAAGGTGTTATTAAATAGTGATTTATTGGTGGGTAATAAGGAGTGTTGTGACATGTTGAAAAATGAAGGATCTTGATGTAAATACATTTATCATTATTAAAAAAATTTATTTGCATTTTCTATCGTCACCTTTAAGTGCGGAATAAAAAGCCTAATAGTTTTATATTTTTACTCGCTGTATTTTCATTCATAAGATACGTCCTGCTGTGATCCTTGTTTCAAAGGTCAATGCCGGTCAATCACATTGTAAATCATCATGTCGGTTTTTATTAGATATTTCATTTATTTAATTAAATGATTGTTAATTAATTTCTTACTGACACCAATCATAAAAAATAAAATTGAGAAACCAATTTTTGGTCATTTTTTTTATCAGTAAAAATTTTTTTTTTGAAACTGTTTTTTTGTGGAGAAAAAATCCTTGGGCTTAAATTTTTTTCATAAATTTCTTTGTCAATTTTTTTTTGAGTCGATTAGTGTAAAATAGATTAATTTTGTATAATAATTCGTTAAAATTTTGATTTTTTGTTTAATTCCAAAATCTATTATCGTTAAAAATGGGGAGTAAATTCGGAGTGATTGGGGATTTTATTTGAATCTTAATCCACTTGGGGTTCCACCCGAATTTAAAAAAAAAAATCACTGCAAACGAAATTTGTTTTTTCAACTGAGTAATTTCGAAGTCATTTGAATTTTATTCCAATTTGCATTCACTCCAATTCGGAGACTTTATTTTAAAATTAGTTTCCGCTCAAAGTGAATTTTACTCAGAGAATTAAATAAATAAACAACGCTCGGCTAATTTTTTACAGTATATAAATAAATATCGAATGATGTCTAAGTCATATTAAGTAAAAAAAATTTAAAAAAATAAATATTAATAATGAATATTTATAAAAAATAATAATAGCAGGCGTGAAGATGTTTTCTGAGGGTATAAAATCGATTAAGACAATCACTGTTGGCGATCGTTATCAACGTGCGTTGATTCTTTATCGTCCAGGTGGTCTCTACAAACCTTTGCAATGTTTTATATATCGATTAAGCCACTACAGGCACATCTGTGTCTACAACTACAACTAAAGCTCCACAACTGCATTGCTAAGACGGGTTTGACGGATATCAAACCGTTGTAGACTCGAGAGGTTATCATTATCTAGCAAATTGCTGTTTAATTAATATACCTGCGTTAAAAGCCGCAATAAGCGATCCGAGCACGAGGGAGAATTTATTTAAATTGGATTACAATTTATTTTTAAAAATAATTCTATAACATCTCGGGTGTTTATGAGGATGATGCAGAAAGTGACATTTATTATTCTCCATTCTTTTTTAAATTTTTACATGTAACCTAAGACTTTTATTCTGTGGTCAATGCGGCTTAGGCATTTTTAAAACAAAATTCAATTTTTTCCAGTTGGATGTTGAAATTTTTTATTTTTATTCAAATAAATTAATATATATGAATACATTTTTTTTTATTCAATTTCAGCATTAAGTTTAATGTTTTCATATCGAGATAAAATAACGAGTTGTAATGCTAGTATTTCCCGTAAAGAGTGACAAGATTTATTAGATAAATTACCGCGATACCTGATCATTATAAAAATAATAAAAATCTGGTGTTATGCGAATCATTTACAACTCTTTCAATTCTAATAATTATCTTTCAATAAGTATTTATTAAATACTTTTTATTTGTTTTCAATGCGAATCTGTCTATCTATTAATCGTTACAATATATTTAGTTATATAAAAAATTTTTTCATATTTTAACTCATATATTTTTTTATCATATGCATAAAAAAAAAAAACAAAAAAAAAAAATTAATATTTTAAATATTTATGAATATGAAATTCTTGTTTTTTTGCATCAAGATATACGAGGAAAAGACATTATATTACTCGACGAAAGTGCCATATCCTTTTTGATGTTATTTGCAGGTATATCTTGATTTTGTCACAAATTTCAAATTCAACTCCACCGTCCATCTTACGGCATTAAAGTGTAAAAAAAGTCTATGAAAAATATAAGAACAAAATTTTTTAAATGATCTTAAGTTAGCACTACAATGTAAAAAATTAGCGAATTAAATCTAAAGTAAATGCGGAGCGAATGACTGTTTATTTATTTAATTCTCTTGGAGTTAAATTTACTCTGGGGAGTTTATTTTAATATTAAAACTTCGAATCGGAGTGAGTGTGGATTTAAATATAATTCAAATCCGCTGAAAACAACTCCCTATTTACTCTGTATGTCGAGTGATTTTTTTTTAAACTCCGAAACTCCGAGTGACGGAGTGAATCAGGATTTAGTTCTCGGAGTACACTGGGGGTCATTTTGACCCTAGAATTTTTTTACCCTAAAATATTTCTCAAGTTAGGTTTAATTTTAATTAATTTTTTCACCGTTACAAGTTAGTTAACTCGAAATAATGATAATTGTATTCGAAAGAGCATTGTTTTACCTACATGACTTGCTTTCCAATGAAATGCATAGTGTTTGAGATATAACTCTTCAAAAGTGGAGTCAATTTGACCCCGTGTGTACTCCAAAGGTCTGTTTGGTGTGTACTCCAAAGGTCAAATAAAATCCGTAATCACTCCGAATTTATTCCCGGCTTTCGACAGTGTATTATTTAAACATTTTTTAAACAATTCAAGATTCTGGAGATTCTTTTTTTTTTTACTGTTATTTAAAATTTTTTTTTAACACCTGTTGTTAAATTTAGCAAAGATAAGATTTTTTATCGGAATTAATTTTGAATATTAAAAAAATAAAAAAGTAAATTTGATGAGGTTTGAAAATATGTTTTATTTTCTTAAAATAAAAGTCTAATACTCTTCTCTTATATAGATTTAAATGAATTGAAATTGCTGATGATCTTTATGAGTACAATAATTACAATCGACTGAATTTATTACTCAGAGGATCGAATGACATGTTTTACTGTTAATTCAATATGATTTCAATCACTAAATGTCAATTACAATTTATTTTAATTTTAAATTATTCCATTTATATTTACATTTTTTACCCATTCATTTATTTATTTATTTATTTATTTATTTATTTATTTATCAGCTTGTATTTCTGAATTTTTTTTACCAGTAAATTTTATTCAGGCAATGAATTATTTTATTTGAAGTAAATATAACGTCTGCGGTTTTAAAGAATGAATTTTATGGTACACGTCGTAACGATCGCGGTTTAAGAATATGACATGAACACGCTGATCCTGATACTCCTGTCTATCAGTGCACCTTGCGGTTGCACATATTTTTTTTTTTTCATTTATTTTTATATAATCAACTGTCAATAATTCCCGGTAATATGACACTCGCAAACGATTTCACGTGTCAAGTTACCACTTTTACTTGCATTAATTAAATTTAAATATAAGTATATTTATATTATACTAGATAAATAAATTATACATTTCATGACAAAATATACCAGTAATCTACTATTGTAAAAATACAACTCATTAAACTGATTTATTTATTATCAACATATTGAATATCTGCGCGTATCAGCATTAAATTTTATGTCAGCGTTAAATAGCTTCTATTCCGTTGTAGTCATTGTAATTTCAATTTTTCTTTTTATATTTAAATTGTAATATTATACTCATTCTTTCTTTTCACATACCGCAGACTTAAAACTTTTTTTTGACATTCAAAGAAATTCTATGAAATTATTACACTGTAAAAAATCGAGAGTAAATTCTGAGTGATTTTATTTAAATTCGAAATCAGAGTTCCGGAGTTTTAAAAAAATCACTCTGTATACGGGGTAAATAGGGAGTTTGGTTTTTTGGGTGAGTGATTTCGGAGTGATTTGAATTTTATTCAAGTCCGCATTCGCTCCGATTCGTAGTTTTAATATTAAAATAAATTTCCTTTAAAAGTAAATTTTACTCCGAACTGGAGTTTCAATATTAAAATAAACTCCTCTTTGGAGGAAATTTTTCTACAAGAAATTTAATAAATACACAGTCATATCTATCCCGCATTCACTCCCATAAATTTTTTACAGTGTAACAAGTTTTGAATCAGACAGTAATATAAAAAAACCGGGAGTAAATTCAGATTTTATTTAAATCCGAATTCACTCGGCCCGGAGTTTTAAAACAATTAATCCGTATAAAGAGTAAATAAAGAGTTTGTTTTTTCAGTGGAGTAATTTTGGAGTGATCTGGATTTTTTTAAAATTTGCATTCACTCTGATTCGGATTTTTAAAATTTAAAAAAAACCCTTCAGAGTAAATTTCACTCCAAGGGAATTAAATGAGTGGACAGTAATCCACTCCGCATTCACTCCCGATTTTTTACAGTAATTTTAATAGTAAATAAATATAATGATCATAATTACAAATAAATAAAAATATAGTTCAGAAAGTTGGCGTAGTTCCCTTAGGATCCTAGGAAACGCTATAATTAGTTAGCCCTAATTTCGCGCCACGTCTCGTAACATTTTACTATAACATTAGACACCGTCTAAAATCCTGTGTAATTTTAAAATTTATATGGTTCGCATGTTTAAATATATAAGTAACTGAGACGTATATTTTTAACGTCCACATCTTTACCCACGACAACGAATTATATATGTCTACCCTACTTTATTTCACATCGTAATTTAGGATTAAGTTGAGCAGATATTGCGATAAGAATTTCCATAACACGGTTATGTAATTTAAAAGCTTAATAAATTGATAAATTAATTTTTTTTTTTTTTTTTTTTTTTCTACACTTCACATGAGTTTTATAATTATCTATTTAATATTTTTTGTAAAACTGAATTATATTACGCATACTGGAGTAGATTTAATAGTTTGTGGATACAAAGGAGCATGTGCACCAGCCGGAAGTTTAAGATAAAAAATAATTTCTATCAACGAACGTATAAAGCATGCACGAGAATGCGATAAGATAATCGATTCAAGATTGGAATCTTGCATGTGCGCCGAGAGAATTTTTTGTTTTCGTTTCTTTTCTGTGTTCTGCGTGCATGCCGATCGACCGGTCAACGGTACACCGAACACAGATTCACCTGCGAGTTATCGATACTCGAAAACTTAAGTCTCTATAAATAAAAATAAAATTTTTTATCCAATCAATAAAAACACATGTGTAATTAAAAATTAATTTTTATTCGCGTACTTTGTAATAATTAATTTTTTTATTCTCTCGTAATATAAATTAAGGGGTCAATAATTTTCTGAAATGTTTTATACAGACATTAAAATTTATATTTAAATATATCTAATGAGGATTGACAGGAAGGAAGTTGAAGCTAGTACGGACACGAGGATGATATCGCGATAATACGGAAGTTCAAAAGTACCGGCTTGGCTTGCAGCCACGCCGGCACATATATATACATATATGTGTATATTTATACATAACATGGATGACCAGACTGCGTAGTACAGCTTTAACGTCTCTCTGTACCTTTTTTCCCGATTTTACTCCGTATCGCATGATGCGCGATTAACCGCGACTCGTTTATTCAGCCCATTTTGCTCTTTCCTTATGTAAACACGCTAAAGATTTTACGATATTTATGCAAACACTCGTGATCATGATCGACTCAATCAAGATTTAAGTTTAAATAATTACAATTACTTGTTATTTAATTTTAATTTTCATTTTTAAAATTATTCACGATTATATTATTTTATTATTTTAAATAATTTACTATATATATTGTTATTATTATAAATTTATATAAGTGAAAAAATATTGGTAATTAAATTTACGCAAGTAGAGCGTAACGTCTGTATAAATTTATTAACTTTATATCTGTAATTAAAATATTCTATGGTATATCATCTTTGATACTTTTAATATATACTTAAGTAAATAACGTGTCAATATTACTAAACGTGTTTAACATTAATTATATATATATATATATATATATATATATATATATATATTTACATATTTTTATTTGCTTTAGTCTACTCGATTTAATCTCAAAGTTATTTGTCATTAATAATTAACGTAAATATTTTTATTATTATTAATTAAAAATATTTTTTTTTATTGAACAGTACAAAGTAAAAAAAAAAAATTCTTTGGCGCAAGAAGAATTTATCATTTTAAAATGAAGACAAAAATTTTTCTAAGACTAGAAGAAATTTATTTATTTTTTCTCGTCCCAGGAAAATTTTTGTTTTCAATTTATTGTGAAAATAATTTTCAGGACAAGTAAAAATTTTTTGCGCCAAGAAATATTTTTTTTTCTGTGTAATTAATTTTTAAAATTTATATGTAAGTATTTACAGGTGAGGTATGACAGTTAGTTCGCTAAAAAATTCCAGTGATTTGTACCCTGAGGCATATACGTGACAGTATGTCGCATTTATATAGTAATTACATAATTAGTGTAATGTCAAATGTCATTTTAAGTGTACACATCATTCGAATCAATTATTACTTACATACATCTATATATATATATATATATATATATATATATATATAAATACAAGATACAATAATTTAAGATAATTGGAATTCTGTCACAGACTTTAATTAATATCAAATCCATGCGATACAATTGCTATCAACAAGATGATTTATTGTGTAATTATTATTTAATAAGTATCACTTTATGATATTCCCTTAGGATGTTTTTACAAGATATATAAATGAGACAGTAATTATTATGATTGATTGATTAATAAATATGAAGTATTACAAGAAAATAGTTAATAAAAATATTAACGTGTTTATTGCACAGAAAAAAGTGATTTTTTGGTGGAAAAAATTTTTACTTGAGAAATTGTTTCCAGTTCTAAGAAAATTTTCGCCTTCAATTCATACTGCAAAATATTTTTTGCGCCAAGAAATATTTTTTTCTGTCAGTAAATATTTTAACAGAAGAGTGAATAAATAAAATGAAATAAATGTATGTATATATATTATATATTTTCACATCGCCCACGTATTGAGACCTCCTTGGTGCAAATTTTAAACGCATGATTACCAATTTTCGCGCTCAGACACGCGTGTATGATACTTGCACAAGGCTAGTCATTGTGTCAACAAAAAAAATATTAAATTGATTATAAAATATTACTTTTAAATAAACATGTATTTAAATATTTAAATACAGTTTATTTTAAATAATTTTTTACATCTATTTAGAAATCAGTTTCAGTGTTTAGAAAAAAAAAATAATTATAGTTTCATTCTGAGAAATTTTAAAACGTCTTAATAAATTTTCACTATCTGAGAAAATTATTAGACATTTTCTGAGATAAAACATGTATACTATATAGTTATCAGCGATATTTAATGGTCATTTTTAAAAATATATGTTACATTGAACTATATTTTTAATAAAGCACACGTTCGCTCTAATCAGTAAAAAAAATACATGGAAGTATCCATTGAATCATTGGACATTGATAACGTTTATTATTTTCAAATATAAATCTTAACAATTTCAAGTAAAATATATAATAAAGCAAAGACAATACACTGTAATAAAAAATCGGGGGTCAATTCGGAGTATTTACGGATTTTATTTAAATCCGAATTCACTCTGATCCGGAGTTTGAATTTTAAAATAAACTCCACCTCAGAATAAATTTTACTCCGGATTTACTCTGGTAATTTTTTGCGGTGTATAAATACAATAGTATTTAAAAAAAAAAACTAGTGTTTACTTACCGTACATTAATCCTCGCCATTTTTTAGCGGGTTCCTGATACCTGTTAACAGGAAGTACGATCTTTGGGGGCGATTTACAGGGCTTATATACAACCATACATCTAACACATTTTCTGTTAGTGGGCGTTGGACTCGCCGGCTTAATGTGAACGTAGGCCATAGGCTGTTGTTTAACTGTCAACCGCGAAGTCGTGTAACCCACGTACTTTGAGTACCTTTTAAAACGTTCTCTATCTTCATCCCCAAGATTATTCCTCGTATTTTCAACTCCATCAGCACCACCACCAGTCACCGCGCTCGTAGACCATTTATCTGCATGGTAAAATGATTCGTTGTGGTTTTTCTCTCGCGAGACGTGACCCCACTGATATAAATTTCGCGGTAATAACGCCGACGATACACGGGGATCTAACTTTGATTCATCATATTTATGATGATGATGAGAATAATAATTACTATTATTTTTGTAACGACTGTGCCAATGCCGGTGTCGATTTTTGACTCCCAGTGTCGTCGTACTCAGAAGAAGAATAGTCACTCCGAGGGCCAAAACGCCCCGGGTCCAGAGTGTCCAACAACTTCCAAAGTACATCTCGCTACCCCATACTCATATTAATTTTATCTTCTGCATAACATATTTTTTTAAAATTTTATTTTACTCTCCCATCTATTCAAATATTTTCCATAAATAATCACTGCACCCAGTAATAAATTTTCACCACAAATAAATTCATTTTCCCGCACAAATTATTTTTATCATTAATTAAATCATGAATTTCTTTTTTTAATTAAACTAAAATTTAAATAAACAAAAATAAGTGAAAGAACCTTCTTGCAACGCGGCTCGCGAGACACTGGCATGCTACCATTAGCTTTCGGCTTCGCGCTCCTTCAAACTCCATCTCTTCTTCTACTACTTCTTCTTCTTCTTCCGTTCGCTGTCGTTCAGTTGCTTGTGTCTCGTTCACGGTATCGTACTTTACTTTACAACTATTATATATATGTATGTGTGATCACACCCATATATATTCTAGGTATACATACACATGTATATGCTATCCCTTTTTCCAGATGCCCAAGTATACACAGAATCTTAATCATTTTAATTATCTTTTTTATTATTTTGTTTTTATATACTTTTATTCTCACTTTAAATCACTCTGCCCTACACCTGGACCCGGTGTACGATTTACTTCGCCACGTGGGTGTGATATTAACTCCTAAATAATTCATATTTATATAAATTTTTATTTGGTCTGAAAAATCGTTATCATTTTTTTTCTATTTAATTTTTTATTACTTACAGTTAATAAAGATATATTATGATAATATTGATAAATTTGGTGTTAAGTATTTAAATATTTAAGTGGATATTTATCGTGTGTTAATTGCACGTGCGCGAACACACCCGATATCCTGAAATTCATTTCCGGCAGACGCGGCATAACGGACTCTGTACATTGCAGGACACTAATTTATGTTACCTCTGTTTTTATGTTACAAGTATATATAGATATATGTACACATATGTCTATACTTGTATATATATATATTGTGTCGCATGTGAGTTGACTTTGACTTGGTATTTTATTTAGTATGCAAGCAGTAACGCAGAAGCGCTTTGAGTGCGGGCATGTTACCTGTCAACAGCTTTCTCACCATGTGAATTCAATATTCATCATATTCTTTTTATAAAAATTATAATTCAAAAAAAAAATAAAACGATTTTTTAGAATATTTATAAAAAATTATTTTTTACGGAAATTATATTTTTTGTAATTTTCAAGTAAAGTATTAAAGTTTTTTGAGTAATTTTCTGTTTATTTGATAGTCATTTAGATTTTGCGTGTAAGTTAATATTTTTTGAATGAAGATTAAAGCAAACCGACACTGGGACGAGCAAATAATCACTTGGGTGTAGATATTGTAAAAAAAAATACTGTAGTTTTTTTTTTTTAAATTGAAGGATGAGTGCGCAGAGTGATGTGTTATGATGAAATTGAGACAGGCGCCAGGGACGAAGTTTAAAAAAATATTACGAATCTGCAAGTGAATGTTTTTTTTTTTTTTTTTTTCAAATTAATGCATCTGAGATTTCTGTCGTTATCTTAAAAAAAAATTTTATTTATTTTACATATAGTAAGAATACTTGGAAATTATGGGGGAGGGGTAAATTTATTTTCGAAATTTATTATCGAGATTTTTTTCAGAAACAAAATATGGAAAAATTATTTTTTAAAAATTATTTCTTAAAAAATAAAAAATAAATTGCCGGTTGATAATTGGGCTCATTCTCTTTAGATCCAAGTCAAAAATAAAAAATTTGAAGTTAATGAGACAAAACGAGACTTCATTCTGTCCGGCTGCTTGTATATTTTGTTGAAAGACTGATTGAATATCATATTTTTTTGCTGGTTTTACATAACAGAAATAGTTGTGTAGATTAAATTTTTTATTATCTCTATTTCAATCGCCTCGATCTCTGGTAAAAAAAAATTAGTAGTAATTTAATAATAATAAAATTTTTATTAGTTTAATTTTGTCGATGGAAAGGTGATTGATATCCATAAATCCATAAATCAGTAGGCCGTATAGTAGCTAGAGCTATTAACAATTTTATTATCTTGAGAACAAGGATATTAATGTTATCAGAGCCATTTACATAAATTTACGTTAGTAATAAAATTTTTTTATGTTATATATTACTGTATCTTTTTAAAACATTTAAATATTTACGGATATTACACACTAACACACGTTTTTAAAATCACCATAGAATTACAAAAATTTTTTTAAACATTTGAAGTCAAAGATAAAATATAAACGTGAAATTTCCCTGTGATTAAGTAGACGCGATGTATCAAGAGTAAGAAATAATATGAAGCAAGACGAGTTTATTGTGTTCACCCTCGGTGTAGTGGAGTATATGTGATATATATGCATGTATATATGTAACGTAAGGTCGGCGAGTCATCGAAAGCAGGTCCTACACAACAGTCCAGGTGATACTTTCACGGGGACCTCATATGGAGCGACATGAAGACGCGTTTAGTGCCATCATATTTTTTTATTTATCCATTACAGACATCTCATATTTTTTATTTATTTTTTTCCCTCCTCGCGGTTCCCTTCCCTCTTGTGATAATTTTCTTAAAAACTTGTGTTTACACGCAACATCATTATCACCGTGAAGGATTAAGCTCTCGTGTTACGCTCTTTCATTTAAAACCACCTGCTTCCTGTTATGGCTCCTTCAGAAAATTTCAGACTTTGATTTTACTCGAAATATTTATTAATTTATTTTTTTTTTTTTTGCTGTAATTTAAAAAATTAAATACATTGTAATTTATGTCACGTAAATAATTGGATTGTCATGAAAGAATTTTAATTTCCAACAAAAAAAAAAATAAAAAATATATGAAACATGTTTTACATTTTTGTTTTTTTAATTTTGTTTTTGTTCTTGACATAAGTTTGGTATTCGAAATGTGTTTCGATACAATATATGATGTTATATATAGAAAAAAAATTCTTTATATATATATATATATATATATGTATTATAAGTGACGAGCACTTGACGATCATACCATTGAAAATATAAAAGATAAAATATATAAAAAGTGTCACCGTCGCTCCACAAATTTAACGCATCATTGAATGCTTATAATAGTAATATATATGAATATATATGCACATTTGATACGATAAAAGATTTCTTTGTATTTCCCATAACTTAATTTAATAATTTCATTAAAATAATTTTTATCGCTAATAGTTGATAAATATTTATATTAATTGACTACTATGGCTGTGATTATCAATGAATAAACTCATAAATTTATGATTATTAAATGTATGAAAGTAAAAGTTTGTAATAGAAGTATTATATAAAAGCAAGTATTATTGTTGCATATATATATATATGTATATATATATTCATATGAAATGCTATTAATATATTAAGACTCGCGCCTACACTCCCAAGTACCAGATGTAAAATCTCACCTCGTGTATCGACGAATAACTCGAGTAATTACGCCCGTAGGTCACTAGTATGTGTAGTGTTGTGTTATGTACTGTAGTTATTAACTGAAACGTTTGCATGAATTAGGGATCCATAAAATCCGAGCAAGCGAGCACCAGTCAATGGAGTTTAAGTCATTTCCAATGCACACTTAAGTACATTATTATATCTTATATATACATATATATATATATATATATATATATATATTCTTATAAATACTATGGCCTTATACTTTACCTATAATTTATATTTAGAATTAAGTATAAAAAAATAATATATGGGAGCAGTTTCTCGCGTTTAAAATATAATTTAGTTGTGTTAGTACGGAAAAACCCATAAAGTATTATATATATAGTATTATTATACAGTATGTGTATATATATACATGTATAGATACGATTATAAATTTGTATTTATACTTGAGCAGATGAAAATTTTTTCGGTTGAATAGAAAATAAATTCGTGCGCTTCATAGCACAAACAACATTTCGTGGACTAATTATGCATACTCGTGATCGGTGAATCTTGCTCATGAGATTTAAAGTTTATGTTAATGATGTGCTTATAGGAAATAGAATATAAAAATATATGCTATTATATATTTTTATTTTTTTAGTTTACTGTATTATTTATTACTAGTTATAAAATCCCTTTATAGAGTAAATATTTTTATTAATACTTATTTTTTTTTTTTTTTTTTTTTTTTTTTTTTAGAACCTTGAATATAAAATAACAGAAAAATTAAGTTATCTCACCGAAGCATCTAATTCGACCCAATTCAACAGCTATTCATTACGTATTCTTTATAAACACCTGAATTAAATAGTGCAATTATTGAACACCCAACACTTTCAACTTTGCTATAGCTTTGGGATAAATATTTAAGTAGATAAAAAAAAAGTTTTTCAGTTTATAGCTGAACGAAAATTTTCTAAGAATTTAAAACTTTTATTATAAATATTCAAAATTTAATAATAATTTTATTATGTCCTTTTTTATTTAACATTACTGAAATAATTTTAAATTAATTTTATCATCATTTTTATATGACAATTTAATTCATAAAAAATTTATGAAAAATTTGATTTTGTCAATTTTTAAAAAAGTACTTATTAAATAGTAAATATACTCTTTACTGCATATGGAATTTCTGTAATACTGTTTTAAACTTCCCGCTAAGAAAATTGTAAATTTCAAAAAATTCGGGGAGTCATTTTGAAAAATTTTTTTTCCTTTATTTTTATGTGTTTGCGTTATTATAGAAAACTTGTCGATAAAAGCTCGAAGAGCCGGAAAATGTATCATAACAATATTTTCGAGGTTAAGGAGCGGGAAAACAGCGGAAAGTTTCGAGACTGGCCCGCAGGGTCAACCGATAGACAGATTTTTTTTTTTATTCAAAAAATCTATAGCACTTGATCTTTCTTTCAAAGACTACTTAATAATTTTCAAATTAAGATATATATATATATATTTTGAAAAATTATGATTATATCACTTGAAACTAACCTAACCCCTTTTAAAAAATTTTGATCATTATTATTATTATTATTATTTAAAAGTCAAATGAATTATGAATAAATTATTATAAATGTAATGATAAATAATTCAATAAAATATTGGTGTGGATTTTAGCACGAGAACGAAAGCTTATGAACGAGTGTCGTATGAAGAATGACTCAATACAGGTATCATATATATGAATGGTATATAGTATGGAGGGACGTGTTTATATGTACATATATAGTGTAGCGAACATTTATATATATATATATATATATAGTATAGGGAAGATGAAGAGTCAGGATTGCCGATGGCGATTACTCAGACCACCCATGAGGTGATTGCCACGGTGAAGATACATCTGACTTTGCTCTTAAAATACTCTATATATATAGATATATATACACCAGTATTCTACATGGTGGTTGGTTTCCTACTTCTACCGACATTCCTAGATCATGAACCGACAGCCAACAACCGTGAACTAATAATGGCCAGATGCTTACAGACAAGTTTATACTCAATAAAAAAAATCACCTGAGATTTATGGATTAATTTTTATTATTTAATACTTTTTACATCCTATAAAATGTCTTAAATCTCAAGCCAACATATGAAAAATAAATTATTTAGTATTAATCAAACTTTTTATGCGCAATCTTATAAACTTTTTTTTCCTCACGGTGTTAGAATTAAAATAATAGAAAAGGCCCCGACACCGCGTAATGTATTAACAGTTTTTATGGTTACGGAGTTAATTACCATGATAATTTTGATTAATAACCGCACTTAACAGCTTTTAATGGACACTTAAGTTAATTAAGTTGTAATAAAAAATTTTTTTCAGGCGGTTCTGAGGTTAAAAATTTTTTTTACGCTTTGGGTTTAATGTGTGGTATAAGTGCATTAAAGCGTTGAAATCGCTGGGGGAAATGTGCGTTTTGTAATTTCGCAAGCTCTGCTGGGGGCTATTTCGCTGCCAGTTTTTAAATTTTAAAAAAAAGCTGACTCGTCAGCTACTTGATATACGCCTTTACCCTCGAGCAACATTTTGCATATGTGTTTAAGTTACTAGTTGGTACCGATGTTGATATACTGATCAGTAATCACCAATCATATGCGCCTAGATATGAGTGGGTGGAAATTATTTTTCCTCCTGGCTTTTGCGTACGCGAATATTGCCACCCTTTAAATTAACCATTGAAACGGAAGGTTGCGTAGGCGGCACGTTGTATCGTATCGTGAAATAGTTAATGGAAATAGTGACATATATATAAATATATATGTTATTTTTATATGAAATGAAATATTGATAGCAATAAATTTTTCGAAAAACATTTTTAGTGAAATAACAAAAGAGATATTTTTTATTTTAAAATCTATATATTTTTTTTGTGGACATATATTTAGACCAAAAATAAATATAATAATGAAAAAATATATTTGAATAAGTATTAGTCAAAAAATAGTTTTAAAAATAAGTATTGAAATTATTTTAAAAATATAAATATATATCTTTGTAAATAATCTTGAATATGAGTTACATTGTCAATGCTAATGTACGGTTGTATAATAATTTGTTGCGATAAATCGTGGGAGATAAACAAATCAATCGATTCATATGACACTAAAATATTTAAATTCATTACATAAATTTATTATTTTTTAATCTGTACTCTATCGCTTGAATTTATGTATTTTTTTTATTTAAAAATTATTTTGAATATATATATTTAATGCTAATTCAAAAAATTTTCAATTAAGAATTAGTCTATAAATTATAAAAAAAAATATTTCTAAAAAAATGCACATTTCAAAAATTTTGTAAACTATACGTGCAATTTTTCAAAATATTTTTCTAATATTTATTTTTTTTGTTAAGAAAAATCAAAAAATTTTTTAATGTCTGCTAACTTTATTGTCATTAATTTTTGTACTTAATAATAAAATTTTTCCATAGAAAAAATGATTTTTCGATTACCTATATATATATATATTCTAGGAAAAAATTTATCAGTCAAAGTTAGCAGGATAAAAAAAAAGTAAAAAGTGAAACAGAAAAATCTGTGTGTCATTAAGATACGATATTTGAAACAATGTGCCAGGTGGACCGTGACAAATTGCACATTCTCGCAGACAGATCACACACCGACGTTCTCTATACACACAATATCATTTATGTACACACAGTGAACCTCGTAGAGTATAAATCCCATCTTATGAGTATAAGTATAAATCATATCGGGTAGCACGTTACTTTATATACCTCCACGATAGATGATGCTGTATATTTTCATTCTTATACTTATTTATTTTTTTTATCGCTTTCGTAGTTCAAGATTTAACGATTGTCTCAAGTTTAAAAATCAAAATTTATAATTTACCTTTTTTTTCTAACTATAGATAAATCGGCGTGCCGTTACAACCTGACGTTAATTTAAATTTTAAAAAAATATATAATAACTAAAGAGTATAAGTATAATAAACAAATATATTGTACAAATAAATTAGTCTTTTACCCAAGTACATAATTATGTTATTTTATTTATTATAAATTATTATTAGAAGGGTGTAATGTCAAATAGTTTTTTTGAGAATTTAAGAATCTCGTGAACTTTAAAACAGTTTAAGTAAACTATCAGCAATCTATCTATGTATATATTTATATAGATAGTTGTTGAAGTGTCTGGGGTCAAGGGGGTGTTAGTTTGCCGTGTTCTCAATATAATATGCGTGTGTATTTTCTCACGTCGACGTCTGTATTTCTCCTGACCGGGACTTAGCACGTGGTGTGCTTGAATTATGCGTAAAACCGGATTGTGTACGCACTAGACTTGCGAATCCTCTGTATCTTATAGACTACATCCTCCATACTTGCGGTCTCTACAAGTAATTCGACATAGAAAATTTTATTATCGCTATTTTATTAAACTCAAAAAATTAATAACATTAATTTATTATCTAATCCTCAGTCTTACGCCGTATTAAAGTTTTTTCAGTAAAAAATAAATAAATAAATTGGGTTTTTAAATTAATCTGCAATTAAATTTACAGTGGAAATTTAAATTTATTTATTTGACTACAAGTATTTTAAATTTTGATTGCTAATTTTTTATGATTTATCAGTAGTAAAAATTAAATATTTCTATCCAATTACGAAATAGTGGCACGAGCCGTTATTTTGTATTGTAAAAAAATTTTATGATTTAAGACAAATTTACTCAAGCGAATCTTCCAATTTGGCTTTTAAACCTCGACAACAAACAAGCACATGAATTTGCTTTGGTAAAAGCTCAAGATATTTTTATTTAGTATGAGCTCTGGTCTGTAGATCGTTTTAAAATTACGGCTGATCGTAAATTTAAAAAGGATAGGGAGCGCCATCGGGAGAATATTCACAAGCACCTGGCTGTATTGCCACGATAATAATAACTTAAATCACTTGGTATATTACTCTTATCTATATAAACTAGTATCAGTACCAGTACTAAGACCAATGCTAGCAACTAGTATTTGTATTTCAGTTATATTTTCAATTACGCTCAATTTAAAGCCATACTGTGAAGATCGAGAGTGAGTTCGGAGTAATTATGGAATTTATTTCAATCAAAAGTTACTCCATTGCTCAGGTTTTCAGTTTTTATAAAAAATTACTCCGCATACGGGAGTTCATTTTTTAATCGCAGTGATTTTTATTTTAATTGTCTGCATTGCGATTCGGAGTTTTAATATTAAAATAAACTCACTGGAGTAAATTTCACTCCGAGGGGAGTAAATAAATAACCAGTCATCCGCTCTGCATTCACTCCACATTTAATCTGCATTAATTCCTCAAATTTTTTATGATCCTGAAGTCAGTAGACAATTAACAATTTTCGGATTTATTTTCAATACATAAATTACAAAAAAAAAAAAACTAAAAATATGCACATGTAGAAAATTTAAAAAACTACAAGTGCAATTTTTTAAAATATTTTTTTTTTTAATTTATAATTTAAAAAAAAAATCCAAAAATTATTAGGCGACTAATTTCAATCATAAATTTTTAGTGTAGTCATCCGACGGTTTAATACTAAAATATACAGATATAATATACATAATATATATGACTATGATGTATTCTTGAGCAATTGAAGCTGATGCATTTTATGGGGATTTCAATAATTTAAATACCGCGTTGACGATTTAAAATAAATAAATAACAAGAAAGTTTAATAAATTAACGGAATAAAAAAGGGTAAAAACGGTAGCCAGCGTAAAAATTTTTAAAGGTTGTGTAATGTGAGCTTGTTAAATACATAAACAGTAAATTCCATCCGCGACACGACACGACAGCAGAAGAGTTAAGTCGGAATTATATTTTGTCTATAATCCTAAAGTACATAAATACACATAATATGATAACCGTTAGTGCTGAGACGTTAAAGCTTGTTTATTAATCGTTACATTAAGTACACAACATGTCATTCTATTTCTTATATATATATACTATATCTATATATACATTATACACTGGCATAAACGTTGGCTCATAGTAATTAATAATAATTTAATCCCTTTGAATTTATGCAAATGAAATATCGAGGATAAATAATATTATGAAATCTCAATTAAGCTGTTCAGTAATTTATAATTAGCTCATAGTCGCGCAAACGGAGTTATAATTATTTTTTTAAATGTGAAAGAGAGGGAAAAAAATGAAGGAAACGTGATATATGTAAATAAAAAAAATAAAAATTCGTTGATGATCGAGCAGTCGCTAGTGCAGACTTTCTTTTGCAAGATGGCGAACCTCCCTCAGCAGCTTCATATATCTCCGTTATCTTGATCGGAGCACACGAGGTACTTAGATACATGCTGGCATAGTTGCTTAGTCGGTAGAGTACTCTACAGACTGAAGTCGGATTATTTATAAAATACTCGAGTCTATTATTCATTCAATTTAATTCTTCTAAGATATTGTTATTTTGGCTACCACGTTATCAAATAAAATTGCACGCTTCATCACTATTATTTACACTGGCATTACACTTGTTGAAAGGTATCAGCGAAAGCTGGACAGTAAAGTTATCCAGTTCGATCAACAAATTTCGCTCTTGTCGGAGTGACTTTACTCGAACGAAGTTTTAAAATGTTTATTTTCAAATTTCTTTACGGTGGTAAAGAAAAATTTTTCTCACTTTACAATTTTTAGTATACTTGTTATTGGTCTCTATTAGAAGAAATTTTCTTCTTATTAATCTAAAATTTTTTTAGAATAAAAATTTTTAATTTTCTGTTCAGGAATTTGTTGTTTTTTAGCTTTAGCCTAATATACAGAGATAAATTTATGGTAATAATTTCAGTATATTATGGGAATTTATGGTTCCCATATCGCATGGTAACAGATTTATTTTGAGATACCGATTATGGGAATGGCACCCATATAAATTATGGTAACAATTCCTATAGATATGGGTTTCATTTCTATACGATAATGGAAAAATTCCTAGAAAGTTATGGTAATAATTCGTATGTCATTATGGTAACCGCTACTATGGGTGCATTGTAACACCGGACCATAAGAAAACTGGTATAAAATTTACAAGTGTCCCATAGCAAACGGTACGCGCAGACGACACGATTGGGACCTATGCGCATACGTTTATTATGGGGCACTTGTAAATTTTGTAGCAGTTTTCTTATGGTACGGGGTTACAATGCACCTATAGTAAAATTTATGGGAAATGTTTTACAATGTATAGTAATGGTTACCATAACACTTAAAAATTCTTCATATTATGGGACTCAATTTTATGAAAATATTATCACACCATAATAGTATGGGAATTATTACCAAGTATAGAGTTTATTCCCATATCCAATATGGATGGGAACTATTTCCATGAGTATGGTAATTATTACCATTCGATATAATTATAGGAATCGTTCCCATAGTTATGGAAATTTTTCCCAGAATTTATGGGTGCATACCCCATAATTCCAAGTAATTATTACCATAACTTTATGGGTTGATATTTCATAAACGTCCTAGGAACGGTTAAAAAATTTTCTCTCCGAGTAGAAAAAACCCAGACCTGAGTAATAAAAAATAATACAGAATTTAGATCTCCGCCTATTTTTAAAATAAATATTTAATGATCGTTTTCAATAATTTCATAAAATAATTTAACGTAATTGAATAAAATATAAAATTGACAGTTAATTTTGTTTAAAAATAATTTATCTAAATCGACCGCGGCATGATCAATGATTTAATTTATCGTTTGACGGTTGACATTACTTAATAAAATCGAATGCTGAGAGTTGAGGTATGCGAGTATATATCAATGGACACGAAAGGACCGATCACATTTATATAAATACATACGTGAGTCGATGGTATCTAAGCACTTGTTTCATTGTATCCATTCCGACGTTCTTGGAGCATTGTATCGGTATGCATCGTGCGACATCGTCCTGTATAACCCAAGATAAAGACGGAAAAGACGAGAATGGTTGTTACGAGTGAGGTTGCGAGGACAGTTTATGGGAGCTTTTAAATTGTTTTATTGCATACGACTTTGTCGGCGGCAATCCCACTAGATATGTGCTCAGTTGAGTCCTCGTCCTCGTCTACGTCGTTCCTTCTACCATATCTATACCGATAGCTTGAAGAAACTTCTTCCGGTTAAAACTACTTGACGGGTACGTTATAATACACTAGTACTCTTGCGGAAATTATTGAGCCGTTCACTATCGTCCATTTTATTATTCTTGATTCATGACTTAATCTGCCATTTATGGCTCATTTTTTTTATTACAAGCACTAGTTATTTTCCGATAAATCAAATTTTATTTACTTCATTTTTTAAAATTATTTTAGCTGCTCCACTTAAATTAAAATTTTTTTTATTTTATTTAATGCTCAGTAATAAATTATTTAATTTATTCCCTGTGAAATCACAGTCCGGTTACATGTAATAGTCAATTGTAAGTGAAAAAAATAAAAGTATATTGTTTTTTTTCTAATAACAATAAAATATGACATAATTTTTATATTGAAAATGCAAATAATGTAATTGCAAAATTAACTGATACCGAAGTTAGCCGACTTATAATTTTTGAATTTTTTTTAAAACCATAAATTATAAAAAAAAAAAATATTTTAAAAAATTGCACCTGTAGTTTTTTTCATTTTCTACATGTGCATATTTTTACTTTTTTTTTTTTTTTCTTAAATTGACTTGTTAAAAAAAATCTGAAAATTTTTAATGGTCTTCCAACTTCAGGATCATGTCTAGGCAAAATTAATTAATGATGCCTAGGTAAAAAAAAAATTTATGAACAAAATCTACCCACACACTGAATCAACTGCGCTTGAGGATGAGGTAATGACTGCAGATAAAAATAAAAAAAACGAAATAAACTCGACTTGGAAATATATATCTGATAAGAGCGATTGCATCATTAACGAGCAGTACGTGCTTTTAAAGTAAAGAGACAAAAGAAGTCCAGCTACTTTAGCTACCGGCAATCAAAGCACGTAAATCGCGGAAAAATTGATCTACACACATGTCTATTTATTTAATTAAATAATGATTTTTACCGTAATCTAAATAATTTATACCTATGCAATATGAAATTGACGTTTTGTGTCACTTTATTGCTAAAATGATTTTTTGTTTCCCTTCAATATATAATTTTTAATATCAATTAAATAATTGAAGTGTAAACATGAAAAAAAAATTTTGACTTTTTTTTTTCATTTACAATTAAGATAAAAAAATTTAAAATGTGTACATCTTTTAACGTGACATTGGTAGCAGTGTATTTATATATATAGGTTCGGTTTTTGGGCGTGCAATCGAATTGTCGAACGTCCAAGTTTTACAAAACTACATTCCGGTGACTCGGTGAGTTTTTGTCTTCCACACACATCAACAGTTTCATGTTTTGTTGTTTTCATATATATATATATATATGTATATATATACTAACAATACTGTACTTGGCGATACAACAGAACGACTAGTGTAAGAATGAATACACTTACACTTATATATAGTAAAGTATATAGGTAGATATATACAACGGGATGAAAAGTAGTGGATCTTCTTCTCCTTCGTCCTGGACATCAGGATCTCGCCACCGTATGCCCGTACTGGGTTTATCGCCATTTGCCGATCGTTTTCTCTATACCAACTTCTACCAGCTTTTATATTCACAATAAAATTTTTAAACTTACGATAAAATTATTTAACTCATGTTATCTTACGGTAAAAATATTTTTTGTCTCAAAATTTTAAGTAAAAAAAAAAAATCTGTCAATAATTAAAATAAAAAAAAAATTAACTAATTAATTAATACTTAATTATTTGAAGAACGCAAAGTATTTTTAATATTTAAACTGCTAGACTTTCTTGCCTATCAGCTGATCTATAAAAAATCCTGTGCCGATAAATGAAAATTTTTATGAAAACTTGAAATGTCCTTACGAATATCATATAAATATTTTATCTTAAACAAGATCCCAAGACTTTCCCACAGTTTTATCCACGCATCTCCGGAATCTCTGCCAGATTGGATCACACATGAGATTTATCCTGATATATCACGTGCTTGAGCTGATTTTCTATCTCTATCTATCTCCCGCTCTCTCTTCAACTCTTCAGGCTGTCCACCTACGCTCGATCTCGATTGCGGCAAAATAAAGCGTTCGAGTTTATATACATCCAGTATATATATATATATATATATATATATATATATATATATGTACAGTATAGAGTTGAGTCGTACGTCGTAGAAAAATACCAGCGTTATATGCAGCCAGACGATTTCATTCGGAAAAGTATCGATCAAGACAATTTAAACTCTCGCACACGCAATTATTTAAATTTGCCTAAGATAATAAATACATCAGTGACAATATTTTTTTAACTAGCAAATTATAATTATAAATCAGCTGTTGTAAATTTTTACCATACTTGAGATAACTATTTATCAAACAAAATGATTAATTACAATCATTAATATCAAATAAATAAATTCATTCATTCACAACAAAATCCATTAACGTGTTAAATATTTTAAAACATGTTTTCACTTATTAAAAATATGTATGTATGTATGTATGCAACACATACTTTGAAGTCCATTAAATAAGTTCGCGGATATTGAAACATTTTAAATAAATTCTTTATCTCAATAGTGCGCTGATAATTAATGATGAGCAACTGACGGTTATCATTGAAATTTAATAAGACAAATTTCGTCAAACTGTCAAAAATCGGGAGGAAATTCAGAGTGATTACTACGATCAGGATTTTAGCTTTGATTTAAAAATAACAATTAATAAAAAATGGTGTCAAATTTTTTATATTGTGGTGGAAATATTGATCGTATAAAAAAATTTTTCAAACAAAAATTGTAGAAAATTTAATTTTCCATAAAAAATGTCTCTTATAATTTTTTCTTAGGACCAATAAGAAAGTCGTAATTTCAAAATTAAGATTTTCATAATTAACAGAAATTTGAATCGTTCATTATGAATCTTAATTTTGGAATTACGGTGAAAATATTGGTCGTATAAAAAAATTGTAAAAGACATTTTTTCTAGAAAATTAAATTTCCTACAACTTTTATTTGAAAATTTTTTCTATAAGACCAATATTTTCGCCGTAATATTATCATTTGAAGCAGTCATTTTGAAATTAAGGCAAAAATCTTGTCCCTAGTGATTACGAATTTTTCTCTGAATCCGCATTCACTCCGATTCAGAGTTTCAACAATAAAATAAACTCTATTTGGGAGTAAATTTAACATCGAGAAGATTGAATGAATAAACAGTCATCCACTCCGGATTTAATCCGCGTTCGGTCCCCAAATACTTTTTTCAGTGTAAAGATATGGTTGGAAAAAAATATTCTTTATACATTTAGTCACATAGATAAATGAAAAAAAAAAAAAAAAAATTGTAATAATTAAATACAGAATAAATTTAAAAATATTCGGTGCTGAATCAACTGACAAGTTGGATGAGTCATTGAAAGAGAATCTAATGGACTAAAACGTGCATCAGTAGATATATTGAGGCTGGCCGCAATATATTTAATACAGACTAGCACACGTGGGACGTCACATACGTAACGGAGCGTATAATTCAGAGGTGAGAATGAGAAGGTGAAAAGCCACAGGACTAACCGTCTGGTGATGATGCCAGTGCTGGTGCTAGTGCTGGTGCTGAAGCTGCCGGTGATGCCTCTGTAGGAGGTTCATTAACATCTCAAACAAGTCATGAGTCTACTAGACATTAAGAAGCATCAGTTCTTCCGTCACTTAACTCTCCTTTCATCCTCATCCTCATCCTCATCACTACACTTTATCTCGGTTATTTTTTTACCCACATATTTTACATCGGACTTCCATATACGCGTGTCTCAAATACATTAATGAACTCGTTCTACTTCTATACGTTACCCATATTATTTTAACTTATAATTTATAATAAAATCAATACTAATACTAATACTAATACTACTCAGACTTATTGAGCTGAATTGAATGACCGGAGAGTAAATAAAAATAATTATCGTTATCATATAATAATAATCTATTGGATTTCCTTAACATTACCTTACATTACATTGCATTAGGTGCACTAGGTTATTTATTGATGTCTTCTAACTGGTTAATTTCACACTTACGCGTGGGAGAGTTGTTTCAATAGATACGAGCGTAGGAAGTGAAATGCAGACGTGAATTACCTTTTTTTATATTTACTTTTCATTTATACTTTATACTGTATATTATATATTACATATTTATGTTTATATTTATGTACGATTGTCGATCAAGCCCGCGGGTAAATTATATTTTTAAAATAAAGAAAATTTCAGTCTCGAAAATACTTGTATTGAAATGATGATACGGGTATAGTATTACAATGTAAAAAATCCGGAGTGATTATGGATTTTATTTCAATCCTAATTCACTCTGACACTTGGAGTTACGGAGTTTAAAAAAAAACACTCGGCATACGGAGTAAAAACTCTCTTTAGGAATAAATTTTACTCCGAACCAGAGTTTCAATATTAAAATAAATTTCTCTTTGGAGCAAATTTTACTAAGAGGGAGTTAAATAAATAAACAATCAGCTGATAAGTTTTTACAGTCTCATAAATAAAACAATTATAATTAGGGAGAATATTTTTGCCTTAATTTTGAAATGAATCGTTCAAATATTTGATATTTTGGCGAAAATATTGGTCGTACAGAAAAAGTTTTCAAACAAAAGTTGTAGGAAATTTAATTTCCAAAAAAAAATGTCTCTAATGATTTTCTTATACGACCGATATTTTCACCGTAATTCCAAAATTAAGATTCATAATGAATGATTCAAATTTTTGTTAATTATAAAAATCTTAATTTTGAAATTGCGGTGAAAATATTGGTCCTAAGAAAAAATTATAAGAGACATTTTTTTTACAAAATTGAATTTTGAACAACTTTTATTCGAAAAATTTTTTTATAAGACCAATATTTTCACCGTAATTCCAAAATTAATATTTATAGTGAATGATTCAAATTTTTGATAATTATGAAAATCTTAATTTTGAAATTACGGCTTCCTTATTAATCCTAAGGAAAAATTATATGAGACATTGTTTTTAGAAAATTGAATTTTTAACAACTTTTATTTGAAAAATTTTTCTATAAGACCAATATTTTTGCCGTAATATCAAAAATTTGACATTAATTATTAATTGTCAATTTCTTTATTAAGGAAAAAATCCTGGTCTTAATCAAAATAAATTTAAAAGACTCACCCAAGCAGCCATTCATCGATAATCCATAATGATCGTGGTCACATTGATCGCAGCGGTCACCAATAACTCCCGTTTGACACTTGCACAATCCTGTGACGGCATCACAATCTTCTTCCGCGGCACCAATACCACAATCGCACTCGCGACAACCTGCGGTAACGTTACCGTATCCCTCTATGCACTTTGAACAATCGCGATCGGTGTATAATGGACGGCACAAACACTGACCACTTATCAAATCACACAAACTTGAACTACTGCCAATCATGTCACAGTTGCAAGCTGCGGAAAGTAATAATCGATTATTTTTTTGCTCAAAATTTTGATAATATTTTTATGGGTCTGACTTTCAGATAAATTTTTTAAACTTCTATTGAGAATACTGCGTCAAGATGGTACCGACATTAAGCTTTTAATACATCAGATTTTTTTTTAAGCCTTAATACCCATAAATTAGCTTTGTCATTGGTCTATTTTGTGTTGCGTCAACCCCCCCCCCTCCCTTGCCGTACCGATTTATCGCTACTTTTACACTAAATCTATTATTTATCTCCTTCCGTTCTCTAAATGTGCAGGAAAAAAAGTTATAAACATAAAATTTAAAAGACATTACGTCAGATTTATTTGAAAACTCATTCAACCCATAAGTATTTTACTGTTTGTAAATTGACGTCTTTTCGGTATTTTTAAAAAAATTATTTCTTGTGAGGTCCGGAAGCCCAAAGTCATTAAAATAAATAATTACATGACCTCTTTATGGTTTAATTTATTATATACTGAATTTACTTACGTAAACAATTCTGTTCCAAAGGGTCACCGTAGTGGGCTTCTTTACACTTTTCGCATCTAAAACCTTCAGTGTTGCCGCGGCATTCTAAGCAATGGCCCGTTTCTTGGTCACATGTGCCGCCGTTGCAAGGACAAAGCTCGCACGTGCCCCCAAGTTTCGTTGGGTCACCAAAGTATCCAATGTCGCAGCTAAAAAAGTTTAACAACTCAATACCTCCGTAACAGTTACAGTTTTTCGTGACAGTAAAAGTTAATTATGACGAAATTTGTACCTCTCGCAGTGGTCTCCGGTATATCCTACCGGACATTGGGTGCAGACATAATTGCCATCAGGGTTTTTAGGGTCATCGAGTTGACAATTTGGGCTGAACTGATTTGAAGCTTCAGTGAGTGGACAAGCGCACTTTTTGCAGTCATTTGGAGTTCCTCGAGTTGCGTCTCCGTAGTAACCGGATGCACATCGGTCACATTTTGGTCCCGTTGTATGATGCTCGCACATCTATAAAAAAATTTTTTTAAATTATACTGATAGCCTGACGTTCTGATCAAAAAGTTGGCAATCAACTTGACATCAAATTGCTGACAATTTGCAGCTTTTGTAACTGTTGACAACAAGTTGTTACCAACTTTTCCAGAAAGTTCACGACAATTTTCTGATGACAACTTGGCAGCAAACTATTGCAGAAAGTTGTTACCAGCTTGCTGCCAACTTGACCATCAGGAAAGTTGATAATTTATTTAACGATTTTTTTCTCGTAAAACGATTGTCGGTAAAGAAGGCTCCAGTTTATTTTCCATCGGTTCTATACCGGTCCATAATTTCTGCCGCTATACTACCAATCGCCGATCACCAACAATTTATATATTTATATTGTAAATTTATAACAGTCGATAAAGTAGTAACACTCACATTACATTCGCCCATAACAAGATCACAGGATCCAGCATGATTATAACAGTCGCATTTAACGCAAATATGATGATCCTGATGGTCGCTGCCATTGACAATAACTTTGACGTAACCCCAGGCGCAATATTCGCATGACAGCCCGGCATATCCTTCAGGACATTTGCAATGTTCAGCGAGACTTTCCATTCCATCTTCAGCACGATCTCCAATCGGAAGAACGACAGACTGTAAACTCGCTTCCACTTGCTCTGAATGATACTGCGCGCGAATCATCAAGTACTTGATATCTGCCAGGACCTTGAGCATCTGGGATCGAGTTACTGGGTCGCCTTTGTACTCAGTCCTGCGCAGTCTTGTCGGTATGTCCTGGACTTCGCTGTGAACATGATACCATCCCTGTTCCGTAAGCGGTACCGATATTTCGGCTTCCTGGCCGTTGTACTGCTCTTCTCCGTACGCAATTCTCATTCCATTTTTACCCTGTGTAATTTTATTTTTATTTTTACTTCAATTGTCATGGTGATGTAAGATAATAAAATAGAAGAAAAAAAGTTACCACAAGGATGACATTGGGTTCGATGGTCGGTTTACCGCTAGTGTCACCTCGCATTACTATCCAAGTCGTCGAGTATGTGAGATTACTTCCGTAAGACGACAATCGATTCCCCGTGTAAATTTTAGGAGCGAACCAGAACGGACTCTGATACTCAACTTCGAAAGATGCAACGATTAGCCAGCCGTTGTCTGGATCTATCGTCGGTATCACCGGTCTCGATCCATTTATGTCTGTTACCCGCCACTCATCTAATGTTGAAATCTGCAATCAAAATATTTATTTTTTAAATTTTTTCACAAATTTTGTCTCCTCCAAAATTAGCGCAAGAAATTTTCAAATATTTTTTTACCTAAAATTTTCTTTTTAAATTCTAATCTTATTATTTTTTTATTTATTTAAATGTTAGTATTTATTTATTAAAAAAAAAAAAAACTAAAATAGCTAATTATAATTTTTACAACAAAAACCATTACTTTTATATGTTTATCAGCAATTGTATGGTAATGAGCCGTAAAAATATATGTATTAACCGATAAAAAAAAATTATTCAATGATTCTTTCAACCGCTTGTACAAGTACCGTATTCTCTATAAGCAATAAAAAAACGTCATTTATTCCCATAGCAAAATGAGAAAATAAAATTGACAAGAGCGTTGAAGTAATAATAATATAGAAAGTAAAAGGGTAGAGCATGTCCACCCTCGTTTATCGCACTCCAGCATTATAATGCCAACACAGCAAGAGTCGTTCGTGCGACAGCGTAATTACGGGTTATACTGTCTTCCGTTCCGAGTCATGAGCACCGATAACAGGGATAGACATAAGCTTATCCAGTTCATCTAACGACTATCGTGTCTCTCTGTACTGACCAAGATTCATCCGTCCATTCAAGTCCGCTCATCTTTCTCATCTCCCTCACAAGATACTTGTCAACTTTATATATAGAGTCTCGACTCCTAACAAGCCTCTATCATCTTCCACTCCTAAAAATCTACATATTTTATGCATAATATAACAATTTAAACTCAGATATTCTCAACGACGATAAAACAAAACCATACAAAATAAATGTGATGATAAATTTTTAACTCACCGACTGATAAACGAGAGTCGCAGCAGTGCATTGATCGGTAACTCCGAAACAGTCACACTGCAAGCATCCCTCGATATTGTCACGGGTCAGTGCGAAGTAACCGGGCTTGCATCGGTCACAGAAATCCCCGGCAACATTTGCTTTGCAAAGACAGTCGCCCTCGCAGTCGTGTGACGGCAATATTCCACGTGCGTCACACGGACATGGCATGCAATCAGGAAATTGACGATAACCAGCTGCACATTGGTCGCATTTGTAACCAGAAAATCCTGGTTTACATTCACAAGCACCTGCTACCTAAATGAGTTAATAAATTATTTATTTATTTAACAAAAAATTAATACATTGGAAAAAATCAAGAGTGAATTGCGGAGTTTTACAAAAAATCACTCCGCATATTAAAATAAAAACCTCTTACTCCACTCTAAATTTACTCTATATTTAATTAGTGTATGAAAAATATGGGATATTATTTTGTTAATAAATTAAAATTTTTTTAAATAATTTAGACCGCAGGTAAAATAAAAAAAAATTTGACAGATCGTAATTTTTCAGTGTATTTTATTAGAAACATGGGTTTGTTATAAAATTTTTATTGAAAGGAGGAAAAAAATGCAACTCTACTTGTGTATATTTATAGATTATATTAATTATGTAATACCTTGCCAGGATAAGTATCATCTGGAGTACAAAAACCGATGCTACCTCTCATATTACAGTGATCACATGGTACACAAGGACTAGGATCATTTGGCAAAATACCGTTGGGTCTATAGTAACCAACTTGACATCTTTCACAGTTGATTCCCGTCGTATGATCCTTCGGTTATAAATTTAAATAGTTAAGTAATTATTTTTAATTAAATTACTAAGTAAATAAATAAATAAATAATTACCGTGCAATTTATACAAACGCCACCACCACGATATTTTCCCCTTATGTCCATAGACATTTTTCTATCAGCGATCTCTGGATCGTATCTACAAGAACTTGCGTGACCATTGCAATTACATTTTTCGCAGTAAAATCCTTTAGCAGATGTACCGGGCTTCCAAGGCGCCTGATTGTACATTGGGCAGCACTTTTCGCATCTTTCACCGCAAGTATGTCGCTCGCATTCACACTCCTGATGCTGTAGAAAATATTAATTATTTTTTTTATAGTCCATTTGTTAAACTAATGAATATTTGTTTGAATTTAAAAAATTATTGCGATTACAAGTCTACTACGAGTAGACTTGACATAAGGGAAGTGTAATGTGTAATAAATATATATGTCGTAGGAAAAGGAGAAAGTTTTATAATTTACATGACGAGTGGTTATTTCCGGCGGATGTTGATCATTCAATGTAATACTCAAAGTAATCCTGTGATTACGTATTTTAATATTTATTTGTCTTTACCAATAAATCGCTTAAGGAAAAAAAATTTTATACATAGATCCCGTTTGGTTTTTTTAATTATCTTTAATTTACGTCGACATTTCAGTTCAAGTCACAAGCTTTTTTCGAAATGTTTGAAACTGGGGTCCTTGAAAAAAAAGTTATTGCTAATAATTATTTATTTGAATAGAGATAAAATAGTCATGTATACTTAGGTTGTTATTTTAGAGTTAAATTTTAAAAGTAATGGACTGCGAAATGCAAATAGTTCCTTTGTTCACTAGAGCAATTTTACAGTAGTAATAAAATCGTTATTCTACCGCAAATGGGCACGTCTATTTTTATTCCGTGGTACTATATATGTATATATTTATAGATGTAGACTAGTTATATATATATATATATATATATATATATATATATATATATATATATATATATATATATATATATATATATATATATTTACGTGAGCATGTTAATAAAAAATATCTTGTGTACTTAATTATCACAGAGGGCACGGAAAAAAAATATTGCGCTTATCACTCACCAACGGAGAGCGACAGTTGTATCGTGATTAGTACTAAATTGTAACTTGATTTTCACGATATATATACCAATATGAATGAAACACTAGATACTTATTATAATGATCCTACGGATTGTGAATATACTTAAATGTATAGTGATCGTCAGTTAACGTATCCATATCATACCAAAACGGATCGTGATTATCGCGATCTACTTCTCAAGCGCCACCACTCATAACCAAATTATTTAATAGAAAATTTACATCAATTACTTACGTATATTCTATTACTTGATTACATTTCTTCATATTAAATAATCATTTTTTATTGCAGTTATTAGAATTATTAATTCCAACTAAAAATAAAATTGTAATGAAGTTAAAGTTCAAAATTCATCCATTTTAACCTCAAATGTTTTCATGATTTCCTCAAATGATCTTATGATTTCGGGATCCGCCGATTGCGATAATCACGACCCAATAGACCAAGACTTTCTGTATACAGCGTATAACCAACCGAGGAGAGTGAATATCACGATACCGTTGAGTGGTGGGCACAATATTTTTTTTTCCGTGGGTTTGAGTTGATGCAACAGTTGGAAGCTTTCAAACATTTGCTTACGATATATCGGGTAATGAAATCTGTAATTGAGGATTTGTTTTTTTTTTTTTTTTTCGATAATAATTAAGACGAAATGAGACAATGGGTAAAAACGGCCTTCTTAAAAAAATACCGATAATTTTTTATTCAGTTTCTAATTATTTTTTTGTGATCTGGTCAGTTAAACTAAAAAGTAGGACAAATCGGGCCGCTTTGAAAAAAAAAAGAAAATCTGATTTTTTTTTTAAATTCTTGAGCATAAAGGTACAAAATTAATTTCAAAAACTTTTGCCCATTTAAATTTTTTATTTTAAATTAAAAATGTCCCGATTTAGAAAAAATTTTAAGCAGCAAATTTTTCTCCTTTACCTCTAAAAATAATTAATAATGATTTTAATTGAATAATTGAGTGACAACCTGTTGAAATAGAGTATTAATAAAATGGTGATAAAAATAAGAAATCGAAATGGCAGAGACTAATTGTGCTGAAAATATCAGAGCTGATTACTCTGAAGAACATTTATAATGCAAGTGACCTGGTGCAGTGATTATCATGCTGGTAAATAACGGGGAAGGGTAAACGGCGGAATCGCCGCTTCGGTGATTCATCGTCAGATCGTTCGAGCATTAAAGCTCTTTTGCCTCTTGCCTCAAATCTACTCCCTCTTAAATTTTTTATAATTTAAAGACTCACCGCCTTACAAGATCCACTGACACATTAAAAAAAATTAGTTAAAAAAAATGTTATTATTTAAACGTCTCCTTATCTCGAAACAACATTTAAAAGTATTTATCTCACATTTAATTGAGACACAATTTGTCGGAATATTTGAGATTCCTGAATTAAAAAGTGTGCCAGCAAAAATTTAATCGGCCCCAATCTATTCACTCTTAAAATATCGACCACGTGCGCCGGGCAAAAACTCATCCGATTCTCAAGCCCATAAAATAATTCCAATTTATTAGTTGTCTCCCGCGATATATTTTTTAACTACATAATAAATATTTAAGTACAAACATATACGTAAAAGTTCAATATAAATCGAGCCGTTTTAAAATAAAGTTTCATAGCAAAAAAATAAACGAAAATCGTGTAACAAAAAAATGTATTTAGAGTGGACGAAAAATTGCAAGCGGACTCTTTGATCCTTTCTCGGCTCCTTTAATCCTTATCCCTTCTCACGTCTCCCTTTCACATTGAACACGACCGCGAATGCGATCGTGACCGATGACCGCGCGGTAACCGAAAGCAAATAAAATTTTTATTTCGTAACAACTCTCATGCGGTCTTATTATTTTATATCCATGGTGTTAATATAAATTAACACCAAGTGAAAACTATTTACCACTTTAATTTTTAAATTTTTAACTCGCAGCGAAACAAAAAAAATTTTTTATCTTTTAATGTCATGATTTTTTTTTTTTTAAATTAAGAAAAATTTTTCTTGCAAAATTTTAAATATCTGATGAAATTTATAAATTTATTTATATAGAAAAAAAAAAAAAAAAATTACACAATTATTTATCGCGATAATCGTGAGGTGACGATACTCTACGCCGTGTAAGGAAGCAACTTGCATAGAGTGTCTACTTAATAATTTATGTTTTAAAGTTGTGATATAAATTGTGAATTACCCCATGGCGCACACTGTACCGACACCGTGAAGCGTGACCTGAGCACAAACAACGTCCACCTATGCTTATTTCTTTTATGGAATAAAATGCACGTCGTTTGTCGGCGACTGCACCACCGCCTCGATGTAGCCTCTGCAACCTCAATCTTACGAATCGAGCCTGCGTAAACTCCTCAAGTAGTTGGCTGTGATTTTGTGCGCCCGGTCGACCATTAAGTAAATGCGTGTGAATCTGAAATCATTTTATTTTACTTATAACACATTTTTTTTTTTTTTTTTTTTCTTTTACAAGATTAGATACTATTGTCATTATACTTTATGTCTAATGCAGTTGCAAAATATGTACATTGAAATAAAAATGAGAGAGAGCGAGAGTGAGAATGATAATGGACGCAAATCCATAAATGGATTCGGGAATGAATTAATGAGGCTGAAAAATGTTTAACAAGTTAAAATAAAAATTAATGGGTTGTCGTTCCATAAAAGGAATTTGTTACTTAATATAGAGAACAATTGAGTGCATAAAAAAATTACTTTGTTGATAAAAAAAAAATTTATTGCAAGGAATAAAAAATTTTTAATATTTTTACACGGAAAAAAATGATGCTCAAAATTTTAATAGTTTGTAGTTTATTTTTGACTTAAAATTAGTATATTTTATACTAATATAAAATCAGGATCATTATATATATTACAAAATGGCTATTATTTATATTAAAATTTGATACACATAGAAGAGGAAAATTTGTAATTTCGTATATTAAAATTAATATGAAAAAGGATCGATAAATTGGTACCTTCAGTTATTACTATTCAAATAAACATACAAAAATTTTAAAAATGAGGAACCGAAAAATTAGTAAACGTACATATTAATATATAAAGATCTAGTATACGAATTTTTCATTTTATTATTTACCATTTATTCGATATATGTATATAATAAATTAATTTATAATAACGAATAAATAGCATTTTATATTAATTATTAGTCAATGGGACAGAATTTATAAAATAAGAGTTAAAAATTTAGGGTATTTTTATGAGCAAAAAATCAGTATCTAGTATACTAATTTTCCGTTTTATTATTTACCACTTATTCGATTTATATATATTGTAAATTAATTTATAATGATGAATAAATGATATTTAAAGCTAATAATTTATCAGTGATATCGAATTTATAAAATAAAAATTTATAACTTTTTCAATTTTCGGCTGTAAAAATCAGTATCTAAGATAGCAATTGTTAATTTGTCCAATCATTACTTTTAATAGATTATGCCATAAATTAATTAACTTTCACTAATAAGTCCCGTATTATACCTAAAAGTAATAATATTTCCTAACTTTTTGAAATAATTGATAGTAGTTTTCAGGAATCTACAAAAATTAGTAAACTACTTTGCATTAAGCACATAATAGTACTAATTATTGATAACAGATTCCACTTTTTACTTTTATTTATTAATTTTTAATATTATATTTTTTCCGTGTACTTAAAAAATTTTGTTTTTTTTTTTTAAATGTCATATATTTTTTATTGTTTAAACGGGTCATTGGGCATGTGTGAATTATATCTAAGACTGAGATCGTATACACAGGGTGAGAGATTTGTACTAAGAAAGAGACAGTTTTTAAGACATGAGAAGAGATACGAGTAAAATAACATGAGAGTGGAGAATTGCCATGGAGTTAGAGGTATAAAAGGTCTTGCGATGAGAATGTATACATGTATATATATTATATATATATATATATAAGTAAAAGAGAAAAGAGAGACGAGTTATATAGATGATAAAAACGGAGATCCCTACATTCCTACCATGTATGGTTGCACTGACGACCCTTGTAAGGGATCTCACGTACACACTCGTGATGATGCTGCGCCTCAAGCACACACGACAAGGAGGATATAGAGGAGGGTTTGTGCGTTCAACGTTTTACGCTTTTGCAACAGAGGTGAAATGTATAAAAAAAAAAGCTAAATAAAAAATGAGACTGGATCATGTCTCGCTTAGCTTTTAAAAAAATAAAAGTCTGGTTGTCTTGTCTCCAGCTATCCAGAAGATTCAAGAACTCGGGATTCAGGTCCTCTTGTATAATCCGGCCTCAAAAATTTAATGGCATTTTTAATTTTCTTCATGAAGCTGATAAATTAAAGAAGTAAAAAATTTCTGACCGTTTACTTTTTTTGTTTAATTAAAAACGCGCGGAATGTTAATTCAATATCTATAAAAGTATGGTAATTTTTTTGCTGTTCCGTTTGACTTTACAAGTTTATTTTTAATGTAAATCAATAAAATTTTATGATGTACAGAAAGAGTGTTACGTTACTCAGTGCAATATAAAAAATTAAAACTCAACAGTTATCCAATCATGTATAATTATATGAGTATCTTGTAAACCGGATAATAATTAATGATCGATTGAGATCAAATGTGTGTAATCGTGTGTGTAACGACATCAGCAGTATCCCGTCGCACTGACGCCACGTCATTTGTCGCGACTTGAGTATTATTTTATAAAATAAAAATAAAATTATTGCGGCCACAAATAGTGATAATTAAATTATTAAGTTACTTTATTATTTACTAATTACGGAAATTAATCATCAGTTTAATTACGGTCTTTTTTTCAAGACGATTTTATAGAAAATTGCTTGTAGCAGAGGATCTCGTAGGACAACTTTGATTAAATTTTATCACAATATGTCTTAATTAGTTGAGCAGACTCAAAAGTTTATATATGTATGCACCTGTATATATTATATACATATATACAACTAATCAAATATTACCCATTTGCGAGTAATTTTTAAATAAGAAATAAAACAAAAAGAATCTGTTTTTATTCTTTCCGGTTTACTCTAAATTGCAGGGTAAATTTTATCGGAAAATTCTCTACATGTACACGGTTGTAAAATTTGTGTTAATTTAACACATTATACTTGTGTCAAGCAATAATAGGTTTGAATTTTGTTAAAATTAGATAACACATTCAATTTTTGTTAAATTTACACATAATGGTGTCAAATAATAGACAAAAAATATTCAATCATTGAATTTTGGTTCCACCATGATATGCCCGACAAAATCTCCCCATGACAAAATCTCTCCAGGATGAAATCTCTCCAGGAAAAAATCTCTTCAGAACAAAATATGCTGGACACGATCTCTATAAACAAGATCTTATAATAATCTATGTAATTATGATGATTTTTACACTTACGACTGGATTTGTATTCAGGTTTTTTTTTCACATTTTATGTGTATATCATAAATATATAGAATATGCTCCACATACATGTATTTTATCCTGGAGGAATTTTTATACACAAGAACACAAAATTTTCAAGTGTGCCTGCAATCCTACATATATTTTTATTTTTTTGATTCTGAAGTATTTCAATTTAGCAAAAAGAAAATCAAAAATTGATCAACATATGTGATTTTGACTATCTTTTGGCTAACATGACCCGCTTAGTTTCCATTCAATTAAAAAAAAGTCGAATTTGAAGTTAACTATCGTGGATTTTTTAAAATCTTTTTCGAATAATTTATTTTTCCCATATTACACGGAGAAAAAATTAAAGGAACTGTTCCTAGTACGTTTATGAAATATCATCCCATACCGTTATGGTAACGATTACTTGGGATTATGGGATATAGACCCATACTTTTTGGTAAGGTTTCCATAAATATGGTAACAATTCCTATCATTATGGTAACAGTTCCCATATCGCATGTGAAAGAATCATGGTAATGATTACCATGCTCATAGGAATAGTTCCCATAAGCAAATAGGAACCAATCCTATAACCACATTGTAACAGTTCCTAAGCGTATATGGTAATGGTTACCATAATATATATGGGTGCCGTTCCTATAATCAACATTTTAAAAAAACCAGTTACCATGCAGTATGGGAACCATTCCCATAATATATTGTAACTGTTACTATAATTTTCTCTCCGTGTATGTGTATTAAAATTCTTATATTAATGAATCTCAGAAATCAATAAACTAATAATTTTTTAATCAAAACGTATTGCTGAAATAAAAAGCAGTGAAAGTACAAGCAGAGAATAATTAAATAAATAAAACCGCTTATGTTTACCTCTCCATTTTCCATGGGCGTCTGCCGCGAGTACATACTCGTACATATGACCTCATCATCGGCGTTGTAAATAGGCTTTGTGACAGGCGGAATCGAGTACCTCGTCCAGCACTCTTCATCACTCGGGGCATAATACTGCCAGGCTTGGAACTCTTCCCCATCGAGTGATCTCTCTAGCACCCACGCAGCTGGTCGCGGTGAATTTGCCGCTTTGACGATAACGTTTTCAATTTGGTAAACCTGTAACACATAACATAAAGTAAGCAAACACACTATTATTTGCATTGCTGTCAAAATTTTATTACGCTCTCATACCAAAAAAATCTAAACTCAGTTAAATTTTTCGTCAAATAAAATCCGTTTAAATTAAAATCATCCCAGCAGGTTATCATTTAACTTTATATCAAAAATGCTTTCACATTTTTTGTTTTAAATTTATAACATGATATACATAAAAAATAAAAAAAAACTTGTAGTCTCAGAAGCGTGTCTCCCGTTGAGTAATTAATTAATTCACAAGAATCTAAGATCGTGGCAGATAATCCGGCGCAACCTTAGGGTCTTTTGTAACTCGAGAGTTGCGGGTGTCATCTGCCCGCTGCCCACTCGAGTCAGCCTTGTCCTAACACGTTCTCATCCACTTTAAAGTCATTCATACCTTTCATATTGCTTGCACTTCCAGATCCCACACTGACACCAGATCAAACCCGCGATAAACAACACGCGGGTGGAAAGAGAAAAATGAATTTACTAAGACCATTAATATATTAACTGAAAAATAGTTTGCGTTTATTTAAATATTAATACACATCATACATCATATTTTAAATTGTAAAAATATCAACATGCCCATCGCAATTTATTCAACAATAGAATAATTCATTCAGGCATTAATGTAAATAATTATTTTTATTTATCTAAAATCGAATCACAAAGAAGGCATAAAATTGACAACTGAGAATTAACGATCCAATCGAGTGAGTCTTGTCGTGGTCTTCGTGCGGACTCGCGGTACCTCAACTCCTTGTATTGGCTCAACTCAGATTCTGCTGGACCTGAACGCTGTTCGTTCCTTCGTAGGGATTTTTTTTACTCAACCTCAAGTATCGTGTGTTTAGTTGTTTCTCGTTGTCCTTAGCAATGCGACGACGCCCACTTTCGGTCATAAAGACAGATCGCAAACCGACGATACGCTTAACCAGGAGTGTGCTTGGTTACTAACCATTTAAGGAATTGCCTTCCTCGATATACTCTTCTTCTGCTTCTTATATATATACATATATATATGTACATATATATGTATAAAAAGTATGTGCACGCGCCAATTGTTATGTGCAATAAGCTGCAAGTATTTCCTTGATATTTTTAATTAACAAAATTGTTAAATTAAACAGAAATGTTTTAAGTGAAAGAAAGAAAGTAATGAAGTAATTTTTTTAAAAAATAGTTTGTTATTTTGAAGTTATCTTGCGATTACGGTTTTGTATACCGGTTCTCTCCGCGGGGCATTCTCAAAATGTTTGGCTTTTGCTTTGGCATTAACTTGCACACTATATTGAGGGTATCGGTGTCTTTGTTTAGAGCAATCGGAGACGTGTCGTCGAGTCTCAACGAGCCGTGTTGACTGCGTGCTCCTTGTTATTGCCAAAGAAAGTAAAAAAGATAAATGTCTACGAGAATGAAGATGAGGATGAGGATGGGAATGGGAATAAGAATGAGAAGGAGAAAGAAAAAAGAAGGTGAGGGTCTGAGATAGGGAGGGTTAAAAAATAAAATAAAATTGTCAAGTTATAAATTAATGAAAATATTATGTGGGATAAGGAGTATAACGAACGAGGAAACGATCCGAGACTAAAAAGTTTGTTGGGTTAAATATTTATGGTGTGAGCACGTGTTCGTCTGCTTTGAATTACAGATTAAGGAGTTGTGTTATTGTGGGGATAGGTCGTGTTTATTCATTCTATTTTGTATAAATTTGTTCGTTTTAAAATTTTTAAAAAAATTTATGCATTTAGAAATTTATAATTTTTATAAATAATTTAGCAGTGAAATAAAATGATATTTTTATTTTGTTAGTTGTAAATAAAATAATAACTGTGTAATGTTTTATTGTGATTTAAAATTAAAAGTTATTTGTATAAAATATCTGATGGACGATAAAGTTGAATAAGCGACTGGTAATATATAAGAGTTGTATTGGATATAACCAGTTGAGTTTTAAGAGTCGCACGCATGTGAGTTCCATAATAGGGATGAAAGACACACGGGAATGACAGAAATGGTTTTATAGCTGTGCTGTTGTGTGATCTGTTCTGAGCGATGAAGAAAATCATCAATAATACGATCTAAGAACTCTGATACAATACGAGATACCTTGAATTTCCACCGTGCCAACAATTTATTTTTATTGTTACCCGTCATGACGTTAGAGAAAAAAATATATGATATTTTCAAAAGTAAAAAAATATTAAACTTTACAAGTCAAGTTATTCTAACGTCAATTGAACGTCAAAATATATGTCTAAGTAAAACGCGATTGAGATTTATGGATTTTTTATCGGGTTTAATTTTTGACAATCAATCGATTAATTAACTTTTTTTTTTCATTTACTTGACACGTAAATTGTAATTTTGATTTATTAGAATGTTATCCTGGGTAGAAAAATAACTTGAATTTTACTTTTTTGACTTAAATTCAAATCCAAAGTCAAAAATTTTAAGCTGTATTTTTCAATTATTTTTGATTTTTTGAATTTTCGTAGTTCATGACAATACATGTCTTTTTTGAAGCTTGAGAAGTTCAAAAAAACAAATGAACTCACAAGCATTTATGAGCTCGAAGATTTCAAAAATTTATTCAAGCTCAAAAATTTTGAAAATAGCGGGAAGTTTTGGGGCTGAACAATCGTTTCCCAGACTTCTTTTTCGTAATTTTTTGGTACATGAATTGCAATTCAAATTAACTCTCAACGACCACACCTCACTCAGGCCACATAACGGCCACATGGGGTAACTCTCTTTTTTTGAAAATTTGGACCAATACACTAGTCACTCAATGCAGCCGTTAAGAGTTAATGAGAATGTTATTGCCCGGGTAAAAAAATAACGAATTTGATTTTTTTGACTTAAATTTAAGTCAAGTATAAGCCAAAATCAAGCGATATTCAACTTTTTTGACAAATTTATACTAAATAGGTCAAGTTATTCAAAGAAAGTCAAAATCCAATATGATTTTCATCCATTTTCGACTTGACCCAATTCCTATCCATATAAGTCAAATTTCACTGGTTTTTGACTCAGTTGACTTAAATTTGAGTCGAAAAAGTCTGTTATTTTATGACCCGGGTACTCATTATAAAATGAATAACGTTTATGATTTGATATTGATCGTGAGTAAGAGTAATAAATATTGATTGAGTATTTTTAGTAGGTTTATTTTAGCCAAGTAAATTTAGAGTCGGATGAATAATGCATTCATGAATTTAGTTACATAAAGATAATAAAATGAGAACATATTACTAAGCTATATGTTTTGACAGGAACAACGGCAGCAACACTTGCACGATGAATCTCTTTCCACTGTAACCTCTGTCAGAAAATACACATCGCACATGGTATTCCGAGACAAACGTTATATTGTGCTGTGTGTGCTGTTGTCTGTTGTTGTTGCAAACCGCTGCCGGTACTTATAACTCTCGTGGCGATAAATTTAACAGTCTGAAGTTCTTTCCGGATATTCATCGCCCGTTTCGATGGACACTCACTATACTCCGATTTATTATTACAATCATATATAATATGCATGTATTCAGAAAACGGATACACCGTACACACTAAATTTAAGGAAATCCAGATACCAGAGGTTTATTCCACATAAATCATTATTATTTTTCAAAATTCCTTATCTATTTTTTTAATTATTTAGGGGAGAGACAGTGAAATTTGAATATGTATGAAAATATAATTTTTTGATCCTAGCATTGAAAAAAAATTTTAAGAGTTATAAATTATAATTTAAAATTATTTTGAAAAAAAAAATTTTCAAGATATTTCTTTTATCGGCCTTTTTATATTAATTATTTTTAATTAATATAAAAATGTTATTTTTTATCCTACTCATTAAACGTGAGTAGAACAATGGAAAAAAAAAATATTTTTCTTTTTTTGTCACGAAAAAAAAAAAAAAAAAATAATTAAAGAATATTTTTGTAAATTAAAAAAAAAAAAAAAAAGGAGTAACAACTGTCTTTATTGTGATTTGATAAATAAAAATGTCAGTACAGTAGCATGAGTATAAATAGAAGTACTCGGTACTACCGAGTACTTGAACACGAGCAATTTATTAAGAGTGTCCTTAAAGCCATAGTTAAAAGGGTCTCCCGCGTCGTGTTGTCCTCATGCAGTGTCCATATAAAGGGCCAGAGCTCTGTAGTAACATATATACAACAAGACAAGTCGAGTTAAGAGTCGCGCGGCTCGTGAGACTCTCAAGTAAAGTCTTGGAGCCAAAGCAAGCCAAAGTAAGTGGAGCAAACCGGCTTGCACGTTGGCACATACGGTGGTCGACGCTCGTCGTTTTACCGCTTATGCTCTCGCATATTGCGCTTTTTCATCCCTCTTGCTTCTTTACTCTTTCGCAGCACCAGCACCAGCAGTAACTCTCTTGTTTCTCCTTTATTGTCACGATTCTACTCTCGTGGTTTCCAGGAAGCTGGACAGTTTTGCACGATGAGTCATATCCCGAAGAGTCTACGGTGGTCTGGCTTAACTTTTCCAAGCTCAAACGATGTTTCGCCAAGAAATATCGCGAATAAAAATCATTATTTTATTTTTCCGCAATTTTATTATTTTTTTAAATTTCCCGCTCTGAAAATTTAAAATAAAAATAAACTTATTGGTTTCCGTTCGATTTTCAAAAATCAAATTTTCATCAGATGTCGACATTTTTAGGTCCTAGGAAACTATTCTGACCATTTTCAGGTGGTCGTCCCGCCATGTGTGTTTCTATGTTTGTGTTTACAAGTTATACAAAAAATAGAAATCAGAAAAAAAAAAAATTCTTGTTGCATAATTTTTGATCCAGTGGTTTTTGAGCTCGAAGAACTCAAAAATTTACCAATAATAACATTTTCAAGCTCGAAAACAGCGGGAAGTTTTGGGGTTGGCCCACAGAGTCTACCATTTTTCATTTTTTTTTTTTTTAGTATTTTTTACTCAATAAAAAAAAAAATTTATACACTGGAATTTAAAATACTGAGCATTCATACTATATCAGCGTGTATACATCGCTGAAATAACCGGTAAAATTGCCTTCACCCACGCAATAATATATACCTTTTCTCATGATCTTTACAACTACTCAAAATAAAATCTTAATGGCATATACTCTTTACTACATTATTCTCTTCCGTCAAAGATTAATAAAAAAATAAATAATAAATTTTTACTGAAAATATTTTCCAACAGACAGTTAGTTAACTCTTTCAGACTTAATACTAAAAATTATTATAAACAATTTTCAATATATATGATTATATATATATATATATATACAGAGTATGAATTTATCTATGACTAAACGAATTACGCGAACAAACTATCTGAAGTTCACCTCACATGCCAGATAAGTAGATACTTAACAGCGTGAGGTCCTCTCAGAATATTATTATGATTCCCACCAGTTTATTTACCCCCCGTGTACACCCACGCTCGTTATTATACTTATACTTTATACTTTTTTTACCTCAAACAATGTATGTACGTTAAACTCTGTATTTTGCAACAATATGATGTCACAGTTCAATATATATATGAGTGAGTGTGTAAGGGTGTATACTAGGGTTTGAATGAAATTATCCATATAAATATTTATTTTAAAAATAATTATCTCAGGCAATAAATGGGAACATATTAATATACGGTTGAATAATAATTATAAAAACTAATAAGTGGTACAGATATCGCGGTGACGAGCACAGATAATCGGATTATGTCGTCTCGCGTTATTTTTAATTCCGAGTGCAATTAATACCTGCCGTAACGCGATATATATATATATATATATATATCGCGCTGACGAATCTCGAGCGAAACTAAAACGCTAAGGATAACCGCACGAGGACGGAGATAAAAATGTGAATGTAAAAGAAAAAGGATTGAGATGAAAAAAAAAGTAAGGAAATATTTATATCGCGCGTAGTGGCTGCAATAAAATAAGAATATGATACTTCTGGATATGAGATGATGCCGCTGTTGGATATAAAGGATAATTGGAATACTCAAAACAGTTTGCCGGCATCGATAATAAAGTCTCTGAGAGTTATTATTCATAACATATATATATGAATTACTAACTTGATAAATCAATAGATAAATGTTTTTTTTTTGATAATTATTGCAGTTAATTTTTTTTTTATTAATGAATTAGACCGGGGTATGCTTTTGAGCATCGGGTACGTTTTTTATTCTATTTTACACAAATTCTTCATAATTTCGTCGGAAAAAAAATTTTTTCTTTGAGAAATTTTTCACAGAGCCCGTCATGCCCCAACGAGTCCAATCTCCCCTACTTTAGAAAATTTTTGAGTCCTTGGAAAATTATTTTCACTAAAATATTGGAGAAATTTTTGAGCCAGTTTTAAATACTATGAAAAATTTCGAGCTTTAATTTAAATTTAAAAAAAATTCTATAATTTTTTGAAGCTCAAGAAATTATTTGTGAAAAATGATAGTAAATTTGCTATCAAGATATTTTGTTAAACGACTTAATATGTAGATAAAATATAAAAAAAATTTATTACATGTGTGCACTAGTGAAAAGAAACACGAGTAGCAACAACACTAGTATAATAGAGTATAGTAAAAAGACTGGTCGTCAAGAATAAGAGGAATGGAAAGGAAGAGTTGTAGTGTGGTATAGAGAAGATGCTAAAAGAGAGAACTGAAAAATACATCCTCTTCAGAGTACGTTGCACATGGACACAAGTACGGCTGAGTATAAGTATGTGTACATATGTAAGACAGGGCTGGAACGAAGCCAAGATATTGTGCCGTCGAGTATTCACGTCGTTCAGTAGTAGAGGGAAAGATCCACGGACTAGACTTAAACTTGTGAAAGAACAAGATAGAGAGCATGAGAGCAGGAGCCTGTGGGTCTATTCAAATCAAACATCAACCTTACACGAAAGATTTATAATCGCGTGGACTCATCCGGTGAATAAAAGATTTATCGTTTGTTTGAATTTCTGTACTACCAACTCCTCAATCTCATCACCATGTCTATCATGTCATTGATTATATTTATTTATTATTTATCTTCACTTTTATATTTATTGCCATTTGCATTTTTATTGCCGGTTATTTTTACAATAAATTTTAATTAAACATTTTGTATTTTGACTCACTAATTTTACCGGGGTATAAATTATAAATTGTTTTTATTTTTTTTTCACTATTTGGATAATTAAAATAAGCCCCGGTGGTCTCGTATCGTCAATTTTACGAGTCTAGCATAGTTACTTTTGAGTGAATTTTTTTTTTTATACCGACAGACTAAAACCACAACATAACACTTTTGCACTATCGCCAGATTCAGCTCTAGGGTTCACAATGAAAATGAAAATTTATGGGCACGCGTGGCGAATTGTCTGCCAACGCACGCTACAGCGGAACTCTATCAAAGGAAGAGCAACATAATCTTCCCATAATAAGACATAACGATCTTACAAATACATCACCTTTCATTTTTATTTTATTTTATTTTACATTATACTCAATTAATTTTTTTTTAACAAGTTTTGGGAGTGCCCATGGTACTTTGATCTTTCCTTTTCAATTTTAATGAGTATAATTAGGTAATGATTTTATCGAAGGACGGAATGAAAAATATTATAAAAATATACTGGATCTATTTTTTGTTTATGTAGTAGGAAAAATTTTAGCAATATGTTACCTAGAATTTTTTCAAATCCATGTAAAAAAAAATTCATTCCAAAAATGTCCCAAAAACGTTCATGATAGTGAGATTCCAAAATTAAGACAATTCTGAAATTTAAGATGAAGATTTTTGGAAGTTTGGAAAAATTAGGAAGTAAAAAATTTTCAATTGGTAAAGATTTTCCTGCGAATTTTTTTTTATACTTTTTGAGCAAAAATAATTTGTTAATTTTTTGGATTTGAAGGACATAGAAAAAAGGAATTGGTTAAAAATTTTGAACACTTGTGACTCTTTCCAGAATTATTTAGGTATCAACATTTTTTGACTTTTATTAAAACTTTTTGGAAAGGTCAGATTTTCTTCACTTTTTGGCTTATTAAGGAATAGTCCAAAAAATTAGTAATTGGAACTAATTACGAACTTACAAAACTGTCAGTTCAAATGAATTTTGTTTAGATAATAAAAACATGTAAGTAAAATCACGTACCTGAAGATCGCAACGTTTTTCACGAAACAAAAATATATGTACTTGCTGCATTGCATGTTTTTGCAAAAACGAAATGAAAATAAAAAAATCTAGATCTTGATTTCTTAAATGTTTCGTACATCAGCCAAAAGTTGTAACCTCCACGAATTATTCCTTAAGTCACCTTTCAGCAGCCAAATCACAAATTTTTTCGTTTCGTTGCGCGAAAAACGTTTCGATTTCCAGGTACATGAAAAATCCACTCTACTCGAAAATTTTTCGCACTTCTAATTATTTTGAAGTTGCAAAAATGTTCAAATCAAAGTTCAGAATTGCCTCAATTTTGGAAGTTCACTGTCAGGAACGTTTTTGGGACGAATTTTTTTGAAATCGGCCCGCTATGTACTAATTTTTGCAGATTTTTTTTTCTACGAACATTAAGAAATAATTTTTGAAAATATTTCCGAACTTGAGTTACAAAAACTTCTATATCTTGTACAAAATATAGAGAATAAATAAATTCTTCACAGTACTAAGTTCCGTGTACGTGATCGTCTCCACGTGGCCACGCATTTTTATCCGCGATATTTTCCCATCAAGTGCAAGATAATTTTTACCGGCGCTATATCATATGAGATTACACAAGTATAAAATATGAAAGGTATATAAATAAAAAATGAAATAAAAGAAAAACGTAAGTAATAATAATGGTAATAATAAAACATGTATGAAAGCGCGACGTGTTATGCAGAAGCAAAGAGAATATAATGCAAGTGTCTTAAAGTTTTCTCGTGTGCTACTAAGTGGAGTTGATATGGCTCCTCCTGATGAGTCGGCATTGCCTGGGTATGGACAAAAAGACTGTCTGAGATGTCCTGGAAGAGCAAGAGCCACACACCAGTCTGTAATTATTGCCCGGTGACCGTGGGAATTGAATGACGAGTTTTATTTATCGTACTCTTTACGTCTTTTAAAGGAGGAACAAAAAAATGAAGAATAAAAATAAATATAAATAAATAAAGCTGATAAAAAAGGAAAAGTTAAAAGGAGCGAGTGGAGAAAGAGAGACAGGGATAAAAATAAAAGTGGCTTCTTTAACCTGTTTGAAAAGGAAGCAACACACAAGTTAGTCAGACACGTACCGTTTTCCTTCTGATCTTTCTTCCCTTTTATACTCACACGTGCTCTACGCCTTTATATTCGATGTTGCATTATATCCTCTGTCCCCATGTCGTGCGTCCAACCCTCTAATTTAAAATCTCCGAGATTGCTTAAAAGTGAATTACGTTTCGTGTGTGAAATACACACGTCATCTAAATTGAATTTTAAGTGGTTTGAAAGCATGATTTTTTTTTTTTACTTTTTTTGTTGGAATGCATCAGTGGAAAAAAAAGTTAATTAATTAGTTGATGAAAATTATTATTAATGATTTTAAATTTCAACGGTTTTCAATTATGTGAAAATGCAACGATTTTTTAAAAACTAGAAATACGGTGACATCCACTGCGAATAATAAAATCATAATTGTCAATAAGAAAATTGTGATTTTCAATAAATACATTGGATAGCAAAGATATTTTCATGATTGAATTATTTCGTGGTTTCAAAGAAATGTTAATCTTCACAGAAGCACGTGTATAACAATACTGAAAATATTGTAATTATTATTATACTTGAGTCATCGAAATGTTTCATGTAGGGAATAATAATTGGAATGGAAAAATATGAAAGCGCATGATTATATTTTAAATCAAAATTTTGTGTAAGGTGTTAAAAAACTCAATAAATTTTAATAATCAGTTCACTACATACATAATATTTTGATGGTACTAGTGCATTACATTATCCGCAAAAATTGCAATATATAAATATATACAAGCAATTGTCAGGATAATTGCTGTCTATTCTAATAATATAAAAAAATAGCGGACTTGCAGTCCTTCAGAAAAGCTTTTACGTTAATAGGAAGGAATAAAATAGCCGGTAATACCTGGTACTTGTGCAAAGTATTCTAATATTGATGTTGACAAACTGATGATTATCACCAACGCCATGCGAAAGCTGTAGACTAAATTTGTTTATATGACTATGACCTATATCTGACGTGGCTTTTTATTCCATATGAGTACGCGTGTCCTTTTGCGTTGAATGTCATCAGTCGCAAATGCTGAGTTGAGCAAGATAGAGGAGGTGCAATGAAGGATCTGTCAATTACTCTATCTTACTTCGAAACTACTATCGTCGTGTTCTTACTACAACTGGGAATTCTTTGGGTTTTTTATACGATTATTTTACTTTTGCGACGAGAATAAAATTTTTTAATCGTAATTATCATGATACAATTTTAATCATAGTTCAAAAATTAAAATTCAGTCTATATTAAAAAATTTTTTTTCGACTATTAAAAAGTCGTGACAATGATGTGGATTAGAATAATAAACTGGTGGTTATTGTTCACCTATTCCTTTAAGGAAATTGAGGGATTTATTCCATTCAAAAATTTATTACTTTCAAAAATTTTTTTGAGTTATTATAACTAACGATATTGTTAACAGAGAGAAATAATAAAATTGTGTTTCTCAAATCGTTCGAATCCTCTAATGATTACGGATAACTTAATAAGTATAATAGACCAAGATACACGGGAATCAATCGCGCCACCGATTAACATTATAAATGATAACATTAAAGCGAAGAATATTCAAATATTCAATCCATCAAGGCCCACATACATTTTGTCGACTAATACTGATGCACAACTTAACAACATTCTTCGGGAGCTTGAATACATGGTCACATGGAGTATCGAGTCGTTGTTTTTCGTTGTTGACTTCACTGATAAAAATTATTGCGTCAATGCTTCGAGAGTACTCCGGATTTTATGGAAAAAAGAATTGCTTTCATCCTTTTTTGCCTGTAGCGAGCCTGATAGTGACAAAATATGGCTGTATACTTTTAACCCTTACGCGCCTCATGCTCCCCACCCATGGGAAGAAGCGAAAACTGTTGACAAACCTGATAGTCGATGGACTCTGTACAAACGATCTTATATAAATGGTACTTATTAAAAATAATATTCATCATTTATAGAAAATTAATAAAAGTTCTAATCCACAGATATCAGCTTTTGTCAAAATCTTACATTCGACAAAACTAAAATTTTGGACGGCTATCCACTGAAAACTATTGGACATCCCATATTTAAAAAAAATTGGACTCAAGATGAAGTGTATGGTAAAGAAGTCTTAAACTATACAATGAGAACGGGTTTTTGATATTGACATTGAAAAAAACGTTCGAACTTCCTCTCGAAGTAATCGAGGACTACTGGAGTACTGACATAATCATATTATCAATAGCGACGTTACTAATTACATCCGTAACAATATTTATTAATAATAATAACAGTTTCCGTGCAACTTTCTTAGATATTTTACGGATGATATTAGGCAGGGGTATAATGACGACTCTTGAAAGATTTTCTATGCGTATTGTTTTTGTAATCGCGACAGTGGTACTTTTTATTTTAAATCCAGCATTAAGTGGTTCTCTTTCAGCTTTAATGTCTAATCCTGGACGTCACAGTGTAGAAAATTTGCAAGACTTGCATAATTATAAATATCATGTTTACATCCATTTTATCCAAAAAGAGTTTATCGAAGAAGAAAATTTATGGTTAGGTTCGGATCGTAAATATTTGCACTTTACATATAAGACAGATGTTAGCTGTGACTATCGAGTATTAAATGACTCAACTGCTGCGTGTATTGCTTTTTCTACTCGTCAAATTCGTGCTGCTTTTAAATATCAAAAGCAATTACATGTATCGGACTCATTCTTATTCAAAACATATTTTACTTTTTGGACCCGACGTAACTGGGCATTGAAAAATAGATTCGACCAAATAGTACTCTCATTAACAGAAGCTGGTATAATAAATCACTGGAATAGTAAAGGAATCAGCGAACCTTTGAAAAAATTGAGAGCCATGGAAAAACTGGAGGAGAGTTCAGAATATTTTCAGATTCAATTGGAGAACGTATTATTTGCTATTATCTTTTGTGTATTAGGTTTAATTTTAGGAATTATTATATTTATCACTGAAATCTATTTAAAAAGACAAGTAATGCGTTTGCATCCGCCGAAAAGAAAATTAAAGTTGCGACAAAAAATTGTCATTATCAATAGAAGAATCGTGATTCTCAATAAATACATTAAATAGTCAGGGTACTCACAAATATAAATTTTTGCGTGGTTTTCAAATGTTGCACCAAAAAATTGTTCATCAATCAAATGGTATTCTTAAATCTTTTTTGAAAACACTCATTATAGTGATCGTTGCTATAATCTATAAGATTATTTAGAGTTTTTGGGTGACAATATTGAGAGATTTTAACAACAATGTTCCACATTCATACTTACTACTCCTAAATCATTATTGTGTCAACTTAAAAAGGGTATTGATCACAACCTAAGATTCATTACCAACCGATGTTCTCTTTATTAAATTATGTCACAAGAACGTTTTGAACTACTTTTTAATGTAATTCTTATTTTTTTTTTATTTTTAAATTTTAGATGTACATTGATATTCTGAGATTTACCCAATTTCATGTACATCTCTTTGAATTTGATTCTTTTTTTTTTTTAAGAAATCCCGAAAGTTTTCTAAAATCCAAATTTGGAATTCGATTATTCGACTTATTTTAGCTTTGATCTGTATATATATATATATATATATATATATATATATATATATATATATATATATATGTAGGGGAGGGGGAAAAATTGACCTCTGGAGCCAAAGAGAACTAACCTTTTTTCTTAAGGGCTCATTTTGCCCTCCTTTACCCTATAGATATAAATAAAATACCGAATTCATATCTCTGTAGATCTAAACTATTTTTTCTCGGGTTAATAATATTTTTATGTATTGAAGTGTATTACAAATTGCGAAAAAATTTCTGTATCACAGATTGTCGTTTTCAAAAATAAAAAAATGTACACCACAAATTGTGAATTAAAAAATAAAATCGAGTAAAAAAGCAAATGCGTTAATGACTCTGTATAAAAGTAGAGTAGACAGTTTTCCAGAATTCTTTGTATCGATGTAGTCAGCTGGTCAATTAGTGATCAGTCAGATACTTCAGATTCTCCGGAATCGCAGTGAGCACTTAGTAATTACCGTTTGAAAGAAGTATACCGTCTATACACATGCGATGAACGACCAAAAAGGAGGACCAACTAAAGAAAAAAGAAGGTGATGGAAAGATATCGAGAACGAAATCGTTTCTTCAATGTCCATCTTTCGCGTGATCTTCACTTCTCATCAGTTATCTACATTGAACATCACATTTTAATCATTCCGGATTTTTTAAATTAAAATAAAATTAATACCGCAAAATAAATTATTTTCCAGTCTTTCCAATTGGTATTTCACAAGAAAATTTATAAAATAAAAATAACAATGACAAAAACCACACATTTCTAAATATGGTTCGCGCTCTTGATGTCGAGACGAAATAAAATGCGAAATTGTTTGTATAAATTTTTTTTTACATTACAGACATATCAGCAGCGAAGCCTTCAGCTCTTGTATGTACCGAGACTTTCTTTGCCATCTGATGACTCACTGTCCAATAATTCTGTATATATATATATATATATATAATACTCTATTTTCAAAGTATCAAAGCCGTCGTGATGTTTCTCTCGTAAGCTGTATACTCTTAAACGTTTCCCTTTATATATATTTATATATATATAGAATTCACCAATCGCAATCCGCTACACTATTTACTTACTGACTATTGCCCCTTAAATGAGAGTAACGGTGAAAAAAAAATGAAAAATAATAACGTCCCATCAAACTCGTTGGCTATAATCCGTGAACAATAACGATAACCAGCGAACGTTACAAGCAATACATTAAAATACATTGCGCTGTCAAGTATACAGTGTACCCGTGTACACTGTACAGCACAAAGTGCTAGCTGTATATTATAAATGTATGTGTGTATTTAAAATCCTTTCACGCCACAGGATTTCAGGGTCATAAGCTCTCTTTTAATCTGCACCCACTCATTTCGTTGTTAAACAGACTGATGTCATCAACAGTTCTGATGCTCTGACAGCTAAGCTTACTCTTGAATGACAATATACATTCAATGCATCAGTACCTCATTTATTCATATGTACCTATACTAGAGCGTGTCATTAGCAACATTTTTTCCATGCTCACTATTCAAAATCATTTATTATTACACTAAAAAAAAATTCTCGAAATTTGGCGGTTAATTTGAATTTTTTATAATTTCTCAGAATTTGTTTATTTTGGCCGGACATTTTTACAAAATTTCCGGCACAAAAAAATATATAAAGAATATATATTTCCCATATAGACAATGCATTGATACATATATGTCACATATATATTTTTTCGTATGGTCACTTTACACTTTTTAATGAAAATTTTTTCTTGCGCCAAAAAATTTTTTTTTCTGTGTAGAAAATTTTCAGCAGGATTTTAAAATTTTTAAATTAAGGGCTGACTATAAATTCAACGATGAGTAAAAAATGTCAAGATTCAATATTTTCATATATTAAATTTACATAATACGCAAAAAATTTTAATAATTATGATTTATTTTTTGAATGCTTTAAAAGTGATATCGTTAAAAAAAAAAATTATTTATAATCTTCTAGTATAATTTATTATGTGAAAAAAAAAATTTAAACGTGTTTGGTTTTGAACCGGAGACATCGGTTCCAAGTGCGTCCTCAAGTGGTTGTCGCGACGCGTTCACGTTAAAAAGCATCAAATAATGCAGAGTGACAGCTACGATTGCAGGCTCATTGAAAATTATCCATTCCCTGTATCCTCATCTGTCACTTTACTCATACACTTACACACATCATCATCTCTATCACACATCCTTTAAATAAATTAATTCCCCTTTTATGTCCGTTAATTATAAAATTAAAAATCAAAAACTATTTTTTATTTTTAAAAATTTTTATCATGTAAATCCATACTCGCTTATCACAACATTTCTTATTGTTGACTAACATAAAAAAAATTATTTAAATAATTCAGTAGCCGTCAATTAAAAAATAATAAAATTACAAAAATATTATTTCATCATGATTAATTACATATACATAAATTATGAGTTACACACTTTCTCAAGTAATTAAAAAAAATTATCTACAGTTTCAAGGTAACCAAGTGTAATAAATTATGTACATATTGAGTATGCAAAACATTTAGATTTTTTTATTTTTTTTAAATAAACTTTAAGGTTTATAAAAATTTTATTCATAAAATTAATAACATGATAAATGTATTCATGTAATTTATATATTTTATTAATTTACTTTTCAATTTAAAACGACCGTCAATTCATAATTTTTATAATAAGCAAAAAAAAATACACAGACTCTGATAAGCTTATAAATTTTTATAAAAATAATTTAGATCAAATTTTATTCAAAAACAAAAAACTCATGTAGATTTTCTATACACAGAAAAAAAGGATTTCTTGGCGCTAAAAATTTTTTCTTGTTCTAAGAAAATTTTTACTTGACCCAAAAAATTTTTTGTATTATAAAGTGAAAACAAAAATTTTTTTGGGGTAAGAAAATATTTTTTAGGCGAGCAAAAAATTCCTGAGCCAAAAAATCCATTTTTTCTGTGTATTTGAATTTTTTTCTATTTATTAGGGTTTGAAATTTTTCAAAAATAAAAATTTGAATTTTCAGCTTAAAAAATTTGATTTTTTTGAATTTTTATTTTCATAGAATCATATAAATCTAAATAACAAAAAATGAGATCTGCATAAATTCAAATTATTTTTCCGCGGGTAATTTTTTTTGCGACATTATCAACCCTCATACAAAAAAAAAACTAAATGTAAGGGATTTTAGCAGTCAGGCGAACCTGCTCGTTAAAAATGTTATGCCACTGATCGCAATTTGTTGGAGTTGCTGCTGTAGGCATACATACACATATATAATATATGTATATATAAACACAGCATTAAATTCCCAGAAAGGATCAAAAGATTCCTCAACCCCACTAGTTTTCTTGTCTTCCTTATTCAAATTTATTTGTATTTTTTTTAACAACCACCATGTCACCTCCTCCCTTACAAATTTCTCTACTCTTCCTCTTATTTAATTCTTCCTTTCTCTCAATTTCTTCCATTAGCGTATGCCATTTGCTGACATTTAGTTTCTCTACCAATCTCTCAACTCCCCTTAGCTATCCCCTTTCTCGTCTTTTCTCTTTCACGTAACCGTATAACGACTCAGAATCGAACAAACCGAAGACATAAATTCGTTACAACGAGTGCCGCTCAGACTAAACAAGTTTTACGATTTTTTTAACTGTCAATTTAAACCAAAAGTTTTTATGTCTATCTATATTTTATTTTATTATTATTATCATTTTTTTTTTTACCATTTTTACCGGCAAAATTAATTATTTTTCACGCTACCAGTTAATTATAATACTCGTAAGTAATCAGCAAAGTAATGACAGTGATTAATAAAATTAAACTCACCTGTTTCAAGTCCAAAATAATTGTCACGAATTCGTAGCGATTGTCATTAGCAAGAGTCGGACTTTGCCACCATTTTGTCGGATCTGGATTCAAGACGTTCGTGATATTGTGTCGCTTATTTTGATCAGGACTCCGTGAATCGCAGACAGCGCATCTTGAAGAATCCGAGGGTTTGCAAAATGTCTCAGGTCCATCTTCTCCACAAGTCGCGTTTGCGTAAATTTCGGCTTTCGTGGCGACGTTGAAGGTCGATGGGAACAAGCCTCCGTTCTTTAGATTTCTACTCATTCCAAATTCTGCGTAACCTTTAATTACAATAATTAAATATTTATTTTAAAACCTAATACTTTTATTGCCAATAAATTTTTTTTTTATCTAAACATTTTTATAAAATATCAAATAGTTTGTTTATTTTATTTTATTTAATTACAAATAAGTATCGATGATTTTATAAAATAATACCCAAATTATATTCGATGGAATAAATCAAGCGCACCAGGGATCCTTATACACTATCTTCATTAAATAATAATCCATGTAAGATTTTATACAGAGAAAGCATAAAATAAAATATAAAAAAAAATTACTAAGGATATTTGATGTTTCTCAATAATTTATTATTACCTATGGAATGTAAGGAATAATGATGACAAAAAATTTTTAAGCCATTCAGTAATTTCTTAATTAGCGTAAGTAAAAAATGATTTATTTTTATTTTCAAAGTACAGCTGCAATTATTTTTATTTGCTGATACATATTTTTTGCCGTTATTTATTTAAAGAATTTTCTATAATTTAATATGAAGTTCTTCGTCTACGAGTCATCGCACACTGATACATTACTTGTTTTAAAATTTATATCCCGGTTTAAACCTAGAGAAAATTAATTTTAGAACTCGTTCGCCACCTGCTTGTACGCACGTGCTGACGATCGTGAACGAGGATTCTACACGAGGTTAATCACTTCTGAGATTTCTAGTTTTGTCTTTGAAAATTTCCTCGTAATAAATTTTTTATTATAAATTTTTTTCTTATCTGTTACATAACAAGTAACGTAAAACATTAGCGATGAAAATAAATAAAGATATGTATACATAATTTAAGTCTAAATAAATTGACGTCTGGCATAAATTATCCAGTTGATAAAAATGTTAAAGAGTTTTAACTTAACAATTTATTTGAATGGCGGAATTTTAAAATCAAAGGATTTGACATTTTGGATTTTTGGGTGCGTGTGCGAGTGTTAGTGTGCGTTTTATCTTAAAAGCAAATAAGAAGTGCACAAAAACATGATAAATTCAACCGACATTAAACTAATGAGATATTTGTTCTGTTCCCTTGATCTACTGATGAAGATCGGTCGCGGTCGCATGTTTTCCTATTTCAAGATCAACCATCTGGTTGTCGCGTTCGCATACTCGCCAAATTTCGCGATGGCTTTACTCCATCATTCCATTCTTAATCAGTCAACAAAAGTAACTAAATATATGTAGACAAAGTCGGTTTTTTAAAAAATAAATAAAAGTACATGAGAAAAATGATAAGAAAAAATAAAATGGTAAGAGAGAAAAATAAAGTGTGTCTAGAAAATTAAAACCCCGAAAGAATCAGTGGTGTAGCAGGAGACGTTGGGTTAAAACGAGCATAGTGGGTACTCGTGTGTCGCTACCAGTGACTGATGACGACAGAAATAACCCAGCCGTCGTTTTACTTTGAGTCTACTCTCATACTCAACTTTACTCGAGTAGGAAACCAACAAGACGACATATAGTGGATGAGACATCGTAGTTTTATGTGCACGTGCGTGCGTCATGCTGGATTATTCGCGCAAAAAATTAATTAACCAATGGCAAAAGTTTACACGAAAAAATTATCCAATGTGAGTTTTTGTTTTTAGTATGGATAAAAAATTTATATATCGAGTAATTTAATCTAACGTACGGTAGTTTTTATTTTTTCGAAAAATTTTATGGAAAATTTCTGATATTTAGGACAAGTTCAAAAATTTTAAAACATTTCAAACAATTCTACAAAAGTTTGAACCATTTTCAAAAATTCCAAAATTTCGGGATCATTCTGACACATCTTTTTTCAACTCCATATATTGTTGTGTAAACTCATATGTAAAACAAAAAGTCGCTACCGCAATAAAAATCTCAATTAAAGAGACGGGCGCACTTATATTTAATTAAAAAAAAATATATCATTAAACCAAACTCACAATATATTTGTTGGGGCATGTAGTATTATTAACTCAAGTTGCCATACACGTCCATGTGTGAGAAAAGCCTTGAGAGAAGCCACCTGGCGGAAGTTCAATAAATCAAATATCCACAGCAACTCAGTATTTATCCTTTCCAAATAATTTCAAGAAGGTTTAGATTTCTAATAATAGATCTGTATTAAACCCTCATTTGAATTTACGAGCAACTGAAGTTTAATTCGGGCTAAGTCCAACCGCGGACTTAAAATAGTCGCAATGTGGTAAGAACAATGAACCGATAGTCTACGTAGCATACGAGCGTGTGTATGGGCCTCACACGACGTGTGGATCCGCCTTGGAGCACTCGGCCTTATAAGGGACCAAGTCTGCACTCTGCACGAGTGCACATATGTATATGTATATGTATATATATCCACCTACCACCGACACTCGTATTCTCTGTGTAAAAGCAACTCCGTGGTCAATCGTTCACATGATCGCGAACGCTATTACGGAACGCCTTTTAAATTCCGATGTAAACACCAAATATATATTTTTTTATTTTCGATCTTTAATGCGTCTATTTTTATTTTATTTCTATTTCAAAGATAATTTTTTTGTTTTTCTCTGAGGAACCAGTACGAGATTTAAATTTAAAAACCACCGGCAGCAAAGTGTTCTCGTTATGTCTGGGCTCTTGATTCTCGAAGTTTATTCTCCCATTCTAAATCACTTCTCACGATCCATCGGCCACTTATGTGTCCTTAATGGTCTTAGTAGCGTTTACAAAACTTCCTGTTGTGTTAAATTCTCTCATGGCATGTCCAATCTCTCACTCGTCATACCATACAACAGACGCACTCGGTGGTCTGCTGGACACATGACTAATGATATTTTCAATTCCAGTGAATATATCTACATATATTTGTTATTAATTAAAATTTTATAAATATGTAATTTAGTAATGGAAAAAAAAAAAAATAATAATAATAATAATTTGTTAAGTAAAAATCCAAATGGTATAATTGCAGTAATTTGAGTCAGGAAAATAAAAAATAATTTTCTCTTTGTTGTGGTAAAATATGCCCTCAAGTGTCTGGAGGCCAGTCGCTTTTAAATAATCGCGGGGAGAGCACCCACGCGTGCGCTGGCGCCGAGTGTGAATGAAAGTCATCAATGGGCCACCGGCACGCGCATAGCACACTATACTATAATATATATAATATACATATATATATATATATATATTCTTGTTGAATTGCCCACACGAACGCCTTCATAATATTTCTATACAGGTATATAAACTATATACATAAATACTAATATGCGAAATATATATATATATATATAAATACATATGAGTAAGAGACATAACTTATACATATTATAAGATATGTTGTATGCAACAGACCAATGACCGTTGTAAGATCATGATGCTCATGCAAATTTTCTCTGATTTACAACCCACTAGACATTTTAATCGATTTAAACTTTTCCGTACGTCTCAATTGACATTTATTTATTATTTTATATCCTTCGACACTGAATATTAAATTTTATTTATTACATAGAGATAATTAGTTCATCAACACCTCTAATAAAATAGACATGTATATTTTGCTGTCTATTAATTTGCTAAAAAAAAAAAAAATTTTTTTATGTATATATATATATATATAATGATGTGTATTTTTTCGAAGTGAGTGTGGTCGTCAAAAGAGATTTAAACAGGTCTAGCACAAGTTTAGCGTGAAAAATACCCTGTAGGCGTAACCATGACCGATGGAAAAATTTTCGGCCCTTAAAAGTAAAAAAAAGCAGTGTAGCTAAAACCCAATTCTGCTACTTTCAGTTTAGTTCAAATTCTCAAAATGAAACCACACGCTGATGCTGTTATTCTACAGTTTCAAGTTCAGCTGTGAAAATCCTTAACTCTAATACAATAAACCTTCAATAACTACCTTCTCTCTACATCTAAAGCTACCTAAACTCCACTCAAAAAGTATTATATATATATTTTGAACCTTCCGATTCCACTGTCCTCCATTCCTTTCACTATTTACGACCACGACTAATTCAAAGGTTGCGCTTTAACTTCCTCTCTAATAATTGTTTCAGGTCTTTTTTTTCTCTCATTTTTTTATTTTTTATTTTAATATAAAAAATTCTTGGAATCAACAAACAAAAAAATTCCTCAACAAATAAATTTTGAAAATCATTCATTTAAATCATAGATAATAGATAAAAAAAAAAAATAATAATAATAATAATAAATACATATAAAAAATGGAGTAACGAAATGCATACGCAGGATTATCAACGTCGTCATGACAGGGTAGTAAAATGGAGTGACAGACCACACCTCGGATAAAACTACCGATAAAATCATGTAACCATTAACTTTATTATACTTTTCTTAATCTCTTCTTTTATATAATTTCAACATGCATTTCTTCTCGGCTGAAAATATGCCGAAAAAAAGCCGAGAAGGTTTTTGAAAAAGGCCGAAAAACTTACGATAAATTGAGTCAGCATTTTTTCAGCCATGTTATTTTTACAAAAATGAAATTATAGAACTAAGAAAAATTTCAAGCAACTTAATGTACAACAGAAAACTTCCATGTTTTCGGCCATTTTTTGGCCCAGATAATTTCCGGTCTCGTGCTCACTTTTGGCTTGAAATTTTTTAACAGTTACAAAAATGCAATATCTATGCATGTGGTTTCGCCATTGCCGCAGACTCCAAAGAATGTGGGAGCCAAATAAAAGTTACTCTCTCTCTACTTGTTAAACTCTCTATACAAATCTTCCACTCAGTTGCTACAGGAACAGCATAAAGCGTCACTATTTAAACCTCAGTCTCAATACAAGCTCAAAGTATTATATTATATTGAGTTTCCTTTACTCACGGCGCCGGTTTCACTGCCAGTAATTCACTTCTATTCTCTGTGATGTTCGCCGTGCGAATAACTGCTCGTATGTACTTGTAGTTTTTTTTCTCAGCAGATATACCGACTAATACTTTGCTTAGAACTACACCATTACTACTACATGTGTACTTTTGAATCCCACATACTGAGAAAATTACCGGGTATGCAGGTACCATAAAAATAATTAAATGCGCGGGTAAATTTGAACAGCATTAACGTTCACGTTAACGCTTAATCTATTTAATTGCAGACGTAGCTGCACATTGAGTACTTATATACTTTGGATTGCTATGTATATATGTATGTACAGTTAAAATTTATATGTGTAAATGTATAAATGTATAGATGGTGTGTGGTACCGACTATTAAACGTCGTAAACTAACTCAACAATGTTACTGCTGTTTTAATGCCCATTTGAATGCTCCCTCGATTGTCCCTTAGATCTTTCTGACATATTTATGTACTTTAGATTCTTATATTGGATTTTATTTATCAGCTATTTGATCAAATACGATAAATACTCAAAATTATTATTTTTTTTTTACATCTATCCCAGCATGTCCCTATTCGATTTTAAACTGTTGTAAGTTTATTTTATTTGAACTTTTATTACTTATGTTGTGATGGCTATGTGATATCAAATTTCAAAATATGATATTTTTAAATTTATTAGAATTTATTTCGATAATCGAATTTGATGAATCGACAAATTTATCGTTTTTTAAATTTTTTTTTCCATGTGAAAATTTCTCCCGAAATTTTCATTAAAAATGGAAACTTTTACTTTGAATTATTTCAAATTTTCAAAAATTCAAATTTTTAAGATGAGGCTCATACTTTTAAGCTTTCATCGAGTTGTGTCACCAGTCTGTCATTTTTTTAAAAAATAGTAAATTCGTAGTGAAAATAAATTTCAGTAAAAATTCAAAATTTTTTTTGTAATTTTTAGATACAAAATTTTAATAAATAATTAATAATAAAAATAATTATTTATTAATTAATAAAAATGATTACTAATAGCCCAGGTTGTGATTTCCTCTATACTGTAAAAGTGAAAGAAAAACGTTACGGATAATTGCATTCCTGAGATAGACTAAGCAGTGCTATATATTGTGTATATATATATATATATATATATATATAATATGTACGGTGTTAAATCTGTCTAATATATTATCGACTAAACACCATGGTGGCAACGTGAGTAATTCTTTTTATCATGTATACATGTATAAAAAAAAAAGTTATGTTCATATATCGTAGAGTCTATATATATATAGTGCGCTTCGTTCAGGTCCACTTGTGACAAGTAGTTCTCATGCCGATAAGCAAAGCCCCAAAGTGACGTTGGTTTTCCCGACGAGTTACGGGAAAACGATAAAGCTCTCAGATCTCTTCTTGGGCTAAATGGAACGAGCTAGTAAATTAAACATAAAGGCTACCGACAGACACCACATACACTATCATTAACACTGATTTATTAACGCGACAAATATTCTTTTTTTTTTAAATTAAAATTCTCAAAAAATAATAAAAAGTGATAATACTAATTTATGTATTTTTTTTTTTTTTACTGACTTAAAATTGATGATTAAAATTTTTTGTCAATTTAATGTGAAAAAAAAAGGAATAAAAAGTCGTTTTAAATACAAACACGTGTTTCCCGTTAACTTGAATTAAAATATTAAAATCTTTCATTACTCATCTACATTTTTTTCTAATTAACAGGTTCCGAAATATTTTGCGAGTTTATGAAATAAAAATAAACAGCTTTAAAGAAGTAACCTATCAGATTTTAAATAAATATGTGTATATATATATATGTACAAAATAGAGAGAATTTTATAGCTAAAAAAATAGAGGTAGAAAACAAATACGGGATTGATTAAATGATAAAACGGCAAGAGCATGACTTTTGCATCCTTTGAAACGTCAGAGATCTAGTCGTTAGAATTCTTCGCCATTACAAATAAAACCTCTTATCAACTCGTCTACTAGTCACTACCCTCAGTCACTACAGTACAGAATGGCTTGCAAATTGACAGATTTAACTTATAAAACTCGTCCAATAGTACTGAGTTGTACTTACCACCGTTATTTTGAGTAACGTATATATGACGATAAAAGAAACCTATAAGGCAATAAATTAAAATTTTTTTTCGTACCTCGATTGTATTGATCTCTAATCGACCTCAGAAATCAGTTTCTCGCTTTTTTCATCACTATTTTTTAACTGACTGAGAAAATTTATTATAGTTGACCCGCAGGATCAATCGTTTTGTAGATTATGTTTATTAGTGATTCAAAAAAACTGATAAAAATTTTATCAATAATTGAAAAAAGAACTCAGCTGACGAAAAAATATTTAAAACTATCAGTTCAGTGTGCGCACTTTGGCGCATTGGTAGCAGCTAAGACCTATAACCGGGCGGACTCAGGATCGAGCCCAGTGGACGCCAGATTATTTTCTAGGTGAAAAAAAATAATTATGAGAAAAAATATCCGAATATTTGAAAAAAACACACAAATAATTCATATAAAATTTTTTAATAAATGCGTTAAATTTCTATCAATAAAAAAAATGTAATGGACGCATTGTAAAAATGCCGCGAAATTCAAATTTGTCTAGAATTTAAAAGTGAAATAAATTTCTCCAGTTATCGTAAATCACAAAAAACTATGAAAAGCCACGAATCCAAAAAAAAGTTTTTTTAATGACTAATTTAATATTAATAATTAACAATAAATTTTTTGAATGATCGATATGGGTAAAAAAATAAATTAACAGACGAGCTAATTATAGTAGATAAAAATTAATAACATCAATTACTGTCTTATTAAATATTTAAAAATGAATGAGCAGCAATTAAAATAAAAATGAGAGATTATTTATTAAATTGAGTAAAAAGAATATGAAAATATTAGAGATATGTGTTAAATCGATGAATCGTGAGTCGATCTTTCTTTTCATATAATACATTATATCTGACTTTTTATTTCTTGCATAAATGCTGGACCATAATTATCGTCGGGCAGTGGATTACAGACTCGACTTGGTATGAAACCTTCCGCGAACATAAACGAATGACGCGTTCGCGGTTCTTATTTTAAAATTTATTTTTTAAAAATACACTATCAGGTTAACGTTTAAATATGATGTTCAAATAATTTAAACAGATAAAAATAAAAATACGTAAGTATTAAATATGTAGTGTTTTGTAAATTAAAATGGGGAGATATAGCGGACATGGACGAAAACGAGGTACGATAAAAAAAATGGTCCGAGGTATGTAAAAAAAAAAGTACGAGGCGTCGAAGCGAAAGAAGATCGACTGATCGATTCAGTATAAAATTAATCCGAGGCGCTAAATGACCAAGTTGCGGACGAGAGGTGCCGGGAGATCGTTATCCAGAAGCCTGTGTGTTAAAACCTTCTTACTTTTTTATCTTTCATCGATCGTGAGATGCTCGGAATATAGATTGCGATTATATTATAGGATATCCTTTAAATACATACACATATAAATTAATGTTAAAAGTATTTTAATTCTAAAATCTAGATTCAGAACATAAATCTTACGCTTGTAAAATTAATATTTATCTTGAGATTTATTTATTACCTTAAAGTTTTTAATTTAATTTAAAATTTTTTTAAGATCGATAATTATGCGTGAAAAAAATGATAGTTTGAATGACGTATGAACAGGGTGTATAGTATATAAATTACATAAATATTGGTATGTATGTGAATAAATATCGCAGTACTATTCTCCTAATTACCTTGTAAGAGATATAATTATAATGAAATCGTGAGTCGTAAGCTTTCTCATGCAAAATAAGCATAATCAGACGGTAATAAAAGAATAATGATTGTACATTAATCGTTTATTGCGCATGTTATGCTTCTTAACATGGTATATAATATATGAGAACTTTGTTAACTACATGGCCGTAGGAATACAACCGGTCACTAGGTTAGTCATGTGACATAAAACGAATATTTTTCTATCACGTTTTGAAAGATACTTAGAGTTTTTTTTTAAATTTCCCGCTATAAAAATTTAAAAATTCAGGTCTTTCGGAAGACTTGCCCGATACTCCGAAGGCCTCCAAACATCTCACGAACGCTTTAGTTTTCATCAGGATTGCCGTCTAAGAAACTCTAGAAAATTTAGTCTCAGCTCTTTGAGTTCGAAAACAGCGGGAAATTTTGAAATTTTCCCGCCGGGTCAACCGTTTTTCAAATTTTTTATTATGAAATAATTTGATACAAGGAATTGCCATGTATTTAAAGTAATTGAGACATTTAATTTCGAAAAGAGGGGGGGGGTGAAAAAATGAGAACTAAAAAAATCATACGTATTTTTTTTGAATCATATATACTGATGAGAATTTAAAATAAGACAAATTTTCGATTACCATTAAAATTTTTTTGTACAACTAATTTCAACAAAATTTGAAAAATAAGTTTATTTCCGGGTAAATTTCAGCCCGAAAGTAAAAATGCAGAAAAAAAAATTGTAAAAATAAATATCGGGTAGAGTTATAGTACCAAATATTGACCGAAATTAAATTAAAGACTGGGTACTTGGAAACCCTTGAAAATTTTACAATCGTCGAATTTCATGAAAAATATGCAGTTATGAATTTTTTCGTGAAATCCTTTCAACAAGGGGAATATTTACTATAGAATTATCTGCATATAAAAGTATAAATTTAAAAATTCCTGATAACATTTAATTAAAAAAAAAAAAAAAAAAAAAAACATGAATTGCATACATGTAATTTTTATATAAATAAATATATGAAAGGCATTAATGAATAATGTGAATGTATATTGATAAAGATTCATTGAACTTGGTTCGATATCTTTCTATGAACGTATTTCCGATGCATTAATTAAAAACTGCATGTCTCATGTGTGTTATGTTGATGTATATGAGAATAATGTAATCGTGCAGTGCGCATATAACGCGGAAATCAGAGATGAAGAGCGTGTGAGAAAGAATGAGATACGTCAGAAAGAAAGTAAAGAGGGGTCATGATGGTTTGACGTCTCAATTCCCGACGAAAGAGTGTGCGGTAGATGAGAGTTGGGTGGAGAGAAGCTTATTATATTCGACTGCCGGAAGTCGAAGGTTACCATATATAAAAAAATAAATAATAATAATAATAATAATGAAAAAAATGTGAAAAGAAATAAATAAATAAAAAGAAACGCGTCTATTAAATGGGACGTAGGACGTGCGTATAAATAATGGCGCGAGCCAACGCGACAGGAAATACGGCAGATGGAGCATTAACGATCTCGCGCGATCGCTATTGTCCTCTGGACCGCCTTGACATGAAAAAAATTTATTTATAGAAATTTTATCCTTTCATAACTCAAAATTAATATCAGGATATTAAACAAAAATATTTTTCTGTCATAAAATATTTTCTGATTGAGATTTATATTTTTTTTTTTTTTTGTATCTTTGGAATAGTGGTCATAAATAATTAATAATAGTTAAGTTATACAGATAATTAAATAATTAATTACATAAATAAAATCTTATCTCTACACATGTTTTCTTATTCTTATATTTTATTTTTTTTTATCAGTATATTTTATAATTACAATCATTTTCAAATAGTTAAAAATACAAATTAATTATTTTACCCTAAGTACATATACTCTTTACGGTCATATTATAAAAATATGAGACAAATTTTGAATTAAAAAAAAAAAGAATTTTTTTTTTCATATATGGCAAAATATTTGCAATAAAATTTCCACATAAAAACATGAAATTTTTTTTTTTACCAAATTAAAAAAATGTCCCATTTTACCCTCTTTTCTATAAATTTTTTTATAACCATAATCATAATTGACAATTAATTTATTGTAATTGAAAAAAATCTTAAATAATTTGTAATTTACTTTCTGACTAAAAAATTTTTTAAATCTTAAGTAAAAAAAAAAACAAAAAAAAAAAAAAAAAAAAAAAAATAACTATAGGCTAAACCAGATAAATGTTTAATGGGATTTTATTTGGTGAGAATGATATACCAAAGAGAAACTCGTTGAGAGATGATGATTGCAAGTAGAGTCGATCATTAGAACTCGATATCTCGAGTTAATTGCAGAGCATTCCCTCGCCACGCCTCGATGGCACTTATCAAAGTTTTGCAGGCGCCATTGACTTCCGGCTTGCTTGTAAATTTTTACTGCACTATTTTTAATTACACACAGACTCAATACTTTTTTTTTTTGGTGTAATATGAACAGTCTATTATATAAGAATTTATAATATTCAATATCAATTATGAGTGGCACATTCTAGCGCATTGCAATGAAATGTAGAGTACAAGGGTGCTTATTATCAGCCAGAAAGTCACGAGTATGGCTCTTCGACTCGTTAAACACACAAGAAGTGGTAGCAATAACCACTTGTTGTGAGTAACGGAATCTAAGAAGATGATAGGTGTTTCCAAGTGAGAATTGCACCGAGCAAATAAATGAGGACAGATATATCATATATATATATATATATATAGGTACTTAAATGCTACTCGTGAAGAATGCAATGTAATAACAACACTATATATGATATAAATAAATATAAACAAACAAAAAATTTATTGTTACTTTTATTATATAAAGGAAATGACTTTAAGCGAATCGTGTCTATTGCCACTAAATTTATTTATTCGAGACTGTCACGTTTAAATACGTGACGGTACTAGTAGATTCACAAAATTTTTTCTATAAATATTGTAAGAAAAAAATATGAAAAACGGTTGACTTTAAGGACCAGCCCCGAAACTTCCTGCTGCTTTCGAGCTCGAAAAGCGTACGTAGGGGAGCCTGGGGCACGAAGGCCCCCTTAAGCCGGTTTTTTCTTTTTGTGGCTTTTAACCATAAAATTCATTTATTTTCCGTCGATATCGAAAGAATAAGTAGAAATTTTGCAAAAAATCGAAAAAAAAATTTGTTTTTTTCTGGGGCACGAAGGCCTCCTCTCCAAAAAATTATCAACAAAAATTTTTTTTTTATTTCCCGTTAAGTTATGACCTTTATAATGTTTTTATGACGTTTTAGGCCAGTATGTGATGTATGAGGTAAAATGGACCATTAAAAAAAAAAAATTGTCACAAAAAAATTAACTTGACGGAAAATAAAAAAAAAATAATTTTTTCTTTATAATTTTTTTTTCGAGTTGTCCGTTTTGCCCCTCATATCACGTATTGACTTAAAATATACTAAAAACATTATGAAGGTCATACTTTGACGGAAAATAAAAAAAAAAATTTTACCTAATTTTTGAAGAGGGCCTTTATGCCCCAGGGGGGCCTTCGTGCCCCAGGCTCCCCTACGTACACTGGGACAAGGTCTTGAAATTAGTCTGGATAACTTTCGAGGACCTTAAAACTTCGAGATCTGTTCAATACCCGGTTTTCGAAATTCGGAGCGAAAATAATAATTTATCTTTTTTTTTAAATTTCAAATTTTTTGCGCGGAAAGTTAGATGCTTTGAATTTATGATAAAAAATTACTCTTTTAATAATTTATGAAAAAAAATTTATTTTGAATATTACGGTCGAAGATTTTGAATATAGATATTGATTGTTAGAGAAAATTTTTTTAAAAATTTGTTGTATTTAGGATAAAATCGGTATTTTACATAAATAAAAAAAAATAAGGATGTAAGAGTTTTTTGATGAGCGATAAAATAATGGCGTTTATTTAGCCTGTTGTGTGAATTTGGCGTCAAAATATAACAGAGGATATTATTTTTATGGAGATGCCTGGGGTGAAACACGGGCCACATCGCCAAGGAAGACGAGTAAGAGAGAAATTTAACCATGATTTTAAAACCTTACGGCAATGTTGCTTTATTGCCGCTTTATTATCTCCAGACTCGAATACAATAAAAAATAAAGTTACGTGAGTTAAAAATGAAATAAAAAATTTAAAAGAGAGAGTGAAAGAAAAAGCAAAAAAACTCGATCTGTCGCTTATTTTTTGCTAGGACGCGTTTGTAAGCTTAAGACGAAAAAGTGCAAGCTGTCAGTCAAGATGAAATTACGCGTGCCATCGAACGATTAAAAATATTTGTTACGCTCTCGTACGCAGTATTTATAATTACGAAGGTAAATTATTTAATAAAATAAATTTTTTAATTAAAAAAAAAAAACCACCGCTTACATGTTTGATAAATAAAATTTATTCAAATAAAAAATAAAATTTGGTAATTAATTATCTATCAAAAGGCTTTAATGTTAAGTTTAGACATCAATGTTCACACGTTTATTTGAAAAGACCGAGATGAGGGTCAAGATGAATAGTCTTTCAGTCTTAAAATTTTTTTTTTATTTATTTTAAAATCGAGGCGCCACTAAAAAGAATTTTGTATTTACAAATTTATACTGAATTTACGGTACGAAGAATTAGCAATTAATGCATTTTAATTTCAAATAATTTTATTTTGAATAATTATTATGATTTTTTAAAATTAAACAGACTCAATTTCATTGATTGTTAATTTATTTTAATTATTTTTAAAATTTATTGTATTTTTAATGGTTAAAAAAAATATAAAAATAATATATTGTACTTGAAGGTTATTATTACGAGGGCGTTTTCAAGGAGATCAATTGTGGTCATGGTTAAATTCTGCATCATTTTATTTCTATAGAGAAATGGGAGCTCGTTTTTCTTTTGAGCATATGTATTATATATTTACGTTTATATGTATATGTATATGTATATGTATATGTATATGCATGAATATACATATATGTAAGTTGTTAAGTTGGATTTAGTCGGATGAGTATCCCACTACCTATGGGACCCTTTATAAATTTGTACTCCGGGCACGTACTTGGCCCCCTCGCGATCTGTTTCAGTTCTTAGCTCTTTGCATGCGCCGCGACAGCGGCATTTAAATAACACCAAAATGATAGAGTGCGAAACAAGAAGGAAATTGTTTCAAGTCTTGATCTTATTTGATAACTGCCAAAAATTATTATCCTTTAATTATTAATATTAATAAAATTATTTAAATATTTCAAAATACTCTAATTTCGATCTGTAAAATTCTTTATATGACTTTAGAGGTTTTCAAATTTAAGCGCCACTGGGATTTCAAAAATTGGCGCTTTATTTTTTTTTAAATTTCTGCTTTGAAACTCTTGTGATCGAAATTCAAAAATTCAAATTTTGCCGCCTTTTTTTTCCATTCATCAAATTGAATTAAATAATTAAAAAAAAAAACCTAATTGTTTTTATAAACTCTAACAAAATATATCATAAATGAAAAGATAAATGACTTTTGTAAACCGAAATTTTTTTCAGTAATCATTAAAAATTATCAAGTGATATATTTAATATTTGAATTGATGAATAATCTTCTCAAAGAAAAGAAGAAAATGAAATTTTATCACTCTTTCAAAAATAAAACCAGCAGATCTCTATCTAAATTCAGATTTTTTCGATGAAGAAAATTTGAATGAATTTTTCAAATTTTTGACAAGAAAAAATATCCAAAAATGTCAATAAAAAAAAAATCAGGACATATTACTTCGAATCACGCATACATAAAATATCTGAAAAGCGGGCCTATTACGACTCTAATATCAACAGATAATATTTATACAATCAATGACTTATATGTCATATTTTTGCCGTGTATATTAAGTCGTGTAACCCTTCAAATTTTAGGACTCAAAATATATGAGATAATTCGATAATTTCTTACAAGAAAAAAATCCAATATATCTAAAAGTTATTTTTTATCCCAGTGTGATTATTTATTTTGTAAAATTATCACTTTTGGATGATGTAAAAATAAAACAATATTTAGTTTTTAAAAAGTTGAATTTAAAATTTTATTAGTTTTTACTAAGTGTATATTTTAAGAAACACTTAATGGAAATATATAAATATGTATATGTGAATACGAATTTTAACGACTGTCAGGAAATTTAGAAACTATTTTGATGATGATGAGAAAAGTAAATATTTATTAATAAAACAATATATATAATAATTATATATTTATTGTTAACGTAAAAAATAGTTAAATAGTTTAAAATAAATAACATGACTCGCCTTAGACACACTTCCATCCGCAGCTAAATATAAATTTACGAAAAGCCGGGTGGCATTTACGAAAACGAAACATCTGAGACAAGAGTACGGTATATCCACAGTGTCACGATCCTCGACTAAAACTTCAATACATTTACGCCGTTTCATATTAATGTTTATTTAAATTTTATATTATACCAAATGTATATTTTCGAGCTCGTTAAAATTTAACTCCATACAGATACGGCTCAAAATCTTAAATCTACTCAGCTCCAGTCTTATAAACTTTTAAATTCATACATTAATTTATATACCCCTAAATATATAAGTGAATATGTAAATATAAGTACATAAGTAAGTAAATTAAAAAAACTAGACATACCATTTCTAAAATTACGTTTATATCCTCGTGCGGCGTCACTTAAATTCCAGAGCGGGAAAAAAAAAATTGTTAAAAAAATACTGAGCTTGATAGCTCGTCGTAAGTTTATTAACACCATCTTAAAACTTATTATTATTATTATTATTATTATTATTATTATCGTTATTAAGATTATTTATATTTAGAGTCGCAGTTAATTAAAAAAATTTTTTTTCTTTGTGACACTATCAAATTATCTCACCGCCAAACATCGAAGGTAATGACAATAATAATTAATAATAAAAAAAACAACACAACACTAAAATTCGTATTTATTTCTGGAGCAGTAATCCGAGATGATGGAACAAGTCGAGAGTTACTCTACTTCTCGATCGCCCGGGGAATTCAATTTGTCAGTGTCCTGAATTTTTCAAGTTAAAAATACACTGTCGTAAGAAAAAAAACCACCAAAAAATATTTAAAAAACATTCATTTATATACATATTAATAAAATACCAAAGTCATCACGAAAACACGACACATCACTTAAATTAAAAAAAAAAAAAAAAAAAAAGTATATATAAATTAATCACTTAAGTACTAATATTATTTACAATAAATATATAAAAAAAACTAAATAAAGACAATTTATAAATTTTTTTTCTTTTAGACTCCTTAGTCTCATTCTTGAAAATATTTTTCCGCGTAATTTCATCATTGGTTAATATTTATTTCGTATATTTATCAATAAACAGTCGTTTCGTTTCGTTCGTTCGTTACATTTTTATAAAATATAAATTTTTATAATATATATATATATATATATATTTATATATTAATACGCGTAATATATTTATAAAAAAATAAATAAAGATGTAAGTGTATTGTAAGAGAGCGGCCGCGCGTGGTAAACGCCGCAAGCAAACTAAGATCGTGGTCCCTGAACCAGACTGCCGCTGCCTCTCAGTACAGACTACACGAGACGTATAGAGAAGTATAGAGGATGGACGGTGGAGTAGTTTCTTTTACAGCTTAAGAGTTGAGTAGACTCTACTGTACAGCATCCAGAGAATATGGAGAAACGGATGAGATAAGATGAGATGAGATGAGAAGAGAAGAGAAGAAGATGACCAAAAAAAATTTAACATCTACTCTATCCACCCCCACTAATTCACCTTTTGCTGTCCACTACCTCTCGATTCAGGTATAAGCTATGGAGTAAAAGATGTACTCACCAATACAACAAACGGATGACTGATTGTGAGTGGCTGGACTCTGGAGGCTGTAGTACAGCCGGTACAGACTAAACATAACATTACATTAGTGAACCTCGCGAAGTTTAAGGATCAAAGTAAACTTACTTACCTTAACTTTAAGTAAAAGACGCCCTCGAGGACTTTATGACCTCCTGTAGCTTCCACCTGCATTTTACTTAAAACCTTTAAATTTTTAACTTGACAAAAGGCCACAGGTGACAGACTACCTGTCATGTTTTAAGTTTTACTGTTTATTTTTTCGTGATTTATTTACTCCATTAAATTTTTCAAGTACACAATTCATACAAATATTTATTTATATTTATATATATGTATATTTATTATATAAATAATTGATGCATGTAATTAATATTTTAATTGATAATAATAATTATGAATGGTGCGGAGTCTAAAAATTTAATAATGTGTGCCAAAAATGTGGATGGTAGACGCATAAATTAAGAAAATGATTTTTTGGTGCAGTGTTTATTTATTGTAAAAGTTTTTGTTAATTTAGAGAAAAGTCTTTTAATTATTATTAGCTGCGTTCTTCATGAAATATGTCAGCATGTCGATGGGAAGTGGAAAGACGATGGTGGAGTTTTTCTCGGCTGATATTGTGTTCAATGTCTGCAATAATTATTTTTTATTAATATTTTATTTGGATTTTAATTATGTTGAACTATAATCAGTCTGAGTAATTTTGTCATGTCAGGGTAATTTGGACCTCCTGGAAATTCATTCAAAATTATATGTATACTGTAAAAAAATCAGGAGTAAATTCGGATTTTATTTAAAGGCGGATTTAGTCCGGAGTTAAAAAAAAAATTACTCTAATTTTCGGGAGTTAACAGAAAGTTTTTTTCCAGTTGAGTGATTTCAGAGTGATGGAGATTTTATTTGAATCTTTTTTCAGGCTGACTATGATATTTAATTAAATAAATAATTTACCTGAAGGTAACGAAGTTGCAATGCTGCGGGAGAGTCACCGATAACTTCAGATGCTTCTCTCAATGCTCTGCTCGCCTTCTGTTCGCCCTCTGCAGCAATAACCTGTTTGAAAAATAAAAATATTCATTTTTTTTTTAACCAACCAATCACGTGAAGTTGAAAAAAAAATAATTGACTAATTTTATTTAAATTCAAATCAAATCTTTTTTGTCAAACTCTAGTCCAGAGCCATCTGGCGTCCATCTACGAAATTAAATTATCCAAGAGTACGAATATATCTACTACTGGTATTCATTTTCTGATGAGATAACGAAAGGTAATGTCCGTTACTTCTTTAACATTAAAATTTAAATTTAAACATAAAATAAGTAAAAAATACCTTTGCACGTGCTTCACGTGCGGCTTCAGCTTCTGCAGCCATCGCACGTTGCAATTGAACTGGCAGACGGACGTCTTTGCTGTAATTAAATTTATCAATAAATTATTTAATTAATTCGGACAATAAAAAAAGAATACTATAGTATTCACTGAAAAAAAAAGTATTTCTTGACACGAAAAAAAATTTTCTTGAAGTAAGAAATTTTTCCAGTCCCAAGAAAATTTTTGTTTTCACTTCGTAATGCAAAATATATATCACGTTTTGGCTTTGGAAACTAAATCCAAATGGCGTATAAATTTTATTTTCACTGACAATCGTTTTGTAGACTTATTCTATAGCTAAAAATAAAAAAAAAATTTTTTTAAGCCAAAAAGAGATAAAGTTTAAATTACGCGCCCTTTTGGCTTTCAAATTTTTTTTCCAATTTTCAGCTTTAGATCAAGACTACAATATGATTAGCAATTAAAAAAAATTCGTACGCCCTTTCGGTTTTAAACTTAGTGGCTAAAACCAAAAGGGCGCACAAATATATGTCCTTTTGAAATTAGTAACGCAATATCTTGTGTCAATAGATCCTTTTTTTCTAAATGAATGAGGAAATTAAAAAAAAAAAATTGATTTTACATTTCAACCCGTTCGACTTTGATTCCCCAGGTGTCTGTAGCTTCATCCAGCGAAGCCTTAAAAAATAAAATATTTATATTTAAATATCGATCAGATAATTAACTTTGACATACATAAGTATGTAATAAACTAAATACTGTTTTGGTAATTTTTTTTTCTACACTGAAAATAATAATTATTATTTAAATTTTGACTTTACCTGCATGTTTGTGGAAATTGTTTCGCGTTCACTCAATATTTCGTGCAACGGCCTCGTGCCCATAGTATTACGCAATGTTGTTTGTGCAAGCAAACGTGTACTGTGATGAGCATTTTCAACATTTGCAATCGATATTGTTGCATTATTAACTCGGTAGTAAACTACGGCATCAACTGACACTGTCACGCTGTCTTTTGTTAGCACCTATTATTTTATTTATTAATTAATATTAATTATTTAATCATTTATATTTTACATTAATGTCTAATAAATAATTACTTCTTGTGGCGGGATGTCATATGTACGAGTACGCAAATCAACCCGTGCATAACAATCGATACAGGGAAGTATAAAAAAAATACCTGAGGAAAAATATTTTGTTTTATTTATCAATTTACTTTTTTTTTCTTCATTAATTTTTTTATATTTATTATCTGCTGTTTTATTTATTTACCAGGGCCTTTAGCGCCACCAGATAATAATCTTCCTAGTCTAAATATAACCGCTCGTTCATATTCTTGTACGACCTATAAATAAATATAGTATATAATAATCACTTGTTTTTTTTTTTTTTTTTTTTTTTTTTTTTTTTTTTTGTAATTGAAAATTTTTTTAGTCTGGGAAATGCGACTTTTTTTGAATGATTGGAATAGTTAATTATATTGCGCAATACTTCGCAATAAAAATATTTGATTTTGATATTCAAAATTTATTTTTGAGGCAATAGCAGTAAATTAATTTTGAAAATTTTTCAGGACAAAAAAAAAATTAGGACGCGGGAAAAATTTAGCTAGTGAGAAAAAATTCAATTTTTTGATCCTCAGTATACGCGAAATTTTTTAACTTTTTACTTTAACATATAATTGGAAAAATTAAGATTAATTTTAAATTGCCATCAATAAGATGATTTTTTAATTACGTATAAAAAAATTAAATAATTAAAATAGTAAAATTCAAAAAAATGCATATACTCATTTTTGAATTGTCTAAATGTGCATTTTTTTATTTTTATTCTATAAAAATTTTCTTTTATTATTCAAAAGATTTAAAAATTGTAAGATAATTAGATACGTTTTAAAAGAATTTTCAAAAATAAAATTTGGACAAAATTTTGAGCCGTCACTTTGCCCGATTTTTTTTCATATGACGTAAATATGTAATAATATCACCGAGGATATATTTTGGTAATATAAAATAAATATGATTGACTAAGAATAGAAAAATAAACAAGCGGCAATTTTTTGGCATCCTTATTTTTATTTTGAATGAATTTTATTAATAATCAACTAATCAATAGTATATATAATTGTAGTTATTAGCGATAAATTTGTATATTTTACCTTGAAACAAATAAAAAGTGAAAATGGCATCGTAAGAATAACGAGAGCCCACGACAGTCCAATTAAAACACTTCCGCATTTTGAAAAATCCTGTGGTTGCTGAGTGTCAGCTACACGATAAAAAATAAAAAAATTAATCAATACACCGCTTTAAGCAAATAATCAAATCGATAACCACAGAATCAAATAAACTCACCTCCAATAATACGCTTCCGTATGTCATCAGGGCGTGAATTAACCAAAACAGGTGTCATGTTACCATTTCCTACAGTCGTCATTGGAATTGACATGCCAGGACTAATTCGAGATTCAAAACGCGCCACCTTAAAAATTTCACTTGCACATTAATTTCTCTAAATAAAATAAAATTAATAAAAAAAAAAAAAAATAAAAAAAAAGCAAATTTAAAATTTAATAAGAAAAATTACTTAGCGCAAAAAATCTCCGAGCAATTAAAAGTTTTTTAATACTCGTCAGTGATACACTGTAAAGTCAAATAAACTAGCTAATTAAAATATATACATAAGTAACAACAAGTTAAATTACAAAAACTTTGCTAATTACTACAATGTTTCAAAAATTCACCATCGGCCCTTGTGTATATTTTTCAAATTAAAAATTTTTTTAACTTCACCAGTCGATTAATTAAAATTACACATTTAATTATAAGAAGAAAAAAATATACATATATATTTATATGTATACAAATAATATATACTTTAAATTATTTAAGATATATTTTTTAAAAAAAATGATAAATTTGAACTGTCGAATTTGAACGGTAAAAAAATGGGCAGCAAATAAATTTGAAATGTAAATCCGTTCGCATGTAGAGCTCGGAAAAAACAGCAGGGGTATGTCCTTACATACCTTGACGTTACAAACTGGACAATGGTATATAAAAGGTTGCCACGACAACAGGTAGTGGAAGTCTGGGGTAAAATTGTCGCCACCGCTGTCTATCGCCCAATGATAAGCTTCCGTTGGACATCGGCGGCGAGTAATAACTTGTTAAATATGCATGTTATTAACATTTATAAATAATATATAAGTATGCGTGGAAATGTCCATGGGCTGTCTATTATTTTATGTTACAATTTATCACTATAAATAGTACCCGAATGTACGCGGATTGGATGAAATTTTCATCGAGCACAGGGATGAATATTTAAAAGCTGACTGCTCAATTAAGGGTCGGACATTTAGTATAAATTTGTTATCATATTTTATGGTATTATATTTATATTTTTGTTATTTCCATAATGTGATAATGGTGTACAGTTTAACTACACCCTCTATAGGTTCTAGTGTGATGGTAAATTTATAAATATTATATATAGCTGTAATGACTTTGTATTGGCCAAGGTCTCTTCTAGTTCACGATCATCGATTTACAACAGCTTTAGAGTTATTTTAATATCAAATTATATTCAATGAAGCAGAGGCAATAGTATGTCTGAGGAATTACTTCTTATTGATTGTTATTAAGTGAGTTGTTGATAATTTAATGGGAAGACAAATAAATTATTTTAATGACATTATAGATGGAAAAGGGTCAAAATAGGTCAATTAGAAAAATTATTAATGGAGGGTGAATTTTTATTAATGCAAAAATTTTTACTTTTATTTTATATGGAAGAATGGAGACTAAGAATGTACACGGAAAAAACATAATATTAAAAATTAATAAATAATAGTTAAAGGTGGAGTCTGTTATGAATACTTAGTACTATTATGTGCTTAATGCAAAGTAGTTTACTAATTTTTGTAGATTCCTGAAAACTACTATCAATTATTTCAAAAAGTTTGGAAATATTATTACTTTTAGGTATAATACGGGACTTATTAGTGAAAGTTCATTAATTTATGGCATAATCTATTAAAAGTAATGATTGGACAAATTAACAATTGCTGTCTTAGATACTGATTTTTACAGCCGAAAATTGAAAAAGTTACAAATTTTTATTTTATAAATTCGATATCACTGATAAATTATTAGCTTTAAATATCATTTATTCATCATTATAAATTAATTTACAATATATATAAATCGAATAAGTGGTAACTAATAAAACGAAAAATTAGTATACTAGATACTGATTTTTTGCTCATAAAAATACCGATAATTTTTAACTCTTATTTTATAAATTCTGTCCCATTGACTAATAATTAATATAAAATGCTATTTATTCGTTATTATAAATTAATTTATTATATACATATATCGAATAAATGGTAAATAATAAAATGAAAAATTCGTATCCTAGATCTTTATATATTAATATGTACGTTTACTAATTTTTCGGTTCCTCATTTTTAAAATTTTTGTATGCTTATTTGAATAGTAATAACTGAAGGTACCAATTTATCGATCCTTTTTCATATTAATTTTAATATACGAAATTACAAATTTTCCTCTTCTATGTGTATTAAATTTTAATATAAATAATATCCATTTTGTAATATATATAATGATCCTGGTTTGATATTAGTATTGAATAGACTAATTTTAAGTCAAAAATAAACTACAAACTATTAAAATTTTGAGCATCATTTTTTCCGTGTACGAATTTTGATTATGCTGTTAATCGAACTTAAAACAGGAAGTTGACAATTGAGTCACCGAAAAATTATTATGCTGTACTATAATTATTATCGTAGGCCTCGAAAATTTTTTCTGCTCCTTTATAATTCCGAATTTAGACAAATAATTTTTCGTTCAATTTGTTGATAAGTTTTAAGCGTAATATTTTTTTTAGTGCGGTATAATAATTTTTCGGCAACTCAACTTGCTGTTTCAAGTTGCGTCAACAGGATAATAAAAACTCGCCCATTTTTCAAGTCCAATTTTCCGTGACCCAGAAATGAAATTTTTTTTCTAAACCCAAAATCTCGATTTTTATAAAAAAAAAATTATTGTATTTAAAAATTCAGCTTATTATTAAAAAACAATTAAATTGTTGATTAACATTCAACAACTTTTTGAAATAAAAAACAACAGAAATAAATTTAAATAGAAGTAAAAAAAAACTATTTATTTTTTTTGTCATACACAGAATTATCATTAAACTTTTTCTTAATACAACTTCTCGTCACTAATTTAAAAAATTTATAAAAAATAAATATATTTATTACAAATATCACAATGAGGGTTATGTAAACATCAATGAGAGCCTCTTGGTACCAAGACAAAGATGTTACGGAAGACTTCAAAAATTTTTGACCGTTGCCACGTGCGATGTATTCCGCCCACCAGACCGCCGTCTTTAGGGGCGACTCTGGACGATCATGCCAAGCTTTTTGCAGCAGTTTAGCATTTTTCTGGTAGCTGAATAAAATAATAAGAGCAATAGTACAGTTATATAATAAAAAAATATGAGGAATTAATTTTATTTATTTTAACAAGATTATTTATTTATATTTGTTATTAGATAAAGCTTGACCGCGTTTACCTCGAGTCGTTGAACACACGATCGATCGCAGATCTCAGAGTTTTAGCGTTGAAATTATTCCATTCGAGCACAATAGCGACCCCGCGGTTTTCAGCTGCCGCGGCGTTGTTGAATTGATCTCCGTACATCGGAACAACCACCATGGGAACTCCGGCACTGACGCCTTCGCTGATACCCAACAAACCCCCGTGGGCCAAATAACATTTCACATTTGGATGCCCTATAAAAATATTTAATGTTCGTCATTTATATTCATGTATATTTTTCTTATTTCTTTAAATATATGATTTCATATTTTTCTTGCTATGTAATTTTTATAATATTTTTTCAGGGAATAAAATTATCTATGAGTTCAGCATAGTATAAATATATGAAACTCCATCTTGTAAAATTTATCTTATATTATTTTTTATAAATAAATATATGCAGTAAATAGTCATAAAATTTTATGATAAAAAATATATATGATTATTTTTTTTTATCTTAATTATGAGAAATCTTCAATATGAATAGAGTTTAAATTTAAAAAAGACAAAAAATTTTGATAAGATTAAATTTTTTTTATCGCTAATAATTGAGTAGTATATCTGTATATATATACATATCTGCTTTGTACGAACGTTTTAATTGAAATTTTTTTTTAAATATTTAATCAACATTTTGTAATAAATTACAGTATTAAAAGAATATTGAATAATTGATATGATAAAATATAAAAATAACCATGCCATTTAATAAATAATAAAAACTAGTATATTACGCACCTAGGGAAGTAAAGTAAGAAATGTCTCAGATCAGGCGAAGCGAAGCCGAGGTCAACAAACATGTGATCTGAGGCTTTCTTATTTACTTCCCGAGGAGGGTATACTATTTTTCTCGTCGACGGAGGCGGAAAACGGCAACTTCGTTTTGCACAGCGGAACGAAAGTTGACACTTTCCACCCGGAGGCGGGAAAAATCAATTTTATCTTATATCTACAACCGCCATATTTATTTAACATCAATCAAAAGCGTTAAAATCATTATTTCCTCTTTTAGTTCAGTAAATCAATAAAGGAAAAATATTATATAGCAAACAATTCGTGTTATCAATTTTTTTTATCTTATAGCAATTCAATGTTCAATTCCGTTTACATTTGATAAAAAATATTTTTAAACCGTATTATTGTCAATTTTTTTATTCATGACAGGTAATTATTCAATGAAATTTAAATTAGCAAAAAGCCGGGAAAAATTGTCTACAATAATTTCAATGAAATTTTTTTTTTCAAAATTATGCTATTAATTTTTTTACTGGTCATATTTGTATTCAAATTAAATCTACATTTTCATTCTTTTTAAATTTTATTCAAAATTTTTTATTTTTTTTATTTTTAAGGCTACCTCATTATACTCGAAAAAAAAAATTTTTAATAATCAAAATCTAGTCTCTTTTTATTTTTTCTTAAATTATGATACTGAAGTTAACCGACGTCAAACAATTTATTGATTTTTTTCAAAACGATAAATTGTAAAAAAAAAAAAAACAGTAGATTACACACCTAGGAAGGAAAGTAGGACATTTCAAACCACGAAAATAATTTCCTGAAAGTTCAAACTTTCGCTTCCGTTTATAGGCAGAATAGCGCATGCTCTAATTTTTATGATTGCTTTTATCATAAAAGGAAAGAAGACTTTCTGCCTCCTGATTAAAAGAAACGATTTGTAATGTCAAATGCCCATAAGAAGGGTGATTTAAAGTATCCAAAAGCATTAAAAAGTAATACAAATTTTTTTTTCTAATCGTTTCTTTTAATAAGGGTCCTAAAGAGTGAAGAAATTTACATTTTTGGTCTAGGTATGAGAAAATTGCACCTATTAGGTGACAGTAGAGCACGCGGTTGAGGTATGCAATATTTTTTAAAATTTTTTACATATGCATACTTCTAGTATTTTTTTTTTTTTTGTGATTGAAAAAAAAAATCAATTAATTCTTAATTGTCTACTAGTTTGAGGATCATAAAAAATTAATTAAATTATTTAAAAAAAAATAAAATAAATACATACGAAGTATAGCAGCTTGTGGTACCCATTTCCTAATGAGAACATTACTAGGTATATTAGGTAAATTTTCAGTTTCCCATTTCCAAATAACTTTTCGCGGTATATTACCGATAACTTTCAGAATATCATTGAGAGTATCATTAGTCATTGAACTGGCTTTTATCATAGATCCCCAACTAAAGAACAAAACTCCTTCATAAGCATTATCAAGATACTGCTGTATATCATTCGGCAATGGAGACGGATTAATATGTATTCCTCCGACTTCCACGACATTTGGTAAATTTGGTTTAGGACCATGCAACGAATAATGTGTATTTACAAGTATAGCTGAGGTGTTACGCGCAATATCATATAGCGGCTTACTAGATCCCAAAGCCTCATCAATAATCTTCTGAGTCGGCCAATTAAATGCGACTTGATAGAATATTTTCATATATAACAGACTGATAGTATTGAATGTGCGTTCAATAAAATTCATATTGGGAGCAAATCCATGGAATAACGAGGGTACATAACTTGGATTATCCAGATTACCTATTCGACCGTTTGCCCATGGCATCATAACATGCGATGACAGCCCAATAAACGCCGGATTATTTAAATAATCAACTATTGCTAACGAACAGTCGCTATTAAATATTTCCGTGAGTATCAAATCAAACTTTGGTTTACTTTTAATTAAATTTTTAACTTGCGGTAAATTTAGTGCATCTTCACAAGATTGCAATCCCATGTTACGTAAGTGAAACAATTCTAAAAATGGCGTCATCGGTGTATGGAATATTCTTTTCAAATCGACGACATTTACAAATGGATTAAATTTATTTATCAAACTTATGTCATGATAATTATTTATCGTGTTATTTTCACGCGGAAAATATGATATTACTGTAACATCATGACCACGATTCGCTAATTCTACAAGAAGTGGCTTGAAAACGTCAAAATGACTTTTTCCAGGGTGACTAAAAAATCCTAAAATTTTGTACTTTTTATCTGCGACACTTTCCAAAGCACTTGTGTTATCAATTAGATGAATAATTCCCAGTAATAATATTAAAAAAATTTTTTTCACAGTCATCGTCACTTATTTATTTGAAACGATCACTAGAAGCGGACCAACCGATAGAGATGACCCCACACTTAGTGACCTTGTTTTAAATTTTAATTCGATCGTTAACGAAATAAACGAGCTGACATTATCGTATGTATTATATATCACTTATGTCATACTAAAGTAACAGGAGAGACTGATGACAGTGAACTGAACATCATAGATGAGTCTTGCTTGTGTAATCTTTGGCCCCACTCTACCTCGGAGACTTAAATTACAACAACCTTAGATAAAAATATTTCTGGCTTAACTGCACTTGCTTTTTTATCGCGTATCTATTTACTATTACTTATAGTATTACTTTTGATCCTGTTATTTAATTACGGTTGTGCTGTTACAAAAAATGAAAAATAATTTAAATTAACACGGCTTTTTATAATTTTTTTATTTATTGAGCAGAAATGTCTGTTGTAGTTTAAAAAATGTGGTGGGGATAAAATAAGTAGAGGGGGTTTCAGATGCTATGTTCGGTAGAAAATTATTTTAGGTAGAAGGTCTACAGGCTTACGTCACTAGTTAAATATTTATTTAGGAAGGGCATTACTATTATTTTTATTTTTAATTCTCTAGACTTAAATTTAATCGTAGAGATAAATCTAAATAAGAATACTTTAAAATATGTATTCAATTGATTAATTATGGAGTAAATTAATTTATAAAAATAATTTTTTATGTTCAGCTGAAATGCGCACGTGAATTTTTTTTTTGTGAACTAAAATCTTTTGTAAAAAAAAATATATTAGATAATTTAATTTATTTTATTTTGAAAAAATGAAAACAAAGAGGACTTTTTAAAGTACGGACCCACTGAGGGAAATGTAAAAATATCCGAAAAGTGGGCTCTTGCATCACTTTTATAAAGACGGTAACCAAAAAGAGAAACCGGTTTCTCTCTAGGGGTTTTTATAAATTTTATTTAAAAAAACAAAAAAAAAAATTCTATAAAAATATTATTTGTTTCAATAAAAGATAAAGTACTTTGATGTTATATATAATATATATATATATATATATATATATATATATATATATATATATATATATATATATATATATATATATATATATATATATATATATATGTATTTAAAAACAAAACTTCAAGGGTGTGTAGGGAATTAAATTTTGAGACGAAAAGTCCTCGAGCGTTTTTAAATTCGACGCAGAGATAATAAGTTATTAATTAATGAAATTAGCCAATCAGAAGCGCTTGAGCCGAAAAAGTAGAGTGGGGAGAATTACAGATAACTTCAGTAACCCCCCACTCTACTTTTTCGGCTCAAGCGCTTCTGATTGGCTAATTTCATTACTTAATAACTAATTATCTCTGCGTCGAATTTAAAAACGCTCGAGGACTTTTCGTTTCAAAATTTGATTCTCTACCCACCTTCAAATTTTGGACATGTATATACCACAAATAAACAATATAATAATAACTCTACGCTGAAATTTATATCAATAGACAATAATTAAATTAACAAAAGTATTCTGTTAATAATAAATAAATATAGGGTAAATTGGTCATAGTAAAGTTAGAAACAAAAATCCCATAGTTGAAGGACCAGGCCCAAAAAAGGCGGAAACAGCTTTAAATAATTTTTCTATGCCGTCAGTACGAACATTGATAAATTAATTGAGAAAAAAAATGTTGATATTTATAACGAGGCCCAAAGCCGACTTGGTAGCCATATTCAAAAATAAAAAATTCAATAGATTTTTAGACCAATGATTAATATTTAAATAATTGCACATCAATTGACAACAATGACCCTATATTTACTTAAGTGGCCTTGTAAATTTATATCGATTCATAAAGTTATTTAATTTAGTACATTAATATGCGTCGTTGTATTTGTGTGTATGAATAATAAAGTAGTACAACTTCTACCTCGAGTTTGACAGTGAACTATATTGTATAACTTTGATCCTACTTTTATCTAAGCGAGCCTCGAATTCCGAGGATAGAGAAAGAAACAATTACTACTCAGATCTTTTTATCTCCACACACTCGGACTATGAATAAACTATCCTAGGTCACAAATAAAACTTGATCAGATTTTTTGGTCTTAAATGACTAAGTAAGCCAGTCAAGTCCAAACCAAGGTGGGTTCGCCTTGGTTCAGACTTAACTGTCTTACTTAGCCATGATTTAATACGAAAACGTCTAAATCAAGTTTTGTGCATATTAATTACAACGTAATTAATTTTAATCGTTTAATTATCAGCAATTGCCGATATCTCCTCGGTTTAAAACTGCAATGTCACTACCGGAAGGTATCATGTTTGTTAACAATTGGTATAAATCATCATTGGTAGAAATTGATGATTAATAATTACATAAATTTAATTTTTTAAAAAATATTTAATTATAAATTGTAATAAAAAAATATTTGTTTAGAATTTTTAAATTAAAAAATTTTTTTAATTACTTTCGTAAGAGTAAATAATTATTTTCATCTCTTTACCGTAATTACAAGAGGTGAATAGCCGGGTGGTCAATGCTCTCTTTTTAATTATTTTTTTCACATTATGAGTTGATGGTTAAATAGCTAAAATATTATTATTATTATTATGGTAATGATTATTATTACTGGATATTTACTTTAATGGCTAAAAAAAATTCAGTAGAATTTAATAAAATATTTACGCTCTGAAAAAAGTTTACTCAAGTAAAACATTAATTTTCGAGCTTATAATAAAATGATAAATTGAAAATCAATGCTACTTTATATTTTCATATAATACGACTTGTCACCTTATAAAAGTTAAATAAATAGACTTCAACCTTCAACATATATGTGTATATATATTTACACACTATCATGAAGAGCACAAAATAATTTATAGCGATAAATCAGAGCAAGCTGTTTTCCTGTCAAGCTCAGAAAAAAAAATATACCGTCACTGTAAAAAATTAAATTAGTCAAAAAAAAAAAAAAAAAAAAAAAAAAACAAATTGAAAAAAAAAAAAATAAATAAATTGAAAAAAAAAAATTTAATAGAGATGTGGATTTTTTTTTATTATTATACAATAATGCGTCATAATATATGTATATACGTAATAATATATGACACATTAAAACAATAGAAAAATGTAGATACTACATATTAAATTACATAACATTGAGCAATAAATGTAATTTATTTCCATTAGCATGAATTAAATTCCCATTGACCGTGATCTTGACTGCGAGTCCTTGGCGCGAGTAAAGTTCACGATTAATAAACCGCGGCATCGAAATAAATTAAAAGAATAAATAGAAAAAGTTGTGTATTTAATAAAAAAAAAAAAAAAAAAAAAATACGAGGAAAGAAAGTTAAAAAAGTAAAACGTCAATTTGACGAATAAATTTCAAAGAAAAATCGTCAGATGTCGTTAAGCAGCGGAAAAACTTGTAGACTAAAAACAGATACCGTCGATGCGACGTCTTGGTTAAAGGACCGTCCGAGAGAGGTGCTGGTGTTGTAGCGTCGCGACGTCAGGACTTGACGACGCAAGTGTGAAACAAAGTACAGTAATCCCCGTAGCCTGTGAGCGTGAGCCATAAGCCACAAGGGTTTCGGTTCGGCGAGGGTGAGGGCGCGCGTAAGGAGAGTGGAGAGTGCCGTGGCGAGTGCGTGATCGAGGGCACGCGGGCCGGGGGAGTCGTGCCGAGTCCGAGGGCCGAGGGCCGAGGGTTGTACAGGGTGCAACGAACCTTGGGCTCTCGACTCGGGTCTCGGGTCTCGGGTCTACAAGAGACGGAGTTGAGTTTTCGAGTCATGGAGACACCCGACCCCGTAGACCCAGCCACCCTTGAGATTAAAACCCGTAGCATAGAACAGACTCTTCTCCCACTAGTGAAACAGGTAAGATTATCACCAACAACCGGCTGACTTTCAAATACCTATCGTCTTTTTCTACTTACCGGTCTTCCACTTGCTTCTACTACTTTCCACAATTATGTTTACTTACACTACTTTTTTTTTCACTATTATTATTATTGTCTATTAATAACATGAAAATGTGTATGTGTGTGTATGTATGTGTGTGTGTGTGGGTGGATGGCTATGAAATATCGAGACGTAGTACGAGATTTTATTTTAGTTACGCACCATTTTTTCGTCTTGCAACACCATGCACCATAACCTCGGTTTAAAATCTGTGTAAGTTTCAACAATATTTACCAATTTAATAATAAATGTTTTTATCAGAGCTTGTGTTCATTGGAAAGTTCGTTTGCGAATAGGTGAGTGGATAATTTGACATTATTCGGGATAAAGTTTACTTTATTTATTTTTGAGACGTCACTTGTGTGTTGTGTTGCGTTGTACAATATAAGACTATTTATGATGTTTTTTTTTTGGTAGAAGATTGAGGGTGATATTTATAAATGGGTGATATTGAATTTATTGACAAACTCGAAATTAGGCTGATCAATTTTTATTTTCGATCCAATAATAGGTTACAGGGAGAAATACTTTTAGACTTTGACAACTCTCGAGCATGCGCTCCCGCTCGTTTTGGAGGATTATATTTTCTTTTGATTTTTTTTTTTTTTTTTTTTTTTTTTAAGGAAAATTTGAATTTATTTTTTGTAAATGTTGGTTTTTTTATTAAGCTAGTTTTTACTCTAGACATTAATTTTTGAAGTAAAGAGAAATTAAGTTATAATTTATACGCGGAAAGAGCTTTTAGAATTTTAAATTCATGTTTATAAATTCATGAATCATCTTTATGCACTACTTAATTGCTGCTGAAAGTATATAAGTAATTAATGATAAGATTGATTATTAAAATTGAAAAAAAAAAATTACGGTAATATGCAGAAGTAAGTCACTAATTTTGACCCGAAAAAATTTTTTTTCGGCTATAAAAGCTCAATTTTTTTTATTTTCGAAATTTAATTTTACGGCAAATAAAATTAATAGAAATGATCAATTTTATATGAATTTTTTGAATTTCAAAGCTGCAAACGCTTTATGGGGGTCTCAAATTAATGCTACAGCAGCTTCTTACATTTTTTTTCCCTCCTAATTAATTCGAAAATTAAAATTCGAAAATTTTCGACTTAAGTACAAGAGTTTTAGAAATAAAAAAATATTACCCCAGTGTACGCTAAAAAATTTGGGGTTCAAATCAAGAACTTTGGAGTAAATTTCACCCCGCAGGGAAAGTAATTTTAATATCGACACCGGTTGAAGTGAATGCGGTTTGAAATAAAATCCAAATCACTCCGAAATCACCCCCCTGAAAAAAAATTTCTTATTTACTCATATGCGGAGTAATTTTTAAAAACTCCGAATCTCCGAGTGATGGAGTGAATTTGGAGTGAAATAAAGTCCGTAATCACTCCCGATTTTTAACGAAAACTCAAGCTGACATACTTTTAAAAGTACCAATAAAATTATTGATAAAAAAAATGAAAATACGAAATTTATTGTGTTTACAAAAAGTATAATCTAAAAATAATACCATTGAAATATTCTTTAGCAGCAAAGAAAGCAGTTTATCAAAGCGTAACGTCAGAATTTGATGAGCCATTGTGTTTGAGAATAGGTACCACAATAAAACTACTAGTGACATAAACCGCAGGTGTCTAGTCACCGTATTCATCCACACATTCACCGCCTCCTCCTTTTCCTCCCAAAGCCCACACGCAGACACGGACACAAATAAAACAACTCGTCGACTGAATGAGTGAGCAAGCCAACCGAGCAAGCGAAAGCACAAGTGAGCGTACACACCCACGCATCCTAAAAATCCACAGGTGCAGTCTAATTTAACCCCCAGATAATTAACATTTTCAAACGACTGTCCATTAAACCTCGATAAAAAAAATAATAATTACATAAATTGTTCTCCAAACTTTGACCCTTCGAGCAAAGCTTAGACAAAACATAATAAAAAAAAAATCTGCTGATCGGATGAATGAAAGTCTAAAAATAGAAACAGCAAAGAAAAAGCCGTAAAGAGAATGAAGCGTAGTGTAAAAGAGTTAGCGGCAAATATTGACATTAAGAGTCTTAAATATATACTATATATCGGGAAGAAGACGAATAGAAGTAGATATATGAAATAAAAGTTAAATAGATATATAGTGGGTAGGTCTGGCACCAGCAGGGTATTGATTGTCGTTGTGAGGATGCGCGTTGTACCTTTCTACCCAGAAACTATATAACACATATTTTAACTAAGTACGAGTGTACTCAGTACTCTATGTACTACGTACTATGTCCCATGTACTGAGGGTACATGCCTTGCTCTATATATATATATACATATACACATATACATATATATAGATGCAGATATAGGTAGACTATTTGTAGCAGTCTGAGTATTGGATGCCGTGGATACCATTGGCGTTATCCTCGTCTTATTCGCATCCATGCTCAGTTAATATCATATATATCTATCTCAACATCGTATACGCAGCTCACAACCTTGTTTTAACCACCCACCGTCTAGGCTGCAGCACCGTGCTTTTTAACCCCTCAGTCTTCCCTAGGCACTCAGCAAGCTCAGTACCTGCTTTGTATTTCAACTGTTATCCACACTTGAAGTTGGCTTCGCAGTCGTACATTCACTATTATATATACACACATACATACATACATATATATATAATAAATACCAACATATACATATAGTTTAATAAATAATCATATGGATTTAACTGACACGTACACTGAATTAAATATATAAATTTGTGCTGTAATTTATTTTCTTTGCTTTTACTCGGTTTTATTTCACCCGGATTTTATGTTTCGGATTGGCTGCTTGAAAAGTCAAAAAAATAAATAATAATAATAATAATAATAGTAATAGTAATAATAGTAAAAAAAAAAATAGTGGTGGTAAATGGGTCGGATGGAATTTTTTTTCGATGCAGAGATAAATTTTGAGTAAGAGAAAAAAAGAAGATAGGGGTGAGTTTTGTTGCGTGACATATCACGAACGGTGCAAGTAACATTGAGCCACGATATCGAATCTCGTGACGTGTATTCAAGGCCCGTTATTATGTTGTAAGCTTAATTTGGCTTAGCTTACTGTACTAATACTTGTACTTTTACTTAGTATTTATCATCCATTAAAGATTATTATAAAAATATTTATGTATTTGTATATGCTAAATAATAATAGTAATAAAAGAGCTGAAGAAAATATATAGATTATGAAATGTGGCCAAAGATTGAACGAGAATAATAGACTTTAAGATATATCTGGCTCCACTTTTGCTGCATATTGTTGGAAAATTGCTCGGGAATAATAACAAATATATAAAAGAACGAATCTATAACCAGAGAAAGAGAGAGTGGAAGAAAAAAAAGAAGAAAAAAAGGGAAGATAAATAAAAAATAATTGCAATGGATCGTTTTAAAGTAACAGATGAATTTACCCGGGAATTTATTATTTCAATTAATTAAAAACAATCAGAAAAATTAAGTACAAGTAGTGAGATAATTATTTTAAATAGACACTTAGTATAAATATAAATATATATATATTTATTCTGAATAAATCGATGTAATTGTGCTCAACAAATTAATACTCAAGAGTTTCGTTAAAGTTTAATTTTTTATTTTCAACCAGAAAAGTATAAAAAGAATATCAAGATAAGAAATGAATTGTTGAGTATTAAATCGTGACAATATTCAAGGCCGTGCAGCAACTAAAAAAAAATTAATTGAAAAAGAAGAAGAAGAAGAAGAAGAAGACAAAGAAAAAAATAATTCAACTTTTTTCCTTTTCTTTTCTGGCGAATGTACATCTGATAGCATACCATATATATATGCATATATATAGATATAAATAAATATATATTTTTGTCATTAATTTTTTACAGAATCAGAAAAGTATAAACTCGGACAATACTGAAGAAATGTTTTAAATGAAGATAATTTATTTCATGAGATATATATGTATATATATATACTTCATATCACCGTTACGTTTAAATGAGACTTGGAATTAGCCTTTGATTGTTACCAACAAGTCACTTAATCACTCATTGAATATCAAAATAAACTATAGCTTTATTCACTCTAAGATTAAATAATTATATTGTAACTGTTAAGCTAATTGCAGCCTAGGATAGAAACAAAGGCAATAATATACGTCAAAAAATCATATATAAAATATATAATAGTGACAGTGAAGAATATCGTACATTATTTACTATCATAATTTTTTCTTCGACACAGGCTTCTAAACGACACTGGTTACTTTTACTGCGTAAGAGTACGCAAGCACATTTTAAAAGTATATAGTGATATATTATTTAACAGAAGTCTATTGCGAATGCACATATCTGTAAAAAATGTTGGCTAATTGAGAGTATATTTTAATGAATATTTAATAATGATAATGAGTAATCTAATGAGATTCAAGGTAATAAGATAAGGATTAATTGTGACAGAAAACAATAATAATATTAAATTTAAAAAATTAATATTAATATTAATAATAATTATTAATTGTAATAAAAAAAGAACGACTGAATTGCACTCCGTTTTTGTCTGAGACTGATAGAAAAAAAAAAAAAAAAAAAAAAAAAAGTATATTATATATTTAATAACAAAGCGATAGACGTCAGCGTAACTTGAACTGGAGCAACTGTTTAAACTTTATAACGAGGGCTAGAAAAAAAGGAAAAATAAATATAGTTAAATAAAAAGCGTATATAGAACAAAGAAATAACTGCATTAAAAATGTACGAAGGAGGAATTACTACTGATCAGCAGGTATGGCTCTTTGTTCCTACGCGTTCAATAGTTATGCATGTCCATTTGTTTATCTAATTCAAAATATAATGCGCTGTTAAATGTAAAAAAAAAAAAGGAAATTTATATCCATGTATTTATGATAATAAATACATTTATTATTATAAAAAAATTGATGCGTATGCGTTTTAATAATTTTTCGTTTAATAGAAATCATGTCACCTTTTTTTTTATTCATCTCACATATTTTATACATTTATATTTATATGTATGTATGTATGTATATTTATTATTATAAGAAAGTAGTGAAAATAGTTGTTGCTAAAAAATTGCAATAGCTGCGCAAAAAAGTTTAAGCTGAAGCTCATTAGGATGACAAGTGTCAATAGATTACGGCTCTTAGATTTAATTTTAGAGATGGCTGTTTGTCGATAAAATAAATTAATCAGTTAATTAATTTTTGAAAGATTATTGATGTCAATTTTTTAAATTTAATGTTCATTTTTTAGCGCACACTTTAAAGAAGACGTATTGTAGGAGTTACATATTTTAGGATTTCTACATCGTGACACTAAATTGATATACGACACACTTACACTAAAAATAATAATAATAAGTATAGGCATTGTTGGTAACTAATTAATAAGCACACACATCGACACATAGATATGGCCGAGCTAGTTAAAGTTCCGGTTATGTATACATGTTATAATAATTATGTTTATTTATATTATATATATATATATATATATATATATATATATATATATTTACGCCATTGTTGGTGTAAATTGAATGGTATTATGGTGATAATGAAGAGGTGATTAACGGTAATATTATTTTGTTATTAGATCTCGACGCTGGTATCGCACCGAGAAAGGCCATTATGCTCCGACCGCAGTCTGCGTGCTGTGGCAAGAGTCGGCCAGGCGGTAAATCTTGCTGTCGAGAGATTTGTTACTGTCGGAGAAACAATAGCAGATGACAATCCTGAAATCAAACAGACCATGTACGACGCTTGTAAAGAAGCCAGAGTTGCTGGTAATTTTTTTTTTTTTTTTATATATATATTTAGGGGACGGGAATTAAATCCAAATCAATTACCAGTAATTATATAAATTACAAAAAAAACTTATGACTTTGATGTTGAAAATTAATTTTAATTCTCATACATTTAGTATTAGTAATGCGTATGAGGTAAAAGACCCTTAATCTGATCAGTGCCGTTGCTCACTTTAATTAATTAATGCGTTTTTATAATTTTTATAACAAAAAAATCTGCAAAAGGGTTGACGGAGGGAAAACTCAAAATTCAAAATTTTCTATAGAATTTCTTAGACTGCGATTCTGATTAAAATTAAGACTCTGATGGATACTTTAAGGCTCGGGATTATCAGGCAAGTCTGGAGGAACGCTATCACATAGAAGCGAATGAAAAAAAATTACTTATCTTGGATTTTTAAAAAACTGCTAAACATGACGGAACATACATTTCACTGAAAAAAAAAAAAAATTTTTCCGACAATATTTTTGGAACGAATCCATCGACTCGCGCTTTTTTCGCGGCAATCAAAAGAGCTTACCAATACTGAGAACTGATTTGATTTTGAGGTGAATCCAGCGAGTGGTTTATAAGTTATAAGAAAAAAATCTAAAGAAAATTTTTTTTTATAACTCGAACACTACTTATCAGTTCTAAGTCATGAGTTCTTTCAATTGCCGCCAAGAACGATTGGTTCATTCCAAAGACATCGTCGGACAAAAAAAGCCTACACTGATAAAAAAGTTAACTTGATTCAAGAGCGAAAATCTCGAACCAAGAATTCCATTTTTAAAAAAATAATTTTCTTGAGTCAAGAGAAAAAATTGTTGAGCCAAAAAATTATTCTTGGGTCAAATAAATATCTTTTGGTTCAAAATTTTCGCTCTTGAATCAAATCAACTTTTTTATCAGCGTACAAACACACGGCCAGACGTCCATCCGGAAATAGTCGGAATAGCTTTCTAGGAGCTCAAAACATCGAGATCTCGATTTTCGAAAATTGGACCGAAACCCATATTTAAAAACAACAAAAAAAAATTTTCATTTAATTTAGCAATTTATATTGAGTAGTCTAATGGGTTTTTTACCTTACGTTTAAAACTAATTGTTTTCAAATAGTAATTGACAGTGAAACCAATTCATTTGGTATTTAAATTACCAAAAAAAAGTCATCTATTTAAATTAAAATATTCTATGTAAATTATTATTTTATTTAAAAAGCAAATATTTAATCCGTGAACTTTTTTTTATAAAAAAGTTATGAAACGCGAGTTATTTTTAAATTTAGTTAAACGAAGAAAAAAAACTAAAAGTAAAAATGCTCGAAGCGAACGTCAAGATGAGTATTAATTTATAAAACTTACTCGTGCAGGTGGTGCCATAGAAAAATTATGTGAATGCGCAATGGAAGATAGTTTAGCAGACAGAGGATCAGTGGTGAGAGCGGCGAGATGTCTTCTGGGCTCTGTCACCAGAGTTCTACTTTTGGCGGACATTGTGGTCGTAAAACAACTGCTCTTAGCCAAAGACAAAGTGGCCCGTAGTCTCGGGCGGCTCGAAAGCGTTTCAAACTTTACGGAATTTGTTAAAGCCTTCAGTCAGTTCGGGGCCGAAATGGTCGAACTTGCACATTTAACTGGAGATAGGCAGGTAAAATACCGCTTACATACATTACATATGTAAGCAGACTTAATACATATTTAATTTTTTATCCATGCATCTGTAGCTCATAAGAAAAAATTACATTTGTAAATGACAACAAAATTGAATTTCAAATTTTAAATTTGAAAGTTGATGGATCTAATTTTTCAAAACTGCCGGTATCGCTATCATGCCATATCTTATATTTATATCTATTTATATATATGTTTACATATTTGTGTAGATGTATATAATAAATGGCGAAAAAATATTTTATTGAATTGAATTTCATCAGAAAATTTACATAATATCAGAGTCATATTTCAAGTAAAGATATAACGGCTACCGCTTCTACCTGTTCAATATATTTCACTCTGTCTCTGTAGTTGGAACGATAAATTTTTTATATATATGTATATATATATATAATAAAACATCTGGTACAGACATTGTGGGTTAAAGCATTTGTCCTTTTTATCATCAAAATGACATAGATTTTTGTAACCTTTTTTTTAAATCTCTATTAAACGAATACAAGGGCTTCAATCTAAAATTAGTACAAAAATCGATACATTTTAAATAAAAAATGATTTTATGAAATATTGAGCTTTTAATCCCGAGCGAAATTTCATTAAATGATTCGCCTAAATTACTCATTAAAGATTTTCTATTTTTAAAATTCTCAATTGATGTTGAATAAAATTATTTTGATGAGAGCTGAATAAAAATGGGGTGTCCGGTAATTATTTTTTTTTCTCATTGTTAAATATAACCGAGTAAAAAATCCAGTATATTAAAGTAAAAAACAAAATTAGTGGGCATAATTACTCAGTTCTTTCCTACAAAAAAGCACAAAATTAAATTTTGAAAGTGTGCTGAGAAAAAAAGTAAAAAGAAAAATGATAATTTATTTACACTGCTCCAAAAAATGAAAATATTTTCATATAAATTTGAATTTTTTCAATTAAGAAAATTATTTTCAATGAAACCTTAAAATTTTTGCACTAAAAATTTATGAGATTTTATTTCAATCCGTATAAGAAAAAAATTCGGAGTTTTTTTTCCAGCAGTGTGATTTGGATTTTATTTAAATCCTCATTTACTCTGATTCAGATTTTTAATATAAAATTAAACTCGCAGTGAATTTAACTTCGAGGGAATTAAATAAATAAATAGTCATCCGCTTGACATTCACTCCAGATTTAACCCGAAAATTTTTTACATGATTGAAGTTTAAATATTAAAACAGTGATAAAAAAAATGTAATAGTAAATAGTAATGAATAATTTTGTAGAATGATTTAAAAGATGAAAGGCGCCGAGCACAAATGGCTGCAGCCCGACAAGTACTAGAGCGAAGTACAATGATGCTTTTGACGTCAAGTAAAGCTTGTTTACGACATCCCGAGTGTCCGTCAGCTAAAGAAAACCGAGATACGGTATTTTGCCAAATGAGAAGGGCCATGGACTTGATTCATTATGTCGTGAAGGATGGTGTGCTTGACTGCAATGAATCTCAGTCTTACTCAAACTCACAGGTTTGTTATGCCCTACGTCTCGAGTGTCGAGTCTCTAATTTAGCCTCCCACAACCACACCCACTTCTATTAAAACTTTTATTTTACAAACTATTCACTCTATACTTGTATTTTAAATTAAAATTATTATTATCATTATAACTATTTTATTAAAACGTGGCCGGAGGCAATTAAACTTGATATTGCACCTCGACTGACAAGGGCATGAATAATTTATATTTTGTTCAATTTTAAATACCGAAGCTTCAATAAAAATTTTTATTTGTTATCGCACTTTAATTTTAATATTTTAATTAATAATTATAATTTTTTTTTTTTTTAGAGTCCTCAGCAGCAGGATTGGGACAGCAGTACTGTGAGTTCGGCGTTGAAAAATTTTGAACGTATGGTAGAGACAACAAGAATGACTTTAATGTTACCTGAATGTAGAGAAACGTTGACTTCAACGATTGATACTGTAGTTGAGAGGACACAAGACTTTACAGATAGCGCTTACACGAGTCATGAACATCGGGAAAATATATTACTGCTCTGTGATCGGGTTAAACTTGAACTCAATTCACTTCTGAGAGTCGGCAACAGTATGGTAATTGAATTTTTAAAATTAATTTTATTAATATTTTATATTTTTAATTTTTTTAAAAATCTGTACAGCAAAATTATGAAAGTGGACCGACGTCACCGAACTCTGAGCTAGATCAAGCGGTATTGAGTGTATTGAAAGCCACGCGTGATTTACGATTACAATTGGCAACGACGACAATGGAACAGGCCGGTGATCTTGGGCAAGTTACTAAAGCTGGGCAAGAATTGGTATCGACAATTCGTAATCTCGCATTGGCGAGTGAGATCGATAGATTACAGGAGAGTAGTGATCGATTTCATGAGTACATTGAACATATTCTTGAAGTAAATAATTTTATTTATTATGTCCAGAAAAAAATATCGTGGCTCAAAGGAATTTTTTTTCGCTTCAAAAAAATTCTTGCTTTCAATTCATAGTGAGAAAAATTTCTAAGGAAAATTACAAATTTTCTAGGAGCAAAAAAAATTTTTCTGCGCTAAGAAATTATTTTTTTTCTGTGCAGAAACGGGTTAAAGCAAAATGGGGGAGTGTAAATAAAAAGGTTCAGAAAATAAATCAAATATTAATTTTTTCAATTATTATTCAAAATAAAAAAAAAATTTGAATTCCAGAATTCACCAAAATTTTTTTTTTTTTTAAATTATTTTTCGATTTTCCTTCTACTGAATAGAGAATAATAATTTTTTTACTTAAATTAAATACTCAGTCTAGGAAAATTTCATTATGGGTATGAAAAAAAAATTTTTTTGGAGCTACCCCATTTTGTCTGACTCAAAATTTTCAAATGATTTGAATTAATTTATCTAATTAATTATTTAGGTATGCAAATTATTAAGACACATTGCGCTGTCAGAATCATTGCAAGTATCAGCAAAATTTACAGAAATAAATTTGCGTATTTATGGTCCACAAGTTGTTACTGCAGCACACACATTAGCACGTTACCCAACAAGTAAAATAGCTAAAGAAAATCTCGAAGTATTTGCAGATATGTGGCAATGGCTCATGTCCGACGTAACCACCGTCGCAAAAGATGTGTTAGAACTCTGCCACAGCCGCCCGGAGAAACAAGTTTACATGTCGCTACCGCGACCCGGCGTAAGTTAAAGAAAACACAACATAAATTTTATCAGTCCGTAAATCAATTGGGTGTTTAAATAATTTATTTGATTCCAGAAACACGGGACAACAAGTAAGCCATTGAAACCAGTGCGATTGGACAGCGAAGAACAAGCGAAAATAGCTAAGGCTGGTTTGGAAATGAAATTAATCACCTCAGAAATGGACGCGGAGACAGAAAAGTGGCAGGAGAGTGGGAACTCGCAATTAGAGGAAAATAATGATATTGTTAAACGTGCAAAAAATATGTCTTCCATGGCCTTCTCGATGTACCAATTTACACGTGGAGAGGGTGCACTCAAAACAACTCAAGATCTATTTACGCAGGCGGAATACTTTGCCGAAGAAGCTAATCGTTTGTACAAAGTCGTTAGACAATTTAGTTATCAGGTACCTGGTGGCCCCAATAAAAAAGATTTGCTGGAAAATCTTGACCGTGTACCGACTTACGTTCAGCAATTGCAATTTACTGTTAAAAATCCGACCGTGGGAAAAGCAGCGACGTTTACTAAAGTTGATAATGTTATACAGGAAACGAAAAATTTAATGAATATCATATCAAAAGTTGTTACCACGTGCTTCGAATGTGCAACAAAGGTAAATTTTTTTATTTTTAATAATATAGAGGGGCATGGGGCAAGTTGAGACCTCAGCGGTCCGGGGACTCCAAAATTTTCAAAATAATTCAAATTTTTTTATCAAAAATTCGGCCAACTTGCCCCAGCTTTTCATAGATATTGCGAATAAAAATCTTTAAATAGAAAAAATTAAAAAAAAAAAATTCATATCGAGTTTTCACATAAAACTCAAAAAAAAAATACTTTTGTAAAGTAGATCAAGGAGAACTTTTATAAAACGAATTTTATATAAACCGTTAAAAATAAAATGAAATCTAAAATTTTAATGTCACTTATTCGTGTCACGAGTTATAGTATTAAAATAATAAAATTATTATTATCAATCTAAAAATATTATTTAATGCACGATAAAAATATATTTAAATGAAAATATTGAAAATATTTATCTGTAACAGTACAATCTAGATTTCCGTGGATTATCAGCCCGAGGTGCTGGCGGATCACCATACAGAGGAGGTGACAATTCCGGAGATGGAGACGGTACTGGAGTTGGAGCTGATGGGAGCAAAAGTGGATCAGCCCCAGGCAGCGACCCGTCTGTCTGACAGTTTGGTATGGCCCGACGGGCCAAAGGAGACACGCGACGAACACGAGTTTCCTTTTTGTTATTTTAAACAAATCGGAAATTTCGTCATTGTTGTCTTTCAACCACTCAGCTTCCGTCTTCTCAGGCTCCGTTTGTTTATTTACCATTATACCTTTGGGTTATATTTATTCTGTTACATAATACGGTAAATTATATTTCATACTTAACAATCAATATTTATATTTATATTAAGTGTTCAAGGTTACTAAATAATTTATAAATAATTTACTTATTTAATAATTATCTAAATTAACATATTCGTTTAATTTACCAACTTTAATTATTTATTTTAGTCATCTACATATAAATATAAATATATATATATTCATAATGACGTTTTTTAATATCATTATTCAATTTAAGCATCGCTAGATTGACTAGATAGGCATAATTAGGTTTTAATAAATAGTTATAATTAATAAATTCGACGGGACGATCAGTGATATGACGTCAATGGTCACAAATAATAATAACAATAACAAACAACAAATAATATTAATAATGAAAATTTTTTTGTAACTCGAATGATGAATGCTCTGTTCAGAATTTTCAGTGGATGCGTGCAGTATGAAAAGTTTTTTTTTTATTTTAATTATAAATCTATTGATAACAATTCGGATATCAATATATTTATAAATAAAAAAAGTTACACTGTAACAAAATGGCGGAGTGAACTTGGATTAAATCCGGAGTGGATGCGGATTTAAACAAAATCCAAATCACACTGCTGTAAAAATCCCTATTTACTCCGCATTTAGATTGATTTTTTTTTTAACTCCGGAACCCCGAGTGAATTCGAATTTCAATAAAATCCGTAATCACTCCGAATTTCTTACAATGTAATTAATATAAATGAGTTTATAAAATTTTTTTTTACTAACGCGCTTCTTGAAATGAATCCTAGTAATATTTGTAATAAATACAAAATATAATTTAAAATTATGGGACCGGGTAAAATGAAGTATCTGATTTTTTTTTTTTACAAATTTTTCTAAATAATAATTATTTATTTTCATTATGATTTTGAAGCTTCAGATGCTCAAGAATTATTTTTCAAATTTTTTTTTTATTTTCAAATTTTTTTTTATGAATTAAATAAATGAAAATTTATTTAAAGTTTCTGATTTTCTCCAGGAAAAGACAAGACTTTTTTAAAATTTTCTAGCAGCCATTTTCCCGGTTCCCAAACAATAATAGATTTAATTTTGTTTGATCTCAAGAGCAACTGATTAATTAAATGCTGCGGTATTTTAAATTGGTGTAGCGAAAAAATAATAAAAAAAAAAAATTGTATACAAAAAGTTGCTCAAAATAGCTCAGAACGCGTCTTTCATTAAAAAATTTCAAAACAGTGGTGGTTGCTATTAAAATTTTTTTTTTATTTTTTTTCATGACATAACGGAAAAAATGAATACATTTTTCACTCATAACTTATTTCAAATAATAAACTAATTTTAATCGCTGGCTTCCGATTAAACATAAACCATTTAGCAAGTTGATTGATTAATTAATTATACAATAAGTTTGAATGACGAGTTATTAATTACTACAATAAATACACAAGTACGTAATTTATTGAAATATTTTTAAAAGCAAACTAAAAAAATAAGTATAGTTTTAAACATATTTCATTTATTAAAAGTCTTTTTTGAGCTTTATTAATAATAAATATTAATTAATTGATTAATTAATTATGAAGAAACATTTAACGCATATTATTAGCCGTCCACAAATGGATTTTAGTAATTATATATAAAATAATAATTTATTTAAATCTTACACTGTAAATAATTTTGGTGTCAAAATCACTCCCTAGAACTTTACACAACCGTGGTGTGAAATAACGGTGTAAATAATAAATCTGTATAATTTCTACACACTATATTTTACTTTTTTCACACCATTCCGCGTTACTCACTATAATTTTGATTAGTAAGCAACAAGTTATCATTAATTAATAAGTACATTAATCAAATTTACATATTAAATAATATTTTTGACTAAATATCGTGTCATTAATTCCAAAAAACCATATTTCGATACACTCTTTTGGCTTCAGTCATTAAATTTAATGTCAAATTGGCGCGTAATTTTTTTTTTTTGTTAATCGTATTGTAAACTCATTGAAAAGCTGCAATTTGGAAAAAATTTTTTGAAAACCAAAAAAGCGTACAATTCAAACTATAAGCCTTTATAAGAAGATATGTCATATATTCTCTTTTTCACACATTTCCGAACGAGAAATTTTAGGCATCGAATGAATTTGAGTCTTTATCTATAAAAACGGTTCATTTGAAAATCGCCGATTTCACTCTCTTTAAAGTTATTAGGTTATTTTTAACTATGGGTCATATGACGAGACAATCTGTAAGATTTTAGTTAATAACACCAAATGGTGTTGAAGATATTGTGGTCCCAGTAAGAGAATGGACCTCGGAAATTGCCTCGACTACCGAACATTTATAAACTGCGCATGCGTAGAGAAAAGTGAGAGAACATTTGGTCCATAAAACATCCAGAGTGGGAGTAAAAACCGAAGATACCCGAAGTCCATCCTCAGTTGGGATGACAATAACACTCACACCAATTCACACCAAGGACACTGTGTAAAGTCCCGAGGATAATTTTTACACCAAAAATTTTGAGCAGTATATTTATATATATATATATTATAATAAATTTTGAAAGGCAATCACCAATAAAAAAACAAGATTGATTTAATGATAATCAATTATAGTAAAGATGCAATTAATAAAACTGTCAGAGACATTACGAAAAGTAAAACACAAAGTTTATGATATTTACTGTAATTATAATTATGATAATAATAATGTATATGACGATCAGAGAGCACTAATTAGAATGTCACACACAAATATACACGACCAAGATTTTTTAATGAGACATTTAATGTGAAGTAGATAATTTTTTTTTCCTACGGATTTAAAATAATAAGAATTTGTATATTTGAATTAAGTGACGACTGAATTTGAATGATTTAAGTAATTATCAGATTTAACAGAATACTGATTAATTATTATTGAAAGGTTTTAAATAAATGATTAATTAGTTTAAAGTAAATAATTACGAATTTATGTAATTCTGTGAAAGTAGCTGAGCAACAGTGCCGATTTAAGATTTTATTTAGATAAAAAAATATTTATTGTATAATTAAAAGTAATAATAACATTGATATTTATTAAACAAATACAATTGTCGGAGCTTTTTTTTTTAAAGACTTAAAAATATTTGTAAGCAAATAATTTAATAATATTAATATTTGTAATTCAAAAATTTTAATCACTCGGAATATTAATAATAATATTAATAATAATAATAATAATAATAATAATAATAATAATAATAATAATAATAATAATAATAATAATAATAATAATAATAATAATAATAATAATAATAATAATAATAATAATAATAATAATAATAATAATAATAATAATAATAATAATAATAATAATTGGTAATAATATTTCAATTTTCATGGTTAATATATTGTTATTATATTAATACTGTTAGTTAGGTCGTTTAACCCTATGGTGCGAAAGTAAATTAACATACAAAACTTTTAGTATTTTAGTATTAATAATTAGTTTAAATAAAAAATTAAAGCTCCTTTAGTTACTAATTTTCATCTAACAAATTAATTAATATTATTATTGATAATAATAATTAATAGATATTGCACGTTTAAAACTTTACCTTCGATACTGATAATTTCCTGTTTTGATTAGAGGGCTATAAAAAATTTGGTCATTATACTAAAACATTCATTCGATTTATCAACATTTTTTTTTGGAAATATTTCCTCACAAAATTTGAAAAAGAGAGTATTTAATTTTGAGAACGGCTTCTCCATATTTAAAATTTTCTATATCCAATCAAAAAAAGGTTAAGTATAATGACCAAATTTTTTGGCACATAAATGTTTAAATATAAAAAAAATTAATACTCTATTGTACGGCCTAACAATTGGATTATTCAAACTAAATATTTAAATCTATAGCTATGAAAAATTACATACATACTTGAAAAATCTTAAGTATAATCGACTATTATATATAAATAAGAATTTAATAATGAGTAGAATGTAAAATAAATTTAAATACACAAAAAGTTTTATTGTTTAAAGCACAAATAGTTATTGTAACTGAGAAAATAATTGAATCGTATATAATTATTGATATTTATATATACGTATATTGTATGGTAGCAATAATGAAGCTTATGATTTGATGGAAATCAAAATTTATGTAAACGTATATACAGTTATATATCAATTATCCCATACGAAAAAAATATACATCCGGATATATCTGCGCAAATCTGGAATATGTCGCATATATGCAACATATTTATAAATATATGTCTCATATATGCAGATTTGCCCGGATATATATTTTTTTCGTATGGGATATGCAATTGGATAGAAGTAATGCATAATTATATAAAATTTTCATATAATTATATATAATTATATACAATCGTATATGATTCTGTATAAAAATGCAAATAAGAATAATAAAATTATATCCAAATGTATATATTTGTATACAATTATATAGAATGGTATATAATTATATATAATCTATATGAATACAGTATGTAATTATATACAAATGTATATATTTGTATATAATTATATATAATCTATACCAATACAGAATGTGTTTATATACAAATGTATATATTTGTATACGATTATATTGAATTTTATATAATTATATATAATCGATATAAAAACATTATGTGATTGTATACAAATAGATCGGTCCATTTTTTCTATCCAAATGTATAAAATCTTTTTTCATCGAACTGTAAAAAATTTTTGGAGTGAATGCGGATTAAGTTCAAAATGAACACAAGTAGATGATTTTTTTTATTTAATTGCCTTTGGAGTGAAATTAACTCCAGAAAAAAGTTTATTTCAACATCAAAATTTTGGATTCAAGTAGATGCGGATTAAAATTAAATCCGTAACACTACAAAATTACTCTACTTAAATAAAAATTATCTTTCACTCCGTACGCGGGGTAATTTAAAAAAAAAACTCCGGAAATCCGAGTGACGGAATGAATTCGTATAGAAATAAAATTCAAATTCACTCCCAATTTTTTGCAGTATATATATAATTATAAAAATCAATAAATATACGATTCAATGTTATATATTATTCAATTTATTGAATTAGAAAAAAATATATATACATATATGTACAATTATTTAAAAAAAAAACCTAAGGCACTATTTATATATAAAAAAAAAAAAAAAAAAAAGTTACTAACGTGCCTTATAAATTTTATATGAACGACAACATAGATTTGATTAGATTTATTTATCGTTTATTTTACATTCTATGATATTAAATTCTTATATCTATTTCCAATCAATAATAATAATAATTTTTGAAATAATATTATTGATAAAAATATAAATAATTATAAATTAAAATCCATATTATTGGAAGCCTCGATTCAACGCAAAAGTATTAAATAAAATAATAATAATAATAATAATAATAATTTATGTTATTGTTGTGCAGACTGATGAAAACAAATATTTATTAAAAATAAAATGATATTAATAATAATAACAAAGTAATTGTAGAAAAAAATTTCTTCTTGTTATTGTCTACACATTAGTAATATATATAATATCAGCGGTTATAAAAATTTTACGTTTCCATTAGTCCGTAATGGGTTAATGCAAAATTGTGACAGCGGAAAGAGATTAAAAAATAACGAAAGGAAGAAATGTTTTTCAAATGCGAATGGCAAAACTCGTCAGCTGCAAATTCAAAAAGAAATGTAAAGATAATATCAATATTAATATTCCTAAAAAATGCTATGATTATGTTTTCTCTTTTTGTTTTTTCTGTCTCGAGATATATATTTATATAAATATATATAAAATACCTTGGGCGTTCAGATGAATTTTATTTTTAAAAATTAATAAAAATAAACGCAATACGTAACATCTAGTGTTCATTCTGCATGATTTGTCAACATTTTCTCCGATACTATAAACAACTAAAAATATATATATAAATAAAAATCTGTTATTATAAAACTATTAAATATTACTACTTTTTGTTATTGAATTTTTTCCTGGATTATTATAAAATAAATAAAGCTTTTATGACTATATATTATTTGTGATAAATATTTGCTTGGTTTCTCAATAAAAAAATTATCTAAAAAATATTTTTAGCAATAAATTTTTACTTTTTTTTATTATACGCTACTCCAATCAATTACCTGAAAAAATGCGGAAATTTTTATTAATAAAAATAAAAAAAGTCACATTTTATTTTTAAAATTTCCCTCCGAATATTTGATAATAAAACCGATATCATTTCCGGACACCGGACTAGAGATAAAAAATATTTCAAATAATTTTTTCGATCAATCGGCAGTTCAGGAAATTATCGAAGCATCAAATTATTATATAAATTTATTATTTGAATAACTTTATAACGAGTGCCAGACCTCAAAATTCAACGATAAACTAAAGATTTATAAAAAACCGATAAATTTATCGACGGCAATTTAAATAAAAAATTATTTCTAGTTCACGTTATCTTTCAGCAAATCTATACTACATACCAATTTAAACAAATTTAATGGGAATCCGATTTATCAAGATTTAAATCTCACTTGTATTAACTTCCAGCTTGATCTGATAAATACTTGTGCGTTTTACGAGAAAACTTTTAAATAAATTTTCATCCCAATAATTTTATTTTACTAACTCAATAACTGTTCGATCAATTTGTTTAAATATTTATTAGGCAAACTCATAATCTTTAGATTCCCGGTTAAATTATTCGAATCAGATAAAATATCATAAATACAAATTTACGTACATCCTCTGATAATATATTAAATATTTTATAAGTAATCGAGTTTCTTCAGAATTCGATCGAACGGTAATTTGTAAAATTATCAATCTATCAAAATTTTGTTGTATAAATTTATTACTTTATTGAGTTTAGAACGACATCCTCAGGCCTCGAAATCAAATCATAATTTTTCAAATTTAAAATTTATGGTTTTAAATTTCAACCAATAATTTTTTTTTATTTATCATGTATTTAAATTAATTTGCAATTCTTTTATTTATTTTTTCTTCAATAAATTCTCTGGTAAAAATATTTTACCGAAAACCCGAAATTACACCGAAGCTGTAGAATTTTTTTTAGAAGCGGAAAATTGCCCAAAAGAACGCCGAAATTTTACGATTCTTAATAATGAAGTCGAAAATAAACTTCTGCCAATTTTCGGTTTTTTTTCAAGGCCTGATTTTCTTCTACCATTTCTAGGCTGACATCAGCAAAATTTCGGCGGTTTTTAGACAAAATTTCAGCCTTGTGTTCACTACTGAGACCCTTCGACGACAGTTTTTCAGCTGAGAAAAAATTGCATCATTTTTTTTTTGTTTGAAATTTCTTACTGGACAGCCATATAATTTATAATAAATATAGGTAAGGTTCGATAATAATAAGTATAATAGATTAGAGAAAAATAAACTAAGCTTTATTCTTTTACATATTATGTAGCAGGCAGTATGAATGAGTAGTCGCACGCCGATGATGTATTAGGATATTATTATTATTCCATAATAATGACACAATTATTATTATCATAATTATCATTATCATTATCATTACAATTACAATTATCAATAATAATAAAAAGGATGCAAATTTATTTATAAATGAATACCAGGAAGAGAAGATGCGATTATTAATCCTTGGTTCGCCCGAATAATTATTCGGGTCTTTAGCATTTTGTCTCCCTTCCGAAAAGTGAGTTGCGACGAAGGGGGACAAGGGATCCCCCGCCATGCGTCACGTTATGAGTGACATTAATTTATAAAGGTTCGTTATTGTTGTTGCGTCATTTGGCCTCAGCCTCAAAGCCTGTCGATATGCCGCCGCAGCTTGACGATATTTTCCATTTAAATGCAATATTGCACCTAAATTTGTGTGGCTGCGTGCCTCATGTGGTCGCAAACTCGTGCCATGTTTATACCATACTTCAGCCTCAACATCTCTGCCCGCGTGATGCAGTGCCGCGGCCGCAGCCACCGTTAATTCGTAATTCGATCGAGAAAGCTCCGCTGCTTTTACTTGTTCTCTTGCTGCCTCTGACAAACGGCCTTGCGATGACAGAAAAATTCCTGTTTAATTTAAAATATTAAAATTATTATTTATTTACTTGACTTTTGATATTTAACAATAAAATAAAATATTCCATTTATTAAATTTTAATTATAAAAATTACTATTTATTCGAATTTTATTTCATTCCCATTGTGAATATTTACATATTAAATATAACAAAATCGTTTATTGATTTATCAGTTATTAAATTTACCAATTATATTTTCCCATGAAATTTATAAAATATTATAAGAATTTATGTTGATTAAATAAATTATGCTGTTGTTAATATTTAACAAGAGTAATTTGGTAATTTATTTAATAATTTAAATGTAAATAATAATGCGCACATATGAATAAAATGGAGTAATTTAATTAAAAAAAAAAAAAAATTATTTTCATGACATATGAAATGATCAGGATAAAAATATTTGGCTGAAAAATGGGGAAATTTTATCGAAATTATATAAATTTATTCAAAGTAACCGGAATTTGGCCGAAATCTCGCTGAAGCCGTAGAATTTTATTAAAGGAGGCTAAAAGTTTGCCGTAAGTACGCTGAAATTTTATTATTTTCAATAAACAGGCCGGAAATTGGTCGATAAATTGAGTCGTTTTTTTTTAGGCCTAATTAAGGGCCACGTGTTCACACTTTGGGCCTTTTTTCGGCCGAGAAAAAATTTTATTATTATTTTGGCTTGAAATGATTTTACCCAGGGATTATATGAGATGAAAATATGAAAATAATTATATAGATATGATATATAGTAAATGAATATATTATTTATTATTCATAAAATATAATTTACCATAACGATGGTGAACATTAGGATCATCTGGAGCGAGCCGCGTAGCTTTAATGAACCACCTCTCGGCTTCAAGAACTCTGCTCGACTGAAAATTATTAATTAACATATATTTTAGCATTGCTACATATGCATATATGTCTATATATATTTATACATGTATTAATTTAATCTAGCCATAATGAACTATTAAATCTTACATTTCTAGCTAGTAATTCTCCGTAAGTAATATGCGCTGGTACATAATTCGGTTCGCGTATTAAACACGCACGGAACCATCGTTCAGCTTCTGCATACTCTTGCATTTTTGATAAAGTTTCACCCAATAGATTGTACAGAGTCTAATTATAAAAATAATAATATGATATTTTAGTGCATAGTCGTATGATAAAGTTTCATTTTTGCTGTAAAAAATGTGCAATGTTTTTATCATTTCATATTTATTTATTTCTGTGTATTTGCAGATTGATGAAAATAATTATTTATACTTCCGAGAATTTAACTTCTGTTGATAAATAAATATTTGTTTTATATTTTATGAAAAAATATTTGTTTTAAATCTCTCTCTCTGCACATTCAATAGATTATTTTTTTTATTATTGAGAGGAAGCTCGGGTTAAACGGAATCATGTGGGCGAAATAGAGGACCCAATTTTAAAAAATTATTAAGGCGTAATTTAATACTTTGAAAAATATTTTCAAACAATTTAAAACGCCCGGTAATTCTTTTTTTAAAAATTATTATTATTTTTAAAATTAAAAAAATAATTTTTTTCATTTTTGTTTCTGCCCCAATTTAATAAAAAAAAATTGTTTTTTAATTTAAAATAAAGAAGAAGTTTAAGATTTAGTGTAATCAAGATCAAAGAAGTGAATTTTCTTCATTCCCTCATTTCCCTCCCCCACCCCAGCTTTTAATTTACACATTGAACATGTAAATAAATAAAAAAAATCTTAATGAAAGTTTCTTTTCAGTTAATAAAAAAAAAAAAAAATTGGCAAGGAATAAAAAAAATTTTTTTTTTTTTTTAAATTAATCTTTTAGTTTTATAAAATTTTTTCTAATACTAATATGAGAATCCATCATAAACTATCCGAGCTTTTAAAAAACGTAACCGTCAGCACCAGAGTAAAAAATTTTTTTTTAGTTCAAAAATAAGTGAACCTTAAAAATAACAAAGATTACAAGGATTAAATTTTTTTATTCAATCCGAATGTAAATTTAAAAAAAGCGTTTGAAAAAAAAAAAAAAATAATTTTAATCTCTGAAAATAAGTTGAGCTCTAGAACAAAATCCAGTGAAATATCTGAGTTAAGTTTTAATTATAACGTAAAAAATATTTCTGACATGTGGCAAAAAAGTTAAAATATAATTTTTAAGCGCTAATGTATTCAAAATTGAATACTCTGAATAAATGATAGGTAGTAAAGTTTCTATAATTGGGAGCTTTCATTATGGGTGATAACTGATAACAGCACAATGAGCAAGTGCGTCACTTGATTATTGATTAGTTAATTAATCTCGAATTTAATTGGAAGATTATTCCGATAAACGTACTTGTGGAGGATAATAATCAGGTAATGCTCGCAGAGCTTCTCGATAAGACGACAAGGCTTCATGCAGATGCCCTTCGTCAGCATACAAAGCACCTAGACGTAACAATGCTTGTATTCTAGCTGCCTCGTGTACCCTTTTGTCCTTCAGTCCTGCGCCATTTACTGCCGCCGCTGTTCGCAAAATATCCGCAGCTTCCGACTTTCTACCCACTGATATCAGAGTCACCCCGAGATTCACGTAAGCTTCTGCAAATAATGACCAAGTAAATAAATAAATAAAGTTTTTTAAATAAAAATAGTACTCTGCTTTACTCAACAAGTTTTTTAAGTCCAATTATAAGTTTTGTAATGTGAAAAAATTTAAATTGTAAATACGTACGAATAAGTGATGGCCGAAAGTGGATTGCACGCTCGTAACTTAAAATAGCTTCATCGTAATTTCTTCGTGCTTGTTGTAATATTCCCCTTTTGAATATAAAATTATTGTGAAATACTTTTGATATACTTTTTATAAGTACTCGAGAAAAATTCTCTATATATTTTTTAATGATATATTTTAATATTTACCGTACAGATTTATAAGGAATTTAAACTTGAATGTAATTTTTATTTTTATTTTTTTTTTTTGCATCATTAAATATTAAAATATTTTTTTTTATTAATAAGTGAGCTAGTTTTTTTTTTATAAGAAGATTACCGTAGAGTATATTTTAAATCGTTATAGATATAAATAGCTTACAGATTATAGTGTACGTCAGCCATATTAGGGCGATAACGAAGAGCTTGGATGAATGCTTCTTCAGCTTCAGCAAATCGTCCTTGTGCGCTCAATATACCTCCAAGATTGCCGTACGCTGGAAATAAAATAAAAATAATCATTTAAAAATAAATTTTTTTATTTTGAAACTTTTTTTACGGCGTAAAAAAAATTAATTAAATTTTTCGTGTAATTAGATCGTAGTGAAAATCAATATCGCAATTAACTTGTGGAAAAATTAAATTAATACTGATAATTAAAAATTAATAGAGTAGATTTCCAATAAAAATGATTGACGTTCAGTAAATATTTAAAAGTAAAAAAGTAAGTCTTGGATAAATTTTATTAACAATAAAAAATGTATATAACGTTTATACCTTTGGGTGGATTAACGTGTAATGCAGATCTATATAGACTCTCTTCATCATGCCAGTCCATATTACGTCTTAAAGTTTTAGCAGCCATGAAACCAAGTAGGACGGCGGTAACAACAAGAATCAATCTGCCGCATGTTTTAGAGCCATGCCGAACAATTCGATAAGTTTCAGCAACGCTGGCGCCGATAGACAGACAGGCGCCGACACTTGGTAAATAAAGTATACGTTCGGCAATGACAAAACCAACATAAAAGAATAAATTGCTGGCGGGTAAAAATGGAAGCGCTAGGAAACCAAGTGATATGATGACAATGCTGACGGCTGATTTAGTAGTGCGGCCAAATCGTGTGTCAGTATCATCGCTGCCAGTCAAAGGATTGGTAACACAGCCGCTACCTCCACTGCTACCGATCGTCAAAGTCGTGTGAGAAGAATGTTGCAGCATTGGTTTCAATGTTGAGCAGCAGCAGTCATTGCTGTCACTGTTATTATTATTGTTTGCTGCACGGCAGCCTTCAGTATGACAATTTCCAGATTTTTTACCATCGCACACCGAGCACTTTGATGACGCGCGTTGATAAGACCCGATTTTTTCCATCGTCCGGTTGCGTATATAAATTTCATTGGAATTTGAATTGTAATTTGAGTTGGAGCTGGAGTTGGAACTGGAGTTGCTGGAGATGGAGTTGGAGATGGAGCTGGAAGTGGAAGAGGAAGTAGAGTTTGAGTTTGAATTAGCATTAGCGTTTGTATTGGCATTTCTCGACTGATGTATGAGCCAAAGACCAGCACTTGCCAAGCCCACGTACAGGCATATTGACTCAAGATTCCGTGGATCCGTTAGACTAATTATGCGGGGTATAGTATCCATAGACCAGTCAAAGCTCAGAGTACTGGGGCATAAGAACATACGGAAACTTGCTGCTGGTAAATACAGGAATGTCAAGGCTCGTGTCAGTCTCGATGGATTTCGGGCCGTTGGGTTGTCGGCGGTAGCAAATTCCGGCGGGTTAGCATTCCCAATCTTTACTCGTCCGAGTATCACGAGAATCAAACCTCCCCAGAGGATTCCAACGCTTCGATTTCTCGGCCAATTTTTTTCCCTCTCCTGTAATCGATAAATTTTTATAAATTTAAAAGTGAACATAAATATTACATCACAAGCTTTGAGTTCAGGCAACATAACTTAGTCGCAAAACAAATTTATAAAGTAAATAAAACAAATAAAGTTTATTAATTAATTAATTAATTATTGGTGCATGTAAACATTTGATGGGTGTGGTACGGCAGTAAATCAAATGTTATATGCAGCCCTATGATATTTACACAGTACAGTAAAGTGTCCCTGTCCAACAGACATATATATAAATAAAGTTGTCAAGGTCCAGTGTATGCATTCGTCTCTGTGGGAATCACTGAAGCGAGTAAAGCTAGCCAGTGCAGAGTCCGAGCAGGAAATATTTACCTTTTGTGTATTTGACTCGCCATGACAGAACTCCCAGAGTAAACATAGCGCCAGCGAGGATATCCCGGTTTCCTTGGCGAATGCGGCCAGAAGAGAAGACGTCAGTGCTATGAGAAGCATCAACGGCGAGCGTGTTTGGTCGCAATGTGCTACGTAAGTGAGAAAGCCCCCGAGAGTCAGAAAGCAAGCCAACAAATCAGCTCGTCCGACTATACCGGCTACTGCCTCACTGTGAATTGGATGCACGGCAAACAACAGTCCTGTGATGGCATGTGACAACCATCGCCCTGGAATTACCTGGAACCGTGCTCGTGTTACTTATTCACCTTCATACACTAAGGAAATATTTACTCACAAACTCAACTTTATTTAATTACGCCATTAGAAATTTATTTTAAATTAAAAGCAAGTTACTGGGAATTATTTAAATTAAAATCTTTTAGAAATGTTTATATTTATTTGGATACTTTTTGTTTAGATTACTTTAAATTTCCAAGTCATAAAGGTCATTAATATGTAATACGGGTGGTCCAGAGAATGAACAGTAAAGTCTCACCTACGTCATTTAGATTTTAATGTTAATTAGAAAAGAAATTACTTTACTGCTGATTGATTGATTGACAATTTTCAGAACTTCTGTTTTAACTTTGCAGCATTCTACATTAAAATATATATAAATATGACTGTTCATTTACTGGCTCAGTCACTCTATTATGAATTACTTGTTACTGTCCATAAGTCTATTAATTTTTATTAAGATTTAAGTTAAAGCTGATGGTTATTTGAAAACAATTTTATTTGGAAATTATCGGAAACTAATTGGGGTTTGAAAAAAAGCTGGAAGTGTATTTTATAATTTTTTGAATTTAAACCCAACTCAATGTCTCGTTTAATCGCATAGAACATATATATTTTTAGATTTACAACAAACCGATACACTGTTAAAAATTAACGGAGTAAATGTGGATTTAAATAAAATCCAGGTCACTTCCTTGAAAAAACAAACTCCCTATTTACTCCATATGTAAATTGATTTTTTTAAACTTCAAGCGACAGAGTGAATTCACTCCCAATTTTTTACGGTGTACTTATGTATAATTAATAAATTTCTATGATAATTATCCTTTAAAATCGACTAAATATTTAACAATTTAAATTCTCTGGTGTCATAGTAAAGCCGGGCCATGTTGACCACCTAGAGAAATTTGAATGGAAAAATTATTGCCGCCATAGTAAAAATAACTGCAATATATCACAAATCACGTTAACCATTGGAAATTTTACCATGGCCATAGTAATTTTTCCATATGTTAATTTAAATTGTCGTCAGGTGGCCAACGTAGTCCAGCTTTACTATGACGTCATAGCATTTCAAGTGATAACAATTTTTCCGTGTATGTTTATGTTTGATGAGCACAAATATTTAAGTTTCTTTGATGTGGGCAGCATATAATAATGTAATATTATTATTATTATTATTATTATGTATGTATTAAATATAATGTCAGTAACAAAGGCTTACTTTTCTGGCCACTCGAACCACTAGGCCCGTACAAGCAGCATGGAGTGCTATGTTGACAAGATGATAGCCCTGTGGATTTAAACCGCCGAGCAAATGATTAAGCCGAAATGTGGCCACACACAGCGGACGATAACTCCCATGTGACTCGCTGTCACGTAAAGGTGTACCCCAAAAATCGTTTTCCAATAAAGGAAACCATGGGGAATTTGGTAGCAGATCTGGATTCGTCAGGATCGCGCGTCTAAAATATTTAAATAATAATGTTTATTAATTAAGTCTGTTGCTTAACCGATAAATAATTAAATGAGTGAATGAATAGATAATTTATTTATATATTAATTAATTTTTTTACGGAAGAAAAGAGCAAGTTTCACGGTTCCGTAAATAAGACACAAGAGAAACTTATTATTTCAGTGCTTTAATTAGTTATATTCATAAAAATTAATTAACGCTTCTCGGAAGTCTGTTGAAAAGACAATAAAATTATCAAGTTTTTACTCTAATTAATTATTAATTTACACGGACGGATTGAGCTATTATTACTTTGTCAGAGTTTTATTCAATAATTAGTTTATTACATTTTATTTTAAATTATTTAATTCATGTTAGGTTTATAATTCACTATTATTAATATTTATTTTTTAAATTTCCCGCAAGTAAAATTGAAAATTAAAAAAAAAGAAGTTTTTAATTTCGGTCCGATTTTCAAAAATCGAGTTTTCATCAGATCTTGATATTTTAAGATTTTTAGGAAAATATTCTGACTACTTCCAGGTGTGTGTGTGTGAGAGAAATTTTTTCTTGAAAACCTCAATTTTCCTAGATAGAATAAAAATCTCCTCTAACTGACAAATTTTCTTGACTCAAAAAAACCTTGAGCTGATTCCCGAAAACGTTTATCTTCAAAAATATTTTCTTAACTCAAAGAACTTTTTTTTCTGTGAATAAAATTTTTTTGTCCGGCGATATCTTTGAAACGAATCACTGATTTGAATTTGGCGGCAATCAAAAGTGCACATCAATACTCAAATCTGATTAGATTTTGGAGTCGATAAGTCGAGTTACACAAAAAATAAAAATTCAAAAATAATTTTTTGAGGTTTTTTTTCGTATAACTCATAAATCGACAGATTTTCCTCAAAATGTAATCAGTTCTGTGTTAATTTCTTTCAATTGCCGCCAAATTCAAATCGATTAAGATTCGTTCCAAAGAAATCGCACGACAAAAATGAATTTTTTTTTTTTTAAGTAAGTGTAATTTTTTTTTGTTGAACAACGAAGTAACCGATAGCCCACGGGTTAATCATTTTTGAAATAATTTAATTCTTAGATAAATATTTTATTGCGTGAAAATTTTTTTCATGAGAAAAATTATAATTGTAATGTAAATATGTGGATACTCATTACTTTTTAATATAAATTTGAATAACTTTTGGGTCATCTCATTTTTTGTTTTAAACAAATATATGGATACTAATGAGGATCCGAGTTATATTGAAAACATAGAGTTAAAAATAAAAGTTTTTTAATATTTAAAAAAGTTATTACATACTTTAATCTCTATTCCATTATTTTTAATTACAATTCTAGTTTACTGTGGAAAAATAAATCCGTAATTTTTTTCACAATAAAAAATTCATAAGTCATAATTAAAGTTATAATAATGCATGGAAATAATGATTATGATGATAATAAATGTGAAGAAGAATATTCACGAGGAAAAATCAACAATTTAAAAAAGTTGATACCATTGTTTGTGTACATGAAGCTTTATAAGAACTGGATGGGACAACAATATATGATAACAAAAATAAAATAAAAAAATGAAAAAGCTTTTATCTATAATTAAACCTGTTTGCAAAGTATTCCTTGGAACGACACAATTTTAAAAACCTTTTTTTATATTTTTATTATGTTTCACTGCAAAAATAAAGTCATAAATCTTTCTACATCGTGTATAATACATAGTTATTAAGGCAAATGTCATACTGGGCAGCTTAAATCTGCTATTAAATCCGTGATTATCGATTTTTTGTTGCAGGTCTTAATTGTACGTACCGTGTTCCGCAAGCATGATTTATTTTACTCAATTTTTATTCTCAGACCATGAAATATTGACGGTTTTTTTTTATTTGTCGCTTGGGGAATGAAAAATTTTATACGAAAAAATAAATTAGTGCGGGGAGTTTTATTTCGAAAAATGTTTTTATGTATGTCCGTTTTGGAACACTTGATAAAATTATATTGAGATCATGTACACAAAGTTATTCATATATTTTTGAACATGAATCTTATGTATTCCAAAAATTTATCATCTTAATTTTCCTTCTATTAGAAGTTCATTTTAATTAATGAAATTAAATTTCCAGTTGAATGGCAACAAAGCTTCGCGTTTTTAATAATTTCGTTTCGTTTATATTGAGCTAGATTGTAATATAAATTTTATACAATTAAAACATTTATAATTTTAAATAAAAATAATTTAATTGAAAGTCCGGGTGATGAAATGAAGCTCAAAAAAAATCAATTTTTTGTGTATAATTATTTTTACAAATAATTAAACATTATGTTAATTAAAAAAATATATGACTACCCACATGAAAATATATATGGTAAACATATATTAAAAAATATATGTTACGGATATAAATACATATGTGACAATACATGAAATCTTATATAGAACTGTATATAGATTTTGGCCGATTTTATTATATTTTTATATATATTTTCTCTTATATGATTTCATATATTTCCGTATAACTGCAATATATTATTTATATATTTGTAAGCTTATAATTTCAATATATTCAGACATAAATGTTATTTATATATGGAAACAAATAAGAATACATATATAATTCATCATTATATGCCACGATATATGTACCATGTATTCAACGTTATAAATTTTTATATATTTTTCGATATATAGAACCATATAAGTCTCCCATATATGTAAGAATAAATAAAATCTATTCTTTTCTGTCTTTCTCTCTCTGTTATAAGATTCAAACATTGTGTTCAGAATATATATGTCTGCTAGCTTACAAATTCACATATATAATTATCAATATATGTAATACATATATGTGCTAACTTATAAGTTTACATATATGATTATAAATATATATAATACATGTATTAATTTATAAACTTACGAATATAATTAATTATATTAAAACTTACTATATTATATATAAGAAAATGTATATCGTTTTTGGCCACTTACATAGTCTCATATTGATCATATATTTTTTCATATATATTTATTATATATAAAATTTTCATGCGGGTATTTGCTGAAAAAAAATTTCGAAGTGAACGTAAATTAAATTTGGAGTGAAATTTAATTGAATTCCAAATTGATGATCATTCATTTATTAACTAAAATTCTAGATCAGAGAGGCTGCAGATGGAAATAAAATCCCCATCACTCCATAAATGGAGTGATTTTTTTTTTCAAAATTCCAAAACTCTGAGTGACGGACAGAATTTGAATTTAAATAAAATCCAAATTCATTCCCAATTTTTCACAGTATTTATTTAAACCAAATTCAAAAATATCAAAATTTATTTCAAAGCCAGAGTTCAAAAAGTCGCAGGCCTGCAGTAGTAAATCCAAAAAAATTTTATCACCTCATCTCTCAATTAATAAAAAAAAATCTGTTTCTTCATTTTTACCAGTCATCAATACAATGAACAGTTTTTTTGTTTTTCCAATAAGTCAAATTATATTTGCGTTCAAATATATCAAATTTAATAACCGCCTCATATTGTTATATCAATAAATCATTATATTTGATATATATTAAATTCCAAAACAATTAGCAGCATCACATATTACAATACACGATATTTTCAATAGATTTTCAGTGAAAGGAATATTTAACATTAATAGAATTTGTAAAAAATCCTAACAATCCTTTGTAACAGCAAGCTTTTGTGTTTTTATTTAAAATAAAATACATGTACATGTCTACAACACAATTTAATTAATTTCCTGTTATTTTAAATGAAAAAAAAAAAAAAATTTTAATAATAATTAAGAACTAATTCCATAACAAAGGAATTCAATGATAAAGCCGGTATCATTTTATCAACAAAATATAAAATAATACATATTAATTAATATCACCGTCAAACAGACAATCTTCACCGCCACAAATTAATTAAATCCGTCATATCAATATCCATCGGAAGCATAATCGCTAATGGTACAATTAAATTAAACAATATGAATGACGACGTGATATGGTAAAGCCAGACTTAATTAATAATTGGTGTAGAAATGTAAGAGTATGGATGGATATCCGTCCATGTACATATTGATATATATATGAATGAATAGATGTACGAGTGTATGGATTTAGCAATTCGAAATATAGATTGATAATTGGATTTCACATCTCAATTACTGACCTGTCATCGTAGACGAATCCAGCGTGAAGCGTATTGTAATATAGAACAGTGGCGATGAGGACACAGAATATGACGAGGATATCCATGTCACATCGCGAGTTTAGTTTCATCCAACTTGCCGTTACACAGCTCCTAACTTGTTGCACACTTGTCTCTCCTACTCAATCCTTATATTTATTTTTACTTCCATTCATTCTCTTAATCCTCGTCCCCCTTTTCGCTGTCATGGCTCCTCATTACCACTATCATTTTCATTTAAACTACCGTCCGATTTACTGTCCCCATAAATACATTTTTATTACTCAGTTTTCGTCAACTATTTTTATATCTACTAACAATAATATAAAAAGTAACGAGCATTTAATTAAATTATATATCAATTTATTTATTATTTTATTGTCATGATAAATTAATTAATTACTAGTTTAAGTAAGTAGATTCAAGTATACAAATCGTTGCGCATTTTTTAAAATTTAATTATTTAATAAATCGTTTTTTATTTTTAGTATTACACTTAAAATACTACTCGAACTTTGGTGAGGAGTAATGACAATTAAAACTAAAGCCGGTTAATGAGCACCATGAAGATGTACTAGACTTTGTAATGTTTAAATTCAACAAGCAATTCCTTAAGTAATTATTATTATATTACCGAGCGAGCTACCATTCCCACAAAACTTTTTTAAATAAACAACCGGAAATAAATATTTATAAATAGATATCATTTCCATTAAATATTTTTTCATCAGCATTAAAGTTTTACAGTAAGTACTCACATGACTACACACAAAAATTTAAATTATAAGTCTACATCAGAGTGATTGATGCTGGCGTAGATTTTACGGATTTAATATCTTCCCTTAAGCTCCGCCTTGATATCAATAGCAGCCTCAATAAAACAAATAAAATAACTGCACCAATTACAGATAATAAATTTAAAAAAAAAAAAAATTTTTACTGATATCAGTAGTAATTGTAGTTAATATATGACGTTGGAATCGTCGCAGAATGGACCAGATGTTATCCCAGCCCTTTTCACCAAGATGCGCACAGTACCAATTTACCAATTCATCTATTCTATAACTTTTATCAAAACTCGCTCTTAAATATAATTTTATATTATTTTTACTGTTATTAAAATAATTTATATATTTATTGTTGTTATTATTGTTTTGATTATTTGTTTTGGTATGGATATTTAAATAGTTGTGTAAAAAAGTACCACTAATATTATGGATATCACAATTCACAGTACGGTGCATGTTCTAAAATGTATAATGATGAACTGTCGTGCGCCCCTCGCGAATGCGAGCTTTATACGCGAGAAACGGGCATCGATCCGGTAGGCGCTTGCGCTTACTCGCTTGTAATGTCGTTTCGTCCTTATTCCTTTCAAGCTTTATATTTTACTATATGTTATATCTATACATATTACTAAATGTATATATATATATGCATCGAGTCCTCCACATCTACATGGACAAATCAATTCACATAGATATTACATACGTTGTTAATACATATATATGTATATGTACGACTCAAAAGCTATCGTAACCACTACCTACCGATACTTTATATATATGTATATATATGTCCTATTGTATACGTTAAACTCTCAGTATACAGAACATGGTAAGTATATATAGAAGAGTAAAGAGGACATGGACTCAACGCAACGATATGAAACAATATAATATATATATATAGATGTCATGTTATTGGTACCCTTCGCGATTGTAGATTAAGATAACGAGCTAATGTCGTCGCGAGAAATGAGAACAAGCAAGTTTTCCAATGTCCAGTTTTATGTAATAAAAAAAAAAAAAAAAAAATGAAATGAAGGAAAAAAAAATTACAGATAGAAAAATTGTTTAGTCTTTAAAAAAATTTCTTCATATGGAGAAATTATTTCTTGAGGGTAAAAAATTTGTGGAGGGAACGAGGGTAAATCCGGAGGAAATGCGAAGCGGGTGACTGTTTATTTATTTAATTCCCTTGGAAAAAAATTTACTCCAAAGGGAGTTTATTTGAGAATTGAATTACGATAGAAAAATAAACTCCCTATTTAATCCGAATGCGGAGGGATTTTTTTTACTCCAGAACTCTACGGCGGAGTGAATTTAGATTTAAATAAAATCCGTAATCACTCTGAATTCACTCCCGATTTTTTTGTGTAAGAAATCTTTTTAAATGGTGTTTTAATTTCTTTTTTTTTTTTTCTATTTTTTAAGAGTAAGAATATTGAATTTATGAATAAATTATATTATGGTATATTTGTTGATAGATTGTAAATTTAAAAAGACTTATATCAATTAAGCGCACTTGATATAAATTGTAAAAAAAGATTTTTTAATAAAGCTTCCAATGTTGAGGGTTGAGGCGGAAATTTAATGTGATCAATGTAATTGGACAGAAAAAGACCGTAGCGAAATATCATTTAATAGGAGGTATCATATTTTAATTAATTTTTTTTATCCGTTTTATAGGTGGAATTTTTTTATTTGGAACAAAAGTCTGCATAGATATCGGGGTAGAAATATTACGATTTACCTCCGGCTAATTTTTATTACCGCATTCTTTGTTTTATTATTAAATTTTTTACTTCCACGATTTCCAGTTGATAATTAATTTAATTACTGTACGGAAATGTTCACAAATTTTATTATTTTCGTTTCTTTTTACAAAACTTTCAAATGTTTCATTATTAAGACTACATAAATTTAATTTTCTCAATTATTTATCCATTCCCTCCATCTGATCGACGAATTTTCAGGCAAAGTTTAAATAAATCTGTAAGTTTGTAACTTATTCTAAAAATATGTCATACTAGGGTGGTCTTTAAAAATTAAATTTTCTCAGACGCCCCGTAAAAAACTTCTTTTTAATGAAAAAATACCTGGGGAATTTAGTTTTCTCGTTTTAAGTAAAAAGAACACGTGCCGAAGAATGATCAAAGTTCATTTTTCGATACAATCGCCGATTTTTTTAAATATCTCATGAAATATGCAGATTAAAGGAAAAAACCATAGGAACAATTATGTAGGAAATTAAATTTTTGACAAAAAAAGTCATATTCATTTTTTTTATAAAACGTGTATTTATGAAGATATTTTAAAAAAACTTTTCTGGATCTTATCAATTGGGTATTTTAATGATAACGAATGATAAAAATAACGTTTTTTCATAAATATACACAACTTCATACCTTGTAACACATCAATTATTAATGCTTGTTACAGTTTCTGTATACTTAGATAGAAAAATATTATTTTCAAAATTTGTAATCCTTAAAACGCTGAATTCATCAGATCTGAATAGTTTTTTCAAAATATCTTCATTAATACACATTTTTCAGAAAAAATGAACATAACTTTTTTTGTTAAGAATTTAATTTCCTACAAAATTGTCCCTATGGGTTTTTCCTTTAATCTGCATATTTCATGAGATATTTTAAAAAAACAGGGATTGTATCGAAAAATGAACTTTGATCGTCCTTCGGCACGTGTTCTTTTTACTTAAAATAAAAAAACTAAATTCCCCAGGTATTTTTTCACTAAAAAGAAGTTTTTTACAAGGCGTCTGAGAAAATTTAATTTTTAACGACCACCCTAATGTCATACGCACATTAAAATTTATGATTTAAACGTCAAGTTACAATTTGAATTTGATGTTAACAAATTAAATGTCAGCGCCAAAAATTATTGTTTCAATGAAAGCAAATTTAATTTTAAATAAATTATGATAAAAATAAAATATATAATTTATCAAATCAAGTAATACTTATTTTTAAATATATGTCAATTTATGTCACTAAAGTAAGTACTAATCTTCTTATAACTAATTACCAACTATTAACAATCGCTAATATTTCATATATTCCATCATGTAATCTTCATAATTTTACTTCTGCTACTTCGACTGGCTTTACATCTGAGTAAAATAGACATCAAAATCCGATTGAGTAGGATTAAAATACTCCTTTGCTTTCGCCTAAAGCACTGACGCAGGAACTTTATTTCAGCTCTTCGAAAAAATTTTGTAATTCTCAGTTGCTCTCAAGATACTAAACTTTCAAGAGTACAAATCTCTTAATCGATAAAATTTCCCATTATCAAACATCAAACAAAACTAAAACCAATCCTCAACTAACTACCAAAAAAAAAAGTTTATAAAATAAAACGACTTTCAAATAAAACAATTCTCATTCACTCTCGTATATTTTTTTTATATCAAGATAAACATTTTATTGATCAATACAAAGAAAATTATACAATATAATTTATTTAAAAAATTACCAACAAATACATAAATATTTAAAGTACTAATTAATCAAAATTATCAACCAAAGAATTCATTACTTTTTTGAATTATTAAATAATTTATGATTCAAAATTTACCCGGGTAAAAAAATTTCAAATCAAAATAATATAATTTTCCTGAAAAGTGGCCGAAAAAGGCCTAGACAGTGAACGGAAGGCTGAAAATTTACCGACTCAATTTATCCGCCAATTTCCGGCCTGTTTATTAAAAATAATAAAATTTCGGCGTGTTTTCGGCAAACTTTCGACTTCTTCTAACGAAATTATACAGCTTCAGATTTCTTTGGAAAATATTATCTTCCTTTCTAGTTTCCCTGGTGAAAATTTTTCGGACTTTTGTCTGAAAAAGTCTTTGGATCTCTGAAAAAGACAATAGAACTAGAATTGAGTTTTTCAGACAAAATTTCGAAAAATTTCCAGCAGGGTTCGACGCGCACGCAAAATAGAGCAGTGGAAAAATTACAATTCTTACTGCAAAGTATTATAGTTTGCACTATAATAATTGAAATTACTTCTTTTAATAAAATAATTACAAATTTACAGTTTTTAATGGATTTTTAGTGGAATCAAACGCTATTAAGAACTGAAATAAGTCTTATATGAAACTGTAATAATTGCTAAATAATTATTGCGTCTGAATATTGTAATTTTTCACTGTAACTCCTCTTTTTTCCATGAGATTTCGGCCCTTTTTCAGAAAAATATTATTACCCGGGTATTAATAATTACTTTTTAAAATCATTAGTCGGCTCATTATTAACAACTTCTTCTTTTACAACAACCTTACCCTCTTGTTCGCTCACATTGTCCTTCACATTAACATCAGGATAATTCCCAACTACTTTAGTAAATTTATTCTCCCTCGGTGTAGCATTAACCATACAAGACATATTTTTATTCATATGTACAGCATTAAGGTGATGCTCCAATTCAACTTTAAAAGCAAACAAGAGGGTACATTGAGGACAGTTATATGGACGGACGCCAGCACTACTTTTATTCTTATCATTACAAACACTATTCTTATCATTCTCTCCTTTCTTATTCTCATCCTCCTTATCCTCCACTTTGTTTTCTCCTTGTTTATCATCTTTGTCTTTGCCCAGCCCCTCATACTCATTATTAACATCAACGTCAACATCAACATCCACATTAACATCTTCATCTTCATCTTCATCATCATCATCATCGTTGTCATTATCATTATCATTATTTTCATCATCTTCATTATCATTCATACTCTCTAATTTAATACACTTTGTCTCATATTCATTATCAACACCATGATCACCATGATCAGCATTTTCGTTTATAAATTTATCATCATCATTATCATTATTATTATAAAAATTATTACCTAAAATGGGCAAACCGTTCAAATGTCTGACGTAACATCTGTTGCAGACATTCAATTTACGTTCGCTAATTGCTATATCATAACTATTTCCTGACAAAGGTATAACAGAATTATCATTATCAAATTCTCGTAAACAAATGCAACAATTTAATTTATTATTATTATTATTATTAACAGAAATAAAATTAGAATCAAGTGAAGATTGTGATCGTAAATGATACTTGGCGTGTAATTGACAATCGAACTCGCTAATGAGAGTCTGCCTGCAGACAACACAGTAAACGGGGACATGAGTACTGCCAGAAGTTGTAATACTAATACTGGTGCTAGAACTAAAACTAGTATTAGTATTAGTGTTAGAGTTAGGAGTAAGAGTACTAGTTGGAAGAGAAACTGTTTGAGTTGTTGCTGAAATAGGAGCTGAAAGTAAACCATCGTGTCTCTGTTGATGTGAATCAATCGATTCTAAACTATGCTTCTGTACGTGTTCAATAAAATCTGTTTCACTTTGTAGCACGACTCTGCAGACGATGCACACGTCGCTCAATTTTATTTTGCAATGTTTATCTAATTTATGCTCTGCTAAAATACCACTTGTCGAAAATAATTCATCGCAAATGTTACACTTTAAACGACGCTTCGCTAATTCATTCGGCGCGTGGTGCAATCTTGTGTGAGCTTCTAATTCACCACGTGAACGCGTTGATTCACCGCAGTAACTACAGATTTGCTGCGATAGCGATTTTGTTTGATTTACTTTTGCTAACGATGATGATGATGATGATTTGTGGGCAAGTTTTTTGTGCGCGCGTAACTCTGAGTCACTTGTAAAATCTTTCCGATCGCAATATTCACAGCGATTTATTTTTAATTCATTTTTATTATCACTATTATTATTATTTATATTAATATTATTATTATTAGTATTATTATTCTCATTATCATTATTATTATTATTATTATTATTATTATTATTATTATTATTATTATTATTATTATTATTATTATTATTATTATTATTATTATTATTATTATTATTGTTATTATTATTATTATTATTATTATTATTTGGACGGTTTGATAAACGATGATCTGATTGATTTTGTTGAATTAATTCAGGCGACGAATGTTTTCTTTTATATCTCATCTGTAAAAATAAATTTTTTTATTATTATTATTTATTAAAAAGAATTATAAATATAATTTAATTAAATAATTAGAAATGTAATTATTTAATTCAGAAAAGTTTATGTCTGCTAATGAATTAAAAGTTTCTAATGTATTTTTAATGAACATGTCAAATTGAAAAATAAAAAAATGAATTTATAAAACTGGTAAAACGATAAATGTTCTTTTTCGCATTGTCAATATTAATTGGTGTATAACTTTGTTTTTATTGAAACAATGGTAATAAACAAATATTGACATTGATATTTGTTTAATTTTATATTAATTTGTAAAATTTAATTAATTATATGGAGTTTAAATACAGCGAATGTATACAAAATATTTTTTCCAATTAAAAAATAAATTAAACTTTTAAATGGAGACAAAATGGGGAGGCTAAGACGTAATGTGAATACATGAATTTAAATACTGAATTAGTTTTTTTTATATTTAATTTTGAGGGTATGGCTGATGGGTTTAAAAATATAGTTATAATAAATACATTGCATGGAAATTATTTTTTGTATGAAATTAAAGCAACTTTTATGTCAATATTAATTTAAGTCTATTTAAAAATGATATGAATGTCATTTATTTTAAAATTCATAATTAATGAGCGTACTGTCTGTTGTTAATCCAATAATTATTATTTTTACTTTTATTTCATTTAAATAATTCCAAAACATTTTGCTTTTAATTTTCGTAATTGAACACTGATAAAATTTATCTGATTTATTTTTTAACATTGAACTCTACTATTAAATTTGGCGTAAAAATAAAATTAGTTAAAAATTAAAAAAAAAAATTACGAATTTTAGTTCTTAAAATAATGATTAAGTTAGCAGACAATTAACAATTTTTTGATTTTTTTTCCTTGAATAAATTACAAACAAAAAAAAACTAAAAATATGCACATGTAGAAAATTGAAAAAACTTTAAGTGTAATTTTTTTTGAATATTTTTTTTTTATAATTTATCATTTCTAAGAAAATCAAAAAATTATCAGACATCGACTAACTTTAGTATCATTAAAAAAATGTGTCGTCCAGGTACAGAATTTGAGTATAAAAAAAAATAAACATAAATAACATTAACAATCAATTATAAAAATTTAATAGACGAATTTTTAACACAAGCTCTTATTTTAATTTTAAAAAAATAAATTTAATTGAAATAAAATTTTGTACTTTTTTCTTCTACTAAAATTTCGCGGACTTAATGTCAAATTCTTCCTTGAACTGATAAATAAAAATAACATACAGTCGAATTTACCTCATCTTGTACTTTATAATGATTAACAATATTATGTCTATCTATCATAGTATCAGCAGCAGCAGCAGTAGTCGAGACACTATCAACAGCAGCAGCAGCAGCAGCTGAATTATTGTTATGTATCTGAGCAATGTGCTTGTCCAGCAAAAATTCAACAGTAAAACCTTGACGACAAATCGGGCATCTATAAAGGCACGTCGAGTGGGTTGCCAAGTGTCGTTGTAAATCACCCTCTGTATTACAATGTACACCACAAAAACAGCATCGTAAAAATAATTCACCGCAGACTCTCGTTGTGTCTTGAGCGATTCCACAACTCATTTGAGTAATTCGATCTTGTTCTTGCGCAGACGATAACGACAATGACAAGGACAATGATGACGATGACGACGAGGATAATGACGAGGACGATAAATGAGCATTAATCACGTGTTTCATCAGTTCCGTACAAGTTTTAAAAAAACAATCCACCCCATTGTTGTCCCGCGTCTCATTACTCTTGGCGCGCCCTGGATTATTTATGCAGTCAGTACATTGATAAACAGTGCACTCTCGTGTGTGTTTAACAGTGAAATGCACTTGAATAGCGACTGACGACTCAAAGGTCTCTCTGCAAACAGCGCATCTGTACAATTGCTGCGTATGCTCATCAAACGTGTGCTTTTTAAGCGACTCCGCGTCAAAATAATATCTATCGCATCCATCACAACAGTAACGCTGCTTAATTATATTACTATCATTCAAGTAGTGCTTCGTCAGATGATTAATCATCTCATCTTGAGTGTGAAAATTCAGTTCACACTTTGGGCAATTGACGTTTAATTGCTTCTGGTAGTTGTTTATTTTCAAATGATGCGCCAAGTGAACACGAAAGGACTCAAAGTCTTTCAATGCCGCGCCGCACTGCCCGCACAATAAAGTACTTGAGGAATAAACGTCTGCAGTCAAGTTATTACTCATCATCATTTTTTTTTCATAATTTTTTTTGTCATCAGTCATTTTATCAGCAACAACTTTACGATTTTCGCAGTGTTCGAGCACGTAATGCTCGGCGTAGACTGTCGGGGACGAACATGATATCCCACACAAAGGACACGTTAACATCAACGCTGATACTGATGTATCATTATTATTATTAATAGCAACTTTATCATTATTACTGCGATGTACTTTAGTGGGATCATCTTTTGCTTTAAAGTCTTCTTTTTTTTTACGACGCTTGTAATTATTGTCTACTATTTTATTTGACGTTGACGTTGCTGTTGCTGTTGATGGCGATGATGATGGACTGCTTAGATTATTTAGCGGATTGTTGTTTATATTGAGCTCGTGGACAGCTTGAACGTGCAATTGAAGCTGTTCCATGCTGGTAAACGTATCTTTGGCACAGTACATGCAGGCGAGTGTTAATGACGACCGCAAGAAGGATACTGCGGATGATGACTCGTTGGCTGAAGAGTCTGGTGAATAGGATGTTAATTTATGCATAGGCATTGAGGATGACAAAGGTAACGGTGAGCTAACACTAGGCGAAGATCCCCGACTTGCCCAAAGCGAATTGCGCTCAGTCTCGCCGGTTTTAGGGGATGAGTAGAGATGATTATTTAATTGTAATTGTAATGAGTGAGGACGCTTGTGTGACTGCATGTGCGACGTTAATGCTGCTGCTGTATTGTAACCCCGCGAACATTCGCTGCAGTGATATGGCTTCTGATTATCGTGAGTTTTCATGTGAATTTTTAAATGGTCGCTGCAAAAATTTATTTTAAATTAATTATTTATTTTTTTTTTTTGTTTATTAGATTTTGGGAAATTAAGTTTGCTGGGGTACCTTCGAGAAAACGCAGCTTCACATCGAGTACATCGATATCTTCTGTCGCCGGTATGCAATTTTACGTGACGGTCTCTACTGCGTTTATGTTTAAATAATCGCGCGCACCAGCTGCAACGATACGGCATTTGATCACCATGAGTCTGTTAATTAAAAATTAGTAATTAATTATTTTTTAAAAAGTAATTGGGAGTTCATTAATATTAATTAGGCAAATGGACTAATTATTGGGATGCCCTAATTTCTGACAATTTCGATTTTTTATACGGGAATAAAAAATTAATTTTCTGATAATTATTTATGAAAAATTAAAATTACAATAATTTTAAGTAATTAAAACTGGGGATTGAATTTTTTTGGAGTCAAAATCTCGGATAAATTTCAGCTGAAATATTGTCATAATTATTAAGCTCATTAACGAATCTAATCATGACATATAATTATGTATGAATATTTAATGTTGCAATTTATTAGTAAAACAAAAACAACAATCAATTAAAGCATTTAAAATTTTTACGTACTTATGAATAATCAATTAAAATAATCCCGATAGAATATATTTTATGAATTATTAAATTAAGTAATTCTACATTACGCTATTAAATGTAGCAGCGTGTTTACAATACTGATAATTGATAAAACTAATTTGAATTTAAAATATTTAAAGCCCCACCTGTTCATGTTTTTTCAGCTGACTCAAACTGGGAAAAGATTTATCACAAAATTGGCACGGGTATGGGCCAGAAGTGATGCTGCCGTCAATACTATTTAATTTAACGTCAACATCAGTCTCAGTTTCCGAGGGGAAACTCAGCGACGTCGAAGTTGTGCAAGAAGATGGTGTCCCACCACCTCTCTGTCCATTAAGACTGTCGTCTTCGCTACGCCATGAGTAAATTCCACTCAACAGACCTTCTATAAGAATTAAATTAATGTAATCCATCATCAATCATCATCAATAGTCAATCATTTATTCATTCATTACATAGAAATAATTACAATGGCAAAAAATATAATTACACAATTAAAAGAACATGCTGTCGACGAAACTTGAAACCGGAAATTGAGTCGTCAAAAAATTAGTAGTGTAGCATAAGAATTTTGATGATCCTGAAGTTAGCAGACAATTCAAAATTTTCGGATTTTTTTTTCAACAAAACAATTACAAAAAAATGAAAACTAAAAATATGCACATGTAGTAAATTTTAAAAACTACAGGTGCTATTTCTTCAATTTTTTTTTTTTTTATAATTTACCGTCTAAAAGAAAATCCAAAAATTATGAGACGTCGGCTAACCAGCATCATGAATTTTTCTGGGACTTCCTGTTTAAAGCCTGGCCGACAGCATGATGAAAATTCGTAAATTTCTTAAGTTCATTTTTCTCTGTACAATTAAAGTTTGAATAAAGCATTAATATAAAATAGTGATTATTAAAAACGGAAATAAAGTTGTTAGACAATTTCCTCATTTATTAACACGAATGTGTAGATATAATATAATTACAAGTTTAAGTTAAGAAATACAGCAGTGACACCCACGATATAATTTCAAAGATTTTACAAAATTTTATGTAATTTACTACAATCGCGTGGTCACTTGAATTTTAATCAACAACCGCCCAACGCAATCGTGCAAACCCAGTTTAATAGAACATATATATGTGAGTGTAATAGTAAAGTCAGAGTAAAGAGAACCTCGTGTCTCATATCTCGTACAAATCGGTTGCATCCTACACCCACTCATTCTATATACTTTACTTTTTCCGTTATGTTACATACATTTTACATTTTAAATTCATTCTCATTCCCTCATCACGTCCACTTATTAACTAACGTTATACATTAATGTTATATAAACTAGGCGCCACTAAATTCACTGCCGGAAATTAGAGACTACCGGTTTTAATTAAATATCATTTACTGTAATTAATTAAGTGAAAAATAATATTTGTCGTAAATATTTCGAGGGTTGATCTTTTACGCTTATAATTTTAAATTTATATTTATATTTATTAATATATAATATAGGTATAGAATTTCAGAAAAACTGAAAATGTGCAGAGCTCAGCAGTAGCTGTGGAGGAATAACAGCGGCCCTCATCTGGGTGTACGGTGTACTGTGTGCTACAACGTATAACGTAACGGCGCGAACTCGTAATCTCCCAGGGGAGTCTGACGAGGGACTCGAGCGTCCCGGGGTCCCAACGGGAGACACATAGGAGACGTTTGGGAGCAATGAGTCACCGAGTCTCCGTGTAATCTCGAAGGGAGACCACCAGGAGACTCGAGGAATATTTCAATCGACCGGGACCAACCACTGCCAGTACAATCTTCTAGGTCATTGTAAATTTATAAATAAATAATACTAAACTTGCATTATAAATTACAACTGATTTTTCTTTTTAAATCACTAAATTATTTATATATATAAATATATATATATATTTTTTTTACGGTAAATAAATATATTTAATTAAGAGTTGAATAAAAAGAATTAATGACTATTTTTTATAAATAAAAACAATACGATACGAGTTAGGAAGTAGTAAATATCGACGTATTGTTTGACGGTATTTACGCGCGCACGCGATCACTGTTCGAAAGTTTGTGTACTGGTGTAAACAGTTTGAGTATTTTAATAAATTTTTACTACTTATAAATAATTTTTATTAAAAATAAATTATTTAATTAACTAATAAATAAATGAATAATTTCTTATTTTTATAATTAAAAAAGTTTTACCTCTTGATCTTAAAGTACACTTGTCATCTGGAAGCGGTGACGGCGATAATTCTTTATGCGCTTGAATTTTTTCAATTAAAAATTCTAATCTTGAACTATTTCCCTTAAATAACATTTTAATTAAATTTGTTTATTTTTTTAAATTATAAAATTTACGTTCATTCACCTCACATACACTATAAAAAATATATATTTTGATAATTATTTATAAAAAATATTATTTTATTTAAAAAGGCACCCACGATAACTTTCTCATTTGTTATTAATTAATAATTTATAACAAATTAAATTTATAATTATAAATTATTTAAACAACTTGTAAAAATATATATAATAATAATAAATAAATAAAAAAAAAATCGCGTGTTGTTATGAACCTCGTGGTTAGTAAATCCAAACTGATTGATTTTTCTTGACACCGCGGTGGATGAACGGATATTGAGGAGTACTTGTTGTCTGGAGACGATAGCAAGTACTGAAGAGGCCTTCCGTTTATTATCAACCCCGTGCAGAGAAGAACCTCAACTCGAGGAGAAGCAGTTTACTACGGAGTTTGCGGACTCATGGTAGTAGAAGGGACCCACACACCAAGAGGAGTGAAGGTGAGGAGGCTAGGGAGCCCCCTTGGGATACCAGCAACCGCATTGGACGGTAGGCGGGTTCGTGAACACATACCACCCCACTCTCTATCGGTCGTTTATCTGTCATGTCTTCAGCTCGAAAACTTCATCAATATAATTATTCTGATGACTTCTCATCACACTCTGCACTCGAAACTCCCCCAACACTTTCACAATACACCTGGTCTCTGGCTTTTATCCAGAACCTTTTTCCAACCCCTGCTTCTTTTCAAACAAAATAAAAATAAATTAAACTTAAAAAACTATCACGTCTTGAAACAAATAAATTTAATTTATTACTTAACAATAATAATTATTGGGTAGTTGAGTTAAAGAAAAAAAATAATAAAATTTAATTATTTATTCGATTAAACTGTTGAAAGAGTAAAATTTAAAATGGATAAATTTAATGATAATCATGAGGAAGAATGAGATAATTATGAAACTGTTTGTTAAAGTATCAACTCGTGAGATGAAGAAAGAAAACAAGTTGATGAGGAGGAGGAAGAAGGAGTGGATGGTAAGATAAAGAAAAAGGTGAACGAGAATGAAAGCCCGAGGTGAAACGTATAAAATGGAAAAGAGTAAGAGATAGAGAGTATATTATGGGGATGCTAGGGTATTCCCATGGGAGATAAGGTAGTCGAGAGCACATGCGCCAAGCTGATTAGTTCTTCCGTCTCACTCGTCCCGAGCAGTGCCAGAGGAGACCAACTGACTCCTTTGGGACATGATCCCACTCTCTTTCCTCCCGCTCCGGGATCACGGCTCTCTAGTCCTCCGACTGCCCCGCTACCACCTTCACCTCCTACACTTCATCCACGTCGTCCTAGACTCCTCTTTGCACCATCCACTCACTTCTGCCATCCCAGGTTCCGTTACCCTCTACGCGCAGCCCTCCCCTGCTTAAAGTATTCCCAGTACAATACCAACTAGTGGAGACTTTCGCGAGCACATTCGTGAAATAAAAAAATATCAAATAATATAAAACACTAAAAATAAAATAAAGAAACCTACGATGAGAAAGATTAAACTAAAAGATCTTCCCGTTTTAATCATATCTCAAATATTCATCTACCATTTCTTCATCCCGCGTTTTTTCAAATTTTTATTTTAATAATATTTACAAATCAGCCATTCGTAATATAAATAATAAAAATCAATTATTATTTATAAAAATAATTACTTACAACAATATTAATATTGTTGTTGTTATCAAAACAATTTATTGTACAAAATACAATCACGCAAAATGAATTCCTACTTTATTAAATGCATATAAAAGTCTGAAACAAAAATAATTATAAAAATTAAATATTTTCCGACAATAATTATTAATATTAATTAATAATAAATATCAAATATCAATTACTCAATAAAGTCATCGATGTCCAATTCGCGCGCTCGTTTTTTGCCCATCCCTGGATTCAGCACTGTTTTAATCAGCTCCTTCATCTCAAAGTTTTCAGGTATTTTCTGTAATTTAGAAAAATTATAATTATTAATAATAATTCATTTTATTTATAATTATCTTTGTTTCATAAAATAATTACCTTATTTTCAAGACTACAATGAGTTTTATAATTGTCCGTGAGCAAAAGTATCACCCAAGTTTCGTTGAATGACGCCTGTAGTGTTTTATTTTTCCTACCAAATGCTATTCGCGTTAAGGCGTCCCATTCTTTGAAATTTATTGCTGGAGGTGGGTTACGTGGTTCGATTCTAACGACACTCGATTCAACTTTAGGAGGTGGGCGGAAATTATTTTTGCCAACTTTTAACAATAAATCGACGCGTGCTAATAACTGAGTATTGACACTAAGACGGCTGTATAAATGGTCACCAGGTTTGGCTACTAGCCTCAGAGCGAACTCTTGTTGGAACATCAGTACTGCGCATCTAATTAAGTAAATAATAATTAGAATTACTATTGTAAGATGAAATAATAAGTCAGAAAATAATTATGAGATACAGGCAGAAGAAAGAATCTTGAAAATACTGAGGGGAGAGACAAATACTAAAATGTTTGCGGTCTTCAAAAAGTTTGGAGAGACCTTGTAAGACGCAGGGTTAAAGGAAAGACAACTTGGGGTGAGAGGGCAGCCAAGATGACACAAGGAAAAAATAAAAAGAATCTGGAGGTGAAGTAAAAATAAGAAAAAAAAAGTGTGTAATAAATATGAATCGTTTATTTGAGAAACCCCATAAGTCAAAAAAACAAAATTTTTCAGGAAACACAAAAAACAATTTTTTGGGAAAACTTGACATAAAAATAATAAATAAATAATTGAATACAATAATGTTAGCGTCTCGAAAAAAATTCCAACAAGAAAAATTTAATTTTTCAACTGAAACTACTTAAAAAAATTATTTAAAGTTGATTGACTTCTGGGGTTTCTCAACCAAACCGAAAAAAAAAAGTTTTAAATCTTTGTGTTTTTAAATGTTTCCACTCAAATCATTTATTACACTGATAAAATGAATTATTAAATATGTATTTGAACTCTGAAACTCAGAACTTACAAAAAATTATAATTAACTTGAACATTTTAATTAGTCATATAACAGTCAACAATAAAACAACATTTGAAATTAATTTCCCAAAAAAGCTCGAATTTTAAATAAATAATAAAAAATTATTTCTGCAAAACTAAAACTGCATATGTTTATTTGAGTCATTAACTTATGGGATTTTTCAATTAAATGAAATTGCTGTCACTCCGTTAATTTTTTTTAAACGCTGATTTAATGCATATTTTAACTGATTTCTATGGAGGGACATCCAAAGAACCCAAAAATGTAAAAAATCCAATTTCTTAAAAAACATGACATGTGGAGTTTCTTAAATAAATTATTCATATACTAAAAATATATTTAAATATAAATTGTAAGAAATTTTTTATGAGACCTAAAAGTCGTGAATTATCTTAATTATGAAATAATTACCTGAATATTGGTCTGTGAACTAATAATTTCCTTATTAATGGTGATGATATTTGATAAGGTACATTAGCAACGCACAGATCAAAAAAAGGTAATCTGTCAGCTTTCAGTACATCACCAATTTGAATTTCTAATTTTGATTTGAAAGGCGTACCCTGAACACGCTTCTGTAATTCAGCGACCATACGTGGATCGACTTCAAAAGCAATTACTTTCTTACATCTTTCAAGTAATTTCATTGTCATGTTTCCAGTACCAGGTCCTATTTCAATTACAACATCCGTTGGTCTCACGGCTGCCTTGTCTACCATACTCTCGATTATCTTGGGGTTTTTCAAAATATGCTGACCAAGATTCGTATTAAATAAAATACCTATAATTATTTTTTTAAATTAGATTCATTAAAATAACTAATTATCAAGTAACTGCAATTAATTATAATCTAAACTTAGATTTTTTTTTTACATAAAATTATCAATACTATTTTTTCAACAAATCAATTAGAAAAAAAAATAAATCAAAATATACACATGTAGAAAATTCAAAAAGCTATAGGTGCAATTTTTTACGTTTTTTTTTTTTAAATAATTTATTGCTTTTAAAAATATTCAAAAATTATTAGACAGTAAATTTCATTATCAAAAATAATTACAAACTAATAAACAAATAACTAACCTTGTCTAGCAACTTTTTCATGAATCCGACTCTTCTTTTCCGTTTTAACTTTTGGCATTTTTTTTTTTTTTAATTTAATTCAATTCAAACTAATTACCAAAATAAAAATTCAAATTTAAAATTTAAAAACTTAAACACGTGTACATAACCTTATTCTCTCACTGAAACAAACTCCAATTTAAAAAAAAAATTACACTGCCATCTACTTTTGAAGAATTTAAAAAAACACAAAATATAAAAATACGCGCGTCAAGTATCTGTCAATCACACATTTAAATATTTACACCCATTTCATCTTCGTCGCACTCATATAAAGTATTTATAAAACACGTGATATTTATTCACCTAAATTTATATAAAAAAGTAACATCACTCATACATCTATATATGTATGCATACACGTATAAATATGTCGAGCCAGTTTACTACTTAGTCAAGTCTAGACAAAACTCCATTTAAAATTCACTAGTGGGCGCCACAATCGAGTTTACCATAAAACGATCTCTCTCCGTCAGAACAACGAAACAAAGGTAAGTTTGTCTTTGTTTAGTGAAAGCTGACGTCTCTTAATATGAGTTTCAACCAATAGGAAACAAGTACGAAATTTACGCAGGAGAAAGAATAATACTGACGTGTCCCCAAAACTGATATCAAGCACTTTGGCAATTCATGATCATTCTCGAACTCAAAGCGCAATAAATCATATCGTGGATAGTGAACCTGTGTTTTATTTCAAATACAATTCAAAAATAATTCAAAACTCATAAACAAACCAACTGATAAACAAAAATTATTTAAATAATAAATAAATATCTACAAGATCATAATAATGGCACCAACGTTAACTTCTTTTATGAATTCTTTCTCCAACAGACTGTAAGTTATTATTTTTTATCATTATTATTTTTGTTTGTTATCTTTATCGCAGTCAAGTCAATAATTATCTACACAAATATAAAGCCAATTATTTAGCAACATATTTATCAAGTGACGTTAATTTATTTTTTAATAAAATTGTGATGTAATACGAAGGACATTTAGGAAATTTTTAAAACGTTTTGATGTAAACTCATAATTAATCAGTCGCATGTTTTTTTTTTTTTTAAGTTAAGCTCGACAAAAAAAATATGTGTTAATTATTTCTGATAAACTGTCAAGGTTAATCAGTTACTGATTAAATTTATTTATTTATGTAGGGAAGCTCCACTACGTCAACATCTAAAAAATGTGTACGGGTGCTTGGCATTGTCGACTGTTACTGCAGCGGCTGGTTCCTACGTACATATTTACACTGACATACTCCAGGCTGGTTTGCTGAGTACATTTGGTGCACTTGGACTTTTAATTGCACTGGGCACGACACCGGACAATGGAAAAAATCAAAAATTACGGCTTGGTTATCTACTGGGATTCGCATTTTTATCGGGTCTTGGTTTGGGGCCGCTGCTTGAAGTCGTTATCAGCATTGATCCAAGCATTATTGTCACAGCACTTGTAGGCAAGTATCCTACTTATGTTTTTAAAACTAGTAATAATTCAATACAAAGATAAACAATAAAATAACGCACTGTCACTGTGACGTATGTACATAAATAATTTATGACTTAATGTTTGGTCGTAAACTTGTTAACTTGTAAAGAAATTTTTTTAAAATTTATGACTGATATTTAATTGATAGCTTGTAATCGAAATAAATTGATAGTTCCTTGGATACTAGATGTTATAGTTGACGCTTGTTTAAAATTTTTTTACGTTTCATCAGTTGTCCGACTTTTCCAAGTACTGGAAAGATAAGAATTAATAATTAACATATATAACATAGGGTAGAGGTACCGTTTTTGGGCACTTCAAAAATTCAAATAAAATAATTTGTAAAAAACCCAATAAAATAATTAGTTTTTAAAACTAGGAAAAATTTTAATTGTCAAATTGAATTCATACTAGTTCAAAGACGAAAATTAACCACAGTTTGAATAATTACCTCAATTATTGAATATTAATTGTCAAGATAATGAAAAATAATTAAAATAGTCTGGTATACTAGTTTGTCCTCTAACACACTAGTACTCATATTTCAAATAATTAATAAAAAAAATTAAAAATCAAGAAAAAATATGACCTGTAATTATCAAGACAAAAATCTACATGATAATATGGAAAGACTATGCGTGCATAGAAATCATCGACTAATTCATATATATATATATATATATACATGTTAATTATAAATTCTTATTCTTCCAGTACTTGAAAAAGTCGGGAAACCGAAGAAACGTAAAAAATTTAAAACAAACGTTAATTATAACTCTTATTATCCTAACTGTCAACTTGATTCTATTATATATAAAAAATGAATATGAATCTTAATAATTGATTGCTTATATTATAAATTACAGGAACGACTGTTGTGTTTACTTCCTTCAGTATCTCGTCATTGTTCGCTCCACGTGGTCAATGGCTCTATCTAGGCGGTGCCCTGATTAGTTTGTCCAACATCACAATTATGCTGTTGCTTTCCAACATCTTTTTGCGATCGGTATTTATTTACCAGGCCCAATTATACCTTGGACTGGCCCTGATGTGCGCATTTATTATTTTCGACACTCAATTGATCATTGAAAAATTCCACATGGGTAGCAAGGACTTCATTGGACACTCTCTTGAATTGTTCATTGATTTCTTCAGGGTATTCCGGTACCTGGTTGAGATCTTGACCATTAAGGTAAATACACAGAATCAATTAATTAATTAATTACTTAAATATTTACAGAACTAATCGATTGATTGTTTTGTTTTCAGGAGCAAAATAACCGTAAGCGTAAGGAGTAATTTAAAGAAGTGAAGGAGTTACCGCATTTCAATACATAAATCCATGAGCTAGAAGTCTTCATTATTTTTTTTCATCCTTCATGAGTATATGTATATATTTATATACTCATGCACGCATATATCTACTTTAAAATCATAAATAATTGAAAAAATAAAATTATATTTATTACGAAAAAAAGTAACAAATTAATAAGTAATATTTGTTTATAAATATAGTTAGCTATATATGAGTAATTGAAAAATTCTTAATTAATTAATTGAAAAACAGAAAAAAAAAATGATGTCAATTAAGTGGAGTAAAGTCCACAGCATCGCGTATTTATTTTTTAAAACTTTCTTAAATCTAAAACTTTCTTCTTCTATCTCTGTTTATTAAATTACACATTATTATTTTAATTAATAATAATAATAATAATATTATTACTTACTATTATTTTTAAATTAAAAATAAAATCAACTGTATTATATTTTCCACAATTAAATAAATTTATCATTATAAATACACATGTTTTTATTTATTTTTCATTTTTTTTTTATCAGCTACATTTTGTTTTGATTATTAAAATCTAAACTCTTTCATTTTTCTTTACATAAACAATACATTCACTTGGTATTTAAATGATAAAAAAAAAAAAAAATATAAAAAAAAAATCCATCTCACACATGAACTCTGAATTAAACGAATATTATATTATTAAGATACAAAATCAAATTTCAATATTTAAAATTATAAAAAAAATATTTTAGTGAAAGTTGCACACCAATTTTACAATTGCGAGTTTAATAAATACTCAGGATTATTATTAATTATTATTATTATTATTCGTCATTGGTATATTAGTCCAATGAAATAAGTAATTATTTGTTTAATTAGTAAGGTCTCTGACGATCTCGGTCTCTGTCACCGCGTCTGGAACAAAAATATTATTTATTAATTAATTAATTAATTATTTAAATATATTTATTAATTGTAATAAAAATAAAATTGTATTTTTTAATTAATAAAAAATATAAAAAAATATTTCTTACCCTCCACCTCCACGCATTGGACCTCCACGTCCACGACCACCACTTCTGTCACCACCACGGAAGCCGCCACCTCCACGTCCTCCTCTGTCGCCACCTCGACCACCTCTGTCTCCACCCCTGCAATTAAAATAAAGTCAAAAAACTATTCAATTACAATAAGTTCACTTAATAACAAATGACAATTACCTGAAGCCACCTCCGCGGCCTCCGCGATCACCACCGCGGCCACCACGTCCACCGCCGCCGCCACCGCCACCACCACCAGCGCCCTCAGGTTTCGAACTCTTGCAGAGATTGCACTCATCACGCCAAGCGAAATTGGTGTTGCCACAGTCGGGATTTGGACATCTCCAGTCACCACCACGTCCACCACCACCACCACCACCATCGCGGCCACCACGATCATCTCCACGGCTGTCATCGCGATCGCGTCCACCACCAAATCCACCGCGTCCTCGTCCTCCACCGCCGCCACCTCCACCGGATCTGCCTCCGCCGCCGCCACCACTGCCACGGCTTCCCTGCCAGCTACTCTTGTGCTGTGCTATCTGGACTTTGATCGTGCTACCCTTGAATTGCTTGCCATTGAACCACTCAATAGCTGAGTGTGCTGCTGCTTGGTCATCGTAAGTCACCGTAGCTTCTCCTTTTGATTTTCCAGTACTTTTATCTTTGTACATCCATATTTTTGGTTTTCCTGTACGTTTGTCATTCTGAAAATTATCATAAGCAAACAATCAGCAATTAAAATATATATAGAAACTTGCAGTCCCTACAAGACTGCCCAAGTGTTACTGATTAGAGGTGTGTGATTCGTGTTTGAATCGAATTTTGTAACAAACAAACGGATTAATTTTAGCGCGCAATTTAAAATTATTCAAATAATTTTAAATATCTAATTTGTAAATCGCGAAATGGTGAAAATTTCAGTCAAGATTGTATCTTGATAATATAAATAAATAAGCAAACCTTGATAAGTCCAATTGCACCAAAATGTTGGCAAATTTCATCTTCAGTGATGTCAGTATTCATCCCGGAAACAAAGACTGTGTCCTCTTGAACGACCATCCTGTCACTGCCACCGCCACCGCCATTGGAATCACCGAATCCTCCTGTAAAACAATTTATCTTAAATTCTGTCTTAATTAAAATTTAAAATCCTAACAACAATTGATAATCCGTTAAAATCTATCACTGTCACTCTACTTTGTACGAATTATTATTTATTATTTTACGAAATTATAAAACTCCGCAAATGCCGAAATCCATTTGAATATGATGACCGTTTTTAAAATACGCTTCCATGTTCATTGTAAGTAAATAATTGTCGACTTATTTTTTTAAAATTATAAAATAAAAATAAACGTCATTACTGAAGTTATCCCTTAGTTATTATATATATATATTTTTTTTTATTTTATTAAATAAATATATTAATCACTTTGACCATCTGAAAATATTCGAATGATGATTATGATAATGATTAATAATTATCATCATCTATAATTACTCTTAACTATTTATAAGCCACATTAGTGTGGGCTGATTACTTTTGAATTATTAACCATACGATGTACGTAAAGCCTCGCCAATAACATATTTATTGACCACATATTATTACTTCATTATACTCAAACATCGCCTACCTAATACGTTACTACACACTCAGGATTATCTTAATTTAATTTTTTAAAAATATATTTTTAATTACTTAATTATTTTTAGCGCGCAATTGTCAATGTAATTTTAAAATTTAAAAAAGTACGGGAAACACCAATTTCTATAAATTATTTTAAAACATCCGGAAGCCAAACTCATTTAAATCAATTACTCATACACTTATTTATAATTATAAATTCGTTTTTCAGTTTCCATTTTTTTTAATAAAAAAAAAAAAAAAAAACCAACACTAGGTTGCAGCTTAACATATAAAAGGGCTGCGAACAAAATACTAAAACCTTTTGTTTAAACTCATGGGTATTTTATAAATCCTTTAATTTTTTGTCATACGTTTTTTTCATCAGCTGCTTCTTCACTTCTTTAATTAATTTATTTTAATATTAGAGAAATTTCCTATCAATATTTTTTACTTTGTGTAGAAAAAAAAAAAAAATACTAAAATTCCCAATGCAACTCATAAAAAAAAATTTACAAAATTAAAATTAAAAAAAAAAAAAAAAACTAATTAATATTTTTTTAATTACCAACGATTACATTTTATTAAAAAATTAAGGAGTCGAAGCACCTTAACTAATATTTAAAAATAAATTTCAAAGTTAAAATATTCATCCCTTATATATTTAAGGTAAAGGGCCCATACCCGCTCACTTTTAATTGGAATAAAATTAAATCACTCAATATAAATTTTTAAATGAAATGAAAAATAATTTTTTTAATATTTATTTTTTGTTGTCTTAAATACTAGAATAAAATTTAAATTTTTAAAATAATGTTGATAATTAATTATTAATTTAAAAAAAAAAAGCTCGTGACTGTTCCCATAGCCGCTCACTAAAAGTTGTGTCCCATTACTCGGTCGATACTCGCTTAAAGACATCAATTGAACTATGATAAGTTTACTGATTTGGAGAATAATTTATCAAATATATGACTTTATTTTGAGCGGGATTTTAAAAACAGTCACTTATTTTGAATTTATAATAAAGCATAAAATACTTTGATATGTCGTATTCTAATATATATATATATATATATATATATATATAGAGATTTATAATCAATTATTTATCAAAGCCCATTTTTTCTACAAAAGTGAGCGACTAATGATACTGATACGGGTTTTAGGGTCTTTTACCTTATACTTTAAATTAAATAAATCCCGATAGTAAAAAAAAAAACTAAAAACTAAAGCTGTGATGACCTGAATCAAGAGTAAAATAATAATAAAGCAGCCCTTTCATATAATAAAGTATAGTAACCGAGTATTTATTTAAAATTTTAAATATTAGAGTGAATGCGTGAATAGCACCAGACTAGTACAGGCAGTCTGGTGCATTTACCTTTGTTATAACCACCACGGCCACCGCCACTGCTAAAACACAGAAGCAGATTAACCAATGAGACGACTCATGGGGAACAGATTGATCGATTGTTTGATGCGTGGCGATTCATATGCTGGATGCCACCCCCTTCTGTCTTCTTGATGTACCACCTACTACTGTCTAAATGTCATCTGACTTTCACATTATAAAACAAATTCTATTCATGATTCAGTGTCCATCAACATCGTCCGTCCGTCCAGTCATCAGTCATCTCCATTCAAAATTTCATTTAAATTTCATGCATTACTCTATTTATTGCCAACTAAAAAATCAAACCCGTCTGTTAAAAAAATCTTAATACTGAATTACTCGTGACTCAAATGACAGACTACTCATATATAATCTCGTTATCGTTATCATCAATATCAATGTCAATAAAATTTGAATAAAAAATAATGAATGTCAAGTTAATTGAAAAGTCGTCATACGATTCAATTGAATAACATCGATGTGTTGTACGTCAGTACTTGCTTTCTTTATAATTAAACAAAACGTTGATAGATCCCACTTTATAAAAACGTTACTTGTTTTATATATTTTATTTGACGTTAACGCATTTAGCATAAACAGTAACAATAATTATATATAATAAATATGTAAGTGTTTTATTTAAAGAAATTTCATTATGATTTAAAGTAAAAAAAAAAATAGAAAGCGTTGAAGCACTAAAATGTATAGGGAGTGTAGGATTGATTATTTATCGCATTCCATTTATCGAGTCAGGTAATCGTTATTGCAATTAACGTTAATCTAGTTCTATAGTTGATTAATTATTTTAATAATTATGTCAACTATCAACCTGATGATGTGTAAAGCTCAGGTTTGCTTATAAACAAGACAACTTTACACGATTATTGTGAATAAAATATGGGAGATTAAAATAACTTGTGTATGGAAGAAAAATAATAATAGATGTACAAGTATATATTTAAATAGTAGGAGTAGTAGTAGTAGTATAGTATAAAGTATATGAAAACAATATACTTATTCGTTGAACCAACCACTAGCATCATCGATTTACGTCAATTTGTCGTATACAACCTTGTAATTATTACCTTTTATATATAAAAATACCATCAATACTTGTGCGATAAAAACCTGTAGGCACACTTACAAACACATTAACGCCCAGAAGGCAGATCAACCATTTTTGTTATTTTTGCAGATCAATTATTTTGAAGATTGTTTTTATTATTATTAATATTTAATACTCTGACAGAATACCTTTGTGACCAGCCGTCGTGTCATTTAGACAGAGATAATTAGCTTACGGATAAACTCAATCCGCTTTTATTTATTATTACTTTTGACGCGACGCAAGAGTTATGATATTGAAAAATAATAACTTACTTGTAACCACCGCCACCACCTCCACCGCTTGACCGATCGCCGTAGCTACCGCGGTCACTTCCGTATCTTCCACCGCCACCACCTCCTTGGCCTTTAAATTATTTTTTTTTTTTTTGTTTAGAAAAATATTTTATCATACTCCTTTAAAGTTAATCAGTGAAAGGTTCTGCTAATTAGTGAATATTCACTGATTCATTTTAAAAGAGTAAGTAAATGGCACAGTTTCTTAATGAGAGCAAATACTTTCACTGTTAGGTAGAGGTACCATTTTTGGCCACTTAAAAAATTTAAATAAATTAATTTGTAAGACATAACAATTAATTTTTTAAACATGTCTAAAGATACTTTTGTTCCATTATTTACTCTTTTCCGTTAATTACAATAAAGTATTAAAAGTCCAAAAATAGAGCAGTGGCTACAAAATGGTACCTCTAGCGCCGAAAGCTTAAATTCCTGCCCTGTTTAGGGGGGGAGTTTATTTATTTTTTGAGAAAATGAATGATAAAAATAAGCGCATGCGCTACTTTCTTAGTAGCAGAGGCAAAAATTTAAACTTTCAAGTAGATTTGTTGAAAAATCGTATTCACTATGGAGGAAGACAGGACGTCCAATCCACGTGTTTGTCATCCTCACCGGCTCTAGACAATTACACACGAATGTCCTACTTTCCTCCCTAGGTATGTAATATATCATTCAGGTACCACATTGCTAACTCTTACTAGATCTACCCCTCCTACTCTTATATATGTTTGACAAAAAAATTTTACAACAGCTGATTATTTATTTTCTCGTTCAGGAAATAGATTTTAAAAATATTTTTGGTAATTCCGTTGCATTGATTTTTTATCGATTTATAGGGCAAGTTTTCAACGGGGGTGGAAACCGGATGTTTATCCTACTCTACATCACTACTTTAATCTTTAGCATAATTTACTAGCATCATACACGTATATATTTAATCATAATTTCATACTTTGATAAAAATATCAGCATTAGAAATCTAAGTTCAGTCAAATCTTCAAGACTCCGACTAAAAAAAATTAAATTCCTACTCTCTATTAATTAAAACTATCAATAATTATCAGGAAATGACTTTTTTGTTCCAGTAAAAATTAGTGAGTAATAAAAGCACATTTACTTTTAAACTCAAGCGCAAAAATTAAAAACTGGTCCATTTACTTAAATGTATTTAAAAATAAACATAAATAATAAATATACCTCCGTATCCACTGCTTCCGGAATTACCCCGATAGTTTCCGCCTCCACCACCACCACCTCCTCCTCCACTTCCTCCGTAACTGCTGCCGTAGTTGTTACCACCAGGACTAGGGTTATTCCCAGCACCAGCACTACCTCCGTAGTTGCTTGAGTAATTTCCTTGGCCCTGGCTGGACGAATTGTAGTCCTGTCCAGTGCTACCGTAGCCACCAGTATTGTAGTTGCCGTAATTACCACCACTGGTTGGTGGAGGTTGGCTGTACTGGTTGTAATTTGATGAGCTCCCGGTTGATGGTGGTGGATACGATGTATCCTGATCACTGCTCGGCGGCGGCTGGCTGTACTGGTTATAGTTCTGCTGCTGATAGTTTGAGTATTCTATTTATAGAAAAAAATAAATAAATAAATAAATCAGTCAGTCAATAAGAAGCAAATCTTAAGTTATGAGTAATGAATTAAATCCATAGATGATTGTCAATAATTTTTCGATTGAATTAATAAAAATAAAAATGGAGATTCTTATTTGTAGCCATTTTGTGTAGATGATACACATCCATCAGCAAACATGGTGGATTATTATCAACTGACAAATACAAATATCAAAGTGCAATTTAATATTTACGTACATAATCATATATTTTAATATGAATAAATTTTTTTAAATACTTGTGATAAATCGATAACCGACTGATGCGGCGTATTTTTTTTGGACGTTAGCTTACAGAAATTAGTTATTGCAGAGAAGGTAAATTGCGAAATTATGGGATTTAGAGTAATAAGTGATAATTATTTTTTTACTTACGATTGTCCGTCATGATGATTGATTAGTTTGGATTGATGGTGATTTATATTTATTTATTAATATGAAGATACCGCGTAATGGCGGGAATTGATTTACTGATGAGATGGCATCGACACCATACTCGAGAAGAGGGTGAGAGTGTTGTGTTGAAGCACTAATGCGTTTTCAATGCGCAGTCTCCATTTAACTTATCTGCGCAGTATTGTTTTACTTTGAATCCCGTAGTTTGAACATGGCGGGTTCCGCTAAAATCAACCGGGAAATTTAAATTATTAAATTTAGTTATTGACAATTTAAACGGGGTATTTTATTACATGACTATTTAAAAATAATTGCTGTCTTCCGAAACGTCATTGATAGTCTGTTTGAATAAATATCAACGTAATTTAAATCCAATATCCAGATGTTTTTAATAATCGAAGTTAGTAGACAATTAACAATTTTCGGATTTTTTTTTGGACTTAATTTGAAAAAAAAAAAAAAAGAAAAAACTAAAAGTATGCACTTGTGGAAAATTAAAAGAACTATAAGTGCAATTTTTTTAAATATTTTTTTTTTTTATTATCTATCGTTTTAAATAAATTTCAAAAATTATTAGACGTAAACTTCAGTTTTGATTTTTCAAACCGAAATTCAGTTGAATCAAAAATTAATTTCTCGTTGTAAATTAATAAGTATTTAATTTATATAAAATATATAGTTATCTATTTGCTGAATGCGTTACTTGGGTAAATTAAATATAATGTAATGATAAATTAAATTACTATCAGTTACTTCAGTTGATTCTTCAATATTTTTGAATAAAAATTTGAATAAAACAAAAATTATTAATTTCACTTACAAACAAATAATTAATTAAATGAATTGCCAACATAAAATTTATTTTACTAATCTGTTTTATCGTAAGTACATAAAATTAAAGTTTTGAATTGGAAATGTTGGTAGCAGCGTTTAAAAATAGAGGGAAAACAGCACAGCGTTGTAACGGACATTGTCAACAGTCGCAGTTAAAAAACGCTAACAACTTCTCTCTCAGGTTATTTAAATTTATCTCATAAAACAATATCTAATTAATTACCTAAAGTTACATAAATAAATAATTATAAACAGGAAAATATTAATTTTGGTGTACACAAATAAAAAGTGGTAAGTTTATATAATTAATAGTTATATCATTTGTGGTTAGGTCATTGTGCCGCGAAATTTTTTCTATCATTTTTTATTTACAAATTTATTTTTATAATTATTTGAATTTTTAATTTTAAATTCATAAGAAAAAAATCAAAATATTGACGTTTATTTATCGATTATTAATTATCAATTATCAATGAGATAAATAATTAATAAATTTAATTTTTTTAACACTAGGTCGTGATCGATCACTGAAAAAATAAAAATGCTGTCATCAAGTGATAGTGGTCAAGGCGATTCGCTGAGTACTCCAAAGAGGCTTCAAAAAAAACTATTTAACACCCAGAGTGTAAGTTCAACCAAAAGAAATTTATTTCAAACCGAAGTACGGGGTAAGAATACCGTCAATGGGTCGGAAGATGAATCTGATTTAGGCCCAATGTCACCACTAGCGGTCACTGATAGCAGCTGCGAAAGTTCACCAGGACGCCAGTACGATTCCCCGTTCACAACACCGGAGAAATCCCCACGTCTGATGAGTCTTACGTGGGACCGACTGCGCCCGGCATCGTGCACTCGTGATAATCATGGCCTGTCACCCTTTAGTTCGCTCAAAAGACTGACCCGGAACGCACGTTCAACACCACGACGTCGTTTCAGTTTAAACTCACCATCTAAATCTTCATCGAGCTCAAGTACACCAAAACGCCGGCCTTTATTCGACAACATTATCCCCGAGACACCCAGAGACGCCAGCATAACTGTTGTCGATGGTTATCTGGATGATGAAATAGTTCCGGAGACTCCCCAAAAAGATGGGTGCGATGAGACACCTCAGAAGGAAAATTACCATGAGCGTAAACTCATCACACCACTTGGTTCTGTGTTCAAAGAAGCATCAGTACCGCGTTTGCACAGACGCAAGTCTATTTGCACCCAAGAGTCTACTGATGGATCATCACCAGAGCCACTGAAAGCTGCTAAAATAGCAGCTACCAAAAGACATCTCAATGAGTCGTCATCATCATTCATGCACAGTGGCATTAAATTATTGAAGACTGATGAAAATTATTCAATACCTAAAGCAAGAGCTTCGTTGTTCCCTGAAGAAAAAAGCCCGCCTCCGCAATTTGCGCCACTTAGCACGAAATCATTTTACAACAGTGGTGTTAGCGATGACAAGAAACGTCACTCATTTGGCTTTGGCTGGAGACCTATTGAAAAGGAGACCAAAAAACGTCATAGTTTGCCGTCACAGAGAAAATCCGGGTCTCGTAGGTCACGTTTTGGTCAAATAAATGCTGGTGTCAGACATGGTATCAAGAAACCTAAAGTTAAACGTCGCGTTGACGCTAACGATTCGCTTAATAAAAAGTCACCTGGGACAAGTAAATCAGCTGGTGCTGACGAACGTCAACATCAGCAGCAAGAGATTGTTCCTGCTGCTGTTGATGGTGACGTTAACGAGAATATTTATTTAGCGGCTGGTGAAGTAGAAAAAGAAAACGAACCAATGGAGACGAGCGGATTTATAATTCCAGTTAAGAAAAAAGAAATTCCAATGTCGCCAGTGCGCGAGGATCCTAGCAAACGATTTTTCAAAACTAACAGAACAATAAAACCCCGTCACGTTGCTACTGTTACAGTGAACGACAACATTAAATTAAAGGTTTCAGATGGGAAATTTGCTTTGCAACAGAAGAAAGGCAAACATGTCAGTAAAAAACCGAGACTGGAAACGACGGTGACGATGGACGCGTCTGATTTGACGGTTGACGAGCCAGCTATTGATGAAAATATCATTGAAAAAGATGTCGCTGACTTGCTGAAAGTTTTGGAGGACGATTGGGCCGACGACGATTACGACAACATGGAGTCTTTGGCAAAAGCTAACGTCAACAATCGCTCGCCGCTTAAACTCCAACGCAGTGTGCGCGGTGACGGGCTTCTTATGTCCCCGGCCAGCGTTCTCAGTTCCATGACTTCGGAAATGAACATTGAAGACCAGGCTGCTAAGAAAGATCAAGATCCTGGCTCGAGCAAAGAAGCTAATCAAAAATTATTCCCATTATTTACTAAAGGGTTCTCTAGTAATATTGAGCTATTTGAGTAAGTATTTAATATTCAATTAATAAATTAAATTTAAAACGATAAATTATAAAGAAAAAATATTTGAAAAAATTACACTTGAAGTTTTTTAAATTTTCTACATGTGCATATTTTTAGTTTTTTGGTCATTTATTTGTTGAAAAAAAAATCCGAAAATTGTTGTATAAATGACTTATTGGAGAATGAAATTTCTAAAAGTCTTTTCCTTAGATTTTTATTCGGGACATCAGAAAAAATTTCTGTAGAATATTCATTCATTTTACAATCTCCTTTTGATTTTAGAGAGACTAAAAAAACTGGTCGTGGTATTAAACGTCCACATGGATGGCAATTATCGACAAAACTTAATGGCGGCAGTGATCAGTACCAATTGGACGCTGGACAAAAACGTTTTGGTACAACGCAGTGTAATGAATGTGGTGTAGTCTATCAGATCGGAGAACCAGAAGATGAAAACGCTCACTTGATATTCCATAACAGTATTCGTAAATTACGATTCAATGTAATTACTGTTTTTATTTACTTATGACATCATTACTAATTTATTTGCTACAATTTTGTTAATTTATTTTTTTTACAGGGGTGGAAAAATGAACACGTGGTCTACCAAGATCCATTTTCCGATAGCCGGATCATCACACTAGAGCCAAATGATCCCAAGCACTGTTGGAAGAAAGTTGAAGAGATAATTGAGTTGATAAATCAAGATCTAGGTTTACATGACATTGATATATCTAACTGTCAAAATAGAAAGGTAATTATATTATTAAATTAATTTATAAATAGATGAATTAATAAATTTTTTATTGCCACAGGTTTACTTCTATGTGCGAAACAAATGTATCGTCGGTGTACTAGTTGCTGAAAGTATTAAAGAGGCTTACAGAATGATACCTGAACTCATAGATTTAGACTGCTGTGAAGAGACACCCTCGCCTGCTAAATGTGGTGTCAATGTTATCTGGACTGCTTTGAGTCATCGTAGACAAGGAATTGCAAGAAAATTATTAAATATCCTCAGGTAATTTTCAAATAACATTTTCATACTTATTATCTACATAGAAAAGCCAAGATCGCACTGCTCTGATAGCTAGAGTTTCTGATAAGAAAGTTGGTGTACATGAGTTAGGAGTAACTTGACGACACCATTCAGCTTGTGTAACTGTTGACAACAAGTTGCTTGAAAACTTGGCAAAAAATCTACTGCCGCAACCTGTCACTAAGTTTCTGAGCAGTTTGTCGACAAGTTTCTCGAAAAGTTGCTATCAACTTATGGAAATGCCAACTTTTGCGGGCAACTTGGCTATCAGGGTGGATATTATCCCAGATTATACTCACGATAGCTAAGCTGACAGCAAACCAGTGACAATTTACTGCAGCAACTTGTTGCCAAGTTGACAGCAAAAATTTGCATTTCCATAAGTTAACGGCAACTAGTCACCAACATTCTGAGAAAGTTGACATTCCATTAGTTGACGGAAAGTTGACTTCAATTTTGTCAGAAATCTGGAGACAGGTTGCAGTAGATGGTCACCAACTTTCAGGGAAAGTTGGTAACAATTTGTAGTCAACAGTTACAAAAGCAAAAAATTGTCGTCAACTTGATAGCATTTAATTAAAACCAACTTTCTGACCAGAAAGTTTTGTTAGGGCAGTTACATCTGAAGTAAAAAAAAATTTCAGACTACCCAGTGTCATTTGAGACGTAACTGCGTTACATCTGGGATATACATTTTTTATTACATCAAATGTAACTGAGTTATCCAGAATAGAAACCAGTACTTCCTAGTTCTTTCCATGTATTTATAAGTGTAATTTATCATCTATATCATTTTCTTTTTCATAGGTCCCACTACTATTACGGCTACATCATGTCCGTAGATGATCTTGCATTTTCTACCCCCTCACAAAGTGGAAAACTATTCGCCGAAAAATATACCGGAGCGCGTAATTTCAAAGTTTACCACTAACCATTTTTTAAAAATAATTTTACTCAGCTGAGTATTTAATCAAAAATAAAAATATAAGTTTAGTGGAATTTTTAATCAAATTTTATTTTCTAAATGGATTTTTCATACGAACGCAAGTATTTGTTTTATTATACCGTTTTTATATTTTTTCTAAACTTACGATTATTTTTTTACCTTGACTTAAAACTTTACTATTAACTTATAATATTTATTTTAAAATTAACTGTCATAATTTTAAATTTACGACTTAGAATTTTAAAAGTAAAATTTTAATTCTACTTAATTTTAAAATCAAAATCTTACTGTCACAAAATGTTATTTTATCATAAATTAATTGACCTTATATATAATTAATAATTTAAACAAAACGAGAGATTATTATTTAAATAATCAATTAAAATCTCTTGTACTGTACAACTCACTTTTGTATTTCTGCAAACACAAAATTAATTGTAACGATAAATATAATTAAAATGTTGTATAAATAAATTGTTTTATAAATAAATGATTTGAAATAAAACGATACGAGTATTGATATAAAAATATATTTAATATATTTTTATTTATTAAACAATACACAGCTTTGCATTAAGTCAAATAGAACAGGTAATTGAATATAATATAAATATAATAACTCTTAATTGAGTCTCAAGTAATTAAGTTGGAAAAGTAATTAGTGACTTTAAATAAACATCTTAATGATGCACATAAATATATATTAAATGAAAAAAATAATTTTTAAACATTCGTTAAATTCTGCTAAATATCGTACAAAACTAATTAGAATTTAAATATAAATATAAATCTAAGTTGATCAACATAAAATAAATTTATGCGAATGACTGGAAGACTTAGATGATTAATCTAATATAATCTAAACAATCATCAACATTTAACAATATATTAATATATTATTATAAATATTTAATAATCATAATATACTAATACTGAAAAATAATAATTTTAAGTAAGGTAAGACCTAGTATCCAATCAGAACTAGTGCAAAATCACGGTACTAGTTCCCTGATTGGGTACTGGGTCTTTTACCTTCATGTGTTGTTACACATTTATTTGTACTTTGACATTAAGCAGTCTTTAAATATAAATTGACGAATGTTTTTATGTTTTTTCTGTTTAAAAATCCACATGACTTTTAATACAGAAGTTGAGCTAATAGTAAATTGTAGTAATCAGTAAAATGAACTAGAATAATCATTACGGCCTCGACCACCACCGCGTCTACCTCCACCGCCGCCTCCCCCCCAGCCACCACCACCTCCGCCTCGTCCGCCACCGCCACCAAAACGTCCACCTCCTCCGTGAGCATCTATACGAGCATTATCTTTCTCTTGTGCTTTACGATCTTTCCATGCGTCGTAACGTTCGGTCATTTTGTATAATTCTTCAGGTACTTCCTATTAAATAAATAATAATTATTATCAATAAATCAATTGATTGAGTTGTGAGTTTGTTTAAGAGATTTTATAATATTACCTGACTAGCTTCTTCTAAAATAGAAATAAGATTTTTAGCAACAGCCCAATCTCCCCGAGTAACGAGACTTATACTTTCACCAGATCGACCAGCGCGTCCAGTACGACCCACACGATGGACGTACTCTTCAATATCACGTGGAAAGTCATAATTAAATACATACCTAAATAATAAATTAATAATTTTACGGTACAATAAAAATTAACGTATTTTTACTCTGGATGTCTACTGATACTTACGTGATATCTTCAATATCAATACCACGACTCGCAACATCTGTCGCGAGAAGTATTTTAACTTCTCCGGATTTCAAGTCCGCCAGAGCTTGCTCTCGATCCAATTGATCACGTCCACCGTGAATACTTTGGGCTGTAACTCCAGCCAATGCAAGTTCACTTGCTAAGTCATCAACTCGCGCTTTCTTCCCGAAGAAGACCATCGCTTTGTCTTTCTCTCCCATACTTTGAAAAAATTCATGGAGCTAAAAAGATTAACATTTATTATTATCGGTACTATTAAGGTTGCTCGTTATTAATTAATTAATTAATGATAATTTAAGAGCTTAATTAAACTTACATGCTGAGTTTTCTCAGATTCATCAACAATTAAAATAGTCTGTCGCACTGAATGTGTAGCAGCCAAGTCTAGAGATCCAACGTATACTTGAACTGGATCATTCATGTACGAATTTACTAAACGTCTAACTCCATCTGGCCATGTTGCACTTAAATAAATAAAAAAATTTATTATTTAACAAAATATTCAAGCCACAATTAATAATAATGACAATTGGAAAAATTTAAATACCTAGTCATGACAGTCTGACGATCAGGACGGACATCGATCAGAGCTTTACGAATCTGGGGCTCGAACCCCATGTCCAGCATTCTGTCGGCCTCGTCGAGAACAATATAACTTATTTCGCTGACATTCAAAGTACCAGCCATCACCAGATCATTTAATCTACCGGGAGTAGCAATTACGATATTTACTCCCTTCTCGATGCTGCTGACTTGCTCTTTGCGACTCCCACCGCCGTAAAGACATGTAGCTTTGATGCCACGGTAGCTGTACTTCTTAACTTCGCTGAAAATCTGTAGCGCCAACTCTCTTGTCGGTGCCATTATCATGACATTGGGACCGACACGTTTCTCACGCGGAGTCTCTTGACCGTCGATGTGAATCAGAGCCGGCAGCAAGAATGCAAGAGTTTTGCCGGTACCGGTTTGAGCGATACCAATCAAATCCCTACCGCTTAATAAGACAGGCCATGCTTGACACTGAATTGGACTGGGCTCTTTGAATCCTTGCTTACGAATTTCTTCAAGGATTTCTGGGTAATCATGAAACGCATGCTCAAATTTAGTCACGGGGTTTGGAACCTTGTTGTTCGAGGGGTCGGCCTCATCCTCGAGCATGCGGCGACAGTCAATATTATTTTTAGACAGACGAATTTGGGCAACTTCTTCTGGAGACATGTTAGCGACCTCTGGGTCTTCGTTGTAAAAATTTTTCTTGAGTGGCTTCAAGTCTTTCCAGCGTTTCCGTTCAAATTCTTTTTGTTCCTCATTTACAGAAGTCCAGTCAAAATCACCGAAATCTAGAACATCGCGTTCTTGTTTTTGGGGTTGAGATGACAAGTTTGAGTGCTGCTGTGCTGGCGCCGGCTGCTGCCAATTATCATACTGAGCTGATGAAGAATCTTGGCGACTGTAATTTTGATTTTGCTGATTATTATACGATGATTCATATGACTGTCCATTATTATATCTCGAACCATAAGATTGTCCGTCATTTTGTCTTGATCCATAAGACTGTCCATCGTTTTGTCTTGATCCATAAGACTGTCCATCATTTTGTCTCGATCCATACGACTGTCTGTCACTTTGTCCAGATCCATATGATGAACTCTCATTAATCAGATCATTAATCATCTGCTGAGCTTTTTCTCTTGACTCATCACTTCCTGTTATTTTAACCGACGTATTCTCCCCATCTTGAGCCTTGTCAATCTGTACAAAAATATAAAATTGTAAATATTATTCTCTCTGACAACCCATTATTCAATTGACAACCCAGTACTTACATTGACATGGGCACCGGACTGAGCCTGGAGATCTTTTATAGTTGACCCTCCACGTCCAATTATTTTACCAACGTGCCTTTGCTGGATTTGAATCGTTACCGACTCCTGAGATCCTTGGCCACCGTAACTGGAATTACTATTTCGTGACTCTCGTCCTTGGTTATTATCGCGATCGCGATTTGAATTTGTCCATTCGCGTCGTTGATAGCCGTCATTATTTCTTCTGTTCCCACCTCTGCCACCTCCTCTAGGTCTATTCCCACCATAATCTCCCATCCTAATAAATAATTAAATTAAATTAAAATTTTTAATTATTAACAAATTATTCAAAAAGTTTATCAATTAATTATATATTTTAAAAAATGTTTCAAGGTTAGAATTTATTCTAGAGTTTTTCTACGAATTTGTAATATGATCACTTTTTGGTACTTAAAATATCTAGACTATGAAATTTAATATGTAAAAAAAATAAAATGTATAACAATTATTTGGTTCGAGTTTTTGTAGATATAAAGAAAAATAAAATAATACTTACGTTGTAAATTATTATTATTACAAGATAGAAAAAATAAAATTAAACGTCTGTTAATTTTTTTATTCTTTATTAAATTTCAAGTTGTTTTGCTCACGTGCGGTAGCAAATGGTGGCAGTGATGTAAAATACCAGTTGCCAATCAAAATTGAAATTGAAACGCCGGTACCCGGATGGATACAAGCAAACGAGGAACAAAGATCTTTGATGATTTGCGCGCGCACATGCGCCGAGGCTAAGGTGGGAAAGAAAGGAAGCAGGAAGCTGATGTTTCCTGAATGGGAGGGGGGATTTTGTATTTTTTTTATCGACTGAACGTTTGAATTTTGAGGACGCTGACTACATTAACGAAGCAGTTGCATCTTATTCTTGTGATCATTCTTTTGAACATGAGTGTGTATGTTACTGGCAATTAGGAATTTTTTATTATTTGAATAAATAAATTAATAAATAAAATGTGAGTAAAATAGAAATTTGAAAATGCGTATAAATAATTGAAAAATCAGCGCGCATTTTTTAAATTGCATTATTTATTTAGAATTCATAAATTGTCTCATGTCTGCTACATTTGCATAAGTGTGAATGTAGCAGACATAAGACATTTTATGAATTTTAAATAAATAAATAAATGAATTAAAATAATGAAATTTAAAAAAATGCGCGTATGAATTTTTCATTGATCTAAATACGCATTTTTTAATTTTTATTCTTCTTACATTTTATTTATTTATTTTGAAATTTCAAAATTTCCACTTGTCGGTTACATTCATATAAGTGTGAATGTAGCAGACATCAGACAAATTTCAAACTATAAATAAATAGTTAATAATTTAAAAAATGCACTTATTCATTTTTTAATTTTTAAAATGCGCATTTTTTTTTAAATTTTATTTTATTAATTATTTACAATTTTAAATATGTAATGTCTGCTACATTCACACTTATTTTTAAATATTTAATGTCGTATAGTGAAAAGTGTAAATTATATTTAATTATTAAGTTAATTAATTATTAATTGTTATAAGAAAGTTTTAGTGGTGACAAGTGTCAAGTGTTTGAATATTTTTAAAAAGTGTTGATATGAAAATTAATTTTAAATTTGAAATCGGTTTTGCAAGTGACTAAATGGTTTAATTTTCATAAAGTTGACTTTTTAAGTTTTTTTAAATGAACCTGACAGTGAAAATGGAAGACAGTTGCTGCAGAAATTTAGCTAAAGTTATCCAGGTAGTTGGTGTAATTTTCCAGTCATGGTAAGTAAATAAACGCATACTTAGTATTTTATTTTATTTATTTAAAATTGAATTTTTACACTGGAAATTGATAGGTTGATTTATTTTTTATCAAGTGTTTAAATATCAATTGTATCATAAGTTGAATTTCAAATTTAAAAAAAAATTAGAGGTCATTAAGACAAACACTTAAATACTTTTAATTATTAAAAAGTAAATCAGTTTTTTTAAAAGCTTCAATAAAATCAGCTCTCAGCGCTCAGGTCGTCGCTCATTCCGACAGTAATTTTCTATGCGGTAATTAATTTTTTTATATCAAAAAGCCTCAGGGCACTTTGAATTACATGTTGCCATGTGTTTGTCCTCAAAATTTATTTTTTAAATGGAGGATAAAAAAACTAAATCTCAAGACAATAAAATGAGTTGAAGAACAATACGAATATTGTAATACGAGATTCAAGTTATTTATTTGGATAACTGGTAGATGACCTAAAAGATATTCTTTATCGTAGCCGTTGATTAAAAAAAATATATAAATATATATTCAACGTATTACTGATAACTACTTGAGTTTAAAAAAAAATTATAGTCTAATTATTAAAAGTTTCTTATAATTTATGATTTATAATTGAATAGTCAAGTAGATATAATATTAATTTATAATCGATATACATATATTTCTAAATTTATTGAATTGAGAAAAAAAAATATAATTATTACAACATATTTGACATACAGTATCATTGTTTTGAAAAACAAAATAGGAAATTACACACGTGTAGTTATCATAAATTATTATTTTTCTATCCACGGAGTTTAAATGATCGTTAACAAAACGTTACCACTATTTTAAAAATTCTTATTTCAATTGGATTGTATTATGAGTTTTATTATTTTTTATTTTTTTTTCCTGTACTTATTTTTTCTTGATATTAATAATAAAAATTATAATTTTAGCTTATCATCATTACTGTAAAAGATTCACGCAAATAATTGATGAGGAATTTATCTTAAAAATTTCCTCGTGGTTTTTTTTTCACACAATTATCTTTAAATCTTTTTTTTAATAATGAAAATGACGGGGATTAATAAGGCCCTCGATCACTTCGACGTGAACTGTAAGATGACCCGCGATCATTTTGTCCAGAGCCGTATGATGATGATCTATCGTTAATGACATCTTCAATAAGATGTTTAGCTTTTTGCCGAGCCTCTGGTGATCCTGTTATTGTTACGGGGATACCGTCTCTGTACCCAGATTTATCGATCTAAAAATATTTATAAATTGATAAATTTATATTAATTATTTATTAGTAGACTGTAAAAAATCGAGTGATTTCGGATTTTATTTAAATCCAAATTCACTCCGGATTTAACCCACGTTCACTCCGCAAATTTTAGTAACACTAAAATCAGCCGACGTCTAATAATTTTTGAATTTTGTTTAAAACAATAAATTAAGAAAAAAAAAATATTTTAAAAAATTGCACCGGTAGTTTTTTTAATTTTCTACATGTGCATATTTCTAATTTTTTTTTCTTTTTAAATATAGTCGTTGAAAAAAACAAATTCAAAAATTGTTAAGTGTCTGCTGACTTCTGGATCAAATTTTTTACAGTGAAAGTTAAAAATAATGTCGATTAAAAAAAATGTATTTACATTAATGCGAGCATTACTCTGAGCTTGAAGATCTTTAATATTAGATCCCCCACGTCCAATAATCTTACCAACATGTTGTTGCTGAATATGCATGACAGTTGTGCTAAAAGATAAATAAAAAAAAAGAAGTCAATTGATTAATAATAATGAAGTTTAAAAAAAAGAATTCCATGAAAGCTATTATAGATCCATGCCGTGTATTACCCATGAATAATATAGCTCTCAAAAAAGATACCTTTTTATTCTTTGACAATAATTTGTATGAATGTATCAATATAAATATTTATCGAACGAAAAGGTGGCATTATACGACATTATTTGACAAAATGAACAATTGGACAAGACAAGCATTAACTATTGTACATATTTTGGACATTATTTTAAACATTTTGAATTTTCTTCACCTCTGTCTGTCATGACTCCCATAATAAGAACCATTACTACGTGAACCATCTCTTCCGCGACTATCGCGATATGAGTTACTCCATTCTTTACGCTGATATCCACCACCATTACGTCTATCTCTACTGTCACTTCCATATTTGCGGTTTCCATATCCTCTGTATCCTCCGCCACCACCACCTCCACCCCCTCCCCCTCCGCCACCTCCAAATCCACGGCGGCTTCCGCCACCCCCGCTGGTGCTTCCAGCACCACCTCTGGTGCTTCCTCCACCACCTCCACTGGTACTGCCACCTCCTCCACCACTTCCACTGTCGCTACGTCTCCTTCTGTTATTATAATCGCGATTATAACTGTCACTCATCCTGAAACAAACAGATTTTTATTATTTTACCCTAAAAATTCACCCCTCGTATTTCATCAGAAAATTCATTTTATTTTTTTTCCGTATTAATATTTAATTAATAAATAAATATTTAGCATTAATATTGATCTCTCGTCTATCGACTTTGTAAATTTATTGATGTTTGGGTTATTTGCAGCAACATAACCCGGTATAGCCATCACGACTACTCGTGATCGCACGAAATCATTGATAAAAATTTCAACGGGAAAAAAAAAAAACTCAACGCAACGCGACTATCGAAATAATAAGTGAATATATGATAAATAATATATGTGAGCTTATAAATGCATACTTACTTGATTTACTGAATCAATTGCAGCCGTGGGATAAAATATATATCAGTTTTGGTGATGGTGATGATAATGGTGGTGATAGACGTTAAAATTTTTTCGCAGCTTTGTATTAATATAAATGGAGACTCGCGATGGTGGATGGTTAGTAATGGTTGGTCGTTGGTAGTTTGTAGTTGTCGTGGTTGCCGTCGAATTTGACGCCGTTGTCGTTGTTGAGAAGCTTCGGGTCGGAGAGACTTAAAGCCGCTTTTTTTTACGTCTTAATTTTCTAACCGGCCACTAACTGCCGCGCGCCACTTACTGTACACATTTATTACTATAGTTTCATATTTATGTGTCAGTTGTCTATATCTATATATATATTTGCTTTTTAAATGTTTATATACAATGAAATATTTAAAAAACAAATTAAAATTAAATAATTCCCGCCATTTTTGAGTAAAAGACCGGGAACGGTAATTAAGACGCGTTTTCAATTTTTATGTCGTTAAAGTCACTGGTATATTTTTTTTTTTTCATATTATTGATAAACAATTATTGTTATTAATTAACAATAGTATGTATTTATTTTTTTTTTTGAGTTATAAAAATTTTTTATTGAAACATTTAAAAAGATGCTCCTGAAATTGACAGACAATTAAAAATTTTCGGTTTTTTTTTCAACAAAAATAAAAAACTAAAAAATGCACTTGTAGAAAATTAAAAAATCTATAGGTGCAATTTTTTTAAAATATTTTTTTTTTATAATTTACGGTTTTAAAAAAAATCCAAGACGTCGGCTAGCAGCAGAATCATTTAAAAAGTTTTATTTTTTTAAAATTTATGTGTAAAATGTCAAAGAAGAAAAAAAAAATTGAAGCTTGGGCTGAAAATGGATTGGAAGACTGGGTAATTACTAAATAAATAAATATATGTTTATAAATTTAATATTAAATGATTGAAATAATTAATTTAGGGCTCGTATATGGCAGCGAAAAAAGCCAAACTCGAGGAACAATTCGATGAGGCAGCTGTCAGTGAATTTACCAGCGCAACAAAATTGTTTAAAGGAATTTCAATATTCGTAAATGGTTATACACATCCATGTGCTGACGAATTGAAGCGACTGATGATGGAACACGGGGGTATTTATCATCATTACCTACGTCCTCATGGTACGACACATTTAATTGCATCCAATTTGCCGTACTCTAAAATAATACAGTATCGTAAGAGCAAAAACCCACTGCCTCTGTGCAAACCCGAGTGGATTACAGACAGCATCAGCGCCAATAAATTGCTTGATTGGAGGCCTTACTTGCTATACTCAACGACGTCGGTGACACAGCCGCAGTTGCAGTTTAAAAATGACAACCAGAATCATGGAGCAGTTGACAATAGTTCTGTAAATGGAGACTCTTCACTTAAAACTGCAGACAAAGTCCTTGATACTGACCATAGTGACTCCGTTTTAAAAAAACAGGAATCAGGTGCTGGTGTCCCAGGTCCTTCACATGAAAAATCTTCAATGATACCGCCAGTAATAGATTCCAATGATAAATTTATTGATGCTAATGCTTGTAGTTCAGTTGTAGACAAGGAATCACTTGATAGTATTCCAGGTCCTTCAAATTTAAAACAAAATATTCCAACCACCTCTAGTGCAATTAATGTAAATGACAGCGAAATCACGCATGCTAGTAAAAATATTAATAGCAATAAATTAGCACGTAATGGAGCCGCATTGTGTTCTAAAAATGATGAATTTATAACTGAGTTCTATAACAACTCGCGCTTGCATCACATATCAACAATGGGCGCAACCTTCAAAGAATACGTCAATGAATTACGAGCTAAAAATACCGGCTCTTATCCTGGATTAGAACGACTGAAAAAACTGAAGTCCAGTGATGAATCAGTGAAAGGTAATTTAAATGATTCAGATTCTGATGAGTCGATATTCAACAGCGATCGTATTTCAGCAACTAATCCTCAAGACAAAGCAAAGTCCGATGACTTTATTGATGAGAGTGATTCAGATGAAGATTTGTTTGATTTAAAAGAGCGCGCGCCTAAAAAAAATTTTAAAAAACCTAAAGATGAAAAGGATAAAGTCGTGATAATGCATATTGATATGGATTGTTTTTTTGTGTCCGTTGGGTTGAGAAATAAACCAGAGTTGAAAGGTCAACCTGTTGCGGTGACACATGCACGTGGAAATCGGCCAACGTCTGTTGATAATAATAAAGATGAAGAATTTTTATCGATGGCTGAAATAGCGTCATGTTCATATGAAGCAAGAAAATTAGGAATTAAGAATGGAATGTTTTTAGGACAAGCATTAAAATTATGTCCTAATTTAAAAACAATAAAATATGACTTTGAAGGATATAAAGAAGTATCATACATTCTTTACAATACTGTCGCCTCATATACTTTAGACATTGAAGCTGTCAGTTGTGACGAAATGTACGCGGATGTTACTAGAATAATTAGCGAATGTAATTTAACAGCTTTGGAATTTGCTGATATTATAAGAAGGGAAATAAAAGAGAAAACTGGATGTCCGGTATCAACTGGATTCGGTGGTAATAAATTGCAAGCGCGTTTAGCGACCAAAAAAGCTAAGCCTGACGGACAATTTTATTTAATTAGCAGTCAAGTAAAAGATTATATTGGCGGTATTGGTGTCAGAGAATTGCCGGGTGTCGGTTACTCGACGATGCACTCGTTGAAGAAAATGAACATTAAAATTTGTTCGGATTTACAAGAAATACCACTGATTGTTTTGCAGAAAGAGTTTGGTAAAAAAACAGGCGAACTGCTGTACAGCATGTGCAGAGGTATTGACACCACGAAATTAAATATTGAGCATGTCAGGAAGTCGGTGTCCGCGGAAGTTAATTACGGGATACGTTTTGATGACGATAATGACGCTAGAGAATTTTTAAAAAAATTGGCGAGGGAAGTTTCCGGTCGGTTGACTAAAGTAAATGCCAAAGGTCGATGTATTACTTTGAAATTAATGGTGAGAGCTAAGAATGCTCCGAAAGAGACAGCTAAATTTATGGGACATGGAGTTTGCGATAATTATACCAAGTCGAAGAATTTTATCACTGCTATTGATGATGACGTTATTGTTACTAGAGAGGTATTGAGTCTATGGGAAGCTATGGGACAACCGGCAGACGACATCAGGGGCATTGGGATTCAAATTTCAAGATTGGAGATGCAAAAAAAAAGTACTGATACCTATATGATGAAGTTTGTTGCCAGAGCTAAGCAACCTAACAATAATATTATTGATAAGGTGTCTGATAAAAATGATCATGCTGATGCTGTTAAAGAGACTGATAATCAATGCCAGGGTGTGGGAAATAAAGGCCATAATTTATTGCTTAAAAATAGCAATGATAATAGAAGTGATAAAACTAAAGACAAAGATAAGGATAGAGACAAAAAAACGAAAGTTAAACCACAAGGTTTGAAAGCGTTTTTTACCTCAACTAAACCTAAGGTAAAAAGTTCAAAAGCTTTGAATTTTTTTCCCAGTTCTACGGAAATAGATAACGCGGTTTTGAATGAATTGCCGGATGACATCAAAATGGAGATTCTGAACTATCATAAAAATCAAGCAGGTCCTTCGAAAGCTGTTGCGAATAACGAGCAAGACAATTTGACATTAAAAAAGTCTGGTGGTAATTTGAAAATAGATGACAAGTCTGGAGATGAAGTAGCCAGCGGAAGTGCTGGTGGGTTTGATAAGAAACTGATCCAAGGATCACAAGGAATTGATGAGTCAGTACTAACGGAGTTGCCGGAAGACATAAGAAATGAAATATTAGCGACAAAGCCAATAGTTAAAAAAAAACCCTCTCAAGTAATAGACAATAATTATTTTAAGCAAACAAAACCTGGCAAGTTTAGTAAAACAAAATTACCAGAGGTTCAAGAACTCGACATGCAAGTGCTGATTGAACTACCGGATGACATAAGAAATGAAATAATGAATCACTACAAGTCAAATGCTAATGGAGATGATGGAGCTAATGGAATAAATGGGAATCCCATTGATGAAAAAAATCCAGATGTTAATCAACGGAGATTAATTGATGAAACTAGTGTTACTTTTTCTCAAGTTGATCCAGATTTCCTCGCGGCGCTGTCGGATGACATGAAACAAGACGTCAAAATTTATTGCATGTCTAAGAAGAAAGAGAAGGAGAGACTGAAAAATAACGAGCCAATTAATTTACCCATTCGCGCGGAAAATGAAATGAAATCAAAACGTGGACGTAAACCGAAAAAATTTATAATAAATAATAATAATAATGGGCAGAGCAATGGCAGAGTTTTAGCTAAAGCCAAAGAAGTTAAAATTAATGAGCGCAATAATAATGATGATGATAGAAATTTAATGATAACAAAACGTAGAAGTTTTTTAGAAAATGAAATAAATATATCATCTAATGATAATGAACTAGGAGTTGATGACCGGCGCGAAGCTATCAAGTCGCATCAGTCTTTATTCCGTGGTCGTGGTCGTGTTAAATCTGATGAACATCAAGAGATGTTGAATAATTTAGTTAATTATTTATTTAGTCTTCCATTGCATCAGGTATTTTTTAATGATCTGTTTATAAAAAAAAAGATAATGATAATTCAATACTTAGTTTTATTTTATAATTTAATTAATAAATTTGTTAATTAATTTTTAAGGTAAAAAATCATTTACAAGCATGGATTTTAAATTCCCCATATGCTAATGAAATAGATATATTATCGATTGCTACATTTCTTAGTATGCTTCCAAATGAAAAACGTATTGAAGATTTGCATATATTAATGAAAACAATGTACAGGTAATTATTATTATATATATATATTAAAAAAAAAAGAAATAAAAAATGTATAAATATCTATTTTTATCTAATTATATTAGATAATTAAATAAGTTAATCACTTATTTTAAAAAATAACACTCGAAAATATAAGATAAGTTTTTTTTCTCATTTACTTGTTCGTTTTTTTGTAATAAAACAAAAATGGTAATATGATAATAAAAATTACATTAATAATTAGTTAATTAATTAATTAATAATAATAACTACATGTTTGTTTGTTTTAGATGTATGACGAAAAGTGGAAGTTGCGCTTGGCATGAAACATACAGAAAAACTGTTGAGCATGTTCAACATTATATGCAAATTGAGTACAATAGTAATTTAATGTTACCATTGATAAGATGTAACCGCCGCGAATGCAAAATGTGATTTATTTATTTATTTAGGACGTGTCCAGAAATTCACTCTGAAAGAGAAAGATGCGACCTGCGTTCATAAATGTCTGGTTGGACCAGAAGAACAATTCGACTACCATAATAGTCGCGTGAAACTCTGAAATAGGAGAGATTCTTGAAAGGGTGCAAATTTGGTTGAAGGCCTAGATGTCAACTACGAACATCCCCCACAATAAAAAAGTCATACCAGAGGTAGATGAGAAAAATAAAAACACTCGAAAAACAGATTTTTTGAAAATATTTCATAAGAAGGGTTAGCACTTTTCTCTCTTGTGTAGTAAGTGGAAATTTTGGCGGTTTTTCTCTTAAATAAACAAATATTATCAACCAATTAAAGCACACTTCGCTAGATTAGACAGTAGTTCATCAATGTACGGTCTGCATTTTATATTTAGAGATTTTATTTCGAAAAAATCTGATAACTCCTGATAAACAAAAAAAATGTAAAAAAGTTTTAAACAAAATTTGTAGAGAAAAAATTGATATAAAGTATAAGAAATTTTTTTTATGAATTTTTATAGAGATGCGCTACTGAAGTAAAAAAAATTCAGTAAATGTAAGCTTCGAAATTTCAAGAATTTATTCTGTGTCATTTTTTAAATACAAAAAAAATTTCTTATACTTTTTTGTATAAATTTTTTTCTCTACAAGTTTTTTTTTTTAAATTTTTACGTTTCTTCTGTTTATGAAGTATTTTCAAAAAATTTATTTTCGGGTGTTTTTATTTTTTTTTTCTCATCAACTTCTGAGCTGATTTTTTTATTCTGAAGGATGTTCGTAGTTACATCTAGACCTTCAACCAAATTTACACAAATTTTCTAGAACATCTATTTCAGAGTCGACTGGACTAAATCTCCAGTGTTTTTCCGAACACGCCCTTATTTAACGATCATGCTACTGTTATATTTATTGTATATGATCTGTAAGTGTATATATATGTGTGAGTGTGTGTATGACGTAAATTTGTTAATAGCTTTTATTTTTACTATTTAAATATTTTTAACTCTTGTTTTGAATAAATTATTATTTTATACAATTGACCTAATAGAAACATATTTACAAGCAAACATGATACTTACCTTCAACCTTAATGTACACAATACCACCATTTTTTTTTTTTAGCGTAATGACAAATCATTATTAATTTTTTGTTATTTTTCTTTTATGTATATAATTAAACGTAGCAAAAGGAGCAGTGCGTAATTTTAGTCATAAGTTATAATTATAACTATAGGCCCCTTTAGCTCATAATATCTCCATATATAAATCAGTAATAATTTCATAAACTTATCGATTCGTAAAACTTTTTTTTTTTTTTAATAGATATAATTTTTGTTTTGTTTTTTAAATATAGTTTTTTTTATTATTGTTATTTCTGGAGTCGTTACGCGCAAACGGGTGGTGAAAAAATATAAAGGAGTGAGTTTAAAATAAGTGTCCATTACTCCCATTCAGTGGTACCAGGTGGTTTTGATGATAAATCGTATAATACGCGTGATATTCCTGGTACTGTTGATATTTCAGCAATCATTTTTTTAATAACCTGTTCAATTTTAATTATTTAATTAGTAATCAAACGTTAATTATTTAATTATAAATAGTGTTAATTTAAAAAAATGAGTACTTACGTGTATTGGTAATTGATTGCCAGGAATAGCTGGTGTACCAGTCATAAAATCACTTGAACAAAAAGGCCTGAGTACAACAGAACGTTGACATGAAGGCACCCGAGATGCAGCGTCGCGATCAAAATGCACCGGAATCAATACAACTGGCATCTGACTGATTACATTTACACAGTTATTTGAGGCGAGAACTTGATTGGCCAAGTGATCGGCTTGTCTGAGTGTCGAGATGACATTTGACGTGAGGTGCGTTGGTGTTATGTCAGTTATTGGATGCTGGACTATCGGTCCGAATATATAGCAGACGCGATTTACGTTGTGACAGACACGGGGAATCAGTCTTGCAAGGAACAATAAATCTTCCCAGACTACGGTCTCTAGTGGCAGTTCCTCCTCCGGTTTAAGTCCCTGACACGATAACCCTACGACGTAACTATAACTCCTTCGATCGCCCTGAAAATTTTCAATTCATTTTTTATTTTTAATTTGAGCTACGGTCAACGACCCAGTGATCACTTATGTATTTGTATATCTATATTCACTAAAAATACATCGAGTACTAATTCTCTGATTGGAGACTAGTTATCTGATCTGGTACTAGGTCTTCTACCTTATTGTTATATATTTATAACAGTAATTTTATTATAAATAAAAATAATAAATATTTACTTGTACTCCAACACTGCGAATTGGTAATAATGTCGCCGCAATGTGATTTTCACTTGAAACTCTGCGTAAATGTTGACGTTCTGATTCACTTGTTGCACTTTCGACACGATTTAATAGTGCGTGTTTTTTCTGCAGCATTTGTTCATACTCGGCCATTATTTTTACAATTACCTAAAAAAAAATTATAAGAATAAATTTTTAGTTAAAAATTTATCTTGATTGAAAAAAAAACTAAAACAAGTCTATACAAAAATATACTATCATTTTAAACTTTGAACTTTTGATAGTGATGATGAAATCTGACAATATACTTTATTACCATTACATATATTTATGTGATGGTATATATATATATTATTTTAAAAATATCAGTAAACTGATATATTGATAAAATAAATAGTAAAAAATAAAAACCTGAGTTTCAGAAAAATCTTTGTCCATAAATGGTTCGTCAGCACACAAAATACGTATGGCTAAACCGGGACCAGGGAACGGATGTCGTTGAACAAGCGACGCTGGTAGTCCTAAATCACATCCAATCTGTCGTACTTCATCTTTATGAAAATCTTTAAGTGGCTCAACAACACGTCCCTGTGATCTCAAGGCTCTTACAAGTTCGCTGTCATTGTGATGGGTTTTAATAGCATCGGCTTTACCTAATGCAATTATAAATACAAATAAATAAATAAACAGCGATTTAAATTTATCATTACCGGTTCTAATTAGCAATACATACCACTGGCAAGTGCACTAGCACTTTCAATAAGATCAGGCCTGAGCGTACCCTGCCCAAGAAAAACTTGTTCAGGTTTCAATCCCATTTCCGTCATAGCGTCATTAGCAACCCGGACAAACACATCACCAATTATTTTACGTTTTTCCTCAGGACTTGTTGTCTGACACAGCATTTTAGTTATTCTAGTTCTCGGACCAATGGCCGTAACACCAATGCCCTTATTGTTAATAATATTTGCCGGTGACACGTGGTCGAGTGGTACAGACGTTGTTCCCTCCATAAAATTATGTGTTGCATTGACAACACGCAGCTTAACTCCTAGTTCAGCTAAACTCTGTTCAACAAACGGTGTTTCGCCTTTGCGCATAAATCCATTGTTGATATGCAATGGAATTACTTGTTCTTTATTCAATGCTTTATGTAATAATGCCGCACATACTGTTGAGTCAACTCCTCCACTAACTAACAACTGTCAAAAATTATTTTCATTTTAATTACTAATACATCACATTTCTAATTACAAAAGGACGTGTTTTTATGCCCTTTTGGCTTTAGGAAACTAGAACCAAAAGGCCGCATAATTTTTTTAATTTTTATATTTATCAGGGTAATTAGCATGAACTTACCAATACTTTATTGTTGCCAACAGTGTCTTTAATATATTGAATGCACTGGGCTTCTCTATCGTGCATTGTATAGTTACCAGTCAAGCCAGCAATACCGAACAAAAAATTATGTAACATTTGTTTACCATTTGTCGTAAGATCAACTTCGGGGTGAAATTGTACTCCATATAAATTCATTTTGTCACTCGATATTCCAACAATAAAATTTGATGATTTAGCTGTTGCACGAAAACAATCAGCAACCCTGTCTATACTATCTCCATGAGTGAGTAAAACTAATTGATCTTTCTCCAAGCCCCTGTTTTGGAAAATAAATTTATTTGTAGACAATATTAATTCTTGATTGCAGTAATTAACTTGTAATCATCATATGGGGTCTCGACAATTTTAAACTTTAAATATTTAAATAATTTGAGCCCTAGAAAAAAATTTCTTGGAATTGTTCCAATAATTCGAAATTTACATAAACTATCTATATTTACTAAATTTAACTAAATATATATATACAAATACGTGGAGTGATCGGATACTAGATCTTTTACCTTAAATATTAAAATTGATAAAAATGTATACTAGCTTTCATAAACATATTTACGTAAAAGACTGTGGTTCTAAAGACCTCATGGGTCTGTTATTACTTTCGTTGGAAGAGCGACCGCTTAGGGTTAAGATAAAGAGCATAAAAAACTAATTACTTGAATAAAAGGCACTTGGTATCAACTTCTATTAAAAACTGTCCGTCTTCACGTCCTTCTTTTCTATTAACAGTACCACCAAACTCCTTATTCATCATTTGCATCCCATAACAAATACCCAGTACTGGAATACCTATTCGAAATATATCACCATCATATCTCGGCGCATCTTCTGCGTAAACAGAACTAGGTCCTCCAGAAATGATAATCGCCCTATCAAAAAACCATCAATTAAATAAATAATTACCAGCCATACATTCATTAAATAAAATCCATATTTATAAAATAATTACTTGTATCCTTTCTCTTTGAGAGTAAATGCTGGAGTATCCAAAGGTAATATCTCACACTGTACATTCAATTCACGTACTTTACGATCAATTACTTTTCCATACTGAGCACCAGCGTCAAGAATAGCGACTCTCTCATCGCTGTTGACTAATGTCATAGTGACATCTTCAGCTCCATTGTTCCGGTCTTGATGGAACCCATCCGCTGTCTTCTCCATTTTATATTATTATTTTTATTAACTTTTTTTTTTCAACCACCAATCCCAATAATCTCAGGAAAATCTAAGCTCTGAAAAACCACCTGAAATTCACACAGAAATCATCAGTAAATATACAAGTAATTAAAGTTTTAACTGCAATTAATTATCCAAGTAATTGCTATCGATATTAACTTTTTATTATTAGCTAACATTGCGAAGTTTAAAAATTATTGAAAACCGTGTAATTGATACGCTTGGGGTAACTCAAGAACTTTTTATAGTTATCACTCTATACATACATACATATATATAGATATATGTACATATTATACTTGGAGTTATAGATATATCTGAGTATATATTAATGATAATAGAAAAATTGATTGTAAAATTACGATATTATATATATATTTAATATTAATTTATCTAAAGGTACTGAGTTGAATTTATGACCACAGAAAATTTTTTTTAGAGTAAAAAAAAATAGCCATTGTGAATTTTAAGCAATGCATGAATAATATCCATGACACGTCACGGCAAATGAGACTGTGAGTTAAATATTATTAAAACGCGGGTAATTATAAATATATATATTTATATGTATATCAATGTATACATATTATTTGTAAAATTTTAAATATGTGTACTTAATGAGGATCACGAATGACCGGGCGTGCAATGATAATAGAGCACGTTTTGGAATACGTGCTGAGCTGAAGCAGCAGCAGCAGCAGCAGTATACGCTAATTTGTGTGAGTGATAAAGGTAGTGTAGGTATATATATATATGAGTATAAATGTATATATATATAAGCAGATGTAGGTGTGTATTGTGTGCATTAATTATTAATTTGTTTAGTTGATATTTATTGGAGCAGTTTGAGTGGGGTAATTTTTAAAAATTGAAGGATGTAATTTATAATTACTTACCGAGTGTAATGAGATAATGAGATGTCTGGGGATGTGTATAATCAATTATAAAAAAAATGAATTGCAATAAAATGGAATTGTCGGACCACACTGAACGAGGCGGCCATTCATCGCCAGAGCTATTCCACTGACAATAAAATAGTATGAGGTGGGCACACAAGGATAATATATATATATATATATATATATATATATATATATATATATATATATACACATATATATGTGTGTGAAAATGGATATGTTGGTGAGCTTGGTCTGTGGGCTAGTGTATGTGTGTTGCTTGTCGCGATTTTAGCGCCACGAGTGTTTTTTATGGTCTGTTCGAATTCTCCGCTCGGCGCACTGGGGCGCTTGCAATATACCCGGGAAAATTTGAATTCATAATTAAGTTTAATAAGTAGAAAAAAAGTGAATTACCAATTAAAAAAAAATGTATTATTTATCAGTGTACTGATTAAAGTGAAATTTAAGTGAAACAAATCTTAGTATTTCAAATCGATCATTTATTAATAGAAATTAATGTTAATTTCGAGTGCGAAAAAAGCGTCAAAGTACCCTGGGTGGCGGGTCCGAAATTACCAACAGGAATAAAATTTTTATTCATTAAATTTACAATTCTGGCGGTTATTAATATTAACATTATTGCTATCTTATATTTAATATATCGGAGATAAAAAATATTTTAATTGTAATGGATAAAGTGTATTAATTAATTAATACAGTAACAGTATTTTCTATGACTGAGATGTTGAAGGCAACTCGCACTGACTTCATAAGAATTAGTTCTACTTATTTCATAAGGAGAAACTTCAAAGTTTTTATTTACATCAAAGTTCATTGTAATCTCATACATTCCATTACCCGGAGCGACTTCAATCTGATAAAAATATTTCTTAGTAGTTGTATTGTTATTCTCCATAATAATCTCATCAAAACGGTGAATTTTCTCAATATTTAACTCTGCGCACAGCCGTTCGCCTTTTTCATTTTTGTAATTTTTTACCACACTCTCGATATGCGATAAGAATTTTTGAGCTCCTTGTTGTGCGATTTCGCTGGTGGGTGATTGTGGGTTTGATTCCGTACATGTGCACCAGTGAGACGACACCCCAACATCTTCGCATCCGCGTTCATTGATTACAGGTTTCAAAAGACTTTGGCACAATGAGCAGCCAGAACTAGGACTCGCTTTGCCTCCCCCGCGTTCCAGAATATCCCTTAGTGTCTCGTACAAATCATAAGGTGACGTTAATCGACGCTTATTTACTTTTAGCGTCTGAATGATATCCAGACTGCTGTCATCAATGTTTTGATTTTTCAATGCGTCTGGTACTCGCAGATACACAAAGGGCAGTCTCTCTTCGTACCAGCCGATAAATGTATTTTTTATTTCGTCCCACCGCGTTCCATGGTCGCTGAGAAATACCACCAGGGTGTTATCAAAAACACCACCTTGCTCAAAATTCTTTAGCTGATCCAGCAAATGCGAGTCCATTGACGACAGTCCATTTATGTCATCATGAGGTATTGAATTAATCCAGAACCAACCAAAGTACGGTCTGTCCAAAAATTCCCTAGCGAAATCTGATGCGTAATTTAAAATCCGATCAACCGTTAACTCTGGTCCTGAGCAATAACGTTGTCCAAATTTGTACTTTGGCTTTAACAAATTTTCCGTGGCAACAATATAAGGCTTGAGATAGTAATCAGTTGGCGGGTCAATAAATCCGTTGTTACGGAAATTTAATGAGTCTAAATAAGAAACATCTTCTCCATAAGCTGTCACATAACCAGCCTGTTTAAAATTTTTCCACAATAATGGGCAATCATTTAGGCCTTCAGATTCAGAGTTATAATAAGCGTTACTTAGAGAAGCATTTTGCCCCGTTAAAATTGACATGATATTCGAAAACTTGTCATCACCTATTTTATTGTAGCCCACGAGGTTAATCCAGCCCTTTTGTTGTAGAAATTCCGCTGTTTTAGGCAGACTGCGCATGAAATTCAAACGCGATATTCCATTTATACCCAACACAAAAATACTTATTTTTTTATTTTCTGTATCTGTATTATTAAGGCTGACATTTTGGAATCGATCTTTGACTCTTTTTGGATTCACTATGGCATGAATATTTTCATACATGACTTTTAATATTCTTTTGCTGAATTTTTTATTAGATCTACAAACAACTTTTACTATTTCTGCGTCCTCTGGTAATTCCACTCGATCCTCAAAGTCTTGACAAGGTGACACGCTAGCAAAAAAAATTTGAAATTTAATAAATTTATAAATTGGACATAATATATTTAAGGTAAAAGACCGTAAATCCTATCAGTAGCAGTGATCTTGAAGTTAACGGACAATTAAAAATTTTCGGATTTTTTTTTTCAACAAATTACTTGCGAAAAAAAAAAACTAAAAATATGCACATGTAGAAAATTAAAAAAACTTCAAGTGCAATTTTTTCAAAAAAATTTTTTTTTATAATTTATCATCTTTATAAAACTTCAAAAAATTACTAGATGTCGGCTAACTTCAGTATCATTAGTCGCTCACTTTAACTGATCAAAGTATTCTATAATTTATTATAAATTTAAATTAACTAACTTTTTTCAAAATCCCACAGAAAAGTGAACGGGTATTGAGTCTTTTACTTAACAAAAAAATAATTACTTACTTAAATTTAACATCCCAATCATTCACAGCCTCCTCAGATTTATTTTTAAAAATTGACGACCAGCAGCACCGCAGTATTTTGTAACTTTCCGCAATTTCTTTATTGATAACTATGCTGTAATTTCCACTCGCCTCTTTAACAACCGAACTAAGTAACGAATCTGTTAATGAACACGACTCAAAATATTCAGGCTGGATAAATTCTCTGATACTTTCATCCAGTGGGTCTTTATCCAGTAGACGGCATTTTGAACTCCATACAAGATATTTACTTTCTTGTATAGAATTCAAATTTTCTCTTACATTAATTTCCTCGATGTCACTTAATCCAGGCTCCAAATTGTTTATCACATAAAATTTGATGTAAATAAAAAATGCAGCGTAAGAAAATAAAACTAACAAATTGATAGTGTTAAAATTTCTTTTATAAAAATTGAACCCATATTGACAAAAATAATTCATATTAATCCTCCGTTGGAATAATCCAATTAATGTGTCACGTATTGACAATTTTAATAATTATTTTAAACTGAATTTTGCTGAACAAATATTCTTATCAAAGTTTCTAAATTAAAATATTGTACTAAGCAGATAACAGACTTACCGTCGTATGAAATTATTCATCGCCAATTTTTATCGCTAATTTAAAAAAACCGTGACCGATTATTTCAAGTATAACAGAAAAAAAACACGCATTACTTTATTTATAACAATACTAACTTTTAATTGTAAAAATAATATTTTTAATTAATAATACTGTAATTTAACTTAATTATTTTTATATTACATGAAAATCATTACATATATTAATATGTATTTTTGCTTGAAAAAATTATATATTGTCATATCATTGCTCTCAAATATATATATAATTTTTTTCTACAATTTATCGGCACTGAGAAGTATACATATATATTTATATAAAGTATTTTTATAAATATACTGACAATAACTATTTTTAAAAATTATAATTATTAATTAATACAGTAACAATACTTTTTGAAACCATTATCTAAGCATTTTGAATCTTTGGCATATGAGTTTATACGACTGACTTCTTCTTCAGTCATTTTTGAACCGCCGTTTTTGTCGAATAGTACCGTTGTTTCAAACATACCGCCACCGGGACTCAGTTCAATTAAATAAAAATATTTTTCAGTATCTGTTGTTTCCGGTATGCTGTTGGTTGAATTGTCTAAATTTATTATTTGATTGACACGATGAATTTTTTTGACCTTAAGTTTGGCGCAGAGACGTTTTCCTTTATGATTTTTGTAGTCTTTGATAACACTCTCGACGTATGAAAGAAATGTTTTGGCTCCTTGCTGAGCGATTTTGCTGGTGGGTGATTGGGGATTGAATGCCGTGCAAGTGCACCAGTGAGGAGACACTCCAGCATCCTCGCAACTTCGTTCATACGGTACAGGTTTCAAAAGAGTTTGACAGGTCGGACAACCGGAACTTAAATTTGCTTTGCCTCCCGCGCGTTCCAAAATGTCCCTTAGTGTCTCGTATAAATCGTAAGGTGACGTTAATCGATGCTCGTTTATTTTTAATGCCTGAATAATATCCAGACTGTTATCCCCATTGTTTTGGTTCTTCAATACGTCTGGTACTCGCAGATACACAAAAGGCAGTCTCTCTTCGTACCAGCCGATAAATGTATTTCTAATATCACCCCATCGCATTCCATGGTCGCTGAGAAATATCACCAGCGTGTTGTTGAAGACACCTCGTCGCTCAAGATACTCCAGCTGATCCAGCAGATGTGAGTCCAATGACGATGCTCCATTCATGTCATTGTGAGTTACTGAGTTAGTCCAGAAAAAACCAAAATACGGTCTGTCTAAAAACGTAACAGCGAAATCTAATGCGTAATTAAAAATACGATCAACAGCTAGTTCCGGTCCAGTGCAATACTCGGAACCATATTTGTGTTTTGCTTTCAAATATTTTTCAGCAGCGACTATGTAAGGCCGTAGATAGTAGTCCGTTGGTGGATCAACGAACCCTGTCTTCTGGTAATTAAATGTACTGAGAGTACTGTCGTCTTCTCCGTATGCTGTCACATATCCAGCTCGCCGGAAATTGTACCACAGAAACGAACAGTTGTCTAAACCGTATGCTTCCCTTGGGCGACAATTTGCGTACGCTGCGGAACTGTTTTGTCCTGTCAGTATTGCCATCAAATTTGGAAATGTATTGTCTCCCATTTTGTTGTAACCCGCCAAATGAGTCCATCCCGTTTCGCGTAAATATTTACCTGTTTGCGGAAGACTACGTAAAAAATTTAATCGCGACACACTATCGATACCTAATACAAGAACACTTATTTTTTTATTATTTAATTCAGACGCATCTGTATAATTTTTTAATTTCAAAGGATTTACTATCGCGTGGATATTTTCATAAAGTATGTTAGATTTTTTGTTCTTTGGTTTATCTTTTGATCTACATGTTACCATAACTGTTTCTATGTCTGCTGGTAGTCGAACCCTGTCGTCAAAATCTTCGCAATGTGATTTACTGCAATTAAAATAATAATTTAATTAGATATATTGTCATTTTTTAATTAAATAATTTATATATTAGAGAGTTGAGTAAAATGGGGAATTTTGGCGATTTTTTTTAACGAGACCAATAGCAGGACAGAAATGATTCTTCTTGATAAATTAAAAAAAAATAATTTTTTTTCACATTGTCGCTAATTATTGTGTCGTTCCGACCCTTATTCAAATTTCTCATATATTTTCAAGTCATTATTTTAATGTCACTATTTCATAAGTAAATTCTTTAATGAAACTTAAAAATTCCCTTATCTGCCCCACTATTGGTCTCGTTACCCGATAGTCCGACTGTAAAAAATTTTCGGAGTGAACGCAGATTATATCCGGAGTGGATGTTCATTTATTAAATCCCCTTGGAGTAAAATTTACTCCGAAGGGAAGTTAATTTCAATTGAAATTCAAAATTGAAGCGAATGCGGATTTAAATAAAATCCGTAATTACTCTGAATTAACTTCCGATTTTTTTCAGTGTACTATTAATAATATTATCATAAAAATTTACTTGATTTTCGAATCCCATAGATCTGTAAGTGGTTTAGTTGGCTCAACTCTAACAATAGATGACCAACAACAAATAAATTTACTGTAACTTTTGGCTGCTTTTGAATTTATCACCATACTGTAATTACCATCAGCTTCTTTCACTATCAAAGTAAGCAAAGGCTTGGATGAACAGGGTTCGAACTTTTTCTTCTTCACATACTTTGATATACTATTGTCCATGGGGTTTTCTGACAGCATATGACACTTTGGACTCCATACCAAATAGCCATCCACAATCTCTGTAAATATATTTAATTAACTGTCTACATAAATCATTTACTTAATTGTACATATGTGGACATGATGATTTACCATAGTCAGGATTGTAGAATTTTTCGGGAAAGTAATTTTCCAGTGTTGAATATTTGCCGGAAATATAATAAAGTGTCACGACAAGTAGACCCGGAAGTAATAAAATAACAATTCCCGGCTTTTTTTTAAGGCACTCAATGACACGTAAAAATTTTGCTTTCCACATATTATTGTTAATATTCAGTATTATTATATATTTAAGTATTCGTCATGTTGGCGTGTAATGGAATTTTAAAATCTTTTAAACGTAATATTTAAATCACCGTAACCCGTTAAATGTTATCGGTAATTGAAGTCCTGGAGTTTTCTGCAGACTCGCTCATTCTTGACATCTTTGAGTACTTTTTTTTTTTCGATGACATAAGCGTTAACAAATGATTCCTTTGTTATTATTTCCTTTACTTGCGTAAAAATCTAAACAATATACAGATAAAATAGTTCAAAAATATTTATGACAGAATTTAAAATTTTAAATTTATAAACAGGTGGATACAATTCTAAATATACGTGATCTGAAAGGAATAGTGGAAATTATCTGACGACAATATATTTAATATATATTTTCCACTGGTTAACAAACAGTTTTGAGTACGTTATGGTGAATATAAACAATGATAAAAAATTGATTAAAATAATTACACTGTAAATTCAAATTAAATTTCTAATCGCCGTGAACGCTTTTGTAGTCGATGAATATTTCTTTTTTATTTATCATAAATAATTTGAAATTTGAAATTTAATATTTTATTATTTTCAGCGATATAAATTAATTATCTACTGGACATTAACTTTTACTTGCAAATTTATCAACGTCATAAAATATATGATAATAATTATATAGAACAGATATACATATACAGTCATTCATGCATCTCATCATGAATTTATTAATTAACACAAAGAAAATAAATGAATTTTATTTTAAATAAAGCAAAATTATTTTCTGCCATTCAAAATAATTATACTTTAATTAACAACCGGATAATCAAATGTTTTGTCACTAACTGGTAATTGTTTCCGTTTTACAAAAAAATTGATGTTTTTTTTTTTTTTTCATTTTCTGAAAATTATTTTATTTTTTCAACTTCGCTTAATTAACTAATTTTATTAATCATAGCTGAATTTTATTAGAATATTTTTAATTGAAAAAAATAATGAAATTAATAAATTGAGTAAACTGCGGATATTAACATTAGCTGAGCTAATGCAAACTGGACCCAACTGGACATGGAAATTTTTTAGAATCACTATAAATTTCAATGTCACTTCTCTATATCTACCTCACTTTTTTTTGCATAAATTTGAATTAAAATATTTTCCCTCCATTAAAATTCATAATTCTCACAAAATATTTATTTATTATTTGCTCCAAAATAAATTACCAAAAAATTAATTACTTTGATCCTTCAATAATTACTTATAAATAATTATCTAAACCTCTGTTCACTCGACACTTAAATTTTTTATGTGAATTATTATTTAAATAAATAACTAAAATACAAAATTCATAACTTTTCGTCACAGATATTTTTAAAAAATTTCTTAACGCATCCACATATTTATAAATTACCAAACATCTTGTTAATTATTTTTTTTATTGGTTGCTTATCAAAGTAAACAAGACGATGGTTAATAATAATGAATAAAAAATATGACATTAACTTACGTTGTAAAATTCAAGCATTTCACTAATAATTATTTAATATCTTAATTGCTAATAATTTTTTATAAACAACATGAGAAAGACTAAACAATATATATCTATATATATATATATACATATATAAGTGTAAATGAAATGTCAGCACGTTTTCACGTTGACGTTACGTCGTTTTACTGAGTAAGAACAGAACGTTTATCCCTCAGCGTCGACGTACTGGGTATTGACGGCATTACCAGTACACGACGGAACGCAGACGCAATGTTATGTCGCATGTACCGTGTACTTTATACTTTACTCTATATATATATATATATATATTTGATTGAGCTTGTTAATACTTTAAATATAATCACATATACAAACGTAATATCTCCTTGATTTTATTATTATTAGCTCAAGCTACTTTATTTACTCAAATTCAAATGGGGTAGAAGTAGGATTTGTGGCCTACTCCATTTTTCGACATTTAATCCTTTAGTTTATTAAATCAAAAAGTGTAAAATAAAATTATCAGTTTAATTGTGTGATAAAAGTATCTTTAAATATTTTTTAAAAATTAATTATGTTATCATGTATTTAAAAAATTATTTTATTCAAATTTTTAGTGTCCAAAACTGGCTCGAAAGTCGCCGAAATGATACCTCTACCCGATACATGGTAGAAGTGGCGTTTGAGGCCACTGCTCCAGTTCTGGACATATAATACTTTATTTTAATTAATGAAAATGTATTAAAAAAAAAAATTATTGTAATAGTGTGGTAAAATTAATAATGTTTGTATTTTGTTCAAATTTTCTAAGTGGCCAAAAACGGTACTACTCTATTCCAATAAATAGTTTTCTACTCAGTAAATTGTTCGTATTTGTGTTAAGAAAAAAGTCGAGGTTTAAAATTCTATGTTAAATATTTAACACTTTTGTGTTAATTTAACATACGGATTTTGTGTTGTTTGATCAGTTTATTTTTAACACAAAAAATGTTGAAACGAAAGTTATATTTATTCGGTGTTAATGTTCACACAAGTGTTAACACTTTCAAAATGTAACTTTAAAATCGAGGGGATGTTAATTTATGAAAGTAACACAAAGAATGTGTGGAACTTACTTTAGTCACTTATATATACATAAATTTTCATATGTAACAAAATAACACAAATAAAAGTGATAAATCAGAACTTTACGTGTGTTGCAGATAACATTTAAATGCATTTTAACACATGTGTAAATTTTAAAACCGGTAATGTTACAATAACAAAAATTTGTGTAAAATGTTATTTTAACACATAGTTTTGAGTTAATTTAAAAAAACAATATTCTTTTACTGTGCAATTGCGATATTAAATATTATATATTTTATATATAGATCTTAGTAATAAATAATCACTATCGATTGTTTATTTCTATTCTTTACTTTCTTGGTGACCTTTAACTGACATTTTATGTTTGCGCTAAAGATTTTTAATAATTTAATTATATATATAACAATAGTATAATGTAATATTCATTATATTATTTTTAAAAATCTTTAAATTAAATATTTTTTTAATTCAAATTAAATTTAAAACATAAAACCATCAAATAAATTATCAGTAAACAAATAAATTTTTATTCTTATAAATATTAATTTTATTGATTTATTTAAATTATATAATCTTTACACTGCTTATATTTTTTATAAATAATTAAACATAATTGTTTGTTGTTATGCTTATGATATATCCCATGGGGGGAGGGGGTCATTGCTTACCCATGATAACTGTCATACTGTCAATGCTTATTCGCAATGCTTAACATTATTTATAAAATATAAATGTATAAAAATAGTTGTCAGTCGAAATAGATGACGTAGGTCGCAATAAACACTAAAATTTTATGGATAGAAGTTGCCAATTATTTATTGACAGAGAAAAGTTTTAAAAAACAGAAAAGTAAATAATCGATAAATTTATGCAAACAATTTATAGTAATTTTTAATTTTTAATATCAGTCATGGGTTGAAATAAATTTCTTATATAAAAATTTATGATTTATAGTGTATAAAAAATATATCTAATATATATCCTTAAATATAAATTTTAAGTATAGTAACAAATATGTTAAAACTAATTTGTATTTATTATTAATTTTTTATAAAATTACGTAAATTGGAGATTCTTTGTCTAGTTAATGAATCGATTTAATATCTTTGGTCATACATGCTAATTGCACATATACATATTTACCAAATCATGGAGTAAAAAAATGATTACTTGTCTTCTTTATTTACGCGTTGGCATGTTAAACAAAAAATAAATAGTCCGTTTATTTGAAAGTTTATGCGACTGCTGGACATTCTGAAAAAATTTTTAATTGTCAAGTAAAATATATTTTATCATTTTATTATATATTTTATTATAAGTCCTCTTTAATGTGCAACTGATAGCAGCATCCGGTGTTTTTATCGTTCTTAGCACTGCTATCACAGTCAACTTCATTTAATCATTAGAAAATTTATGATAATAAATTTTTAAACTTTGTTAGTTTTTAAATATTCAATTCTTTTTTTTTTTTTTTTTATACAAAAAAAAAATTAATTTAATTGATTTTTTTTAAACTTTAATTTTTAATTATAATAATTAACAATCTATTGAATTCTTGGTATTAATTAATTATTTCAATTCATTAAATTAAAGTAAAAAAAACTTGTAATTTATTGTAACCAGTTATTTTAATTATGGAAAGACTACCGGTCTTTTTAAGGTAGTAGAGGAATTATAACTACAAGTATATATATATATATATATAGGGTTGTGCGAATAGTTTGAACTTACGAATTATTGGTATCGAATCGAATTGAACTATTCGATCCAAATCTTTAAAAAATTCGAATTATTTGAAAATTAACGAATAATTTCAGTTTTTTTTTTTAGCAAATAAATTGTAATATTTTTTCCCATAATTAAAATTTTTGTCAGATCTAAATAAAACCTACACGAGTCCTTGAAATAATTATTTTTGTTACTTTAAAAACCAAGCTCTCCATTAAATAAAAACTTAATATTTGAAAACTCATCAGAATTTTCTCGATTCGAATCGAATAATTTAAAAAGTTTCAAATAATTCGAAAATATTTTATCGAATCATTCGATTCGCACCCTCATTATATATATAATATAAGATAATAATTATTAAATTAGACAGTTGACTAAAGTAAGTAAGTAAATAATGATACTTACTACAAACAGAGCAATTGATTTCATCAGAATTATCACCGCATCCATCACGTCCACTGCAAGTAATAGCGTCTGATCTACACTGACCATTAGCACACCTAAATGGACAATTTCTTGCTGAAAGACGTCCGCGATAACGAGTGCGACACGCACCACGTGGCTCATCGCTTCCATCGCGACACGACACTACGGCATTACAAAATTCATACGCCGGTAAACATTGTCCACTGTTGCAACGGAAGCTCCCTTCAGGGCATCCTGAATATCAATGAAGAAATGAATAAATAATAAAATAAATTTTAAAATTAATAAATAACAGGAAAAATGATAACTAACGTCGTCGATTTTTGCAGCCTTCTTCGTCTTCTCCATTAGGACAGTCGATTCTCCCATCGCACTGGCCAGCCTTTGAAATACATACTTTGCTTTTTTTACAACTAAACGCTTGATTTGGACACTGGTCGGTAGCGCATTCCTCGTCAGAACCATCACCACAATCGGGTCTCCCATCGCAGACAAAGAACCAACTGATGCAAGTACCAGATCCGCGGCACTGAAATGTACCAACTGGACATCCTGTTCTTTTTGCACCACATGGTAAGCTTCCGTTTCCACGAATAGCACAGTCACACACTCCGTCTATGCAACGCGAATGTGCATCTGCCATACGACACTCAAGATCATTTTTACAAGCAAGTCCAAGACTTACTGCAGTCGACGTTGTTGTTTCATGACGGTCTGCTTTCGTTGGTACTGAAGAAAAAAATTTTAGTTGTAGTATGAATCTAATTGACTTTCATTTCATTTAATTAATTTTTTTTTAATGGATTACCCGACGGTGTTGTTGTTTGAATTAATTCAGTTATCGTATCAGCGTCAATTATTACTGCGTCATTATCTTCTGGTAACTCATTAGTGTCTTCATGATGAGGCCGCGGTGTGCGATACATCGGATGTGTCACTAAATTTATTGGCAATCGTGGAGTCACAGATGTTGATAATAAACGCGTTGCATTTTTCAGCCATGAAATCTGTACACCTATAGCATTATTTTTTATTATTATTATTATTTTTTTATTGTACTTAATTTAGAGATTAAAAAAAACGTTGATTGATTTTACAAACGCAGAGAGATAAAAAAAATTGGACTAGTGTAATTGTAATAATTATCGCTATTATTATTATTGTTATTGGTGCTATTGGTATTGGAAAAAAAAGTTGTGGAATATCCTCTTAGAAGTATTACCGGTATCGTTATTGCTTTCTGGTTGGTTTCCTTGACTGAAAACACTGTCTGAGTCTATTTGCGTTGAATCGTCGAAGAAATTGTTTGGACTGCTCGTGGGATTATACGATGAATTAACTGGAGGGATAACGAGATTGTTTGGGCGGCAAATTTCCCCGTCACGTTTCATTGGCGCGGTACACTGACAGCGCCCGAACAAATCGGGAATTAAAAAGTCACAGTGTGTGTCGCTGTCCCAGAGACGACAGTGATCGTGGCTGTAACAAACTTGCCCTGGTTTTGCGGCTGAAAATTTTTTTTTATTATTATTTTTAGAGTATTGATATCAAGTATTAATAATAAATAAGTTAATTAATTAATTACTATTAATAAATATACAATATTTTAAAGGTAAAAGGGGCAAGTCAGGCCAGTAAGAATTTTTAAATTTGTAATTAACTCAATAATTTTTTTTGTCGTGATTTTTGATCATAAAATTTATTTTATTTTTAATATAATTAATTGGAATTTAATTACTTTTAATTATAAACCATTGTACTTATAGACAGGAAAATAATATATGTAATTTAAATTCCGTTAGGTATTTAATGGATCTAGGTTTTAAAAAGCCGCGTTAGTTATCAGTATATAATTATTGTTAAAAAACTATACTAATTATACATTACTTAATAATATAAACTTACGTGTCAAACAAGTATGCCTTCTAAATTGTAAATATCCATCTTCACATTGACAAACTCCATCTAAACAAGTACTCTTTGCAACTTTCATTGAACATTGCTCCGAAACATAGCAATCGTTTCCTAATAACGTTGCTGCAAATAATAAAAAATAATTATAATTATTTTTTTGAAGTTCAATATATAACAGAAAATAACCGCGAACTAATGGAGGTTTAGTCCAGGAAAAAATAATAATAATAATAATAATAATAAATATCTTACTTATCCTCGTTATTAAAAAAAATAAAACCTTCAATTTATGCTACTTAGAGGTTTTAATTACATGAAATCTTACAATCTCGTTATTGACCTCAAAAATAAAACGGAACATATATTATGATATCCAATTACTTGTCAACAATTACCGTATGATAAAAGGGCGTATATTTGAATTTTATCCTGTCATTTTTATTTAAATTTAGTATCACTATAAAAATAATTTATTGTTAGTCTCATTAGTAGAGAATTCAAAAAAGTGATGGGTCTATGTCTGACGTTTGATGTTTGATCCCGTTATTATATATTTTTATTTCGAGTGTTGTTATAATAATGTCGGGTATTATATTATATTATATTATATTATTTTATATTATATTATACTTACATTCAACACAGCGGGTTTCATTGTATGGAGCGTAAAAGGGTTGACAGCGACAGTATCCCAAATGACAACGGCTGTTCTCGATGTTCTCACAGTTTTTATCTCGCGAGCACTCGTCATTTAATTTCAATGATCCTATTGCTGGTGTTGTCACTGTTAGATCCTTTTTTTAAACAAAAAATAAATAATTAAATAATTAACTCACTAACGAACTAACTGCTGTAAGAATAAGTTATTCAAATTTAATTTATTTAATTACTCAATTAATTTAACAATGATATATATTTTTTAATAATGATGGAATAACTAATGGGAAAAAGAATCCATGAGCTATTATGCGAGGTACTAGAGTGATGAATCATTTACTGTAGAGTGCAATGAGCTTACTAATGTTAATTTTATGGATCTAATATATAATTATTAGTATAACCATCGGTTATTACTTTTGAATTGCGAGTTACTTGTTTACTTCAGAATAAAAAAATTTTTGGAGTAAATGATTTTTTTATTTATTTAATTATTTCGGAGTGAAATGCGGATTTATATGAAATCCAGATCATTCAGCTGAAAAAAAGTTTGTATTAACTCCGTATGTGGGGTAACTTTTTTTTAAATTTCAAAATTTAAAGTGACGGAATTACTGTCAAAAATCGGGAGTTAATTAGGAGTAATTATGAATCTTATTTAAATTTGAATTCACTCCGACACAGTTTTGGAGAAAAAAAAATCACGCCGCATTCGGAGTAAATCGGGAGTGTTTTTCCAACAGATCTGAATTTTATTTGAATTCGCATGCACTCTGATTTTAATCCGCGTTCACTGTGAAATTTTTTTGGAGTCTAATTCGGATTTTAAAAAAATTCACAATCACTTTAAATTGACTCTAAATTTTTTTACAGCATAATAGTAATTATTGATGATAAAAGTTGAGTAAATAAAAATAAAATATAACAATAATAATTAAAGTGTTTTATATTTTTTTTTGTATGTCTAGTAACACGTGTTCGACATTTCCGCCACTTGATTACGCGTCTGAAAGTGCATTCTCATGCCAAGCAAGGTGATTGCCAGTACTTGCACTTGATGTAATGTACTTTAACATTGCATTCTTTCAACTCATGATATATATTTTAGTTAACTCATCCCTTGTTGTATATATTTGCGATCTTGCGCTCTGTTAAAGTTAATCACTTCCCGGTTTCTCAGGATTTACAAACAATGTCATGATTATTTCTTAACACTACACTATATTTCTCATTAAAGAGTGTGACGAACTCTTATTTTATATACATATACATAGACATAGACATATATTATACTGTCATTTTAAAGTAACATTTTTTTTTTATTCTCACTGTTCAAAATTGCTTTGTATCCATAGAAAAAAAATCCTCCTTTCAGTTCCTGACTACAATTTTCTAAATCGCTCGATTTTTATTTTATTTCCAAAAATGATTTTTTACTTTTTTTAGAGAGTACCCCATTTTGCCCGCAAAAAATGAAAATTTTTTCTATTCACTTGGAACATCATTGAAAAAAAAAATTTGATGTTTTGTCTCAAAAAATTGAATATTTCCATAAGTACTCCGTTTTGCCTCCCGCTCTTATATTAAATGAATGAATGAAATTAATATACCGGATTACTTTCCCATTCCCTCTCATGTCAATAACTTAAACATACATATGAATAAAATACTATAATTATACTCTTATTTGTATTGTGTGTAATGATGTGAGAAGTTGCGCAACATATCGTGCGTGCACCGTTATCATGCGTCAGTCAGGATAGAGGTACACATCATGAACATATAGTACACAGAACTCACAGGACAGGTACATATATAAATATATATAATAGGGGTAAAGAAATTAAGTATGAGTGATGTGATATGTGTACGTTTAGAGAAAAATGTTGTGGAGGTAAACTGAGCATGAATAGAAGCTAAGAGATGGAAAGCTGAAGAAGAAATAGGAAGAGGAAGAGTTTAAGTTTTAAAAGTTTAAGTGTATAAGTATATTAGAAAATAAATATTAAATGAAATAAAATGGAGAGACGAGAAGAGTTTGAGAAAATAAACCTCCGGGATACAGAGGATTTCTATCCATACGATTTCCATGATTTTACAAGATCGTGCACCGTCTTATTCATTTGCATAAACTTCTTCCTCCCTCTCGTTCAACGCATGCTACGTTCAGTTATTATATTATACACATATCTTCTGCTGTATATATTTATATATATGTACTTGTTAGTTGATGTTTAACTTCCTGATTTATCGTCTGCTATTTTGAAACCCATCAGTTTGTAACGCCGTTCATTTGTATATTTAATATTAAATTTTATTTATTACTTTTGTCTGATATTATTATTATTATTATTATTATTATTATTATTATTATTATTATTATTATTATTATTATTATTCAGTTGTTAATAAAATTTAATTAACTGAAAATTAAATGATTTTATCTGAGATAAAAATACATTTTTCACTTTAAATATCTCGTTAAATTTTTAAATTGTTACTTTCAATCATCAATATATATATATATATATGAATATTACATATATTATTATAAATATTGAACAGCACCAGTGCCAAGAAGTTGAAGGACCACCTCGATGACCACAAATTATTATCTCTATACCGGCACAAAATATTTTCCTCATTTAAAAGCAAGTGATTAGAGGATCGGATGCAATTTATATAAAATAAATGAATACTTGATTTATAAAAATAAAATAAAATTAAAATTCTGCACACAGATGGCCGTAGATATGTAGCAAAGAGTAAAGCCAAAGACATTTTTGTATTGACTTCTAAGGAATTAAATGGATTCGTGGCATTGAACTTGTAAACAACCCAGGAATGCCCTTTTTTAGATTTTCTCATATATAAATCGAAAAAAATATTATAAAATAAAATAAAAAATATTATAAAATGAGGAAGAGAGCGTAAGATAAAGAGTTTGAGTATCGACTTGTTACTGTTACTGATCTCTCTCTCTCTCTCTCTCTTTCTTTTTCTTTCTCTTTGGCGATCTTCCCAGTGTCCTTGGATCATACAGATGGAATTGTAAAACCCGCGATTGCCCAGAGACTTGGCGTATACTTTTCTTTGGATAATCACCCGATGCATCTACGCGAGCCTTCGCCTGGGAGAACAATAACGCCGCTGGAATGACGGTAGTAACATCCGCCTCTTATATACTGTATATATATATATATATATATATATATATATATATATATATATATATATATATATATATATATATGTATACAAAATACAGAAAAGTTCTATAATATTCCTTTTCAAGTCTATGAATTTTCTTTCCACGAGGTCGAGTTGAACGCGTAATAATCACGACTCTTCGCTCTTGTTCTTTCATACACAAGTTTTACTTGTGTCTCAGAATTATTTAATAATACTACTACATATATTTATACTACACAAGCTTTACACCGCAGCATACTTTAATTATACGACATAACTACCTACACATTTTGTGAACATAGTAATTTATAGAAATAAATAACACAGGGATTCCCATATATCATTTTTTTTTTTTTGGTAATATATTTATGAAAAGATATTTTTAAAATTTAATAATTATCGATCGTTATTGTAAAATAGCTCTACATACTCGTTGTCATTAAATTTAATAGTAAAACAAATTTTTTTATCTTCAATTATCCCGTCTAATTATTTATGTTCATACCAAGCGGGTTTTTTTTTTTAAAATATTAATTAAAAAAATTTTTTATATTATAAATTTTAAATGAATGTAATGACGGACATTAAAGTCAACGATGAAAATTATTTATTAATTTGAATGCAGTATAAAAAAGAAATTATAAATAATAAATTTGAATATTTATGGTGGTGATAATTTATTTAGGCGATTAATACATTAATCAAAGTGTTTATTGATCAGCGGATAACCCTATGGCACATCCAACTAAACGACTTTGGAGCCGACATATATATTTATGTAGAGAGAGATAGAGGTAATCCACAAATCTCAGCTGCATTGTTTGCGGTTAACACACGACAGTCACAAATATACGTTGGCATTGTGATTGTGATTCACTGCATTGTCCTGATTTTCTACCCTTATATAAATACAATACATTTGCGAATGTTTAATCGATTGTATAAATTTATAATTATTTTTAGAAACTGCAGATAAATTAAATAAATATAATTATATTTAATAGAAAGGTAAAAGACCAATTACCGGCTTTTCATTAAACTACTCGATATAAATTGCTAATTGAAATGAAAAACATTTTTTTTTTACTCGATCGATACTCGCTCAAAGACAACATCAGTTAAACTATGATCATGCATGAAAATACCATGTATGATAAATATATATGGAAAAATATATGTTCAATATGAGACTATATAAGTGGCCAAAAACGATATACATTTTCTTATATATAATATAGTAAGTTTTAATATAATTAATTATATTCGTAAGTTTATAAATTATTACATGTATTATATATATTTATAATCATATATGTAAACTTATAAGTTAGCACATATATGTATTACATATATTGATAATTATATATGTGAATTTGTAAGCTAGCAGACATATATATTCTGAACACAATGTTTGAATCTTATAACAGAGAGAGAAAGACAGAAAAGAATAGATTTTATTTATTCTTACATATATGGGAGACTTATATGATTCTATATATCGAAAAATATATAAAAATTTATAACGTTGAATACATGGTACATATATCGTGGCATATAATGATGAATTATATATGTATTCTTATTTGTTTCCATATATAAATAACATTTATGTTTGAATATATTGAAATTATAAGTTTACAAATATATAAATAATATATTGCAGTTATACGGAAATATATGAAATCATATAAGAGAAAATATATATAAAAATATAATAAAATCAGCCAAAATCTATATACAGTTCTATATAAGATTTCATGTATTGTCGCATATATATTTATATCCGTAACATATATTTTTTAATATATGTTTACCATATATATTTTCATGCGGGATAAGTTTATTGATTTGGAGAATAATTTATAAAATATATGACTTTATTTCATTTTCACAAATTTAAAATATATATTGAATAACATACACAGAAAAAAGGATTTCTTACATTTTAATATACGTAGACTCATAAATAATTATTTTACCAACGATCACTTTTTTACTTGAAACTTTTTTCTATAAAAATTATAAGAACACTAATCAGTTAAAGTGAGCGACTAATCGTGCTGATCGGTCATAGAGTCTTTTACCTTACCGCGAATAATTTATAATTAATATCTCTAATACGATGATGGGGTGGTTACTTACAAAATATCGCAGTGTTAATTATTAAAAATAATAATAATAGTACTATGGATTTTATTATTTTCCTACGGATATTTTATCAAGCTAATTTAATAGTTCCATGTTAAGAAATTCTTCATAAGCGTGAATAACGAGCAAGTAATACCTTCCGGGCGTATGCCATTTCTCTATACCATCCCATAATATTTGTGATGAGAGTGGAGTAGTGGAGTAATAGCACTGCAGTGTAGAAAATAATCCAATGTTCTTGGCAGTATTTTTTCCAGCCATTACCTTGTACCTTTAACTTATTTCTTCCTCTTGTTCGCCTCCATCATCATCCTTCTTACTTTCCTACAGCGCTACTTTATTCCTTCTATCTTCTCCTCCTCCTCATACTTTTCTTTACTTAAAAATAACCAAAGTATCAAGCAGAACGTTGTCAGAGAATGCGAAAATTATCCTTCCTCTAAATTGCCCATTCCCACTTACTTTTGCAAAAAATATAACAAAAACCACTTGGCAATTTTATTTTTTATATTTTAATAAAAACCCGATATAAAAATACAATTCATTTTAACAGACCTTGACTTAATAAAAAAACTTTCATTGATATTAAAAAAAAAATACTGCAAATACCCAAGAATTATTAAATCGTAGATTTACACTTACAACCGTTAGAATATAAAAACAAATAAAAAATCAATCGAAAAAATTATTTTAAAAAATTTTAACTAATAACGGTAGAGATCGCGAGTAGAAGAGTAGCAAAAGTGTACATTTATTAATGATTGAACATGTTAAAAGAAGTAATATCACGGTACATACATATACATACATATATACATATATATATATATATATATATATATAACTATTGGCTACCACGGAAGCTTCTTCATATACTTTTTACTTATGATTATCTATAGTTATTTATCATTTGAGTAAGAGAAAGAAGTATAACTCAACATATATATATATATATATATATATATATATATATATATATATATATATATATATATATATATAAGGACGATAAGACATAAGTAGCTGCAGTATATGTGTATGTATCAAATTATATGAATGTATGTATGTATATATATATATATATATATATATATATATATGAGCATAATACATTGAGTAAGTTAACTTATAATGCACGCCGACGTTATCTATAAGTATCTTCCTGTGGAGATCTAATAATCACATCTTTGCGGATGTGAATATTTTCAATATATATACATATTAACTAGTACTATGCTCGCATTCGTGCGAACCCCGTAAGTCAGAGATTAAGTAAAAAAAAAAAAAAAAAAAAAAGAAGAAAAGATTAATATGAGCAGTTTAAAGTCTTGTTTGTTGTTTAATTATTTTATTTTGAAAAAAAGTTTAACTGTCAATGGGTTATCGGTAAAAGCAAAAGTCTACGGTTGTTTTTTTGCTGCAATTATTATAACTGCTAGACTACATTATATTTTTTAAAAAAAGTCCGAGCGGAATGTGAAGATGATTAATAACGAGTTTGCAATGTGATTTAATAATATATTATATATTATGTGTTATTAATATTAATATGTATAATGTGTAATTAAATTTGTTGAACAGAGGCATGGGTGAAGTTTTAAACGGCCAGGTTTTAAATGCCGTTATTTATTTATTTATTTATTAGATTATTTGCGTGCGCAATTACAGTAATTAGAGTTCTTAATTTGAAAGTCAGTTTGATAATTAATATTGTGATTAAGAGTAGCTGTTTGTTGGGCGAAAGGTAAACTAGTGGATATGGAAATCGATTGTGCTTTGCTGGTATTTATAAATATTCATTTTTACAGCAATGAGGATGATAATTTTTTGATGTTTATTAAAAAATAGTTTCTCTTAAGAGGATTTTTGAGCTGAGCTTTTGTTGAGTGGGATATATTAACTTGGAAACGTCCCGACATTGAATACATAAATATGTATATATACATAATATATTTAGATTTTTATTTGTTATAATGTTAAACGGAACCGACACTCGGCTTTTTTTTATTCCACTCGGTGTCGAATAGTTTTGTCTTTTATTACATATTATTTTGTCCTGTATGTATTTGTGACAGTCTCGTTGTTGATTCAAGTCATACAGACGTTTCAGCGTTACGTGGTAGGCTATATTTTTACTACTTTTTTTTAAGGTATCATTTTGAAGAGTTATGACACATCTTCATTAATTCAAGTCAATGAACCCGTCATTACTTTTTTTTTTTAACTAAAGTTTTAGTAAAACTAAAAAAATTAATTACTATTTGAAAATATATATATATATATATATATATATATATATATATATATATATATATATATATATATATATATATATATATATATATATATATATATATATATAACATATTAATGAATATCATCATAATTAAAATTTTTAAAAAAATTTTATATACTCCAAAAAAATTTATAAAGTTGACAAAACCCGCATGAAAATATATGTGGTAAACATATATTAAATATATGTTACAGATATAAACATATATGTGACAATACATGAAATCTTATATAGAACTGTATATAGATTTTGGCCGATTTTATTATATTTTTATATATATTTTCTCTTATATGATTTCATATATTTCCGTATAACTGCAATATATTATTTATATATTTGTAAACTTATAATTTCAATATATTCAAACATAAATGTTATTTATATATGGAAACAAATAAGAATACATATATAATTCATCATTATATGCCACGATATATGTACCATGTATTCAACGTTATAAATTTTTATATATTTTTCAATATATAGAACCATATAAGTCTCCCATATATGTAAGAATAAATAAAATCTATTCTTTTCTGTCTTTCTCTCTCTGTTATAAGATTCAAACATTGTGTTCAGAATATATATGTCTGCTAGCTTACAAATTCACATATATAATTATCAATATATGTAATACATATATGTGCTAACTTATAAGTTTGCATATATGATTATAAATATATATAATACATGTATTAATTTATAAACTTACGAATATAATTAATTATATTAAAACTTACTATATTATATATAAGAAAATGTATATCGTTTTTGGCGACTTATATAGTCTCATATTGAACATATATTTTTCCATATATATTTATCATACATGGTATTTTCATGCCGGAATATTAATTAATTATTCTTTTTAAATAACTCATAAATAAAGTAAATAAATTTTTTTTGACTTACCAGAAATAAAAATAGACAAGTACTCAAAAATAATTTCTTCATTGTCAGTAAAAAAAAATAATTTCACAAAAAAAAAAATAAATAACAAAATAAAAAATTCACAAAATAATAAAAAAAAAAAACTGTAAATATTAATAATTAAAATATAAAAATTTACGCGGGAACGTATGAGAGTACGAGGTGTACGCCTGCGTGATGATGACTGAAGACTAAAGAGAAACTGAACGGACCCCGTGGTTGCGGATAGGACAGGGCAGACAGGACTATCGACTAGATGTAGAGGCGGTTTTGTTAGAAGTGAAGAGTTCAAGAGCACTAGAGTATCTGTACATAATAGTATTGGAGTGGATGCTAGTGGATTGGATTATTCTATAAAGAGCAAGAAGAAAGAAGAAATTTACTACATACTACCAGTTTTAATCCGATTCCCCTACCCCGATCTTGTCATCTCTTTCTATCTTTACTCTTCTTCAAATTATGTATTCTTCTACACGCAGTGTGCGGGGCATTCAATTACGATAGACGAAATATTGCTGGCACTGCATCCCCGATCTGCTGCTGGCTGACACATTCAAAGCCTCCCTTCTACGAGCCACCAGGATCGCCTGTAATGGCCACTGAAGAGCAGAGTAAATTTAATGGAGTATGCGAAACCCATTTCAGGCAACTTTTTAAATTGTTATGTTAATTTATCTAAATATTTAACACACTCTTTGTTTATTCTTAATAATTTCAGGTTTACATTTCAGGTAAATATAGAACTTGAATAATAAACATCCGAGTTGTGATGCTGAAAATGATTAAGCTCGCACGTGATATCATCTTATTTTGCAAAAGGTCATGACTCGCTTTTATTTTATTTCTTTATTTATTTTTTGTGTTAATACATTTTGTCGCACTTGACCCTCAGGAAATTAAATTTTAATTTATTTCTTTTTCTCATTACATCAGTAAACTATTTTATACTTAAAAAAAAATTACAGAAAATTCACTTTTAAAGGAAATTTATTTTAAAATTAAAACTCCGGACCAGAGTAGCCGCGGCTTAAAATTAAATCCTCATGACCCCGGAATCACTCTACTAAAAAAAAAAACCCCTTTTCACTCCCAATTTTTTTCAGATTAACATTCAAAATAACATTGTCATATATTTATATATATTATTTTTTGTAAGTAAAGTAATAAAGTTTAGTCATCGTTGGCATGCAGGAGTCATAAAGCATCGATTGCAAGTATCATAAACGTGCAACTCTAATTGACAGTCGACTTGTATATAAATATATTTGTTTTACTTTTATACATATATATATATGTGTATGGGATATACGGACGTCCGTTATTTTCATACATGTACGTATTGTGTTATTTGAACTCAAATGACTTGCAGCAAAAGACACTTATTGCTGCACAAGAAATAATATTACAATATAATAATTTTTATTTCAATAAATAGATCAATTATTATTTTTTTTATTAATAAATACAAAGTATGTCAATTAATGGTAGATGAAAACGTATTTATTATGACCATAAATTGAAGTTAGAACCTGATAAAGAACAGATATCTAACTTCATTGATTCATCTTCATTAATTTAAAGCTGTGTCAAAGACATAAAGATACAATGTGAGCTTAATCAGTAGATAAAATATAACAGAGTATAATGGAATTGAATGGAAATGGAGTAGAATAAGAATCTGTAAGGTACAGTAACATTGACATTTACATTAAGGACCACTGACAATATTTTCATCTGCATTCCATAAAATATCTTTTATGTTACCCTTCCTATTTAGTTTCTCATTAATATAAGTCTTCATCAAAATGCATTGTATATATCCGTATACATGTTTAATAAGTATCACGAGATTCTACTATGTGTATTAATATGTGTGGTCTGTTGTAATGAACCGTTTGCTTCCATTATCGCTAAGTTAAGGTTCTACTTATAATTTTCTCTGTATGGAATAAATGATTTCCTTTTTTTTTTTTTATTAATAAAAATCATTTTTTTATATTTATTGCTGGATGTTTTAAATTTTGATGGAATCGAGGCCGTTAAAAAAAATTTTTTTTTCCTAAAATTTCATTGACTACTTTCCGGATCATTTTACCCCACTCTGTCAAACTCTGTAGTCTGAAAAAAAAATTTTTCTTTGATGTTCTTTATTCATATATTTATCAGAATTATTCTGGTTAATTTTTTAAATTACTGTATATATTTTACACATAAAATAAAAACGTTTTGTTTTACGAATCAGAATAAATGAAAGCGCGGTAATTTTGAATTAAAATATGATCATTTTTAATTGAAAATTTTTTTTTTTTTAAATATTTATTCTGCTTATAAATTTACGGATATTTATAATTTTTTACTTAAATTATTTTTTTTTGAAAATTAAAATTATTAATAAAGCAAAGTTCGAAATAATTAAAGTTGATAAAATAATAATGGTTATCTAAATAATTATGTATTGTAAAGATAGATGAAACGTGATATAAAAATATAATTAGTTGTGTACTCAGATCATTAAGGACATCATAAAATAATTTGTGAAAACAATGTAACAGACGCATTCGTGTCATTAAATGCGTTAACTTAATTCTAGGTCACGCAAAAATCTAGTTTGTGAAAAATTAATAATAATTTTATGTTTATTAATAATTTGAATTTTAATAACTATATTAAAATATCTTAAAGTTGTTTCTGTGCTACTTGGGATAAAATAGAATATATATATATTTTTTTTTAAATTACTGTTTTAAAAAAATTGAATACTGATGTAGTGTATAATCTATGAAGATAAAAAAATACCTACCGGTCGGAAGGACTCGAAATTTTTCATTTTTCTTTTACTCCCTTAAGAATGAAGGCTCAAAAGCACGAAATTAAATAGGATAAATACTCTGGATTTAATTCGGGTTCACTCGGCAAATACTTGTCATAGTCATCTACTTTATCATATTTCTATGAATCTATATATTTTTAAAAAATACTTGATATAATTATAAAGATAGGTGAGTGTGATTAATAAAGCTTTCTCAGTGATTAACCGAATTACACTATTGTTTTGTTTTTCATGATTGATATGACGCGAAGATAAATAATAATTGTGTGAAATAATGCAAGTTTATCACTTAAATAATTTTAATGTTATTTGTTGAACTGTTATGAATTATTAATTATTGTTTGTTTAAATAGTTATATTTTATGTAAACTAGTAATTATAGTTATTAGTAATTTAAATCTTAAATTTAAATCTTCATCAAACGAGTGCCCTAATTGAAACGACATGGAAAAAAAATCTGTCTATTGGTTGACCCTGTGGACCAGCCCTGGAACTTCCCGCTGTTTTTCACCTCCCTGAGCTTGAAAACATGGTTGTGATACAAAAAATTCTCCTAAGTTTTCTCTTGGGTAAGTCTTGGATTTCTCTTGGATTCAGAAAAAGTCTCTTAATAACGCTGGCATATCAATTTTTCTGTTTTCTCTTGAGTGAGTCTTGGATTTTTCTTGGATTCAGAGATAACTTCTATAATATCACCTCACATGAAAGTGAAAGATCATAATTTTTTTTTTCCTAACACCGAGCTCCGAGTATGGATCGTTTCCATGCTGAGTATGGACTGTTTGTATAGTGAGTATGGATTGTTTACGTGCTGAGTGTGTATTTTCTATGGAAGCTTCAGACAAATCCTCTGAAATGTCGCTGGCACATGAAAGTGAAGGTCAAAAATTTTTCTAAATTCTCTCTACGGTGACTCGAACAGAATGGCTTTCTAGGACCTGAAAACGTCGACATCAGATTAATCGTTAGAGTTTATGTCTTAATTGAAAACGTTGAGACAGATTTCTGATAATACTGAAGTTAGCCGACGTCCAATGATTTTCTTAAGGCTCGATGTTGTAAAAAAAATAATTCTTCCGATCACTCCTATGTGCTAGTGTTTTTTCAGAAGTTGCATGTACACTCATTGTCATTAATGCCTGGCCCCCTGCTTGGTTAAGAATTTATAGTCTGAGGGACCAGGCATTAATGACAACGAGTGTACCCTTGAGGCCTTCAAGCATCCATCGGACGCCTTAATCTTGATCAGGATCGCCGTTTAAGAAATTTTATAAAAATCCTCCGAAAAATCTAGACTCAGTTCCCTGAGCTGGAAAATAGCCGCAAGTTTTAGGATTTCCCCGTAGGGTCAACCGTTTTTCAGATTTTTTTTTTTCGTAATATATCTGTTGAAGTCCGAAAATTTTCAACTGTCTGCTATCTTTAGTATCATATTTCCTATGTAATTTTTTTTTAATTACTTATAAATTAATCTACCAAAAAAATTTATTAAAAAAAAAAAAACTAAAAATTTGCACCTATAGAAAATTTGAAAAACTATAAGTGTAATTTTTAAAAATATTTTTTTTCAAATTTATCATTGCTAAAAATCCAACAATTAAACATCGGCTAATTTCAGTATCACGTAGATATTAATAATTAAAATAAAAAATGAATAAAATATATTTTAAATAGTCAATAATTACTTTTAAATAATCATATGTTTGTAATCATGTGTACTTGCGTAATAAAAGTGAAACGTAGCGCCCTCTCGTCTTCAATCAAGACCGCAACTTTTTTTGTTGGTTAAAAAAGAATCATGGCTTTGGTATCCGCAAGAGCTATTTTGAGTCCCGGTAAGTAATTTTTATTAATTATTATTACAAATAATTATTATTCACCCAAATTTAAACCCCGCTCAAATTAATTCGCACCCCAATCATCAGTTGTTTTTCCCCAATTAATTTTTTACTCGCCGCAACTTTCATGTACCCAAGGTTAAGGTTCTCTATCACCATTTTAAACAATTGTTCACTAAATTATTTTTCTATCAATAAATAATATTTATTTATTACAGTTCTTCGTAAAACGATCAAGCAAATTCTCATCAATCGACATTATTCAAAATGTGTAAGTTAATTATTAATTATTCTACATATATATTACAGTACAGAGCTCATTATTATTATTATAATTATATGTACCAGTGTAAGAACGCAATAATTTACTATTTCATTATTAAACGCAACTTTTTAAATTATTTTTTCATAGCAACGAAGAAATCAAATTTGCTCTCAACTATTTTTACCTCAAGTAACATCACAGAGACTTTACGCTGAGAAAAAAGTATTTAATCGAGATAAACCTCATTGTAATGTAGGTACTATTGGTCATGTCGATCACGGTAAAACAACATTAACTGCTGCTATCACAAAAGGTCATTAAATAATGATTTAAAGCACATAGGGTAGAAGTACCGTTTTTGGACCTTTGAAAAATTTATTTATTTACGCCAATCAGCTTTATAAATCTTATTTAATCATTACCCTGATAATCACTTTAGCTTGAAACTGATGGTAATTTGATGTTGAAATTATCTGCAATTTACTGACAAGTTGAAAATAAAAATTTGCCTTCAATTTTTCTTCAATTTCAAGGTAACTTTTTACGAGAAAAAAGTCAAAATTCAGAAGGTAAGAAAATTTATACATAAAATTTAAAACAATTTGAGGGTAAAAAAATACTTAGCAATTTTTCAAGTCGAATTAACATAAAATTTTCCTGAAAATTGACGACAACTTTTTTTTTATTAAACTTTTGAAGTTAATTTGCATTCTAACTCGGGCAGTAAATGTATGTCAAATTCAAGTTGACGGAACAAATGTCCAAAAATAGAGTAGTAGCCATAAATGGTACCTCTACCTTAAATCTCATAACTGTAAATAATTAAATTATTGGCTGATTCTAAAAATATTTTTTTAAAAAATAGTTTTATCAGAAAAACAACTAGCAAATGCTCTTGGTTACAATGAAATCGACAATGCGCCGGAAGAAAAAGCACGTGGAATAACAATAAACGTAGCACACATTGAATACTCAACACCAAATCGTCACTATGGACACACAGATTGTCCAGGACACGCTGATTATATTAAAAACATGATCACAGGAACAGCACAAATGGACGGCGCTATTCTAGTCGTTGCTGCAACTGATGGCGCTATGCCACAGACACGTGAGCATTTAATTCTTGCTAAGCAAATAGGCATTGAACATATTGTTGTTTTTATTAACAAGGTAATTCAATTTTTTTATTTGGATCTGGGGTTTTTTTAGTTTTTAGTTTCAAAATTTAATGGAATATTTTTGAATCTAAGGTCGATGCAGCTGATGCTGAAATGGTTGAACTGGTGGAGATGGAAATCCGTGAACTATTATCAGAAATGGGTTACGATGGTGAGAAAGTTCCGGTAATTAAAGGCAGTGCCCTGTGCGCACTTGAGGGAAAAAACCCCGAGATTGGAAGCGAATCTATTATGAAGTTGCTTGAAGCCATTGATAGTAGTGTACCGACTCCAGTTCGTGATCTAGACAAACCATTTATGATGCCGGTGGAAAACGTCTACTCAATCGCTGGTCGTGGAACTGTCGCTACTGGGCGGCTCGAACGTGGAATAATGAAGAAGGGAATGGAGGCTGAGTTCATTGGGTACAACAAATCATTAAAAACCACCATCACCGGTGTCGAAATGTTCCATCAGATCCTGACCGAGGCTCAAGCTGGTGACCAGCTCGGAGCTTTGGTGCGTGGGTTGAAGAGAGACGACGTCAGGCGAGGAATGATTTTATGCAAACCCGGCACCATGAAAGCTTACGATCACCTGGAAACTCAGGCTTACATTCTAAGTACTGAAGAAGGCGGCAGAAAGAAGCCTATTCACAACTACATGCAGATTCAGATGTTCAGCAAGACCTGGGACGTCTCTGCACAAATTCTTATTCCAGATAAAAGTATGATAATGCCTGGTGAAGATTCAAAGTAAGTAATCATTTGTATAAAATTTTAAAAATTAAAAAATTTTCTGCTGATTTCGAGCTCAAAAAATTGTTGGACCAAAAGAATATATATTTTACTTATATCTAATCAGTTCTATGTCTAACTGACCAAAACTAATAACTTTTGTTTTTTTTTTAATTTTGAATTTCCATGGCGGGAAGTTAAAAATTTAAAAAATGAATACTAATTTTATTTATTTCAGGATCGAACTAAAATTATTCAGACCAATGGTACTAGAAAAAGGACAAAGATTCACTTTGCGTGATGGATCCATCACTCTCGGCACGGGTGTAGTCACCAACATCATGAAATCACTTACAGAAAAAGAACGTTTGATGTTAACCGCTGGTAAAAAAGCCCGCGAAAAGGCTGCAGCTGCCGGTGGCTCATAAATATTTTAAATAAGTAATTAATAAATATGATATATATTAATCATTAACATAAATCAAATATTATCGCGATTATTTTTATGTCAGTAGTGTCATTATTCCAATTTATCACATGTTTTAGCAGCCAATCGGTTGTTTAATCCCGATCAGTCAACATTCCGGGTACTAAACAATATACCTATGTAATTTATATATAAGAACATAAGTAATTGGCCACCTCTTTTCCGATTGGCTGTCGAATGTTATTGTAAGCATTTGCATTTTACTATTAAACCTTTGTATTAATATTAATTAATTAATAAATTTATTAATTAAAAAGTAATAAAATTTTTTTTTATTATTTTGATTGAGGTCTTTAAGTAAATAGAAGTTGACTTATAAATTGTATTTAATAATTAAATAAATAAAATAGACAATTATTGTGGTAATTCAGTTATTATTTATTGATAACCAGCAAAGTTTATTTAAAAACAGGCACATTAATCGCTCATTCAAAAAAAAAAAAAGTGTTAAACAATTACACATACTTGATATATTCATAACTTATATCACGCTCATTCAAAGTAATTAACTCCTAATAAATTTACACACCGCGCTTTAATATTTTTAATAAACTACTAAAATTTTAAAAGTGTCCCACTTTTAATTTTTTTAAACTCGAAACAAATCGGATGTAGTAAAAAAAAAAATATAATGTGTTAAATAATACATCGGTTTCAAATAGAAAAATAGGAAACAGTCCTTGAAGTTTTTTATTTAACTATAAACTGCATTTTATTTTAAAATTTAAAACTCTTGTTTCAATTCAACAGTTGCATGTGCGGTGTCCACTTGCTCAGTACCTGTAAATTATAATTCGATCGCTCGTAAATAAATTTCCTTAATAAAATACTAGCTTTTTTTTTGTTTATTTGTTTTATTAAAAAAAAAAAAAAAAACAGATGTGGAAGCTATTTTAATTAAAATAATTTAATTTCGTACGAATTTAACCAACAAGAGTGAATTTCATTATAAAATATGAGTACTTGTTAGACCTTATTTATTTAGTTTCTATGTAAATTTAAGTTTCAGTTTATTTTATTGTTTCGCCATACGCACAATTATTAACCTAGAGATCTTCGTCGTCTTCGGGCAATGCCGTTTCCTGGGCTTCTTTCAGATCCTTTTCGATCTGTTGTTGCCACTGTGGATCCATGGTCACCTCTGGTGGTAACAGAGCTGGCATAGCCACGAACTCCAAGTTGGGATCTCCAATTAATTTTCTTGCTAACCATAAGAAAGGTTTTTCAAAGTTGTAATTACTTTTAGCACTGATGTCATAGTACTGTAAATGTAAAAAAAAAAATTAAAATCATTAATAAGTTTTATGACATACTTAAGACTCCAAGTAAGAGCTTGGACTCCAGCAAGTAGATTTTGATGCTGGGTACTGAGGAAAGAATAATTACCTGAAGATTCTTCTTTCGGTGGAAAACAATACTCTTAGCTTTAACTTTTCTGTCTTTGATATCAACTTTGTTACCGCACAGAACAATTGGAATATTTTCACACACACGGACCAAATCTCTGTGCCAATTGGGTACATTTTTATATGTAACTCGTGATGTTACATCAAACATAATAACAGCACACTGTCCCTGGATGTAGTAACCGTCACGAAGACCACCGAACTTCTCTTGGCCAGCTGTGTCCCAGACATTGAACCTGATGGGGCCTCGGTTCGTGTGGAAGATCAGGGGATGGACCTCCACTCCCAATGTTGCTACATACTTTTTCTCAAACTCTCCAGTCAAGTGACGCTTTACGAATGTCGTCTTTCCAGTACCTCCGTCACCCACAAGCACACACTTGAATGTTGGCATATCAGGTTCTTGCGCCATTTTATTTTTTTATTTACTTTTTTTACTCGTTAATTAAACCTGAAATTTTACAATCAACGAATTAGTACTTATTAATCAGTTCCTCATTAATTTTTTTATCAAGATACTGAAGTTAGTCGACGTCTCATAACTTTTGGATTATTTTCAAGCAATAAATTATGAAAAAAAAATATTTTAAAAAATTGCACTTATAGTTTTTTAAATTTTCTACACATGCATATTTTTATTTTTTTTTTCTGTCTGCTATTTAAAAAAAAAAAAAATTATTAATTGTCTTTTAAATTCAGGATCAAAAAAAATTATGAGTGAATGTAGCAGACATCAAATTTAAAATAAATAATTAAAAAAAAATGTACACATCAATTTTTAAATTTTTTAAATCCGAATTTTTTAAAAACTTTATTTTATTAATTATTTACCCTATTTATTAATAATTTTAAATTTGTGTCTGCTATATTCACTCATAAAAAATTACACAATAGTGATATCAATAACCATAAAAAATAAAATATATAAAAAAACAAATCAATATTAATAAACGAACACGTGTCGCTTAAATAATAATTACACATATTTATTCATTACCACAACGCAAACTTCATATCTATAAATAATTTTATATAACAGAATTGACTATCAATTTTTACAAAACAATATAAAGAACATAAAAATAAATAGTTATACATATATGTAAAAATATATGAGGACGCTGAGGTGTAACCGGCAGGTGTAAAAAAACGTTTAGAATATACTAGAAAAAAAAGAAACAAATAACTGACCTCGAACCGAAAAAATAATTAAATCCACGTCACTGCGGAAACTAATTTATTTAATTAAATAATAAAATATAATGATATTTATATTGATAATAATTATTGGCGACTGATGTAATACTAAAAAGTAAAGCCGGTATAAAATAACCACGCTAAAATTTAACGTCTCGTCCAAGTAAAGCGTTTGTGACGAGGCAATTGATGAGTAAATTATTTAATTAAAATAGATAAATAATACGTACTTTTGAATAATTATTAATGATTTGCTATTGACTACTAATGTTGGCGAATGTATATCGATAAATAATATAAGTATTATTAATAAATAAATAATTTATTTCCCGGGTTATTGCGATGGATGTGAAAATGAACGATAAAACTCACCTTGCTGCACAGTCGTTATGGCTCACAATGGCGTTCCTCCACAGTGAGTAAACTACTAGCCGCGCACCGGTCACACGATTTTATTTACCCGACATATATTAAAGGTAAATATTATATTTTTGAATTTTAAAAAAAATTAATTAACTTATTTTCACGGTCTTGTTACTAAATTACTCGAATTTATCCGTTTTATTGTTAAAATATTATTATTTTGTGACGGTCACCAGAGACATCTATAATAGTGATCAATTATCGGCGACATTTTGTTATTTTAAAACACGCCAATTTGTGCCTTATGTACAGAGAACTTAACGTCATTGTTGTGTACATCGGAAGTTCCCGGGTAATAGTTTTATGTATAACCGGATTTGTCGTGCGATCTTTGAGGTCAATGTTTTTGAAAAACTTTTACCGCCAAAAATTCAAATTTTTCATTAAAATCTTAACTGCTTCAAATAATTTTAAAAATAAATATTTAATTGAATAAACAAAAATTTTAAATTCATCATAAAACTAGTTTTTAAAAATTTTAAATTTCCCGCCAAATTTAAATAAAGTTCAGTAACATTTAATTGATTAAATAATTAAATATTTACTAATTAAAAATCAACCATCGTAATTTAATAGTAAAAACGTGTGATTTTAAAAAATTATTCAAATAACGCGCCAAAAATCAGCCAATTAAAAATTCAAAAATTGCTACGTCCCTTAGAATTCAAACTCATGAATTTTAAATCGGGCGCGTCAGTGACATAAATGTATGAATAAGTGAATATAATATGAGTTAAAGTGTTTGGTAATTATTTGAAATGATTATCCTGAGATATAATTAAAATATTACAAGCCGGGGCGCGGGTCGAGTGAGTACGCGAGTGATAAAAAGTTGACGTCATCGGCGCAAGCGCGTTAGTGAGAACGGCACTGCAGAAGCAGGCGAGTTTGCTTAGGTATCGATTTTACGATCGTGTCTCTGGCGGTTAGTGTGTCCGTTTCCTTAGTTTTTAGTGGCCGTGCTCGTCGTTGTTACATGAAGAATAAAATCGTGAATGGAATTATTAACTATAAATTGTTTTAAATTAACTCTCCGTTGACTTGTCGCGTAACTCGTCATTAAATCATGACTAAGGATAGATTAGCAGCCCTCGTAGCGGTGAGTTGACCAACAAACACTTGTACAATGTGTACCTAGTAAAGTAGTTTAGTTCTCAATATCACATCATTATACTACTCATATCATCATTATATATATATATATATATATATATATATATATATATATATATATATATATATACATATATGTACCTATATATTTAATCAACCTTCATATTATATGTGTCTATATCTTCAGTCCTGTCAGTTTGTCAGAACCGATGGATTTATTTTCCCAAACTGTTGAGCCGATTTTTAAAAACTGGCTCCAAGTGCTGGTTAATTTGAATAATTAACAACTCTGATCGGTAGTTATTAATTAAGCTTTTAATTGTTAAAGTTTTTAGTGATCAAGTGTAAATGTCCATGACATGAAGGCGTTTCCATTCTTGAGTCATTCACGGGACTTAACTGTGACTGTCAACTGATTATCAGCACCGACAACCGGCACTGATGACAGGTGTTCAGGGTCACAATGCAACATTTGAAAATTTTTTAATTTTGCACAAACTTTAAATGCAACTCGTACTCGCTGATGGTTTTTATTGTTTTGCTTCCAGGAGATTGTTTTCGTTATGAAAAAAAAAAAATACGCCCCACCCCCGATAAGTCACTCGATAGCTGTCATCCTAACTGACATTTATGTCCATAGACCCTGGGTCATGAGTTCACGAGTATCAGTTTTGAATGAAAAAAAATTCAAATTCAATTTGAAATGAAATAATTGCTCTGGCTGTAAATTAAAGCTGGTTTTATTTTATTGTTAGTCATGGTCAGCGGGGAATTGAGTTCAAAGAGAGGTACGAAATGCCGGTCGTCATTATTAAACTTATTTAAAGTGTTAAAACATTGAGCCTGTAATTTTGGAGCACGTTTATCTTTGACGCTCGTTTACCCTGGAGTTGTAAAGTTTCTGCCGCCGGGGATGCTTGTCGTCCTTCACTTACCTCTCGCCGGATGTTCCTCTTTGTTATAAAGTTATTTTATTTTTTTTGTTTTCGTACTTGAACATCTTCAACATTTCCGTCGAAGTCTTCAACTACTAGTTTTATTAGTTTTTGCTCATTGTTCACTTATTTTCTCATCTAATTTTAATTTATTATCACTCCTTACTGCTGATAAATAATTTTTCATTGACATTTTAAATTTTAAATTTCCCGGGATATTCAAAAATTTTAAAAATAAATTTATGGTAAAATTTATTGTCATCAGGTTTAAAAATAGCAATGAAATAATTAAATTGTATGATGATTTAATAATTTATATAATTATTGAGCTATTTCATACAATAGTATATTATTAACTGAGTAATTATTGTGACGTAATAATTTATTGTTTTTTATTATTTCATTATTTATTTAAATATTCGAATTATATTATCATCAATTCTCTTTCTCTTGTACATTATATTTATTATTAATTTGAAATATTTATTCCGTTGCATAATAATTTAAATAATTTAATGAAATTCTGTCAGACGTAAGGTGATGTCGGTGTAGAGTAATTGCTGTTCTTTCTCATTGTCAATGACCGGATGCTTTAAAACTTTTTTTTATAATGACTGCTAGAAGTTTCTTCATATTTTCCACCGGCAAGTTTCATAAAAAATAATTGTAAAAAAAATGATACTGTGCTGCTGATTACTAAAGTTACGCGCAAGTAACAACCGAAACTTTTCAATACCCTTTTAATATATTGTTTTTTTTTTTTTTTTTTGTACGAATTTCAGTTTAAATATTTTTCCGTACACGGTTTTTATTTATCGGAGTTTCGTTTAAAATATAAATATTTTTCATTGTTGCTTTTGATTTATCACCGAGTGATTAATCAAGCTCTACTTAATCATTTTTTAAATATACATGTTATATTTATTATTTATAAATGGTTTTAATATTTTTTTCAATTACCAAAATTCAAGGCTGCACAAAAAAAAAAAAATAATTTACTGGCTCAAGAAAATTTTTGTTTTTAATTCAGTGTAAAAAATTTTCGCGCCAAAAAATCTTTATTTTCGTGTATATCACTTATATTTTGTTGCCATAAATTAAGGGCATTTTCAAACAGTGTCTCCCACTTTTTTGAAATATTCAATGACAGTATCAGTATTTAAATTTAATTAATTAATTTTCAATAAAAGTCAAAGCATAAATTTAAAAAAAGAAAACGCTGTTACAATTTCACCGAGATGTAGATTTAAAAAAAATTACTCACAGTTGTTATCAATGAGGAATTAAACGAAATTTGTTGCATAAATTTTAGCATAAAAAATTTGATATTAAATTATAAAGATTTTACTTAAATTTATTTTCTAAATTTCGTTCATCCCCTAATTGATGTCAACTGTAAATAATTTTTTTTTAAATAATCTTACAGCAAAATTGTAACTCCGCAGGCATTACAATTAATTCATTGAATATTTGAAAAAAGTGGAGGGGGGGCACTGTGTAAAAATGGCCTTAAGTACATTTAAATTATAATTTACATTATGTTTCCCTAAATATCACACCAGTTGTTTATGTTTAAAAGAAAAAATATTTAAAAAAAAAATTTTCGTCGACGCTCTTTGGTGATTTATGCTCTTGCCTTTGTGATCAACCTGATGTGCTAACGAGGATGATTCTCATTGTTGGGTAGAAAATCAGAGGCGTCAAGTTTACTTCTCTGGGATTGCCTTGAGCCCATTCACGATACCCGAAGCAGGTTAACTATTGTCTGTGACAAAAAAATAATATAAAAAGAAAAAAAAAACGATCATTACGCGAAAATAATATGACGTCATAGTTCCTCGGTGTTTCTTTCATCATCAACTCTATATTACTATAAAAAAAAAAATAAATCCTTATCAACATCCGCTAACAAATTTGAAGAAAATATTTTAACGCCAGCAGCATCATTTATATTTTATTTGCTCACTGACCTATTCTCTTAAATTCAATAAAATTAAACTATATTCCCCATTTATATTATTTTATACCTTCAATAAAAATTTCAAACTCGAAAACTCGCGGTAATTTTTAAAAACTTTAGTTTTAAAGTAAACGGGAGAGATTATTTAGCGAAAAATTTTTTTAGCATATAGGGTACAGGCATGAATATAAATATATATACATATATATAAATATGAGCTTTAATGTTCCGTTCATTCAAAATATTCAAAGTACAAGTATCATAGATGAGATCTACTTATTATTCAAAAGAAGTTTTGAATATTTTCTCGGTATTTTCGCGCTGAAAAAAAAGTAAATCTTTACCGCTTTTTTTTTTAAATTTAAAAATATAAAAAATGAAGAAATAGGTATCACAGTAGAAAAGTAGGATTCAAATACCGCCTGTATATATATGTGAAGGTATAAATTTACATGTATTTATGTATATGTATGTATATATGAGGTGGGATGAAAAACAAAGGCTTTAGTGTTGGGATGGATAAAATGAATTTGTTGTTTTAGTTGGAATTTAGGTTGTGTGCTCTAGTAATATGTAGTACCAGTATAAAATGTAACATTGTGAAGATGACATTGGAGAGACAGCAGCGTCGATGAAATGCTCATTTGAATATCCCGGGCGTAGCCTCGGTTCGCAGCGTATCCTTGACCCAACGTCCCAACGTGGGGCCACATCACATCGCATACACCAATTCGCACATATAATACGACACTACACGAGACCTGCATCGTTTCACTAATTTTCCTAAACCACAGGCCACGTTTTCCCAACTTCATTGCCCACGTCCGCATAACTTGCTAATTGTTTACTCTTGACATCTTCTCCATGTACTTTTATGCTCAATTAATGATGCAATTTGTAGTGGACTCATTTTTTATTCACCTCATTTAGTTTCCTAAATAATTACCGCTCTAATTGTAAAATCAATTTTGCTGTTTCAATTTTATACCGAAATTTTTCTATGTCTATAAATTTTTATTTTTTCTCTCAGTAATTTTATTTAAATTTTCTGCTGACATTAAATAATCTAATGCTAGAAAAAAATTTTTTTTATGCCTTCAAAAAATTTAATTTGACTTTTACATTAAAAAATTGAGAGTGAATGGATTTTATTTCAATTCGAATTCACTTCATCACTTGGACTTCCGGAATTTAAAAGAAATCACTTCGCACACGGAGCAAAAAAGAAGTTTTTTTTTAATTGAGTGATTTCGGAGTATGCGGTTTTAATTATAATCCGCGTTAACTTTGAAAATTTTTCAGTCGACATATTTATCAAAAAATTTAACGATTTAATTTTCGATTAAAAGTTTTGAATTAAGTTTTCATATTTATTCTGCAGTATAAATTTATCATTTATATTTATGTGAATTGAAAAAAAATTACTATTTTCAGTCTTATTCAATTACGTTGTATTCTCACGTGGAATTGAATACTTTATTTAAGTTTTACGGAAAACATACGGTATTTTTTATTCTATACTCTTATTTTTTTTTCGGATAACTTATTCCAAGTTTGTCGTACATTATCGATCACCAAAGAGTCTTCTTTATTGGTTGTTTTAATAATTCATTCGAAATGTCTGTAATTTATCGATGTCATCTTGTCGAAGGAGAGAGGAAAAATTTCGTTATTATTATTATTGTTATTTTGTTGCTGTATAATGCTATCGTATTTCAAGCTTATGCAATTCATTGTAACATCTTTCCGTCTATTTCACTTTTTATTTTTAAATATCTTTTTTTTATCAAGATGAAACAGATAGGGCAATTTTGCAATGTCTCGTTGTTGCACTCGCTCATTCAGTTTCGTTACCACTCGGGATTATAAGTGACTTTGTAAGCTGATAAAAATCACTAAAATGTGACACGTTGTTTAGACAGTAAGTAAAGAGCTCACAGCGTTCAGATTGTTGGATATGTGTCAAACTTTTTTTGTTCATTTTTTTTTACATATTTTATTTCTACGGTTTAAAGTTTTAATATTTGAATTAATCATATAAACATGGTTTAAATATTAATCTTTTTTTAACTGGCTATTAGTAAAAGTCACATTGTCACATTGGACTCTAGTGAGCACTGCGATTTTAAACTTTAACGATCAATGGGAATTCCTATTCCCTCTTACGTTTTATCGCTTTTTTTTTCTTTATCAGAGAAAATAACGAGTGTCAATTTTTAAAGAAAAAATTAATCTATTTTTTAATTTTTTTTTTTATTCATTTTCTTGATATATTTATCCATATATCTACACATAATTAATTTTGACGTCTAATAATTTTTTAAACTTACAAAAGTTCTTCCATACAAAATAAAATTTTCGTGTAATTCAATCTAAAAAATCTGATAACAAAAAAATTTATCAACTTTGCAGTAATTTTAGACTTTCTTATCTTTTATATGATGATAATATTCAATTCTATGATAAAAAATTAATTTTTAAATTTTAATTATTTTAAATTATATCACACCAGTTAATAATCACACCGGAAATGAATGTGTATGTAAATTACGTTTAATTTATAACTCAGTATACCCATACTCAGAAGCAGTAAACAGGCAGGCAGGTAATGAAAATATGTGATGGCAGTTTAATGTCATATACATTAATTTTCATGACTAGATATTGGTCGAGTAATATCAAGATGCATTCTCGACTTGCCGCTGTATCGAATAACTATTTAAATTATCGGGCATCACATAAATATCACTGAAAATCTGTATCTCAAGCGTAGGTGGTGTAGGTGTGCAGTTAGTGGTAAAGTCTCAGGTAATTCTGTCAGTGAAAGCTCGATCCCCAAGAGAAGAGAAATGGTAATATAGTTGGCAGTGAGAGAATGAGTGGTTGTAGATGATGAGTGAGTGTGGGTGGTTTGAACGAGACAAGCTGGGTCAAAGCTTGCTTCAAAGATGACAATGAGCAGTATTGAATGCGTTGGTTGCCCATACCAACGGTAAATGTTCTACTATACTATTACTCTTCTTTGATATATCTATATATACATGTATGTATATATATATGCTTGCTTTGCTTTGGCTTTAATCGAGCATACTCCAGCAATTTAAAGCTACGACCGATAAATGGCAATTACAATGTCCCATTTCTCCCAAACACCATTTCAACAAACTTATCATTTATTTTTATCATTATATATAATAACTTAATATCCTTGTAATCCTTTAATAATAGTGACTTGATAAATATTTTCTTGTTAATTTATTTTATATTGAAGTTTAATTAAAATTTAACTTTTATTTTTTAATTTACAGGCTCAGTCGGATGACGATGAAGCGCCCGACGAGGTGTCCGTTAACGTGGGCGGGCAAGAAGATTTCATGACAGAATTTTTTGCGGAAGTAAGTTTTTTTTTTTAATAAAAATATAAAGAAAAAAAAATAATATTTTATATGAAAATTTCAGATTAATTTTTTGTTACTTGTAACAGTAGTTCGGTTTTGTTTATTTTTTACTGTTTGACACAAAATTGAGGTTTTAATGGTTTTTCTTGAGAACATAGTTGAAATGATATTGGAAACGTTGTGGGTAAAGGTACACAGTAAAACGATATTACACTGCAATGTAATTTAATTTGCAAATTGATGTAGTTGTCAGTGGTCTGTTGTTTTCGTTAAATGGACAGTTTTAAGTGGAAATTGATTCGATTACCATCAAATATCTTATTGATTTTACATCAATGTTGTTTTTAAAAATCAGCCTTATGATATTTATTTTCATTTACTATTGTCAGCTTCATTGTTTATAAATTTCAAATCAGACTTAAATTAATTTAAACCACTCAATATTAATGTGTACAGTACAAAAAATCGCAAGTGAATTCAAAGTGATTACGGATTTTATTTAAATTCGAATTCACTCTGTCGGAGTTCCGGAGTCTAAAAAAAAACCACTGCAAAGTAAATAAGGGATTTGTTTTTTGAACAGAGTGATCTGATTTCATTTCAATCCGCATATGTACCTGAAGATCGAAACGTTTTTGCGCAATGAAAATGAATAAAATTTATGTATAATTTGACAACTTAAGGGTGACTTAAAAAGTAGTTCTGGAAGTTGAGGGTGGCCTACAATTTTCGGCTGACATACTAATACCCGTGCGAAAAATTTCAAAAATCTAGATCCACTAGATTTTTTATTTTTCATTTTGTTTTTCTCCACATTCACTCCGATTTGGAGTTTTAATATTAAAATTAACTCCCCTTGTAGTAAATTTAACTCCGAGATTAAATAAATAAAGTCCTACATTCCAGATTTAATCCAGGTTGACTCGGAAAATTTTTTATAAAATTAATCTTTTTTTAATATGAATTTTAATACATTAAAAAACGATTAATAGTTTCTTCTTCATTAATAATTAAAACTGGATAATTAACAGAATAACTTTGTACAACGTTTTATTTTCATTACTGAAACGTTGAGCGAAATTCTTCAACCTGACATTTCTATTCATCCACAGAGCTAAATTTAGCTTAATCTCCAATACATATATGTATATAAATTAGTAAATGCCATTGCTCGTGTTAGGTGCTCAATTCCACAAATTGTTACATCAGAATGTGTAGGCGGACTATGCAATAAAATTATCCATTCCTGACATTACACAAAATTGATAATACTTTTATAGATTTTTTTTGCTTTTTCATCTTTTTTCTTTAATACTTGTCCAACTTTATTTTTTTTTTTGCTTTCGTCAACTTTTTCCAACAGCCCTCGTGTCTCTTCCTCTTGTCCTCGAAATTTTATCCACGTTGTAAGAAAAATTTTTCTATCTCCATCAGTGGATATGTATCAACTTCTTTTCCGGGTAGATCAAGACACGAATAAATTATCGTCCTAGTTTATTTCTATTTCGTAGTCTCACGAGGATTACATATTTAATCAAAATAATTCAATTCAATTTCATTCAATTTTATTTTATTTTATTACCATCACTCTTTATAACTTAAAAAAATTTCTGACTTTGATTTATTACCATCAGAAAATTTAATATACATTTTATTTATATATATACATAAATTTTCTTTAACAAACTTTTATTATTTCAATTACTGTTTTAATGTATGATTTATTATAAATTATAATAAAAGGTAATTTGTAAACTAAATTAAATTTATCATAAATTTATAATGTAATTATTTTTCATAGGCATTTTATTAATTAAAGTAATGTTATGGCGAGTAATTTCACATAAAGTTAATTATCCTAGAGGCGATAATTTATTATAAAGTGATGTCAAGTTATTTAAAAAAATTTTTTTTATATTGAGCTCGACATGTAAATTTTCAAAGTGACCTGGCGCCCATTTGAATTAAATGTTCGTGGTGTGCAAGTATATTTATGTGTAAGTGACCTTAGAAATGTATAGGAATGTAGGTGTATGTGTGTGATTGAGTGTGTTGTAGCCCCGCCTAAATAATTTCCAGTTTAATTGGCCGAATTTGCGGGTCGACCTGAAAACCTGACACAAGTTAAGAGAACGCGATGGAGCTTACCTTCTAGGATATGACTGTTGAGAGGATTCCGATGTACATTCCATTTATGTTATGGATATATATGTATATGTGGATGTACATAAAGGATTGATGTAACTAGTACTTTGGCAGGCAGCCATATTACAACCAATCTCATCAAGAGCATTCGCCTTTTGGCATCTTCACTTTATTTCCATGTACTTCTAACTCTCAGTTTGATTATAAGTTATAGCGTTGGATGTCAGACAAAATTTGTTCTTCAGTCAGGTGCACAACTTAACCGTCGTTTTTCTTTTTTAAAAGTTTTATTATCATTCTTATCGCTCGTACTAACAGAGTGCGCTACATCGATCTAAAACTCCTGCGAGAAAATTTATCCTTAGAGAGCAATAAAATTTCGATGAGTACTTTCTTATGCAGCGAAAATTATTCTACACTAAACGGCTATTATTGCTAACATATTACAAACCTATAGAGGAATAATATCAAAATTTATGGTTTTTATTAATTTTTTATACTTTAAACTCGAATAGATATTTTAAAAGACATCTATAAGTTAAAACTAAACTTTCCAACTAAAACTTCATCTGACAACTTAAATTAGAAAATCAATATTCATTTGATATTTTTATTTTTATTTTATTATTTATTAGAGAATTTGAATCAAAAGTCATTTTTTTGTTTTATAATTTTTCTTTATACTTGGAAAAAAAAATCGTTAAACTAAAAAAATATCAAGAATGGAGACCGAAGCCAATTGGGTCAGAGATAAAATTTTTTTTTCATCTTAAACATAACTTTTTAACGAATTTAAAAAAAATTAGAATTCTCTAGGAGTTAAAAAAATATAAATTTTATTTTATTTAACACTTGACAAATTTTACTTACCATTATTTTATTTTTGTTGATTCATAAATAGAATGTTGTGAATTTATTTAATTAAAATTTTTAAAACGGACTTCTGATTTTGATTTTTCTTTATATTACTCTTAGCATTTAATATTTATAACCAAGCGTGAATTTACAGTACTAATTCATATCTTAAACTACCGTGAAAGCTCTCTTCAGATAAACGCATTTCCGGAGCTTGTCTCGGATTTAACGTACACGGAAATCTCTTTCCACTGCCGTCATCTATTTCTCTAATTTATCTTGCCTCGCATGTTTTACTTACAATAACACACTCGCACATGGAATAAAAATAAAATAAGCAGTAACAATACTCACGAGAGCTCTGAGTAGTTCCTTTTATCTCACTGTACTCTGCCATTTGTATCTTCATTTGCAATTAATTCCTATAATTTATCTCTTAGACTTTTTTTTAACGAAAAGTTATTGCAAGCTTTTGATAAGTGAAAGAAAAATTTGAAATTTTTTATGCTCTATGAATAACAAACTTTTTATATAAATAATTTTTCTTCGCTTATTTACTTTACATACAAAGAATAATTTATCAGTGTGGAAAAATAAATGCATTATTGTCAATAAAAAAAAGTTTTATTTGAATATTTTCTTCAGCGCGCTTTTGTGAATTTTATACTTCATTATTATTATTACTATTTTATCTGCATAAAAACTTTTGCAATTGTGCATTGAGATGTACTTAAACTTTACCAAATGAACTTAAATTGGTCCTCACACTTTAAACTTATTTTTCATAAACTTTAATAATAACTTTTATGTTGTATACTTTTTTTATGACTTCTTTTATCACACATTTTATATTTTATTTTCTGTTCAGTATGCATTATTCAGAAAATATATTTTACTGTTTTATTAAAAATAAAATACATTTTTTTCCGATTTAATGCTTTCAATAATTGAAGTAAACTACTCAGTTTTCAGCCTTTTCTTAAAGTTGCCATTTAAAAAATTATTTTTTACGCATTTGAAGTGAAAAAAAATTATATTATTATTATTTGAAATTTTTTCTCATGTGAAATTTGTGTTTTTGACAAGTTTTTGACAGGTATCTATCTGCTCGAATGTGCTCGAAAGTGTTCCGAAAGTATCCGAATGTATCCGAAAGTGCATCGAAAGTGTTCTGAAAGACACTTCCCAGACACTTATAGGCGAGATGCCAGAAAACTGACAAATAACCAATTTCAAGTAGCAAAGTTTACAAGCATGAATATCACTGGATTTGTAAACTTTAGGTGAACCTTTAGACGCCACCGTCCATCTTACGGCTTTAAATAAAAAACCATTGGTTTTTTATACTAGGCCATTTTGGCTGCTCCATTTCAAAACATACATAGAAATTCTCTTTTAAAATGCTACAATTTTATTTTTCTTAAAAATATGTATATATTATTAGGTCTTAGGCAATCCCATATTTGGGCATTAGTCGAATTCAAATTCAAATTCAATTTTTTAATTTTTGAACCGGATTAAATTCTTAAGGTCGGTGACAAGACGAATCTCAGAACCGAAAGACCTCACACTTGATCATAGTAATTTTCGCATGTGTTTTCTTCAATTTCTGCAGGTGGCCAACATGGTCTAGATTTACTATGACTATCATTTTAAACGAGAATAATTTCTCCGTGTACAGTACGAGTCAATTACATGCGCGTGTAATTTTTTTTTATTTTTACTATCCACTGTTTGTATAATGGCTCTCTCCCTTAATTCATATATATATTTCAAATATAAAAACAACCCTCGAAGCCCTTTTTAATCTTCTATATTTCTCAGCTTCCGGCTATCGTCCCCTGAGAGTCGCGATCGACACGATCACCCATAACTTAACTCACTTCAGGCACAACCTAGTACATAGATTTATATAGGTCGTGTTACACCCGTACTACTGCACCCCTACCGATAAAAATCGATACATTTTACTGTCTTTAGTTGGTCCACAATTTAAGTTGCAAAGTTTTTTAATAAAAACCAAAATTATGACGAAAAATTTTCTCAATAATTATTTTTACATACTCGTAAATTGTACAGTAAAAATTTATATTTAGCGATAGTTTTCAGTTAAGCCCACAGTATTCATCCACATGTAAAATACATTTACAATATTCATGCGATTATGTAAAGTATCTTAAATGGAAGTACTGAGGACGAAGTAAGAATTTGCTCTCGGCTAGAATATTTTAAGTAAATCCTGCCATGTAATATATACCTATATACTTATGTATATTTTAATTTTAAATGTAACATCTCAAGTTAATACATCGTTTACTACTAAAATATCTCATTAATTTCTCGGTCATGTCCCGAAAACGTTTATTTTTTATCATTAGTGATATGTTTTAATGTCATATTAATTTGGGGCTTAATTGGTAATAAAATTCCAGGAAGCATTAGATCATTTACTAATTATTTTATTTATTAGCTTTATTATTTTGTTATCTTCTCAATTATCATCAATATTCTGTCTCTTTATTACTATATATTTATTTCCGAAAATGAACTCAGTTGATGGATCGAAAATAAGAAAATAGTAGAGTGACGTATGATATGACGCAGGTAATGAGACATTACTTGAAGTTTATGTTGAAGCTGAGACTACTTACTCGCATTGCTGCTGCAATCTTATAAAATTTCATTCCTTTGATTGCTTCTCATTCTCATCTTTCACCAAAACACTTATCCTCCTTTTTATTATTTTATATGACCAAGAAAATTAGAAATGAAGTTATAAAATATAAGTTGAGGGCTACAATTTAACTTTCCCCGTAATTATAAAATTTATTAATTTTTCAAAAACCAAAATTAATCAGTGTTTTGTTACCGAAATAATTGTTCATGTAATTAATAATTAAAATATAATAGATCAAAAATTCTTTAATTTTTTCTGTGTCCAAGCTCAGTTTTTATTTTAAATTCGATATCAAATTCAGTAACAAATCAAAATTTTAAATTTATGACACATTAGAAATATATAAAAAAGTATTTCAATAAAAATATTCCACACTAATTAATTTTTATTACGAATGTAGACTACTCCTCATTATTTTTGAATTTTTTTAGTCCAGTCTCCAAAATTAGAGACCTACTTCGACACTAATTTGATTTTTAAACCAATCAAATCATTAAAAACCCATTAGAAAAAATATTATATATAAAAGTCTCTTACATTTAATTTTAAAAAAAATTTCTCCACAATAATTGAAATTCGAGTTCTAGAAAAATAAATTTTATTTAACTTTTAATTAAGACATGATAAAATCCTTAAAAATTTATTTATCTCAAGAATCGGGGTCAAGGAATTCTATATATCCTTTCTAGACACTGGTCTAGTCGTCTCGACATGATATTCCGAATACTTTTGTCCAACATATCTCTCTCTGGCCAACCATCCACAATGTACAGGCATAATATGAAAAAATAAATAGATATCAGACGTCATTTTAAGAGGATTGTAAATATAAACTGTCCAGACGGCGCCGATTATTTGAAAAGTAACTAATAATCATATTTTCATCATTTATTTATTTAATTCCCTTGTAGTGAAATTCATCTACTTTAATATTAAAATTCTTAATCAGAGTGAATGCGGATTTAAATAAAATCCAGATCACTCCGGAATTACTCCGCTGAAAAAATAAACTCCGTACGCACAGTGATTTTTTTTTTAAACTCCGGAACTCGAGTTTAAATTCGGACTGAAATAAAATCCGTCATCACTCCGAATTCACTCCCTAGTTTCGCATTGTAATAATTTACAAAATCAAATTTTGAACATCCATAATATTGCATCTTATATTTTTTTAAAAATCTTTTAAAAAAAAATTAATTACACATACTAATAAGTGTTTACAAAAATAATATTACCACAACCGTTTTATGCATATTTGGACCGACAATTTAACAGACTATGTACAACACGTTTTAAACGGCTCCGAGCAAAATTTTTTTATTTTTTTTTTTTAAATAAAAAAAAATGTAGGTTAAGTATTCTGTACAAAAATATATGGCCCTTGGGATAAATTAATTCTGTGCTGTATATAAATAAGTACATTTACTCCGTTGCTGTTTTTTCGTTAACTTCAAACTTCAAAATATTTATATTTAAAATATATATATATATATATATATATTATAGCAAACTGAAATGTTTTATCTATTCAGCTTGGTAGAAACAACGATAGTCGAGAGAATTATTGAGTCGAGTCAAGTTGAGGATTCCCTTATATATTATATGTGTGGACTATACGGGCAGGATCGATATTTTCCGAGTTACTCTTGAGTAAAACTCCGCTGAGAAATTACTGGCATGTCTATAGGGAAACACGTGGCATACAATATACTATTTAAAAAAAAAAAAAAAAAAAAAACTTTATTTTTATTCTTTATATTCATTTCAATTCAAATGCATGATGTGTACGCACAAGAGTACAATTTCGTGACGTCGGATGAAAAGAGTACTTGTACTACTTGCACTGAAAACGTCACAGCTCTCGGATAATTCAGTAGTTGATATTTAAACCACATGAGATCTTAATTAAAAATTACTGACCTGTTTGAGTTTCAGGTCTTTATTTATTATTTGATAATTACTTAAATTTTTTATCTTTATTTCTATTTTCATATCACATTATATTTAATTATTCATTTAAATCTCAATTTGATTCAATCTAATTACAATTCAAGCAAAATATTTTATTTTCGAGGCGGGTAATTTTAAAAGTTTATCTAAACTTGCACTATATTCAAATTAATAAATAATATTTATGTTGGTAATAGGGTCGGGTCGAAAGAGGGGGGGGGGGTGTTTAAAAAAGTAACCTTTTTTTATTAAATTTTAGACCCCCCCTCCCAATTTCTCTTTAATTTGACAGCTTACATTTTTTAAATTTCAAATATTTTTTTTTTAAAATTAATGATAAAGATTTTATTTACATATTTTTAAATAAAGTTTATTAATGATTTGGTTGTAAGAAGAGTAAGCCGTTAAAATCTTTTGTAAATGAATGAACAGCTGGATGTTTCATAAGTTAGACCATAAGAAATAAATGTAAAACTAATGGTGACAAATGTTATTTTTATTTTAATAAAGGTGGAGGATATCCGCGAAATGATTGACAATATCCAGACGAATGTCGAGGAAGTGAAGAAGAAGCACAGCGCCATCCTGTCGGCGCCCCAGACCGATGAGAGTGAGTCAGATATAAATTACTTTTTTATTTATTAATTTATGTTTTTTAATTACAAACCACCCAGTACTGACACTAAACTTATCGCGATAATTATTTTTTCCTTAAATATTTCTGCATTTTCCATCCAGATAATTTTTATAAATTTCGTTATTATCAAAGTTTAATTTTCGAATAACTGACAGTGTCATTTATTATCGAGCAAAAAAATTATTAGAACAAGGCCACCGAATGTAAAAGCGCAGACGTCGATAATTGAGTTTGAATACATTCTTGAGTGTTGAAACTCAATTCGAGTCTTGGGAGCTTTTGAAAATGCAAACCCGGGCGGAATGAGGGGTTCGGAAATGGAGGAACGAAAATAAAAAATGGAATAAATGTTGATAATCGTCCTTGCTCCGATTACCATTGTAATGCATCGGTTTTCGTCCATCAACAAATATATATCTATGTGTGCATGAAATGTATGAACTTAAATTTCATTTTTTTTTTTTTTCATTTCACCTTTACGTGACTTAGCTTTTCTCTCTTTTCTGTCATTACTTTCTTACTTTCATTATAATTTTCTGATTCCGCCGTCTTATTCGCCTTTACGTCCAAAGTAATCGAATTTTCTCTCATTTTTTTTTTATTTAATGTTCCTAGCGTTGAAACTAGACTATATATATATATATATATATAGTAATTAATTTCATAGCCTTTTTATTGTTTTCAATCATTATAACTTCGGTCAACTTTATTTTTACGGTTCGTTTGTTTTTTCGTTTTCTTTTATTATTACACTTCTTTAGTAATCACTTATTTTTTCTTTTTTTTTAATATCAAAAATTTATCTCCGTAGGAGAAAAATAGCCGATAATAAATATAGAAAAATAGTTGTCGATAGTTAACATAAATCGATTTATCTTTTGTCCCATTTTTTATTTATTATGACTCCGTTTTTATTATTTATTATTATGTATATTAGTTTTTATGTTGTGATAAAAAAAAGAGGGAAAATTTATTCATATTTATATTTCGAAGGCAATTTAAAAGTAAATAGGCAATCGAAAAAAAATAAAAATAACTGCCCGAGGATTCGGAAACCGGTGGTTCAATTGCTGGAGAGTAACGTGAGGTCTTAATGTTAATGCATGAACCTCGATTCATGTATATAATGTTTATATGTATATACTGGTGAAATAGATGAGGGAAAGTACACAGAATATATATATATATATATATATATATATATATATATATATATATATATATAAGCAAAGAGAAGCTGTAGTATTTCTTGCAACAGGTTGACACTGATAGATGGCAAGTTCCGACAATGTCCAGTTTATTTTGGTATAACAATTTTCCTTAAATTGTTTTTCATACTCCCTTGTCAGTCTGTATTGAGTTATTTATATAAGAAAATAACTTTTGAAACATTTTAATTGTGTAAAATATTATCTTTTTGGTAACTCGGGCTCGGGTTGTAAAGTTTAATTACTAAGTTTTAGCCTATCTCGGTTGTTTAATTAATAATATTTATCTTTCAAATAAATTTACATTCTACTGGAATTTAAGTTGATTACATCGTCATATTGCTATCTATCTTCTGACACCTTAGTCTGAAAAGTACTTGGAGTATTGTTGGAAAAGCCAACACAACAATCTAGGAAAACGACGAGATGCAGTACGGGAAATGTCTCGACGATATGAATGAAATGCGTCACGTCAAACCTTACATTTGTTTAACTTCCAGAGCATTTGTTTCCTTGTTCGCTTGTACTTCATCTTGTCTTACATATATCGTATAACTTTAACACTTCAGTGTTACCATAATTCAATTTATTGAAGATTTAGTGTCTTCATTTTTTTATTGATTCGTACAAACTTTCATTTTTACCTGAAATTTACTTTAATATTCAGTTTTTCTAAGTCAATAGTAACAAATAAACGCACAGAGTTTATTACCGTAGGCGGAGTTTTAGTTTTCCAATGCGGATAACAAATTCGTGCTGTTAATTTTTCCTGAAAATGGTAGTGCGATACCAAAAAAAACATAAAACTTCAAAGAATCTTTTAGTTTCTGCTTTTTGACTGATGGTTTTGTAGGACAACTACTAAAATAATTTAAAAATACAAATTTTACCTTTTACAATAAACTTTTTTTTAAATTTCGGTACAATATTTCTGGTCAGAATCGTAGCTTAGTTGTTTTTTCAGAATAGGAAATAATCTTTAATTTTTCAAGCGAAATATTTCGACGCTTTAGAATTCAGAAGTTTTTCATGCATTTTTTTCGTTTCAATTAAACTTTTTATATTTTTATCTGTGTTTGATTTAAAAACTATATAAATCTACTGGTTATACAGTTTACAGTATACAGTAAGTGCAATTTAACGACTTGCCAAGAAGTAATCCGAATAGTATTACAGATAAACTGTTTTCAGTGAATGTTTCTGAGATAACGCGTTTTGAACAACTGCTCTCTTGGCAACTGTTCACTTCTCTACCTGCATTTTTTTTCTCACTATTATTTCGTTGTACGTTTTCTTCTCATCTCTTCTCTATTCTCTGTATTTTCGATCATACTTAACTCCAAGAGAGTGTTACCTCTAAAGCTTGCTCACACAATTACTTATATTTTTTTAACACCTCACTTGTTCGCGTCTGTCAGATAAAAAAATGCCTTTCTCTAAAATAAAATTGTTATTTCATGTTTTTTTTTTTTTTTTTCTATATTTTTCTATTTTTATCCCGAGGTTGTGTCGCGTACTTGTAAAAATTGCACCTGATGTTATGAGTCAAGGCCGGATTTGCTTAACGCTTTAAAAAGCTTTTTTTCATGAAATTTTATAGAAAAAACTCTCTTAATATATATCTTTTACGCGCGTCTCAATTGACTACACCATAAAAGCAGTATCTTCTTCATAAAAAAAAAAATTTGTTTTATTTATACTTTTTTTCTCAACTTAACAATTTTTCCTCGTCTTAATTTTTTTTCCTACTTATAATTTTCTAAGCATTTAATTTAAAAATGCCCGAGGTACGATAAAAAAAAAAAAAATACAAGTTTATTACTTTACTTTGATAATTTTAAAGCTCATTAATGTCTCTCTTTATAATTCTATTATAATAATATTATTAAAGCTTCTATTTTTAAATAAAAATTTAATTTCAGTTTTTTTTTTACATTCCTGTTAATTTTGTCGTCTAGTTTTATTTTAATTTAACAAACGTGAGAAAATTTTCTATAGCCTTATCGTCAATTCTACATTGTTTTTCCTACATATATTCATATATATATATGTACATGTAGATGTATACAAAGCGTAGTTCATATATAAATGCGTGACTTAAGTGTAAAAGCAACCACTATCACGCCAACGACAATAATAACTTTATATTACTGATACTGCAGTTCATATGAGAATATAATGAATTATTGATCGACAATTTTTTTTCATATTAAAATAATTTATTATACATATCATAGCTTTTATATCCTCTTTGTTATGGAGATTTTTTTTACCTCAGTATAATTTTTCTATTTTTTTGTATACTGCAATATAACTTTGTAATAAATTTAATTAAAGTTAATTTACATTTAATACAATCTGAGCATCGGTTATCGGAATTTACTATAAAAAAATATATAAAATTATAGGTTATTTTATGATTAAACTTTATTTTGCGGTTTTTGTGCCAAATATTACATTTTCGCCTGGGGTTTATTTTCGTGATTGAAGGCTGGAAAATTTTTCTGATAAGTCAACTCGATAATTTCATAATCGTATTTATTATATCATCCGAAACCTTGTAATCAGCTTTCATGTTATAATCGAAAATATTACCGAAAAAAATGTCTGAGGCTCCCAGAAGTGTATTAAAAAAATAACGTGAACATAAATGGTCAAATAACTTCTTAAATAATCCGATTAAACATTTTCTAAGGGTCTGAAAAAATTAATCTCTGATAATGAATCGCTTATTATATATAGTATATATAGTCGCAATTATTTTCAAGCGTATAATAAATTTCATTAACTTGTAAACTTTTCAATGAATCCCAAAGTTATATTAGTATATACTTCTATGATCGATAGTGTGGGTAGTAAAACAAGTATATTCTCTGAAGTAGCGAAATAAGCAAGCGTGTTTAAAGTTTATTGCGTTGATGAGTTTGCAAGCATTCGATAGTTTGTAAGTAGTCGATATGATGAAGCATTAAAGCAAGTCTTTTTTAGTATGCTGTGAAAAATTCCCATTAAATTTTACTATGGGTGCATTGTAACCCCGGACCATAAGAAAACTGGTACAAAATTTACGAGTGTCTCATAGTAAACGGTATGCGCAGATGACACGATTGGGACCTATGCGCATACGTTCACTATGGTACACTTGTAAATTTTATACCAGTTTTCTTATGGTCCGGTGTTACAATGCACCCATAGTAAAATTTGTTGGAAATTTTTCACAGTGTAGATTTCATAGAAATCTATCTTTTGCATTTGTCCTCATGGGGGAATTTTTAAATAATTTTGCAATAATCTATGATAATCATCGAGTAGGTTCCAAAAATACTGTTGATTCAAAAGTTTATATATGTATGTATATGTAATATAACGTACCATGTTGCGACGATAGCGGCCACAGTTTTCAACGGATCTTAATGAAACTTGGCACACATTCTATAAACGATTATCATGGTTAAGTTCAAAGATGAGCAAAATCGGTCAACTAGTTTAGAAATGGCGGACATTTAAAATTCCGAAAATAACGAAAAATCACACTTTTTCGGCTTTTTTCGTAAATAACTTTTTAACGAGTATATCTATGCTTAATATGTAAAAAAAAACTTGATAGCTGATAGAAAAAGCTATATTTTCTTATTTTTATTTTTTGTTTTACGACAATTGTTCGACTTTTAATAAGGGTTGAAAGTCACATAATTGATTCATATGTTGTGGTGATAATGCTATTGTTTATATCTTTGAAAGTTTTTGATGTGTGATTATAAAATTATATATACATCAAAGTAGAATAATTATTGTAAGAAATCTACTTTCAGTTCGGATGCCGAATAGCCTTTTTTTTTTTTTTGAAATCTGAATATTTTCTAAAAATTATTCTCTGTCCATCTTTTTCTGCTTTTAAGGAGGCCTGCATTTTTCTTATCAGTCATATTGAGGAACGATAATATCCTTGTTGCACTTGCGCAGTAAATAGATACTTTACAATAGTAATTATTATTATTAATTAACGTATTACTTAAATACCTTGAACAGGATTCGATCCGTGTTCTGATGGGGTTTGAGGCGCGATCGCTTCGCGATATTTAATGATATTTTTATGTTTAAATATTAATAATAAAATAAAACATGGAATATTGCGATAATTTCAGTAGCTCAATAAATTATTTCAATGTTTTTTGGGTTAAAGAAATAAAAAATATGAAATTTATTATATCAATCAATTAATCATAATTAGTTTTTGTGAGCACAGTATAAAGTTGATGCTTTTGCATTAGCGTTTTCCCGACAATCTCATCAAGGTTGACGACCACACTTTGTTATACTTTTCCCCTCGATTGATAAATATATACCTGTATTGTTGCACGCACTTCCGTATTATGTCGTGCACGAAAATACAGGGTTGTTATATAACATACACTACATGTTATGTGACAAAGCATAGGCTTGACAAGTTGGCCTTTAATTTCATTTTTTTTTTTTTTATACTTTCTCATTATTATTATTTTTACTTGCCTTTAACTTTTATTTATTTATTTTTTTTTAAATACTTTTGCTCTTTTTCTTTGATTAGTTTACCTTAAAATGTTAAGTCGTTCTATCTCAGAGAGGATCAAATTATCATTCTTGAAAATTGAACACCGTAATGGCAATTTTCTTTTGCCCTACAATACAAGAACGACGTTATTCAGCCCTACCATTTGTTTTGTGGTTCTCAGTGGAGCCATTTTCCCCGATGAACTTGTCAAAGAAGAAAAAAGTATCATCCAAGATTTTTTTCTCAAGACTTTTTACCGTATATCTGTAAACACACATACACACCTCTACCGAAATAGAAATAGAAATAGATACAAAGATTAAGCCAAACCAGGTCGACGAAGTTTCATTTAGACAAGTGAAATCTTTCTCTTCTATTCGCCACAACAACTACTTTGTACACAACATATATCTATATATATATATACTTGAATCTCTGCCGTTGCAGAATTCTTTATTCCATTTTTTTTTCGCTTCTATTATTCTTTATTAAAAGCCCGGAAATTAATCGGTCCAAGTCCAAGTTATTTATTCCACAAAATCCCGAACAATTTTATTTCCATTTCGTTTTTACATTTTTATACCTTCTCTATTACCCTTTTTTCCATAACTACATATAGATACTGATAATAAAATAAAATAATAAAAAAAAACTAAAAGCTTGCCGAATCGCACACGGTAGAATGAGGTAGTCAAACGGTCATTTAAATTTGCATTTTAAAAAAAAATTTATCTCATCGGTATTCGTTTTCCGCTGCACAAAACCAAATTGTGTTCGTTTGTCAGTTTACTCTGAGGTGGGCGTAAAGTTATTTTAACCTATGACATTTCAGTCGTCACATCTATTCACCGCGACGAACGTGATCACCAAATCATCCAGATGTTACCCTATTTACATACATAAATTAACTGTATGTGTTGATATTTGAATGAAAATTTTCATTATGTCCGTCTCGTAAATCATATCATTTATTTTAAATAACATCACATCCCGTACACCGCAACTGCTTTTCCTGATTGGTAATATCCGATAGATAGAGTAATTAAAAGATACATACATAATATGAGAGTACCTCAGTTTTCAGAGCAAAGAGAACAGAGATGTTTACTCGAAGTCTGCAAAATGCGCGTACGCTCGTTAATCAAATTTCATAATCAGTGCATTGAATATTCATTTTGGATCCGCGCTCGCCCTTCCACTTGCCGGTACGTTCGTTTGTCATTCGACAGAATCTGTCTATTATGATATCGTGTATGTGTGGATTTAATTGTTGTAGTTGTAGTTGTAGCTGTTTCAGTGCAGGTGGAAGGTCCTCATTCATGTGTGACCTTTCAATGATCTACTATATGTGTACAGCATCGTGTTATTATTAATTCTCATTGGGAAGGCTTCATTGTTAGTATAGCTGATTACAAATACGTCAGCCCATTATTATCACATTCTGATTACAGTTATCGAATTATCGTTATTCATATCAACACCTTTCATGTAATAACAATCCTGAAAATTGATATATTATCGTTTATATTTATTCATATTCAAATTTTGTAAATTTGATCGTTAATAGGACAAATTTTCATTTACCTGATATAAAAATCACTATTTATGATTTATAGATGAAAGAGACTATCTTGTGGGATCAATATTTAAAAACCACTAGAGTATTCTTTTTTGTGATTCGATGTTAAATAGGATTTTTTATTTTTTTATGATATTTCAAAAGGCAATTCAGAGCTGGAAAAATTATAACCAATAATTGGTAAATTAGAAAAAAAAATCTGTTGGATTCTAATGAAGAATAATTAACAATCACACTAAAAATGAATGAACTAGAAAATCATGTCCTGAGTAAATTATCAATTCTATTGAATATTTAATGAGAGAGTGAAAATGAAATTTTTTAAGTAATATTCAATCACTGGTCATATATTTTCCGTTAAACTTATTTATTTAGTTAGGAATTCCTCTCCTTTCTACTGTTCTCAATTACTATTATGCCGTATCAAGTAGTTCAAAATTACTTTTCAAGTAAATTGAGATTTGTAAGTCATATAGATATATATCTATTTCAGATTATTATCGATTACCATTTACTAACTAAACATAAATCTTGTGTCTACAGTGTAACGTTTAGGTCATTAATTCAGCACGAATATCTAGACATTATTCATCTCATATTCTTAACCCTCTCTCTCTTTCTCTCTCTCTCTTTCACCCTTTCACTCAATTAATTCTTGTGTTCAAATTATCTTGCCAATTCTCTATTAGATAATTGTAAATACATATATATATATATATATATATATATATATATATATATATATATATATATATATAATTACTGATTTTTGATACCGTCTATTATTTGAGTACAAAGAAGAACCTGATGCAACTTAAATAATAGTAGTAGAAAGATTTCAGCCGTATTACTGCACAATACCTGTATATATATATATATATATATATATATATATATATATATATATATATATATATGAAGTTGAATTGGACAATATTTTATCTTTTGTTCCCGTACTACACAGAACAAATTTTTATCGTCACTCAAGAGAAATTTTTTTTTCTTTCCAACGACTATTTTCATTGATCAATACTTTGTCAGTATTGCAGCACTAATTTTTTTTTCCTTTGTCTTCATTTATTTTCTCTTTTTTTCCCTACTCATTCTACTATTTACAGTAACTTTTTTTTATCACTATTGACCAACTAATAGAAGTTGAGACTCGCGTGAGTTAACACGCGAACAGTAGTTACGCCCTGATTCATTGGCTTCACGATGACTTACCGCATCTTCATCACAGCTGATGGGATCGAAAATCGTTGCAAACTTTAATACATTCATACTTGATTGCGTTATACTCCCTCACACTCTTTTGGTCTTGGTTTCTGATCTCGACGTTTCATTAAACGTGGAACATAGCACAAGGATGCTACGAAACTTAATCATTTGAATTTCCTCAGACATAAACGTTGGTAATTTCCCTTTTTTGGGGATCGATTGTCTCTAAATTAATTTGAAATTATCCGAAAGATAAACCAAATTTTTTGGAGTTCAATTGCTCCTCTGTGTTCGAAAACACGGCAAGTTTTTCAGTTGTGCCACAGGTTTTTTATTTTCAAAATCAATTAATATTTTCAAAATAAGGCAAATATGAATGAAACTGAGAGTTGAAAAATTAGCTTACTCGAAAAAGTTATTGAACTCATAGTTAGCGCGAAAAGTTTACAAAGTATCAAAAAATTTAAAATCCAAAATAAATAAAATGAAAATTTTTTAGCATAGAAGAGAATACTTAAGTTTTAAAAGTTTTCAAAAAGTACTTTGTTTTATAATAGTACGTCGAAAAATCAGATTTCATTCAAGCGTAATATTAAATTTCATTTTACACATAGCTTTAATTTTTTCATTTTATAAATGGATTTTTAAATTTCACAAAATGGTTCATTATGAATACTCTCACTTCTCTAATTTTAATAATATTATCTTAAGTGCTGTACAAAATTTCTCGTGACTCGTTGGGATTTTCTGCAGAAACAAAAAGGAAAAGAAGATAATTGTCCAAGCATTGACGTTGTCAAACACAGAAATAGGAAATCCAATTCAATTGCTTCGTTATCATGATGCACCGCATTTTTTCCAACTTTCCTTTTATTTCATTATTTTTTTTTTTACCCTGCAATACAATATTTTTTTTAACTTTACTTTTTATTCTTTTCCATATCATATTTCCGTATTAATTAAGTATCCCCGCGGTTATCAGCTAAATCCGCCAGCAAGCGTGAAAAGTATTTAAAACTAAAAGTAAAACTCAGCCATAATCTTTTATTTTTATATTCATTTTTATTTAATTCATTAACAACCTATCTTTCTCTCTGCTATCCGACAAACACATAGATTCATATATTTTTATATTAAATACATATATCACCCCACTAATACCATAAGAGCGTAAATATCAAAAGTAAAATTTTTCATCCGATGTCACAGCATTTTTTTTCATTCACTTAAATTTAATATTATCCCTCATATTTAATAAATAGAAGCCAATTATAATTATTAAACAGGTCAACTTTATTTTAAAAATATCATTTATGAAATCTTTGTCTCGACATACAATGTTTCTTAATTAATTTATTTTCTCAACTCGTATTTTTGTTTGGAAAAAAATTCGGTTAAAAAATATTTTTCATCTACAAACTATCATATTTTCTTTGAAAAAATTTTCTCTTTATTTTTAAATTTAATACAAAAACAAAAAAAAGTACATATACTATAACCTTTTGATGTTTCATATTCTACTCATAATGTCATGAATATTACAGCCGACCTTATGACATTATCACTCACAAAAAAAAAAAAAAATCTGCATAAAAAGACGAATATTAAAGTATGCATATGAAACTATTAAATTGCGTAAATATCATATATATATTCACATATAATATATATCCATGGAGATGTATAATATTGGTCTCCAGAAAGTTATTTCCCGTTGAGAAATAGCAATTGGCGATAGCAATCTCTGAAACTTAACAACAAGATAGCGGATAGAAGAAAGATCTTGAATGACCTTGGATATCGCCCGGACTACCAGAGGACTGGGTGACTAGCTGAATGGTAGATCTACTATTGATCCTCGTCGCAACTGCAGCTTCCAAAGCTTCATACCCGCCATATCAAGCTGCCACCCATCCTGCTGACTCCAACTCCCACTCTGAGGACTTTTCCACTACCGTTACCACCTTCTCTTCCTTCTCATTCCCTTCCTCCTCCACTACTCTCTTCTCTTTCCTCCACCACTTCTACTACCAGCTCTACATGTTAACTCAGCTTCTGTCTTTCTTTTCCACCCCCATGTACTGCTACTGGTACCGATTGCTAGCACACTACTGACACAACTACCCTCCACTACCCAGCAAACTCTGAAACCTCTCCCTCACCACATTTCTCACTCACCAGGTTAATCCTACTCAGCCACGCTAGCGTATAGTAGTTGTACCAGACCTACCTCGCACTTCTATCCGCGGGCTAGCAACCTTGAGGTTTGATCGTTAAAACCGTCAGACGTGGATTTGCCGTTCCCTTAAATTCAATTGAACCAACCGCCTTTAACTGCTAATTACTGTCAAACCTCTTGTCCATCATTTTTTAATTGTCAATTTTTGAACAGAACAATTAATTATATTCACTCAAATTCAAAAATTCATTTTTACTTTTTTCTCGACAAGTCGTTTACCATAATTACAATCTATCCATAACGTAAATTTGTTAATCTGCCCATGTTGCATTAAATGTCAGTCCTGAGGGTTTATGCCATCACGGGTAATGGATTTACAGGAAAATTGACGCTTCACTCAGTATATACATGTATCGTAACTCAAGTTTTCAAAAATCTTACTCTCTCTAGTCATTAGTATTACCCTTATCAGATGCTACATGATCAGTAAGCTAAGCTCAACTTCTAAAACGTGAGCTGGTTAAAAAATTAATGTCGTTTTGATGCGGCGAAACTTCCGCCCGTTAGCTTTAGTTTATTAGCTTTTATCTTTTTAGCCCCTCGAGTAATAAAATACCAATTTTAAATAAATAATTACTATAAAATGTCACATGTCATTGTGGTTATTTAGATTTTTAATTTAACTTAACGCTCAGAATGTGATATAAAAGTATATTTACTGAAAATCACCTCACATAATCCGTAAAAAAAAGTAATAAAGTTTTATGATATTTCATTTTTTTTTTCTTGCGTTGTCAAGTAAAAAGTCAGTATTGTAGGAGAGCAGGAAAAAAGGAAGCAACAGTATGAACAGTTATATAGGAGGAATACTATCAGAGATAGAACAGTCTTGAGAAAAGTAAAACTGAGTTTGCGTAGGTTTGCAGATTGGAAATGTGAGAGGAAAAAAGGGAGGCTTACGTGACTCCATTATATTGCTGCGTTTATTTTTTTTTTCTTCAACTACTTTTTTTTCTCTGTTATTTATTATTATTATTAACTTTTTGTCTGTCGGTCTTTTCATTTTTATTGTTGTCTCTCATCGAGTTTCTTCCTTTTTCCGACGACCATCTGACTTGCATCATCGCCATTTTATTTTATTTAACTTTATTTTTTTATCATCTTTCACCCTCACGCTCAGCTACCAGGTACTCGGTTCTTTTGTCTCTCCGCAAACTGTCCGTCATATAATTTAGCCGAGCAAGCATAAAACATTATAATAATTCTTTAGAAATAAAATAATAATAATAATAAGTATCAGGAATAAAAAAGTTAACAAATATGACAGATAATATAAGTCTCGGTAAATAATCAATTTTTTTTTATGCTGCACTTAATTTTGAAATATTAAATAATATATAAAAAAACTTTTTAAACTTGATAATTAATTAAAAAGTTATTAATTAAAAATATATAATAGCGATTAATTAAAAAGCTTTTTAAATTAAAATATTTAAATATAATATCAGATTAATTTAAAGAGATAAAATTTCATCTTTTATTATATTTATGCTTGAAAACACCGTAACAACTCAACACATTTTAATTCCTCTGGCTTGAAAATTAATCCTGACCAAGTTTTCTCGTAATATATATATATATATATATATATATAAATATACAGCAATAACGTTGATATTTTTCATTACGCTCGAGAAGTCATTATATTCAGGCTTTTCTTCCTTTTCCCCGCGTTATTTTACTTGGAAAATATTATACATAAAAAATATACGGAATGAAAAGAAAAAAAACGTACGGCATCTTGAGCAGACTCTGATCCCGGTGGATTTAAATTCACATCGACGATAGGCGGAAGGATGCAAGAAAAAGGATACTGGTTAAGAGGCAAGAAGAAGATGGATGAAAAGTAAAGATGAAAGCCAGAAATCTTAAGCACTCGAGTGTGAAATTTATCACTGAGAATCGAATGCCACTGCAGCTCTAGCTCTGTCCCAGGATTTGTGTGAGATTTGCAGTGAATATGGGGGTGAAAAAGATGGATATGCGTTTCTCACGTTAAAGATTTATTCGCCTGACTAGATTATTTATTATAAGCCATTTTAGTCATTTTTATTCTGATAACTGATAACCATGTTACATTTACTGCAAAAATTCATTCCATCTGTACATCAGTTTTTTGATTCGTAATTTAAATGCAGCGCTAAAAGCATGCAGATTTTGAAAGCCAATTCGTTGTTATAAATAAAACATCAAGGTACTAAAAGACTCTTTTGAAACATAAATAATTTATTAGAAGAGAACATATTTGGGAATTTCAAATTTAATATTAATGCTTATATTTATCATTTAACATGATATGAGTGGGGATTGTGGCAGAAGATGATTATAATACCAAGTTAAATATTTTTGTTTGGTAAAATAAAGAGCTGGTTCTCAACTTTCTTTAATCTGATAGCTCTTTAAAGCCTCAATCTTGAGATAAATTGTTGAAGCATCGACACGTACGAGATTGCTTCCCGTGATTTCATGTAATTTCATCCCATCGAGTAGGACGATAAGGACATGAGAGAACAATAAACCGCTCCAACAGAGCTCGTGCAAAAAAAAAACCTGAGCGATGTGAAAAAGAAGGAAAAGATAGATAAATAAAGAGAAAAAAAAATATATATATATAGCTAAATATCGTTGGAATGTGAACGTACTAAGATAGGGCGCAAAATACTGATTTAGGACAGATTAAGTGGGTCATGGCGAGTGAAAGAATCGAGGGAGCGAAGACGTTTGAGGGAGTAAATAGGGGTGTTGTCTATAAAATTGGGATCAAGCTTCAGATTTACTGGAATCATAAAATCAAATACTTAATAATTGTATTTATTTTATTTTACATCATTTTCGCTATTGGTTATTGTATTTTCGATTAACCATAAATAAAACAATGCCTCGAAAATCCATTGAAATTTAATGAAACACAGGTTCATACACAGGAAACAGTAAAATCTATTTGTAAAAATCCCTAAAGTATTGACTCTGTTGTACATTTCCGTTTGTTCTCTGGTACACATTGCCAGACAAGTAGTTACTGTTGCAGCTACAGCAAAATTTTCAATTTGATTCGGGCGCTTTGGACAACATCAGTTATTTGATAGAAGCTCTGAAATAGAAACCAAATTATCAACATCATCGTGCCCACACAATGTCCACCTCCTGTCTAAATGGTTCGTTGGTTGGTTGGTCGGCTGGCTGGACAGCGAGCTCGAGGGCGTATCGATAATACAATTCCAAGTTCTGGCCCATCGCCAGTGCTGTACCAGTCCAACGAACAACCAACCAGATCAAAATGACAATGCTACCAATGCGATAACAATAACCCAAGAGCTGTTTCTACATCACTAAAATATTATCTTTTAATACCTATGGGAATACCATAGGGATTCCCGTGATATCTTACTTTGTGTTTCTTGCAACTTTCCAACCCCGATGAACGGTCAATTTTAGGTGTATTGCAAGCATGGCTTCAAGAATTGTGAAAATATTCTATTCCATGCACAGTTGGTTCGAGAAAGATTCTTTTCGATACCCATCTTTTCCAGATTTTTCTCTAAACTGTGAGTCTTTTCGAATATTCCCGCAGAAAATATATCTCTTTGTATTTATTTCTTGAAGAATTTTGTTGAAGTATCTCTCTATCTGCTTATTTTCAAAAGAAATCATCTTCATATTTTATTGAAAAAATATTTCCGAAATAAAATTCAAATATTTAAAACTTTTAAAAAGAAATACAACTTGAAAGAGTTTTCTATTTTGAGAGCTGAAGCAAACTATAGCACTCAACAGTCTTTGACTTTTATCTATTTCATGATATTCTTGACCTCTTTGATCACAATGGACGCTAATACTACTTTTTGTATCGTAAAAAAATAAAAGTAACAGCATTTATTGATCCTCAGATGTTGTTTATTGATAATGATAACTGCAGCTATAACTATAATTGATTTGTTACCTCAGAAATATTTATATATTTTGTTATTAATATATTTATTTAAACATATGTTTTGCAACTGCACTGTTTCTAAAACAAAACAGATGTTGCCGTGATCAAACATCCAATAAAACTTGGAAAAACAATTTATATTTTTTTCCTGACATTCCGTTACAAAAAAACTTTATTCATTTATTTATATTGTTTTACCTCTTGTTTATATTTAATAGAAAAAAAAAAAAAAAAATTTCTCATTTTGACTGTCACCCAAGGACTCAGTTTTAAAATGAGTTCTGTCTGCTGTGGAAAATGCTAATGCAAAAAAACGAAAAAGAGAATTTCTATGTGTATATAGATGTATAGAGTATTTCATGTCAAAGTTATCGTTTTCTTTGGTAGTTTTTTCTATCATCATGTAACATAGAGTGAGTATCTAAAACTCAATGAGAAAACTGCTGAGATTTATATCCCAACGAAAAGGGTTTTCTTGTCGCCATCATTTTTTCTTTTTATACTTTTTCCTTTTTCACCTCTTACAACAAACTGAGACACGAATAATGTAATGCAGCTGTAGATACTCGACGAGAATTTCCACTAGTGAGAAAAAAAAATTCTAATAATAATGATAATCATATTTCACTGAAAATTTTCAATTAACCTAGCCGTGGTAATGGAAATATAAACACATTAATTTTTTTATTACACTCATAACTTCTGTTTAAATTAAACAATATTATTAAAACTTGTTGATTTATTCTTGGTTTGCCTTCTTTTTTAAATTACTATTTATTTTGTCATTCTGAATTTTAAATAAAACTAATTGCTTTCATTTCGGACCAGCAATTTATTAAACATGCATAAAATTTGTCAGTGATAATAACTTTTAGGCAACCCTCATTAGCATTTTTAATTAAATTAACGACTGTCCAATTTATTTTATATACACATACATGCATTTTATATTGACTCATTTATATAAATCCGGTATATTTATTTTACTAATTAACAATAACGACCATATAGTTTTTCAAATCAGATCAACGCTGATTAATTATTATGAATTAGTTTATTAATTTATTATTATTTTAAAAAAAAAAACTCGGAATAATTAATGATTACCCGTATGAAAATAACATATATAATCAAAATATATGTAAAAATATATGATAAATATCAGAAAATATATGTGGTAAATTTAACTATATTTTCTGATACATTTTTTTTATATTAAAAAATATAATATTCATCATATACATCCGTATATATTTAGCATATATAAAATATATATGTCAATCATATACAAAAAATATATTTTCATTATATATGAAAATATATATTCATGTCATATACAAAAACTATATTTTTATCATACATAAAAATATATATTTCTATGATATACGAAAAATATATTCTGATCATATATAAAAACATATATTTATATTGTGTATGGAAAAAAAAAGTTTTTTATTTGTATGACCCACTCGAATTACATTAGATCTAAATTTTAATATACTCTTTAAATTGCAGATAAAATTCTCGAAATTAGTTCATTTGAAGCGAAAATATAATATACCCATATACATACACATATACCGAATAAAATATATGCTTAAATATAACAAAGAAAATATATGGTGGCATATATAATATAAATTATATGCTACCATATATTTCATTTCATATAAAAATTTTATGTTTTTTGAATATGAAAGGAAATATATCAATAAAATATATTATAAGGTAAATGTAAATGTATGTATGGCTTAATATAAAAAACATATAAATTACAAATATGGAATACATATATTTACTACTGTATAAAATTCTATATTGAATCTGCGAAAATCTCTATATGACTTTTTATAATATACAATATAATATATCATATATTTTTTTGTTGCAAACATATATGATTTTATATATTTTAACCATATATTGTTTTTTCATACGGGTACAGTCTTATGACCCGAGAAAATTAACAAAATTAATTTTCTTAGTATTATAGTTTGATGATTTACGATGAAATTCAACAAAAGCTAATCAATAATAACTGGATGTATAGAACTTGTGAGTCTTCTATGAGGGTTCGTACTGTTGCAACTACTACGTACTATACTATTACTAGTACTATATTACTAGTACAGTATGGTAGTAATAGTGATTGATTATTATTATTATATATATAAATTTAGCTGGATACAATGGAGACTAAGTGTCGCCGTTAGGACAGAAAAAATTTAATACAAGAACACTAACCTCTTGATCTACACATATTATCTTATTGCCATAAAGATTTCTATGTGTGCGTGTGTGTATGTGTGTGCATCTATAACCAGCTATTATAGATATACTATAATCTTGGAATTTTTTTTACTACTTGTGACTAAAGCTTTAGTCTTTGTGCATAAAAAGCTCTTTTACATTGTAGTCAGCAAAGACTTGAACAAAATTTCGCTCAAGTGGTTTTTATAAAAAAAAATTGTAGTAAACTAACGTTTTCTCAGAGCTTGCAATGAAAGCTTGATAAATTTAAAATAAATTTTTTTTTTTAGTTAAAAGTTATTTAAATTAAACTCTTATAGAATGAGCAATTCAAATTAAACTAAAACAACCGATAAGCGAATTTAAATTAATTCGCAACTTGTTAATTACGAGTATTCATTGAATTAATTGAAATAAAATAAATTTTACTTATCAGCAGTATAGTTAATTGTAAAGTGATAATTTTTTTTTAACTTCCCGCTACAATATTGAAAATGAGTCCTGATTTTCTATATATTTTCTATAGAATCTTTAGACGACGTCTTCTGAAATAACGCTAGCAGGGCCAACCGATGCCCAGATTTTTATTACTTAAACGAGGAGTTAGAATAATGCTACTCTGTGAAAAATTCCCCACAAATTTTACTATGGGTGCATAGTAACACCGGACTATAAGAAAACTGGTACAATATTTACGTGTCCCATAGTAAACGTATGCGCAGACTACACGATTGTGGCCTTTGCACATACGTTTACTATGGGACACATACACACACAAATTTTGTACCAGTTTTCTTACAATCCGGTGTTACTATGCACCCATAGTAAAATTTGTTGTGAATTTTTCATAGTGTGTAAAAAATTATTGATAAATAAAAAAAAAGAAATTCAGGTGTAGAAATTGAATCTTTTATAAGTAATAATAGTAAAGGATTGAATGAAAAATAGATAGAAATATCTTAAAGGATAGTATGAGGAGTTTCATTACGTTACTTACTTAAAGCTCTTCCTTTTTTCTACTTCTATTTTCTCATTTATTTATCTTTATTTATTATTATTATTATTATTATTATTATTATTATTATTATTATTATTATTATTATTGTTTTTTTTTTTTCCTAGAGATAGGATTACGAGATACAAACTAAAACGAGAAAGGTCTTAACTTATCTACCGATAACGAGTGGATCCCTAGTTAATGTTCTAAAATAAAATTATTATTATTATTATTATTATTATTATTATTATTATTATTTTGTAAGAAATTATTCTTATATTTATGGTTCTTACACTGTAAAAATTAGCGGAGTGAATATGGAGTGGATGACTGTTTATTTATTTAATCTCCTAAGATTGAAAAGAAGTTTATTTTAATACTAAACATCCGAATCGGAGTAAATCCGGATTTAAATAAAATCCAGAGCATTCCGAAATCAGTTCGATAAAAAAACAAACTCCCTATTTACTCTGTATGCCGAGTGATTTTTTTCAAGAACTCCGAAACTCCAAGTGAATTCGGATTGAAATAAAATCCGTAATTACCCCGAATTCGCTCCCGACTTTTGCATAACTTAATATATTTAAATAAAAAATTTTATTAAATAAAATAGAAGATTTTGTAAGTATAATTCCAATAAAATAATAATAATGATAATTTTAATTACTCAGTTGTTAATGACTACAGAATTTCGAGATTATTTGAAGCATGCAGTGGGAAAGATGGGTATTATAAATGAATCAGAAGTGAAACACTAAAATAGGGCGAGATAAATAGAGATAGAAGTAGATAGATAGGGTGAAAAGAGAAAGATCGAGAATAATAGCATAGGTAATGCTTCATTACATTGCCCATGCCCTTGTGGTAGAAACTCTCGTCGACCTTGCGGGTGCTTGACCGAATTACTTGGTTCTACAAATCCCTCAGGAGCTCTTCCACGAACCCTCGACTCTCTCTGTCCATCACTGTACACTATTACCACGTGTACTTCTCTCGTGAATCAGCGAACCCTCATTTTTATTGCGCATTTACTTCTTTTTTTCCATTTTATATTTACCCGTTCCATTATTTTTTATCCTAAAAAATAACAATAATCAAAATTAACAACATTTGATACCGCGTGTTCATTTCTATCTGATTTATGATGCATTTATTAATCCAATTAAAAGATATTTATTCATACTATTCAATAGATTATCGCGATTAACATGATCAAAAAAAAAAAAAAATTACTTCAACAAAAAATAATAAAAATTCAGCTATTAGAGATATTGATAACCAATTTTTTTTTCAGTAGATAAATCAATTTCAGAGTTATGCATAAAAAATGTTGTTTGAAAAATTCATTGTAGATTAAATTTATTTTTGAAATTCCAATCGTTCGCTTTTCATACCATGAAACAATATTTACATATACTATTTATTCAATGTTTTTGCAAAAAAAATAACGCCATCCAGTATTTGTATTTGTCTTTAATTGAAAAAATATTAAATAATTAAGCTCTTAAATTAATTTTGTAGGATGCAGCCCACATAATTCTAAAGGCTGAATGTCATGCGCCTTTACCTTAAAAAAAAAAATATGTCACCCATACATCTAGAACAGACTTATTTTTCAAATGCATAGTGATGCAGATCTGCATCAGTTGATCTATGGGTAAAAACTTTTTACTGTACATAATTTTTTTTCGAATGAAAATAAAAAATCATGTATCTAAGAGTTGATAATTTAATTACTAAAGATCAAAGGATCGAGCTTTTGTTGAGCAAAATGAATTTTAGATGGTTTCAAAAATCGTAGAGTAAAAAAAATCATTGGGTAGCGTAGCTTGTCGTCGACTACATTGGACGAGTGGTTCTTTACTGAGTGAGAGGGTTCACCTACTCAATAGGTCACAGTATAACCAGGTTATCGATTAATCGTGACTTGACGGGATTATCGAAACCACATGCTGCCAGGGACAATTATTTATCCTAGGTTTACCTATCAACGACAAGTTCAAAGTTCACTAAATTTATAATTTTAAACGAAGAAAAAGTTATAAATAAATTAACAAAAAGCAAACAAAATTTTTTAATTAAAAAAATCTATTAAACACAAATAGATTTCCGAGATAGTTTAGTATGAAAAAAAAAAACGAATATATTCCGCGTGGACTTGAATATTTTATTTGGGTCGGTCTTATATTGCCACAGGCAAGAAGTTGCTTCCGGTTTTATTCTTTAAGAGCCAGTTCGCTAAATGGGAGTCTAGCATCTCAACTCGTACCACGGTTCCCTATAGATTTTTATATATGTATATATTATATGTAGATACATATATAAGTGTAGGTATAGATAATATAGATGAGACGTAGGACGAGAAGAGGAATTGTACAGCAACAACGGACGCGCACTCGTGAATCGAGTCTGGCACGTTTCCACCTCACATTAACCCAATTTCCTTTATAATATCCAGCCGAGACACCGATGGAGAACGTGATTAGTACCTTCAATCTGTCGATATCCCCTATTTCTCTGATTTTGCGCTTCCTAAAACTGTCAACTTTTATTTTATTAAATAATATGGGAAAACATCATTTTTATTTAAATTCGAATTCATTTCGTCACTCGGAGTTCCGGAGTTCTAGAAAAAATCACTCCGCATCGGAGTTATTACAGAGTTTATTTTCCACCGGAGTGGTTTGCCATTCGAAAATCCGCATTTATTACGATTTGAAATTTTAATATTAAAATAAACTCCCCTTCGGAGTTAATTTTACTCCAAAGAGATTAAATAAATACACAGTCATTCGCTCCACATTCATCCCGGATTTGATCCGCGTTCATTCTGAAAATTTTTAACCGATATATCTCCAAAGCTTAATAATTGATCTTTGATTATCGATTATCATATAAAAACACTCATCAATATTTCGATATCATCCTAATTTTTTTTTCGACTAAAAAATTTTGTACAATAATTATTGAGCACAAAATTTATAATTTACTTTTTATTTAACAATTTTTTTTAAACCCTCTGAAGTAAAATTTAATCTTTAACGTTTGAATTCACTTCAATTAAAATGCATTATAAAATCACATCTTTGTAAACTCATAATCATAATATTTAATGTTATAAAGGTGCATTTTCATATAACATTTATATTTATTCTGCTTCAAACAAAGTTTAAACTTCTACATGTCATATTAAATTATTTAATCTATTTATACATTTAATCCTTCATATCCATCAAATTGCCATATAAAATATATTTCTGTGTTTCAGTGTTAATTACATTTTAAATTTATCATTAAATATTTAATTTTTTTTTTCTAATTTCTGGTTTTATAAAATAATAAAAATGGAAAAAAAATTATTTAGATCTGGAAAATTTAGTAAAATTTATTTTATAGATCACAAATTAGTCGGAAATATTGCCTGAAGAAAAATAGATACTTCTTGTCTATATCCATGTCACGAAATTGCTTCGAGGCACGTACACTTTATCATTGAACGTCTGCGTAGTATGTCCAATATCGACGACTCGATTATGTCTTCATATATATTCTATTTATAATATAGACATATGTATATGCGAACAGTCAATCAAATCTTGACGAAAATCACTCAATCAAGAAGTGCAAATTTGAAGCAACACAACTCTGCTCCATTATAAATTCAATTTAACTTGAAAGTCTATTACATTTAATAAATATATATATATGGCATTTTTAACGAATTCCCTATAGATAAATTTTGAACTATCCTTCAAGACCTTTCAATTTCCCACATTTTATCTGAACACTTGAAAAAGCCAAGATCGAGAATAAAATGTCATCCCACGTGACCCTGTTATCACTGGATTTGAACTTACACCTTTTCCAAAGCTGCATTATCTCACTAGAGGCTACGAGAATAATCTCTGTAGAATACTCTTGTTATAAATCAGTTGCATTTTTCCATCTCTAAATTTTCAGCCAACATAAATTCGCTCTTATTCTTATTATTATTCAAATTTATAAAATTCAACTTATTCCTTAAAAAATTTTAACACTTCTATTGCTATTTTTCTCTCGCAATAGCTTGATTGTAAAATAAAATATTTAAATTATTTTTTAAATCATACAGATCATTACAGATGATAATCCAATCAATTTAAATCAGTCATATAGACAAAAATACAATAAACAATGAGACATGTAAAGATCAATGATACACCGTTACAAATTTAGTGAATTAAAATCTAAATTGAGTAAATAATCATACAACTTGTTCTTAAAGATTTCAATACTGCCTGATTCAATCAGATCTAAGGGTAACTCTTAAATTAATTGTAAATTGATAGATAAAATTATAGTAAATTAAATTGATTAGAGTGTCGTGAAAAATTTAAATTTACTCAAGTTATTTATTATTTTTGGACCAACAGAATCTAAGCTCTGTAGAAATCAAGTATATGAAAATAATTCATGCATGAAAAGCTAAACTGTTTGACCTCGAATAAATCGTCGTGGATCGCATTGAGCGACGCGATCTATTCACCCTAATTGCTTTTCCGTTGCCCCGAGCATTGATCCTCGTCATTCTATATTCCTCGTCCACCGTACCACGAGTAACAGCCCAAGTCGGTGAGTTCCAATTCACAAAATTCGGTGGGGGATTCAAGCCCTCTGGGTTACTCGGGTATTAAACCAGATATCTAGCCAACAAAAGTTTAAGAAAAAAAGTTGATAAATATATCCATATATAAATATATTAAAACAGGTCTTAATTTTTAAGTAAACTTCATATACATGAGAACGTTTCACTTACAAAATACTCTTTTCAATACTTTGCATTATTTTTTTTTTACTTGTCATGATGAGCTTGATTTGAAATTCGTGTCACGCTAAATGTATAGATATATAAATATATATTAAATTCATAGTAGCATTCATGTGACACTTTGTACGGTAGGAAAACTTTATCCACTGCAATTTCTAGCATTACCTGTTATATATATATATATATATATATATATATATAGATTTTTTTTTTCTTTAAATTTCATTCTCAAAGAACGAGTGCACGTGCGCTGCAAGTTGATTCTATGAATCATATCTCTTGTATTGACCTGGAAATAAAAATAAAAATATTACTAGGGTAGTAAATTATGAAGATATATTATTTTCAACATTTTATCTTCATTTACACGAAAGTTAGCTAAATCTTGTTCTTTGTACGTGAGTGGCCCAGTCGTCGGCGCCAGTGCTTTCATCTTTTGTTGTGTAAAATACACATAAATAAATACTTCATGGTATAGTAAAAAAAGTATTTTCATAAATGAAATAAAAGCCATCACTTTGATAAAATATTTGTAAGAAAAAAAGAATAAAAAAATAACTTTGAAAAATATTGAAACATCAGATTACATATTTTAAATCAGTGACGTTTCAATTTATAATATACTCTATCATTTTAAATTCGCTCCATTTAAAAAACTTTATGTCAATAGTCTCTGAAGTCGCGTATTCACCAAAATAAAATATAAAAAACTTTAAAATTGATCTGAAAATACTTCTTTTATACGCATACACAAAAAAAACTCTTCTGCATTTATTTTACTCAAGAGATTTTCATATTCTGTCCACGTAAACATTTAAATGACACAATATTTCCGTTTACAATTTATGAGCCTCTAAACTCATTCTGAAATCCCCCTTGTGGGAATCATTCCGCATTATAATTTCAAAGTTTTCAAACAAAACTTTTTTCAAATAAATTTTCTATTTTATCTCAAAAATTTATTTTAAAATAATTATTACAGCAGTTTTTGATAAAATTTTTCCAATAAAACTGCATCCACATTAAGTATTTAATTAATTATCAACACCATGATCATCACCAGCATTCACTTGATCCCAAATTAATATCAACAATAATTTCAATACACCGTAAAAAAAAATTGCAGAGTAAACCCGGATGAATTCAAATTTAAATAAAATCCATAATCACTCTGAATCTACTCTCGATTTTTAACTTCCCGCTATAAAATTTTCAAAAAACGGAATGTTATTGGTTTCGGTCCAATTTTCGAAAATCGGGTTTTCTGAGCTCTGAGTCTAGATTTTCTATAGAATTTGTTAGACAACGATCTTGACCAAAATTGAGGCGTCCATTGGAAGAGCTCAAAAATTTACAAGTAAAAATGTTTCCAAGCTCTTTGAGCTCGAAAACAGCGCGGTTTTGAAGTTGTCCCGCAAAATCAACCGTTTTTCATATTTTTTACAGTGTAACCATGAAAATTATAATAAATATAGGTTAATGATATCGAAGATTGTCCCCAACAAAGACATTATACGAGCTGTTGTGGTTATGGTGACACCCAACAGGGGTTACAGTTTATCCCTGTATTGGTTACCGGTATCAATAAGCAACAAAAGCTATAACTCTGTCGGTACTTTAGCGTAGATGTTGATGTCCTAGTATTCCAAGAGCCTCTACCCCGTACATGTACTGGGTTTTCTCATGTATTGCAAACTAATTTTCCTTCCCTTAACTTTCCTTTCCTTTTCTTCAGGCACCAGCAAGCTCTAGTACCCGCGTAACTTCGAACGACTGAATTCCATCCTTTCACGTTCTGACATTTTACACACACAATACTCCCCGATAAAGGAATCCACTAGTGGAAATATTCAACAACACACTTTGTTGTAAATTTGCATAGTTTTTCTAGCCGTTGCAATTCTTTGACTGAGGCGACGTCTATACCTTCCACTATGTTGTGGGTAAATAAACTGAAACGTCACAAACAAACTCAGCATTTCTTTTATTCATCGTTTCTCCTTACTATCTTTTTATACATTTTCTTAACGTTTATATTTATATGTATATAAAAATACTATCTCGTCGTCGAGAGACTCGATACAATGACCCACTTAGCGTAATTTTACGTCGCTCTACAAATTTTTATCTCATTTTATTGTGTCTTTATTTTTCCTATCAATCATATACTTTTTTTTTTTTTTATCACATTGTTTACCTTTCTTACTTCCTTCTTTCCTTTACGTTGATCCTCTAATCATTAAATGCTTTGTTACATTTTATAGACTACTTTAGTTATTTTTAATATGAATTACCTAAGCTTTTTACGGTTATTAATTTTTTAAACTTAAATTTATCTCAGACTAAAAGCAAACGTTAAATAGATTATAGAATCTTTGTATATTTTTTGATTAGAGAAATTACGAAGAAAATTATTTTATTAAAACAATTTACTGCAGGCGTTTATATCAAATAACTATTTGTCTAATTAATCGTGCGATTGACAATAAACTTTTCTAATTTAATGACTACCACAAGTTAGTCATTAACTTACAGGCATGATAGTTGCTTTTAAACTATAATTCTAGAGAGTCATAACTCCTTTATACCCCTATTTAGGTCTCCTCTTTAATTGCTCGGTCGATCCCTAATGGTTTTGCAGAATAGGGCTGAATTTAAACAGATAAATTTATAGCAACAACTTATAAGACTATTTTTATATCAGTACATCGAAAAAATTTGAAAATTTTTATAATTTAAATGACAAAAAAATTTATTTTTGGAATATATTCCAATATACTGTATCGGTTATCGCCAATTTTTGACAAATTATTTGAATTAATGAGCTGCTTCAAACGCCACCTCAAAAAGTCAAATTGGTTCATTCGTTCAAAAGTTACAGAATATTTACATACATACGTACGTACGTACACTTGCATACACTCGGACATCATTTTGAAAATAGTCAGAATAGCTTACTAAGACTTCAAAACGTAGAACTCTGTTGAAAACTCAGTTTTCAAAAATCGAAGAGAAACCAAAAACTTCCTATTTTTGAAAATTTTTAATTTATTTTAGCGGGAAGTTCAAAAATCAATAATATTAAATATTAAATACAATTCAAATCCAATATACCTGTATATATATTTATTAATTGGAAAATTGATGGAATTAAATTAATTGTAAATCAGTTAATTCACGGATGTATAGACAGGTCTCGATAATAGTGAATTCTCGATTAACTGTAAGTGAATAGACGGTTGAAGCTAATAATCCAAATAGCCATGGGAAATCAAGAGATTTAGGTTTGGAAATAGATCTCTATATATATATATATATATATATATATATATATATATATATATTATACTTGATGTGTGTATATCATCTGTAGTATTATTACATTATCACATATATCTCTATATATATATATATAGATGTATACACATAGATAAGTTAATTGAATCTAGTTCTATTATAAACGGTCGTCCTTTATTACGACTAATCGTTTGTGGCTATGAGCCTCATTGAGGATTACCACCGGATTACTTGGATGAAAGTAATCAGTGAAACTTGGACACCTCTTTTTTTTATCTCTTTTACCCACTACCATCACTATCACACTACCTTCATCACCACAGAAACTTGGTTCTTTTTTTTTTCACCTTCCTAAACTTTTTTGGACCAAAGCCAAATCACATTTTAAATATATATATATATATATATATATATTATATAATGACAACTAACGAGGCCATTTTGAGATGGCTATAAGAGAACTAAGAGCTCATGTAACTTTCTTTCATCTTGTAAACTTTAAAGTGCATCGTCTATAAAAATAAAAAAATCAAATTAAGAAAAAAAAATATATATATATATATATATATATAAAATAAACTTTAGCAAGTTGTCTATTAATATTGAACGAAATTGCCTTGTTAAATTGTACTTCAAGAGCGAGACAAAAGTGGTATATATATATATGAATCTACGAAGCTATAATGTTATGAATAATGAAAATATTTCCTGGATACAATGTAAAGTATGAAAAATTATTTAAGCCCAGCAAAGTGATCACTTAAACCACTAAATATCTTATTTCCAATAATGCTGACCCAGACTGACGTCAATGGTTTGTTACAAGAAAAAAAAGATGAAGGATTGATCTGTTACTTGAGGCAATAAAACTATAATATATATATAAAAGAGATCTATATATATATATATATATATATATGTTTGTATCTCGTATTGAATCTCGAAGCATCTTCAATACTTTCTATTTTATTTCTCTGCTCTTATACTTCATCGTTCTTTTTTTTCTGCCCACTCAAGGCACCATTTTCTACCGTACGCGTAAAGCACTTTGACCATTGTGTCGATAACACGTTGGCGTATATGACGCAACATTTCAGCCTCGACTTGAGCCATCAATAGTAAGATAAAGATATTTCTCCTGGGATAATTCTTTGTCACATTTCTTTTCTCTTCATATATTTTTTTTTTTTTCGAAAAAAAGTTTCAATTTATTAAAAAATAATCCTCGGATTTTTTTATATTTAATATTTATATTTAATAGAAATATTGCAGCGAAGCTATGCCACGGATACATTTAAAATTAATTATGTAACTTTTTTTAATATAAAGAATTTTTTATCCAATTAAAATAAAATTCAAGAAGTTTTTTAAGTTTTAAGTTCGGATACTCGTGGATTGCCGCAAAAGCTTCTAAGGATTCATGGATTACAAAAAATCTTTAAAAATGCAAATACTGTCCTTCTCTTTTTTTTTCTTTATTTATAGAAATAATATATGGAGATATTAGAAAAAATAAACAATAATTTCGAACGGTAGTGTTTGTAAAAGAAAGTGCAATTATGGAGAGCATGTGTGCAAATTTATATGTTGGGCGTCGGAAACGTGACATACTACTGCTAAAGAATTCATATGCTAGTAGTTATTGTAGCGCTATCGTCAGGCAAGTTATCAGTATAATGGTATGAATGAACACATAATAAACACGTGTTTTCCCGTTATTTTTAAATTTTTAAACAGCTCTATAGTACAATATTGCATTACATTATAATCTTTTATATTTATTTTTAGATAGTATTCATATACATACATTTCCTAGTATTTTATATTTTATTATTTTAAAATCACACAAACTGAAAAAACTTGTGGATTAGATCCGAACTGAATGCAGAGCGAATGAATATTTATTTAATCGGGGCGAAATTCACTTCGAAGGAGAGTTGATTTTGGTCTTAAAACTCTGAATCAAAATGCGGATTTTATTAAAATCCAGATAATTCTGCCAGAAAAACAAACTCGTTATTCACTCCGTAGACAGATTTTTTTTTTTAAATTTGCATTGACTCCGATTTTTTACAGTGTATTGCTCATTACGAACGTCATAATTAATTAATTTAAAAAAAAAAGAAGCATTAATTGAAAAAAGACACTAGTTTTGATTTTGCCGAAATTTAGATTTGAAAAAAAATTAATTAAGAGTCGAACGAAATTTGCTGAATAAATGTAGCCTACAAAATCTGACATTTTGAATTATAATTTTAATTTTTTAAAAACAATAAATAATTTTTTTTTAGTGGCCATGTTCTTTAATTTTCTCGACTAAATAAACTAAGCTGGTCACTTATCGAAATTCGACTTATATTGCCTATTTTTTTACAGCAAATATTTAAAATGAATGTAAAAAAATCTGAAATAAAAGGAAACTAATTTTATTATTTTTAAAAAAATTTTAACAGAAGTCAAAATGGAACTGGAGGATCTCATGGCTGACATAAAGAAAACTGCAAACAAAGTTCGGGCAAAATTAAAGGGTAATTTATTTAAATCATATTAAATAGTCTAGTAGAAAATTTATTCCTTTTATTATCAAAACTTTGATCGAATTTTAAGCCAGATAACAATAAAAAATAATATATTTTCGCATTATTATTTTAGTGATAGAACAGAATATCGAGCAGGAAGAGCATACGAACAAATCTTCCGCAGATTTAAGGATACGCAAAACTCAGCATTCGACATTATCAAGGAAGTTCGTCGAAGTTATGACAGAGTACAATCGGACGCAAACCGATTACAGAGAACGATGTAAGGGAAGAATACAACGACAGCTTGAAATCAGTAAGTTATTATTGTTATCATAAATAATTAAGTTGGGTTAAAGAATAATTATAGACATTACGATAAATATATAACTTAAATAAATATTTATAATTTTAAAAATACAGCGGGGAGAACTACCACTAATGAAGAGCTCGAGGAAATGCTTGAACAGGGAAATCCTGCAGTATTCACGCAAGGGGTGAGTTGTAATATGATCCTATAAAAATAATATTATTCATGAAATATTTATATGGTAATGTCTATAAGTCAGATTAAATAATAAAAATCTGGGTAATCTGGCAATATAATTCATTTTTATTACAAATTTAAAATTCATTATTTTTTATTATACATTTAATTACTTAATAAACTACTTTTATTATAAATTATCATTAATGATGTATTAAAAACAAATTGGTTTATCATGAGCAGAAAATTTTTAAGTGGTTTAAATATATAACTTATCTACATTATCCATTTAATTAAAATGCCAATTAATGCAATCGGGATGTCGTATAAATTATTATTTTTTTTTTGCTTGTGTCTAGATTATAATGGAAACGCAACAAGCCAAACAGACTCTTGCTGATATTGAAGCACGTCACGCTGACATTATAAAACTCGAAAATTCAATCAGGGAACTTCACGATATGTTTATGGATATGGCAATGTTAGTCGAGAGTCAGGTAAGAGTCATTATTTCATTTATTTTTTTTAATTATTAATAATTAGGGGGCCGTTATCATCTTTGAGATTTAAAATTCTTTGGAAATCTGAAAAATTTTGAATATGGTAACGGCGGTACATATAAATTTTTATAGTCAATGGAATCTACATAAAAATTAAATTGTTAACTTTTTTTTGTAGTGAAAAATAATTAATTAATTTTTTAATTACAGAATAAATTACCGAAAATAATCACATGTTTGACACAAAATTAATTAAGAATAAATAACTAAAATATGAGGTATCAAGTTATAATTTAATTAAAAGCTGTGACAAACATGTGGTTTCGATATGAATAATAATAAATATTAAATTAAAATAATTGTCCCCTTTTTAATTTGATGGCTTTAAATGTCTTGCGGCCGGTATTTTATGATAAATAATAAATCAAATGATATTTTTAAAAAGTCAACAGCGTGAGCCCGTGGAAATTAAATATTTTATTGCTTTTGACATTAAATCGATTGATATCATAATTATTTATATCATTTTCACCATTTTTACCAGCACAAATAAATTAATTTAAAAAAACGCGTTGATTAATTCATTAATTTTTTTATTTTTGTACGAAAACTTTTAATTTTCGATAATTTCGTAATTAAATTTTAAATACTCTCGAATATTGAACATCAATAGAAAATTTATAATCAATAGCTGTATATAGTTGATGGACGCGGCGCATAACTTTCGGGGAAATCTAATTATATATTTTTTTAAAATATAATTTCACTAATTTTATTTATTTAATTTACTTACAATTAATTATTCTGCTTAATTAAATACTTTATAAATTTATTTATCTTTCTAAAACTTAATGCTTAAAAAAAAAAAACTAATTTCAATAAAAAATTAAAAAGGTTGGATAATTTAACAAAAAAGCAATTAATTACTTACTTAATGTAAATATTAATCTATTGCATGTTTTTCTACTTTTAAAACATAAACATTTTTTTTTTTATATTTTTAGCTCAGCAAAAATTTATCAATCATTTATTTGATATATAAAATAATTTTTTTATTATAAATAATATCTTTAATAATTATTAATTATGCAGTTAATTTAACTTAGGTAATTTTAGTTTAAAAAATAAAAACCTTATTAATTAAAAAAAAATAAAATAATCAAATTAAATAAATGTTAAATTTTAATTAAAAAAAAAAATCAGTTAATTAAATACATAAATCAAATGCTATTAAAATAAATTTTAATGAAAATGTGTAATTAAATCTCCAAAGATAAATTATCTGACTGCATAATTAAAAAAAACAGGAAAACAAATAAATTAACAGAACTACGCATGATACTAAAATAATATTTATTTAAATAAAAAACACTAACATTCTTATCTTCCATGCTGTGGGGTCGCGCCGCGTACCTTTTTAGGGCGAGATGATAGATCGCATAGAATATCACGTGGAGCACGCGGTCGACTATGTCCAGACGGCCACGCAGGACACCAAAAAAGCACTCAAGTATCAAAGCAAAGCCCGACGGGTGAGTCCCCCCCATAATATTAAATTTTTGTGTTCATCCACATCTAATTGGTCACTTTTTTTTTCCTCTCCTTCTCTCTTTCTTCCCTTACCACCCTTCCAAAACTCCGCACCCCCTATCATCAATCAATCCTAAAAATTCACTTCAATTCCTGTACAAAAAATTTCCCATACAAATTTAAATTTCCCTCCCAACCCAAATTTCTGCTCATTTAATTTTATCCTCATTTATATTAACATCTAAAATACTATTCTATATCATCATAAAACGGCGTAACACCATCAATCTAATTATATATATTTATAAATACATATATATTTACGCAACATTATCTGTATTCATGTGTGTTCGATGCTTTGATAACAAACCTCAATAACAATTTATAAATATAAATACAAAATAATCAAAAAAAAAAAAAATCAATAAATAACAAAATGAAAATATACTTTTTAAAAAATTGTATTTATATTTATGAAATACTTAACATTTATTATTATTAATCTGTGTGTTCCTTTTAATATGGGTGTGCTCATTGTTTGTTTCTGTCCACTACTGCTCTGTCTCACTTTAACTCTACAAAAAAAAAAAAATTAATAAACAAAAATACAAAACTAACCCTCGATTGTTGTCACGAACAAAAATGTAAAAATAAAACTAACAATCCATTTTATTATTACCAACAATTTGAAACGTACTTACATTGTACATTAATATATAAATATATTTATAAATATGTCTGCGTATGTATATGTGTGCGTGTGTGTATACACACATAATTAATAACTGTGGGATCGTTGTAATTGTTCTACTCCATTAACTATAACCTTTTTTTTCATAACTACTAATTAATCCATTTAACAACAATTACCTTGCATTTGCGCATTCAATACAAATACCAATTTTTCGTATGTTTGTTGTTGCTTTTTTTTTATTATTGTGATTATTATTATTATTATTCTTATAACTAAATTGGTAATAACTCAAACGAACCGACCGAGCTCTTTAATCCCTCGTGAAAAATCAATCATCCCTTAAAAAAAAAACCCTTCCCGTCCTGGATTCCATTGCGCGCTGTGGTAGGGTGAATTGGTGGACCGGATTGAATACTGCGTCACACAAACTGTTGACCACGTTGGTCAAGCTCACGGTCAGCTCAAGAAGGCCAAAGAATATCAATCAAAGGCGCGCAAGGTAAACTTACTGTCATAATTCAATTACCGATGAGTAAATTTATGATCTTTAAGTTAGCAGACAGTTCACAATTTTCGGATTTTTTTTTAACTCAATTTAAAATGAATAATTATATACACATGTAGAAAATTTAAAAAGCTATGTGCAATTTTTTTTTATAATTTATCATTTTGAAAAATAATCCTAAAATTTCTAGACGTCAGCTAACTTTAGTATCATTTAAATTTATTAATACCGATGTCAATAACGCGATCGATTATTTGTTTAAAAGTTATTTTCTTAAAATCTTTCGGGCTCTACAATTATATCTACATGGCGAAAATTATGTAATAAATTTTACTCGTTAATTGGGAGTAAAACGGGGCCAAGATGAATAATTACTCTTCTCTTTCTAGATACTGTTCAGTTACGGAGTAAAAAATAAAACAAAGGGTACTTAGTTTTTATTTTTTCCGTATTTCTTTTGTTTCTGGCCCAGGTTTACTTCAAATTGCAGGGTAAATTTTATCAAAAAATTTTCCCCGTGTAAATACATATAACAGTATTTTTTTAGTACACATATCGTAAAACTAAATATTATTCCCATCTCTCAGTGTCCGTACTTGTCCTATTTCTCGTGCGAATTACTCAGCCGAGCTTTTTCTCATACTTCTGGACCTGGTTGTAAAAAACGATTGACATAAGATGTCACATTCAAAAACTTTCTTAAAAATACCTCTTACAACTTATCCTTCGACCTTTGAGCTTTAAAAACTTTTTATTTTTTTTTTCAATAAATTTAATTTTTTTATAATTAAAAATACTTGTGTGATTAAACTTTATTTAATTTTACTAAACTCTTACAATAATTTTCTGTAAAAAAAGTTTAAGTATTTTTAAACTTTAAAAATATTATTTTATTTTTTTTTCGTTAAAAACTGGTGATGTCAATGTACATAATTCCCTGATTGTTTTAGTACGCGTGTGTTACATGTTAGAAAATATATTGTGGTAGAATTAATGGAATAAACCGTAATTATTATTACTATTATTATTTTATTAAAAAATATAATAAAGTAAATGAACAGAAAAATGTGATAACTTTAAATGAGAAGATAAATTTAAATTGAGAGTAATAAATGATAAAAGAATAAGGGAGAAGATAAAAAATATATGTAATAAAGAAAATGTCGCTATCTTAATGTAATATCTTACTTCTAAGTGGAAATAAGATGTTACTAAGGAACGAAGTAAGTAATACAAGAGAAATATTGCTTGCAGACTTTAAAGTATCGTTAGATATCACATTACTATATTTCATTTGCATATGAGCATGAAATAGGTATTTTATTTATTATTTTCACTATTATTATTATTTTGTTACCGTGTGATTTTTTATTTTTAATAAAACCTCTTTATAAAAATATTTAATTCAAACAATAAGTTGGGCCTTTTAAAGTTTTCCCAAAGTTTTGAAAATTATGACTGGATGTTAATTTATCCGGGCCGAAAATTTCGTTTTGTGAGTTGAGAACCATCAGTATAGTCGCTAAATCTAAGACAATCGATTCCTAGATAAAACTTATGATATTTATGGATGGAAAAAAAAATATTGTGGTAACCTTAGACTGTATTTCATGTTTGAGCGCAGGAAATAGGAACAAGACCAGCAAGATACTAAACAGAACATGAAAACAATAATCAGCAAAACCATGGGTGAAAAAAACGACTTATTTACACATTAGAGAATTGTGTAAATTTATATATATGCATTATATGTAGGGGGAGAAGGTTGAATATGAAATTTTTATAAAAATTACACAAACATTTGCACACATATACAATGAATGCAAACACACATGCACACACCTATACACATACACATACATATAAGAACACTTATATACATATTTGAATGTTAAAATTCAAATAGGAAAAAAATTTTCACTAGTTTATAGCATTTGAAATTGGAAACATAAATTGAGAAATGCAGTAAACAGTCGATATGAGGTCAAACTATTTGTAGCTTGTAAATAAAAGTTTGTGCGGTTTCAAAGGTTTAATTTATGGGATTAAATATAATTTCTGGAATGCTAAAGTGAAAAGAATTGTTGAAAAAAAGTTTAAAGAGCGGTGATTATTTTGAACTTCAAAACATGACGCAATGATGACCTTTTTTGAACGATTTTTATACTTCTGAAAATATAGTGAAAAAAACAATTGACTCTTTTGTAAACTTTTTTCAAAAGTGATAAATCATCATTTTTTTTTTTTTTCAGTAGAAAATACGGTTAGAAAATTTGATTTCAAACTACTACTGAATTTTTTTTTGAGCAAATTATAATAATATGAAGTAAATCATTGATCTTTCCTTTGAATTTTTAAAAGTTTACAAAAGTTATCAGTGTGTCCCGTTCTGAAGTTTAGAAATCAACGTTTTTTCAACATTTTTTTAAATTTTGTATTTGAACTTTATCTAAATCGAAATTATCTTACATTATCCTCTTTTCAAAATTTTAAACCTTTGTCCGCTTACTGAAGAAGTGAGATTTTGCAAAATGTTATTACGACGTTCTAATTAGCAAATTGTCTAACTCCATTTCATAAAATTCTCCATTTATACCAAAAAACTATCTGAAAATTGCACAGAATCATTTACTAAAAAATATCAAATCAATTTGCTAATTAGAGCGTCGATTAGCTTTTTTTTTGTCTTGTTTTTAATTTCTAAAATAAAATAAGAATTTTTTATTTGGCTATCAACGTTTGATTGATAACTTGAACTTAAAATACATACTGCAGCTCAAAAATAAAATTATTTTATCTTGGGATATTTTTTATTTCAAAATGCTCAATCATGGCGCGTAGGCTGAAAACAGCGCAATTTTTTTTTATTTATTTACTTCATGCATAAATTTTATCAAATTATAATTTGACAACTTTAATTATATTTAATTTAGCGACTACTGCTTGTTCTTGGCAGGAAAAAAAAAATTGAGCCATCCAAAATTTTCAAACTGAAAATTTTAAGATGGGAAACTTGTTTGTTCCAGCATTAAATAATTAAATACTATCTTTTACTATTTATTTTTCATTATAAAATTTACAGCACATACACCTGTTTTAATGAGATTTTGTTTCTATTTAATTTAATTATAGATGTAGAAAAATAAAGCATGGAGTTAAAATATGACAATTAAAATAATTGTTTGGAAGAGTTAAATATATTACAAAACTTCACTACAGTGCAACATCAACTCTTTCAAATGAATTTTTTTAATGTAGATTTAATTAGTTAACTGACATGCGCATGTTAAATATAACAGATTACGTAAACGCCGTTTTTTATAAAACACATTTTATGTAAATAAATTTTTAATTCCATTCCTACTCTCTTTTATTTTTTTATCAATCAATTATTTTATTTATTTACTTTCTTTTTTTTTTTTGTTTAATTAAAAAAGGATTACGACTGATGATGTTGACATGCATGGTCGTGACAATGGCCATGCATAAAACACATGTAGACATAACTTGTCCTTTTTGTCCACAGAAAATGATCTTCATTATGATCTGCGTCACTATTCTCGTCATCATACTAATCTCCATTGTGCTATCGTTCATTCCAATACCTTAAACTACTGAATGGAGAGTAAAAGAGAGAATGGAGTGTGAAGATAATTATTAACAAATAATAATAATAATAATAATTAATTAATAATAATAATAATAATAATAATAATAATAATAATAATAATAATAGTAATAATAATGATAATAATTGTGATGCCATTGGCATAAAATTAATAGAAAAAAAAATTTTTTTAATTAATTAATTGAATTTAAAAAAAAATTGGCAAGCCTTCAGTGTTCTAGAATAGATCAGAAATAAATAAAAAAAAAAAATTTAGATAAATTTGTCAATTGTTTAGAAAAAGTAAAATATTAGAAATTTTTCTCATACTTAATTTATGTAAAACTGTCGATAAATAATTATTAATAATTAATAATATTTACGTATTGTTTATTAATTTAAGTGTGTGTTTAAAAAATAATTATTCAATTACGGTTAATAGTATTTAACATCGATTAAAAATAAAAAATAATAGTCCGCGTACTAATTTCTATAAATATAAATGTGAATGCACAATTTTTTGAAATATTTATTGATTTATATAAATTTAATAACACTAATTAGCATGACACTTTAAATCAAATTAACGGTTAATTATATCGTAATATATTTAAAATTATTTATCGCAGACCGAATATCTAATTATTTATTTATAAATTTTTTTATTTATTAATAATATCACGCTGTTATTTATCATTGATTGTTATCTTCTATCTATAATATTTAATTAACTACAAATAGTTTAAATATATATAAATAATGTTTCATAAAAAAATCCTATTAGCTGTTGAAATAATTATAAAAGATAATTTATAAGCTTAAAAATTTTCTATGTAATTTAAAAATAATCATAGTAAATTTTTAAACCAATTATTTTTAATTATAATTTATCTAATTATTAAATCTCTTTTATTTAAATTCAAAATACTGAGGCTTCAATTCTCTAGCCCATTAATAAAATATATTAAAAATAATAATTTACAAGGCCTAATAACAAAATTTCGCTTATTTTACTCCACATTATTTTGACGTTTAAAAAAAAATAAAACGGAGCTGCCACAAAGTAAAAAATTGCAATACCGAGTAAAAATAAATGAATGCTTCGTTAACAGAACTAATTAACTCATCAAATAAATAATAATGTGTAATATCTTAACTAATGTATCGTAAGTCTTTGCCTCGTCTTAATTGCCTTCACTATTTAAAATAATAATAAATAATATAGTAATTAATCTTAAAACTAAGGGAGATAAATATTTAAAAAAGTATTAAAGAGGTAGGAGAGAGATTTAAGATGACTCTCAGTATCATTGGTATGGCCACTATTAATTACATGTAGTAAATATACAAGGTCATACAATCGATATTAATTATTATCTCTCCACGCGACTGGCATTAAAATCCTTGATAGAAAAAAAATTAATAATAAAATACTAAAAGTCCTAAAATTTATCCTTGTACTTACTAATAAATAATAATAATAATAATAATTTTAATTAACTTACAACTTAATTCACGACAGCAACAGTAACTGCAATTAAACCTATCGTTTGTGTCATCTAAATCCAAAGCTAATTAACAACAAGTAAATACAAATGACAAAGTTAACTAAACATTACTGTACACAAAACAGTTACTAACACAAGCTTATAAACAAGTTGTTTCGTGCTTCGAGAACGTTTCATAAACATATATATCGTGTTACTAATTTCAAAAAGACTTATATTTTTATTGGCCCTTTTAACTTTAGGAGGCTTCCTAAAGTCAAAAGGGCGTATGATTTTTTTTATTTGAAGACTTATTTTAGAGCTAAAAATTTAAAAAAAAATTTGAAAGTCAAAATGACGCATGGCAAATTATATGACCTTGTGATGTTCAAAAATTTTTTAAAAATTCTGAGTTTAAAAATAAATCTTCAGTAGATTTGTAATAAAAAATAAAATTTTCTACCCTTTTGGCTCTAGGAAGTTCCCGAGTCAAAAGACATTAAAAAATGTAAGTCTTTTTGTAATTAGTAACGCGATATTTGTCAGTAATGTTTGTTAAATTCTGAATGAAACGGAGACGGGTATCTTGAGATTGCCTTATTCAAGTTTTACAATTATTAATTAAGACACGTATGTACATGAGGCCTTTTTATATTTATGTGTTAATTATCAATTATTATTTATTAATTACTGAGCTTTCTCGAGGTTCGTAACACTGTCACTGGTGATCGGTTATTTTCACTTTAAATTATTTAAACAATAAATAGAAAATTTATTATTTATGTTTTGTTTTTACAGAAAATGATCCTGATAATAGTCTGCCTGACAGTGGCGGTCATCATTTTAATTGTTATTTTGGTTGTCAATTTGAGATAAATTATTAATATATCACAGAAACAGTTAAACGATCACCAACACAAACAAATTTTTCAGCATTCCTGCGCCGAAAATTTAAATTCTCGCCCTGTTTAGCGGGAAGAAAGTCCTTTTTTTCTATGAGAAAGCAAATGATAAAAATTAACGCATGCGCCATTCTTCCCACAGAGGCAAAAATTTGAAGTTTCAGGAGCATATTTGGTGAAAAATATTATGCAGACCGGAAGAAAGTAGGACGTCCCTATGTGCGAATTTGCCGCCTTTAGCTCGGGTCGGCAATTACACATGTGGGTTGGAATGTCCCACTTTCCTCCCTTGGTATGTAATATACTATTATTTATAAAAAACTAAATTTATTATTTTAACCTTAGAAAATTATTTTTATCTTGGTAGTTTTATCAAACTAAAAAAGTTTTTGTTACGAAAATTAAGATGGGATGACGTAATATTTGAGTTAATTATAAATTCAAACCGCAAAGTTATCGTCTGTATAATTAATGTATTTAAGTTTTAACATTTCTTGTAATATTAATTTTAGTCTATTTATATTTCAAAATTAACTACAAGACGTTGGTACTTGAGGCTGCGGTATATCTCTGTACAGTATAACTTTATATTTTATTTAATACCTCTAACTCCATTCAAGTCTTTCTTCTCGAGTTTAACTTGTCATAACTGATCATCATGACAAGGAAACACGCGAGGGATCATCATAATCCATAAAAATCTACTATTGTATTTTCCATCACGAAAACTTTCATTTCTTCTTTTAATTTCCATTTTTCTTTTTTTAAAAAAAAAATTTACGCTCTTACGTCTTTATTTTCGTGAAAACTTTTTTTAAATAAAAGGTAAAAAAAAATATATAATGAATCTAAAAAATAAATATAGTAAATGTTATACGTAAGATACACTGATATATTTATTTATTAAAGATAATTTCTTCTATAAATTTATTTAAAATTGTAAATAAATTTAATAAATATTTAAGGTAGAGGAAAAGAAAGAGATTTTTAAAAATCTATATTGTATTGTATAGGTACTTATATTAATAAAAGTATGATTGCGTGAATGATATTTACATAAATAAAATAAAGCGATAGAAAAAAAAAAAAATGGGAAATTTAATTGAGATAATCCTCAATAAGTTCACAGCTATCGCGCAATACTCTATAATAATAAAATAAAAATAAATTCAGCATAAAAAAGTAGGAGTTAGAACACAATAGCAAAGTATTTACGAAAATAAATAATTGATGCGCTTGGAAAAATAACCATCAATGTTAATTTATTATTTATAATTACAATTATAATGGCAATTAAAATGTAGAGAAATATTAATCAATTTGAAAATAGTAATTGAAGGAAAACTTTATTGTGTATTAAATTAAGTGATCTAATAATTAATAATAAATATATTGAGAGAATGAATGATAGGAAAAATGAAATATGATAAAGTATAGACCGAAACAATAAACGATAAATGAGAAAAATGTAATCCAAGATCGACAAGATATTGTACATATTTTCATTGTGTAATGGGTCGAGGATTTATCTGAGTAAGTATCGATTTGATATTTATGTTCGTTCCGTGCTGTTTTTATTTCTTATTATAATTATCACTATTTGTAATATTCTTTAATACGACGGTTGCCTGAGCTTTAATTTATTTTTGCTAGCGCCGTCTTTTGTATTTTTTATTATTTCAATATTTATATTTATACTTTATTATATTATTTATGTGTATTATTATCATTAATTATTATTAATTATGTATTTTGAAATTATTCTTCACAATATTACGTACAAGATGCATGTATAGTTTATTTTACTTATTTAAAATATATATATAATTATAATAAATATAAGAAATTTTTTCGTAAAATTTAATTCTTAGATAAAAGACCCAATTATTCAAAAAATATTAATTAGTGGCATTATTTTATTTAACTACTTCCTGAATAAATAAAAATTTAAAATAAATTTTTTTGAAACTTAAAATCTGTAAATTAAATAAAATAAAAAATAATTTTCTGTCACTTCTTAATATCCGGCTCAATACTTGGGTATTTTATTTAAATTTATATAATTATTTAAAAAAATAATTTAGCCGTTTTTTTAAAAAAAATTTATTGACGTACGCTGGTTTAATTTTTTTAGAAAATCATATATTTTTCAGATATTGAATATATAAAATAATAAAAGTATACGTAAAAGCTTACAACTTTACAACACAATCGGATTATAAAATATTCAAGAGATTAGTCGATATCAGATTAATATACAAAAAATCTCATCGTACTTTGTTTTATAAAAAGTTATTTTTTTTATTAAAAAAAAAAACTGGAATTAATTTTAGTGGAAAAAATAATTTTTTGTAAAACAATAAAAATAATAATTTATTATTTAAATCAACTAAGCATTTAATTGTAATAAATTTATGTAATTTAGTAAGCAAAAATTTGAGCATTTAATAAAAAATATATGAAAACTTAAATAGTAATAAATATACAAACAAATTCATATGTATGTAGTGAATATAAATATAAATAGATTAATAATTATTAGGATTGATAGAAACAAATATGGAGTAAATGAATATATATTGAACTTAGATAATAATAATGTTGAATATTCATACTGTATTTACTGAGCAGTAGTCAAATATGTAATGTAATATAATATAAATGTTTAATATTACGAACCCGGACTAAGCCGATGTAACATGCGATTGAAGTAGGTGTTGACATTCAATTTCACGGCAACTGTTTCTGTGATTTATTTCAGGTACCGCTGCCGCATGTAGATTTATGTGTAAGTCTTTTAAAAAAGAGTAGCAGTGGACAGAGCGTTGATATGTTGAATAAAAAAATATGTTTAACAATAAATTAAGTGACATGATACTGAATGCCAATAAAATAAGAGATGATATGAGACACTATTTAAATAATATCAATTATTATTATTTAATAAATTTATTTTCACTGAATATTTTGAAATTTTAAATGTTTTATGTTTGAATAATTACCTGTAATATAATAATAATGAATAACAATATTTATAAATGTCTGTTATTGCCGCGAGCAGAAGAAGATCATGATTATGATCTGCCTTGCTATTCTTGCCGTCATTGTTGCCACTACTATTGGTGGATACTTCGGACTGTGAACACCTAAATTAGGTAATTTTTCATCTATACTTTTATTTAGTATTTAAATTTAAATGTATACAAAAACATGAAGCTCGACCTTTGTCGTAGTAAAAGTGACTAATCTAGAGAATGGAAATTTAAAAAATTCAAAATATCAAGACAAAATTTTTTCATGTTCACGAAAAAAAAATTCATATACTTATACTTGTTATTTATATATCGTTTATATTATCATTGAAGCTATTACATATTTTCCTTTCATGAAATTTTTATTTCCAATTTGTACTTACAATTTTATTTACTTTTAATTTCGTAAATCAACAATTTATTATATTTATACATTATATTTAATTACAATTTACATTCATTTTCTTTAACTTCAGACCGTTTTTCAATAAATAAATAAATCTTCACGTTAAATTTATGTTATTTTTTCGAAATAAACAAAATAAAAGTCAAGTACTTTCTGGGAAAATAAAATTACCCCATTCTTTTTTAAATTTATTCATGTAAACTAAAAAAAAAAAATTTAATTGTAAGTCAAAAGGTCGAGCTTCTTTTTAAATTAAAATACTTATTAACAAAAATTTAAATAATAAAATTACAGGAAAGTTCACAAACAACGAGATTAAACGAAGAGTAACAAACGTCTGGTTAATAAAGTGCGCTATGTTTGTTGTCAATACGTTGTATCACACATTCAATAATAATAATAATAATAATAATAATAATAATAATAATAATAATAATAATAAATCGTCTGGCACGTCGATAAATAACAATTCACTGCTACAATTTAAATCATACAGCAAGGTGATCATTACACCTCATTACCATTATAATATTCATAACAATAATAATAATAGTAATAATAATAATAATAATAATAATAATAATAATAATAATAATAATAATAATAATAATAATAATAATAACATTATTCATTTAATCATTATCACAATCACAATCAGTAGATCATAAAAATTATAGAAACCATTGCACCCTCATTAAATATAAAATCGCTGCCCATTACTTAATTTAATTTAACAGAATTAATTAAAAAATAAACCCGTGAAAAAAAAAATAATTTTTATCTATGGAAATTTAAATCCTTCATTTCACTAAAAAAAAAACATATATATTATTTCATAAAATAATTATATCTGTAAATTTATAAAACTTTGAAAATCGAAAATTTTCATTTAAAAATGAATTTATAGATTTATTTGATCTATTAATATTAATGCAGACTTAAAATTTCAAAAAAGTTTGGTGAAAATTATTTTTTTGATACGGGAATACCTCCCCTGTCTTACTCGATGTCGTCATAAAACTGGATCTAGTGAAACAAATATATATATATATATATATATTTAACAAATAATACTATCTGCGTAATCAATACAACAGAACATTCGAAGCCAATTAAAATAAATTAATAGATTAATATCGTTTGTAAGTGGAAGCTTAACAATTAACGACGATAACGAGTGACGACAGAGTTCAATAAACATAATTAGAGTATTATTATTGTTATATAAAAATGGTCCACCAACAAAAATAACAATAACATAAAAAAAAACCGTTTAGCTATCGGTACTTGATAAGTTAATTTAAATAAAAGGAAAAAAACTAGATAAATAAAGTCACTGAAAATAATAGAAAATGGACGATAAATATTAAAAGTAATAGAAAAGCATTTAATTATAATTATGAGGCAGAATCACGTATCGTAAATAATTATATATAAATAAATAAAATAAAATATTTAAAAAAAAATAATTGTCGATTACATGAACGTAAAGTTAAATAGCAAATGAATTAATGCATTTTGCTGCAGCAATAATAAATATAATAGGTGTTATATTGGAAGTATTTAAAAGGTTAATAATCTCTTTAATGAGTAATAATTATCTTATTACCTACTTATTACGATAATTATTTTGTTTTTAAATAAACAATAAATTTATCAATTTATACACTTACATTTACATGTAACCCATGTATTTGACCGTGTAATTATTAATATTTATTATTATTATTATATTAAATTATATATGTATAGTTAGGCATCGCGATAATTAATTCATAATTATGAGAGGTTCAATTATTATTATTGTTGTTATTAAGGATATTCTCAGACAGTGCCCCCATTTTTTTAAAATATTCAGTGACTTTCATTGTCATGACCGTATTCAAATTTTATTAATTGATTTTGAAAAAGTTGAAGCATTAATTAAAAAAAAGGACAACACAGTTGCAATTTTGCCGAGACAGATTTTTCAAAAAATTATTTACAGTTATCATTTAGAAGCTAAACGAAATTTGGTAAATTAATTTTATCAGACAAATTTGAATTTAATTATATAATGTTGACATGAAGATCCTGTAAAAATAATTCGTTCCGAAAGGATTCTAAAAAAGTTGGACATTTGGAACTTTTATATTTGAGACAGATTAGAATTTTGAGGAGAACTTTTTTTGAACTTTCATAATTTTGGTAGTAAAAAAAAAAAGTTTATCTAGAATTATGAGCAAATTTTGAGTCAATACAAATATTTTTACTACATTTTACCCTCGTTCCAAAAAAAGTTCTCATTAGAAACCAATAGCATACGAATAAAAAAAAATATCAAAATTTGAGGTTTTTTGAACTTTTTCGAAACTAGGGTGTGTAGTAAAATTTTGTTTTGAAAAATATCTTTTAAAAAACGTTCTTTTTTGACACAAATTTCGCACATATAAAATCTTAAATAAACTTTTTTTTACTACCAAAATTACATAAGTTCAAATCTGTCTCAAGTTTAGAAATTCTACATGTCAAACTTTTATGCAAAAAATTATATTTACACTGAAATTTATTTTTCAAATTTCGTTTGACTCCCAATTGATAACTGTAAGTAATTTTTTTTTTTTTTTTTAATTTATATCTCGGTAAAATTTTAACTCAATTGTCCTTTTTTAAATAAACGCTTTAATTTTTTTAAACTGATTAATAAAATATAATACGGTGATGACAGTGAAAGTCATTGAATCTTTTTATAAAATAAAAGGTATTGTCTGAGAATGTCCTTAATAATGATAGTAATTGGCAGCCTATTTAATTGGCAATGATAGCCAATGACAAGTGAAATGTAATGTTGATAAAAAAAAATATTAATAAAAAGTAAATGAGTTAAATGTTTCGAGTACGAAAGTTGAGGCAAATATATTCAGATTATAAATTATAAATTGTTTAATTAATTAATTAATTATAATAATTAATTAATTACCTAAATTTAAATCACTTATATATTGTACAGAAATGTAATTGTTAGTTTAGGTAGCTACGTTATTGTCTATTACCTTAATTGAGTTATTAAATTTTAAAAATAATTAATATTAAATTTAAACTTTGAATCTCACTGTCATCACTGGTCGTTATTTATAATAATTGTGTGTGTACTTGATTATTATTCTTTTTTTTTTTAATCAAAGTTTAGTTATTGTTAATAGAATAAAGTAAATATATATAAAATAATGCTTGTAGAAATCTTAAATTGACATCAATCGGATTGCAATTGAAATTATAATTATAAAAAAAATTTTTTTTTTTTTATAGAGATAATTAATAATTTATTTCATTAAATGAAATTATTTAATTGTCTATAATTGTAACAAATAAATCATTATTTTAAATGCACAATTTTATTTTATTATTTTTAATGCGCAATAATTTTAATTTAATTATTAAAATCCGTATGTGTTGCAGTGGAGCTTTAAATTATAACTCAAGGAAAATTATCAAAGATACAGCAAAATTGTATATAAAAAAATTATTAGAGAATAAAGTTGTCTGTAAAAAATAATTCTCTATATTTTTACATGAACTCAATAGTTAAACAGCTTAATTAAGTAACCAAAAGTTTAATTAAAATTCAATTTTAATTAATTAAATTTTCTATAAAAATTGTCTGTATTTTTTTACTAAAATTATCATCTATTTTTAGTAATTAAATTTTTTTATTTATTTATATTTTCTATAAAAAAAATTTGAAATAGGGTTGGCTTTGTGGGCCAACTTAAATCTTCCCGCTATTTTTGATTTGTGACTTTTAGCTCTGCTTGAAGCTTTTCAAACCCCCTCTATTCCCACACACACGAACGACCACCAAAAATTCTACTGAAACTCGATTTTTTTAAATTGAACCGAAGCCGAACTTTCCTTTTTTTTTTAAATTTATAAGTTTGATAGCAGAACTGAGTTACTAAATTTATAAAAAAATATTTTCTATGAACAATTAGATTCTCTAAGAAATTTAATGAGTATAAATTTCCACAGTATTTTGGATAGTTTAGCTCGAGTATTAATTAAATCATCCAATACTATAAATACAAATCGATGATATGCAATTAAAATTGTGCACCATTGACAACTAATCCAATTAAACCATACACAAATATAGAATCTCATGAAAATCGATTGAGCAGAGAGAGTGTGAATATAATTATATAATTACACAAGCAGAACAACAAATATTGTATATGTAATTGTAAAAATAAATTATAATTGAAACGAATAAGGGAAATATCAAATGCAATTATTAAAAAAAAATATTCATTAATTATTAAATTAATAAATAAACAAAATTAAAAAAAAAAATAAAACATATTTCTGAATCATTTTGATTCTTTTTGGTGAAAGTGCGTTATGAAGTGCAGCGGTGATATCAATTGCGTTAATAAACCAATTGCGTAAGCTTTCTCGGTGTTCATTAAAGTGAATAAGCTTACCTAAATAATAGTAATAATAATAATAATAATAATAATAATAATAATAATAATAATAATAATAATAATAATAATAATAATGAATAAATAAAAATGGGTAACCCGGGTTAAAAAAATTAGATACAGTTAT